>NC_092424.1:106505154-107242771 GCF_036169615.1 Heliangelus exortis | reverse complement strand
TGTCCAGAAAAATACCTATTTCAGCTCTATACAACATCTTAATATTTAATATTTAATTAGCAGAACATTACTTGTAAATTTCATGCATTAGTCTTCAGAGATATTAAAAAGACAGTATCTCAGAATTATCCTAACATGTCTTTGTGTTTGGCTTTTCTGAACCTGAATCTGTTCACAGCGAAAAGAAAAATTGCAACCTTTTAAAATTCACCAAAATCTTGCAAAAATTACCGGGTTTGGGGCAGAAATAATTATGCACCTCTTAATTAAGTTCTGAGAAGTACAGATTAATATTCCTAAATCTTTCCTTTACCACAAGGCATGATATTTAATATAGTGTTTAAAAATTTTACTCCCACCCTTTAATACCATCTGATTAAAGGGGATGCCATGAAGAGCTTGTATCACAATGATAGTGTGGCTTTTAAAATTTTTTACTAGTAAACCCTTAGACTCAACTATATTGGGGAAAAAAGTTCTCAAGGGTGGGCCAAGGCTGTCAGAGTTATAGGAGCAATGAACTTGGCCTCATTGTTTGCATTTAGGCTCAGGGCTGTAATACCATTACCTGTACCAAGTACAGTCAGCCATACAAGTGAAACAGAAATCTCTCTTTTCAGCAGCTCATCACTGTCACAGTTGTGCATAGCAAAATGTTACTGCATCCTGCATAAGGGTTTTCCACCACTGAAGTAACCTCTGGATGTGCTTCAAAGCAAGAATTAACAGCAAATTTAAAAAATTTCAGTAGATGAAAATAAAAAGTCCCAAGTCTGACAAAAGAAAATGCTTTGTCAGTTTGACCAACAATGTAACTATCAGCTGAAGTTCCACTTTCAGACTGATGGGTTCCAGAATCTGAAGCCTGTCCAGAATTAGAAAGAAAGTATTAAGAGTAGAAGATTAAAGAGTCATGGTTTTGAATGGCAATCTTCTTATGATGTAACAGGTGACATGACAACATGCAGCAGTGCAGCAGCCTGGAAAAGTGCTTGGTTACTGGAATGAGTGTGGGAGATTTCCCTTGTTTCATTACGACCAAGTTTCATTACAACTGACAAAAATTAAGCATGGATTTTCTACACTTCCTTTTTTTTTTACAGCCCTTTTCAAAACACAGTTTCATCTCCCAAAATAAAAAATTCAACAACAGAACAAATCAGGGCTTTCTTTACTTCATATCCCAGCTAATGACCTTGCTCAGGAATGACAGGATCACATTCTCTAAGAAAAACATGTGATACAAGGGCTCTCAGAATGCTTTTCAGTTGCTACAGAGTTTTTCATAAAATATCAAACAGAAAAAAGACAAATAGTAAATTCACTGTTTTCTTTAAGAACTGCAATCTCCAGTCCAAAAGGAAACAGATTAATAACTAGAAAAAATATATGCTAGATATAGCTTTATTTTCAAGTTGACTTGCAAAGGAAAATTAAAAACAAAGGGCATGGGAATAGGTTTATTTTCTGCTTATGTGCAGTGCAGAAAGTGAACCTGAATGATTTTGATTTCTTTATTTTTTAATCCTGCCTCTTTTGTTTGTTTGGTTTTTTTTCTGGAAATAAAAGCATTTAAAATGTTCATTCTCTTTATGAGAAGATTCAATAAATAAATGAAGGACAAAAAATATTATATCAGCTTCTTAAAAACATCTTTTGCAAATCATGTTATCTTTTGTAAATCACCTTCAAGGTGTAACTTCCTTCCATTTGCTATACAAATTTGAAAACATACTCAACAATCTTTGCTTGGAAGCAAAAGAGATGGAAACCCCTCCTTCTTTCTAGAAAAATACAGAATAATCCTTTTCTTCGCCAACTTTTCCACTTTTTATGGTCTCTTCATCATTTGGTTAAGAGCAGGTGAGCAAAAAGGATGAACAGAAGTAGACAACCCTAGAAAAACAGTCAGCATGGAAAAATTGGCTGAGTTTTCAGAAAATGGAGATACAAATGGTTTATTATAGCAAGCAAAGACGAGCCTTGGTTTTCAATTTAATTTAAATAAGGGACAAAATGCCTCAAACCTTTCAAGGCCTTTCATTTAGCTCCCCTTTACACTTACCCAAAGGTGTGTTTAGCATGGATTGTCAGCCCTTAATGTCATTAAAGTAATAAGGCTTTAGTGCACAAAAAGAAAGTCTGCTCTGCTCGTGTGCAGGCTGACTTTTGAAAACGTGCTTGTGCATTTTACATAACTGGAGAAGTACACTCATTCCCTTTTTTTTTTTTGTTTAATTTTTTTTTTTTTTTTTTTTTTTTTTTTGTAGGCTCTTCTTGGATCGTGCTCACTGCAGACATGGATGGGTTTGTGCCATTGATATTCAAAGCAGCCCAGGAGATAATCATAAGGGATGGAACTGACAGTTCAGAAGTCTGTGGAGGTCACTCCTATAAAAAACCCTTTACAATGCAGCCACCAAGCAGAGTGACATAATTTCTGAACAAAGAGGTTCCCTCATGGCTCTATTTTCTGCTACTACACAGAGACATTCTGCAGTGTCAGAAACTGAGTGACTAGAAAACTGTCTTCACTACTTTCAGTGTATTTTAACTGTAAAATCTGTGGCATGGTTGCACTGTAGCTAAATCCTAGGGTTGGCTGGACCCTTCTGCTGAAGGATCAGACCCGAGGGAAGTTTATGACAGCCACAGTTATTAGTGGCTGCCAGAGGATTGGGGCAGAGAGATTATTAGCCTCTACTTTATTGTGCTCAGCATCTTATTGCAGAAACAATATTATGCTAAAAATCATGCAGTAACAACAAATCTAGCTAATACAGGTGTACAGTCCAGACAAAAAGCTGAAGAAAATAAAACTGAAGAACATTTATATTCATCAAGGAAAAATGGAAAAGAAGAAACCAAAATTTCTTCAGGCACTCTTTGCTGTTCCAGTTAGATCCCAGGGAAACCTGTAATGCTTTCAGAAATGCTTGATTTTTATACGAAAATGTACAATGATTAAAAGGCTGCGTCACTGTCTGCTGTCAGTGTCTTACACAGCACATAGATTTACACATGCTCACCAAAAGGAAAGAATAAACTTTGCAAGCTGAATTTAGGATCAAAGACATTGCATGTAAATTTCATTTGGCTAAATGCAGGTGTCTACACTGAACTTGTCATCCAGACTCCTGTATGATCAGACAGAAAGAATAAAGGTGCTTCTACAGCAGCTTCCTTGTGCAATAAGACAGATTTCTGAAACTGATCGTGGGGAACCATCCCTATAAAGTAAGTAAATAACTGCCTGTTCCTTTCCACTGACTCCAGAAGCAAGCTGGGGTGAGCAGTTATCAATACATTTACATTTAGTCAGCTGAGCCTCACCCTCAGGGACAAGAGGAAATACAGACACATCCGAGGAGCAGGCAGACACAGTCCCTGAAGTTAAACTGTTTGATTTTGGTGACAGAACCAGGCACGAGGGAAGAATTGAATGAACTCCCTGATTTTCATTCCTCTAAATGCAAAGAGATGGGCAAAATGTAATAAATAACCTGTGTGTCAGCCCCAGCAGGAAGCATGGGAAGGCAAGACTGCTTCATCCTTCACATTCCAGGGGACGTAAAGGGGATAAGATTTATCTAATCTACTATTAGGCTTACTTTTCATCCTGTGTATTTTGGGGTCTTGTTAATACTCCTGGAGAGTCTTTTTGGCCTGCCTGGCAAGCCTGGTGATGAGACACAGGTTTGCTAAAATCCACTTAGAATATTTCACTCCATACCAAGGCTGGATTGAGAAGGTAAATCTATGGTCTGCAGGCACCTAATGGGTTTGGAGGTCTGGAACTAGTGCCATGTCAGTGATGCAGCCAGAAATCTCACAAGGAACAGCTTTGATTCCTGAAATAAAGAATCAGTTTCAATTCACTGAAATAAATATTTCCCTTCTCATGCAAATATCCTCCAAGAGACAAAGAAATCATCATTCTAAATGGCTTATAACCACAGGTATGAGATATAGCTGGGTATATTTGTAGTACCTTGTTCACAAAGATCTTTTTAAGCATTATTGAGGAGCATTTCAGTTTGTAAAAAAAAAAAAAATCAAAACAAAATAAATCTGACCTTTTAACTACTAAAACCATGTTACTTCACAGTCACTTGGTTAAGTGGATTGCCCACTACTTTGCATTAAAATTGTGTCAAAAAATGTATTTGTATTATTACTGCTTTAAAAATTTGGATGAAGTCATGCTTTCCTTCACTGAAATCAACTCAAATAATTGACATCAAGTAAGTAACATAGAGGTTCAAAGACCTGGGGAAGGAAGACATTACCAGATTCCTAAGCAACATTTTGAAGCAGCAGATGTTCCTAATCCTGGAAATCCACGTGGAAGACACCCACAACATTATCTGGTATTCACAATATCCATGCTATGGCTGAATAAAACAAAAAAGCATTATAACTAAGTAGAATGATGGGAGGATATATTTTAGAGGAATACTTAGGCTCAACCAAAAGAATAACTAAGAGGGAATTTTTCTCACAAATATTATCTTCTATGGGTGGTAGTCCTATAGCTTGGTCCACTTGAAATGAGGCTGATGAAACAAAAAAAATCTGTTAAATGGAAGAGTCCTGCACTCTAAACTTGTGAACTTGAGGGCAAATGGGATTGAGCCTATCAGGTGGATAACAGCTGTGCACTGTATGTATTCTTAGAGTTCACTATATACATTATTCATAAAGTCTTCCTTGTTGATAGAGAAATATATTCCACTCTTTGTCACCTTTATGCCTTAATGCTGGTGCAACAGCCAAAACAGGAATTCTGAGAAGGAAAAAATCTTAACTACCAGTGATCAGCAAGTAACCAGGAATCCAAGATGCAAATGAACTCATAATTTCACTGGATATTTCACTGTCAGTCTGCCACAATACCACTTTAATTTTTCATGTATTACTATTCTATAAAACAATCTGAATGTGGAGAACATCAGGAGTGAAAGGAGCTTCTTTCAATTGCTACCAAAGTTTGGTTTGGTTTGGCGGAGATAAAAAGAAGCAAACAAACTTTTAGATAATAAAATAATTAGTTTCAGGGAATAACTGGCTGAAAAAATTAAAACTTAGTTCTGTGATGCTCAACAAACTTTTGGATTTCTTATACTTTGATGACATTGTTTTCTCCTGCTGTATAATTCAAGGGTTACTGGACCTAAGTAGGAACACATCTGCCTGAAGGTGCTACCATCACCCAGCACAGTTAGTCTGGTAAGAAATAAGGACATCAGTTCATTTTGTTGGAGAGTTACAGTTTTGTAGTCTTAGGAAAAGTGTCCTATATATGAATTAAAATTGCATGATGCTAAAGAATAGCACTGTGCCCCCCTCTCCCATTTATGAACACACTATTATGTACATACATTTGAAAGTATGTGTTTAAATCATATACATCCACTAAAAATGAAAACAACTGAATGAAGAAATATTTGTTATCAGGTAATGTTGTATGGGTGCAGGGCAGAAATACTTTATATAGTGCTTATCACAGGGTTGTAAAGTTACAATTGGAAGTAATAAAAGCACTGGAAGAAATACTGAAGAGATTTCTGCAAAGCAGGGAATAAATTTTCAGCTTTGGTTTGGATGAACAGATGGAGAATCAGTGAAGTAGAGAGATATAAAATGACTGTTCTGTTAAGCACAAGCTGTACAGAAGACTTTTGCACAGTGATAAAGGCATATGGAAAGATTGTACCAAATGAGTTGAGTACATAATAGATTGTGAAATGGAGAAAGGCATAGATTGAGAAGCAGTCACAGGCCTTCAGAAGTGCTATTTTGTAGAGCCAGGATGGATGAGTTTTGAAAAAGGGGGGGGTTTCAGACCACCTACATTTAATGAAGGCACTAACCCCCCATCTTAGGCTCCCCATTTCACCAGCAGAAAGGACAAGCTCCTCTGGAAGGGTAACACAGAAGGGTTTGGGTTGGAAGGGAATTTTACAGGTCATCTAGTCCAACCCCCTGATATAAGCAGGGACATTTTCAAGTAGATCAAATTGCTCAGAGCCCCATCCAGCCAACCTTGAAAGTTCACAGGGATGGGGCTTCTACCACTGAGCCCTGTGCCAGTGTCTCATTACCCTCATTTTATACAATGTCTTCCTTACAGATAGTCTTAATCTCCCCTCTTTTAGGTTAAAGCCATTCCTCCTTGTCCTGTCACTGCAGGCCCGGCTAAAATAATGACACTACTGGTGCTAGAACCCTGTCCAGAGTCACCCAGTGGGGCTGTCTTTGTTTTTTAAAACACAGGAAAGCTAAGAAGACAAGAAGCTTAAATTAGAAGTCCAAGATTACACTCAGAAGACTAAATGGTGTACCAGCTCTTCCAAAATGTTTCCCTGGTGGGGAATAAACAACATACCAGAAAGTCTAAATTTCCATTTTGATTACTCTGCATCTTTACCCAGCACATTTGTATGCAACCTGGGCTATTTTTAGGAGCTGGTGTATCTTTACTTAAAAGTACAATCTGCTTCAAAGTAAAGTTAAAACTTACATTTTCTGTAACTCTGCTGCTAAGCATGCAGCAGGCTGCTTTACTCTTCATGGTTTCCCACTCCTTGGGAAAATGCTGACAGCAGGAGCTCTCCATGCCAGATAGGCTTCTTCTTTTTGGATTTTGAAAACAGTTTTGTGAGGAAAATATTTTTTAAAAGATTTGAAAATTAAATGCAACAAAATTAAAGTCATCTAAATTCTGCTGGCCAATCTATGATGCTGGGTTTGTGCAGTCAAATATTACTTTGATATTCTTTGTAAAAGCTAAAAAAAAAGAAGTCACTGCAGGAAGTTTATAAAGAGGGCCCTGCATGACCCTCAATTAGTTTTTCACTTCTTTCCTCTACTACTCCAGCACAGTATTATCTATACTCATATGAAAAATCTTAAGTATCAGTATTCTTCAATATACTTTCTCAGCTTGAATGAACATATTTTTAAACATTTTTGCTTTCAGGTTTTCCTGTCCTAACAGAAAACCACAAGTGCTGGATCATTTTCCCCTCATAATGTGTAGCTGAAGAGTTCCCTGTAAATCAAGACAGTGCCAATTATTATTAAGTCACTCCTGACTCTTTAAAAAAAACCCAACATATACTACCAGATTGCAATTATGAAACAGTTCAGACCTTTAGACCTGGATTTACCTGACCTAACTTTTAAGCAGGTGAAGTCAGATGAGGAAAATCCCAGGGGTTATGCAATTTCACACCTCAGAGGATGCATTTCTTTTCCATTGTCCCACACAACAGAAACTAAGTTACATATCAGTGTTTTACATGTTACTTGTAATTTTATATGTTTATATATATGGATACATAAACATATATGTATATGTATGTTTATATATGCATATGTTTATATATATGTATGTATATATATATGTATCATTCAACATAATGGCTTCATTTTTCTGAGAGATTGAGGCAGTTTCAAACATTTGGAGGTCAGTGCTGGCACAGAAAGACTTCTGCAGAGGAGGTGACACTTGAAGTGCCACACAGACCTCCCAGTTAAACCAGTGGTCCATGACAACCATTGTCCTTTGGCAAGAATCCATCCCACTTGTCAGAAGGCACCAGGATACCTTAACAGAGAAGGGAGAGCAGTACAGCTAAACACCAGAGTGTAATGGTACAAGCTACAGTGAACCAAAACTCCAAATAAACCATTAGTTCACTTTAGAGGCAACAGTCACTTCCTTCAAATCCAACAGACTGAATACATTGCAAAAATACAAAAGGCTGTACAGAAAAGCACAGTCCACAAACACTATTAAAAATTAGTACAAAATTCACAATAAAGTACTAATTTCAGCAATCAAAAAATTAAAGCTTTGCCGTTAAAAAAAAAAAAAAAAAAAAAAAAAAAAAAGCCCCAGTGTCCTAATTGACATTTAACTGTGGGATGCTGAGCTGAAATTTTCCAAAGCAATACTGGCAAAAGTCCTCATTTCCCATTCTCCACTGGGCCCCTGTTCAGCCTGCAGTCTCTGGATAGAAATGTATAGACTCAAAATTTCTCTGGCTGGAAATATCTACCAAAACATTTAGAAACTGGATCAGTTTCTCAATGCAATCCAGGGCTCAGTGGCACAGTTGTGCCAGCACACTGGAGAAGGCATCATGGTTCTTAAATCACTCCAATGAATTACTAACATGTCCACTGCTATTGTATCTCATACCTTTTATCTATCAGTGATAGATAAATTCTGTATCTTTGTAATTATCAATAAATTTCCTTTGAAGTTTAACATTTCAGTGCATTTTACCAGAAGGCTGATTGCATTTCTTTAAATTTTACTCACCATAAATAGCAACACTAACAGTTAACGAACAATTTTTATTTGCAAGTATGGTGCTGTTTCCCTCAGAAATTTATTTCACCTAAAAATAAGTCAAATAAGTAAAACAAAAGTATAATGCAAAATCCTGGTTCCACTGCAAATTACCATCAAAAGTAACATTTTCACACAGTTATATTTTTATGTTGCTCATGTAACTTGTACACATCTGTCACCTCTGTTTCCATGTCTACCTTTCCCTATAAACTTTTAATTTGATATGTTATTTACACAAAATGTAGCTGCACTGATCTGCCTTGATAGACTGTCACCTCAAAACACTTGTAGCTGTTAGCAGTATAAAAAAAAACCTGTTCATGATAACAGTGTGCCTGAAATGCAGGACTGACCTAAGAAGTAGTGAAAAGGAAAGCAATGCTTTTGCTGCTTAGTTACATAAAATGAAAATAGAAATTGCAACAGTAGGAGCTAGAAGTACCCAGGACTGAATTGTTTACTGCCACAAGAAAGGTTGCTGACAGGAAAATTTATAGAGGAGAAGGAGAAAACATGCCTATATATGATGATACAAGAAAAAGGGAACTCCAGGTGCCTACTAAAAAGATTAAGATTTGAACAACCTCTCTTGCATGATATTGTTAAATATCTGCAAAGATGTGATGGGAATATTAGCTTGGTTCTGGAGTAACCACAGGTTCAAGGATATTTTTATTTAAAATAAGATGTTATTTGTTCTAAAGAGGTAGGCCTGAAAAGGTTATTCCAAAGCAATATTGTGAAATTAAAATCCTTGTTTAGACCGTGATTTTTTTAAGCAAATCAGTTTTAAAACAGAGGTTCTCTCATTTTTAACACACATGATGTTATTTTGGGTCTGCATGTTATTTATGGTACACAACAAACTGTGTGGCTAGTTGGGAGCCTAATTTTTGACCCCTAAGACTTTCACAGCAGTGCAAGTATCTCAAGTGCAAGTAGAGCTTTATGTTGGTGGATGGAAGAAGAAATTATTCACTATGGCAGTGGTGAGATATTGGCAGAGGTCACACAGAGAGCTTGTGGAAACCCCATCCCTGGAATGAATGGGGCTTTGAGCAACCTGGGCTATTGGGAGATGATCTTTAAGCTCCCTTCCAACCTAAACCATTCTATGATTCCATGACTGGAAGGTTCATTTTCCTGCCCCAAGGCACAGATTTTGACTAATCACAGTCTATGTTCTTTTTGCAGCTGCCTGTTATATACCTGAAAACTGTTATGTGCATTACTTCTCCCTTTAGTCTTCTTTTCTCCAAGCAATACTCATTCAGCTTCTTTCACAGACATCCAACCTGGACCTCTTGTGACTCCTCCCTGTGCCAGCAGTCAGTAGCTCCCTGAAACTGCAGCAGGCTGAGCAGAGCTGGGTTGAAGTCCTGTTTCAGACACAAGGAAAAGCACTGGTGTTGGTTTTTACCCACAGGAAGAGGAGGCTGTCACACCAGGAACAACTGCAGGGGGTGACAAAACATTCCTGTGTAAGTTTGCTCCACTGCCCCATGCCTCCTTCCCAGTGTGGATGACAACCACCTGTTTGAAAACCAATTTAGACACCAGCCTGTCTTTTTTGTCTCCACAACCAGCAAAGTGCTGGAGCTGCTGAAGTCCTGCCTCCTAAGGAAGGCTGCAGGAGATGTGGAGTGGCAGCTGCTTTAGGAGATGGCTTTAATTTAGGAGATGAGTTGTGGTAGCTACTGCTGCAGGGAAGAGCAGTACTTCCCACCTACTTGGTCACTGCCCTAATCCCCCAAATTTTTGCTGATCCTCTCCATTCCTCAAAACCACAAGGAAGCCCCTGCAAGACCTTTGCACAAAATTCAGTTTTGCCCACACTATGGAAACACTGTGACCCCTTTCTGGCTTTCCTCAGCCATGGAGAACAGAGGAGATGCTCAAGGGTCTCTCACACTAGGACCCTGTTCACACATCCCACAGTGATGTTTGCCTTCCTGTAACAGTAGGATATTGAGTTGGGTCTAGGTAATTTTCTGCAAAATTGCTCATTATTACTGCTTGTATAATTGCTTATTTTCTCTTTATTACTAATCATCTCCCAAAATTAAGAAGAAACATTTTAAATCTAATCTTAGGCTGATCTTTTAATCTGATTTTAGGCTTTACCACATCATATTTTAGGGGTCTAAATTAAATGACAGTGCCTCATTAAGTTTTCTCATTAAGAATTATGGTGATGAGATAACTTGCTCATTCCCTAACCTGGATTTTTTTTTTTTAAACGACTCTTCTGAAATTAATGGGAAGTATCTTTAAATTAGTTTTTCCCTTATGCCATTATGTTCTTGGAATCTGTACATAATCAGTAAGGAAAAAATCTACACAGTGCATAAATAATAATTCTACAGCACGCCTCCCCACCCTGCCCATTTCACCTTCTTGCCATCTGTTCCCTCTAGCAGGTATTCATAACTCTCCTTTCTCAGACTGCCCTATATTCTCATTAATGTTGTGTTTCAAGCTAATCTGAACAGCAGATGCCCAAACGATGCAACAAATTAAGTTATGAGAAGGCAAATCTGCTCTCAGTGCAAGGACTGGGAGCAGATTTGTGAGACTGTTCAGTGTTTAAGGACAAGCCTGACTCAATACAAATACATATTTTTAAAAGACAAAATCTGTGCTTTGAATGAGCATGGCCATAGGAAACAATTTCTGCCATTTCAGCTTTTTAAACACTTTCCTTGCATAATTTCATTGCCCCACTTTCTACCTGATGTACATCTCCTAAGGGGTTCTGCATCATTTAATTCCCTGAAGTAACAGATGCATCATATATATCAGCAGTAAACAGCTAGAAAAGCCTGGAAAAAAAGAAAAGAGAGAAAGTAAACAAGAGATTTGTATTTATATTACAGCTCCAGAGAAATAACCACTGTGGTATGCACATCATGGCTGTGTGACTAGCCATGGCCAGTGGCTGCTGGCCAAGTAGTCTACAGCAGTTTTCATGCTAATCTACATCTCAAAATACCCAGCCTGGGGTTAGACAAATAAGATACACACTGTTGGGCATGGAAATAAATAACTAAGTGTAATAATAACTACCTATATACCAACCAGGCACTTTGGTCAGCTGAGACAGCTCCATTTCAGTCAAAATATACAACTGACCATATTTTACAGATTTGCAGATAATGGCAAATTTTAGTGATATTTTAGGTTCATTTGTAGAACTCAATTGGCATTTTTACATATAAAAGAATGAAAATAAAAATATTTAAAAATACTAACTTGTATGGTTACACACACAGGAAATAAATAAAAAATAATGTAAATGTGTCTCCTGAGGCATTCTTAAATTGTGGTCTCTCCACCTAATTAAACAATTTGAAAATGCTTATTTCTTTATATTAACATGGATGGTCAATCTAAATTTATATGAAAGAGAAAAAAGTGAAATCACTACTGCTAAACAAGATTCTGTGTGAGGCTACAGGAATAAAATTATATTCAGAATTAAGTTCCTCTTCAGTTCCTGGCTAGCAAAGCCCTCTGGTGGCTAACTCCTCCTGCAACAGGAGAGGAAGGCTCAGCAGCCTCCCCCCAGGTGCCAGGCACGGGGATAAACACTACACGGACACCCTCACTGCTGAGACACATCCTCAAAAATGTACTTAAATACAGGTGCTTTGACAGTGCCTTCAAACCACATCACCATCCCAGAAACAAAGAAATCCTCACCTGTAATGTGCCACAGTCCACTGAATTTAATCCAAAATCCAGTTAAGGGGCTCAGAAAAAAATTCTGTGACTGGAGCAAAATCTGGGGCCACTGGCTGGGGATGAGGCACTCTCCCAGCAGTGGGAGAGGGCCCAGGTGCCCTGGCCATGGTGGGGTCTGCAGGGGAGGCAGCCCCTTCCCAGGGGTCTGGAGGCCAGGGCTCACCAGGCTCTCTGCAGCTTTCCTTCAGCATTCAGAATTCTGAACCCAAAAACCTCTTCACAAAATCCCATGTGTTTCTCTGAGAATAGCTGAATGGTTATTATTTCCCTAAAGAAAGATGAAGCTGCGTGGAAACTGCATCACTTTCCATTATGTCCCTTGTTAAGGCTGACCATTTTTCCAAAGGGACCATTTTCCTGCTCTTCTCCTTGGCCCTACCATCACACTGGTTTACAGCATGTTTGGGCTAATCTTAATGTCAGTGGGAAAAAGACTTCCCATTCACTTGTTTACCAATATTTGGTTTCCTAAACCTACACTGCACTTACATTTGTACTGTGAGAGATACTGCATAGAGCACCTAACCCAGATCCTTGAAAATCACCAAGTTTCACCATGAAGTTGCACGCAGAGGATCTGTTCTATTGGTAGCTTGTTCCAGTGCCATAGAGTCAGAACCATAGAATGTGTTGAGTTGGAAGGGACCCATCAGGATCATCCAGCCCAATTCTTGTCCCTGTGCAGGGCACCCCCAGAATCACACCACGTGCCTGACAGCATGGTCCAAATGCTGCTTGAGCTCAGGCAGGGTTGGTGCTGTGACCACTGCCCTGGGGAGCTGTTCCACTGCTCAGCTGCACTCACAGCTGAATCTTACTGGAATTCATCCATGGCTCTTGCTATCCTTTCCTTCACTAACTGAAAGAACTGGATGATCTTTCAAGGTCCCTTCCAAGCCCTCACACTGTGATTCTGTGTGACTTCTGATTCATTTTTCTCTTTAAAATCACTAATGCTATGTAGCCAAGTCACCACCTAGTGTTCTTTTGGTGAGTTTGAGCTACTCACATATTTGACCTTGCAACCATTTCGAGCATTTTTTTCACATGTTTGGCAGCTTCTCAAGGCACCTTTACCAGTGTTTCCACATCCCAGCAAAAGCACAGGTTTCCAAAACTGTAGGCTCTCTTCAGCTACCTCAGAGGAGGTTGGAGAGAGGAGGGAAACAGCCTCTTCTCCTTGGTGGCATGTGACAGGACCAGAGGAAATGGATGCAGGCTGCACCAGGGGAGGTTTAGGCTGGATATTGGGAAATATTTTTTCACTGAAAGGGTTGTCAAACATTGGAATAGTCTGCCCAGAGCAGTGGTGGTGCCCAACATCCCTGGAGGTATTTAAATGGTGTGTGGGCCTGGTCCTTAGGGACATGGTTTAGTGGTGATCTTACAGTGCTGCTCAAAGGTTGGACTGCATGAATTTAAGGTCTCTTCCAACCAAAGGCATTCTGTGATTTGATGATGATCAGACTGCTCTGCAGTGGTAAGTAGTGACAAAGTGGCACAGCCTTGCAGCATGATCAAGTTTAAAAAGGCCTCAGAGTCCTGCCAGAAGACATGCTGCAGTTCCACAGGAGTAGTTCAGTATCATATTTATGTGCTTTCTTCACTTAGATGTGATCTCCCAGGGAAAAAAGCAAAAAAGAAAAAAAAAAAAAGCAAACCAACACTGAACACTAGACAATGCAAGACAATGCATATTTTGCATCTTTATCTTGTACAGAATGATCCAAATAATAGTGCATGTGCTCTGCTGAATAAAAAACTGGCTGGAAGGCCAAGTCCAAAGATTTGTTCTGACTGGAGTTAAATCCAGCTGGAGGCCAGTTACAAGTGGTGTGCCCCAGGGCTGGGTACACTCCTCTTGAACATCTTTGTCACTGATTTGAATGAGGAGAGCACCCTAAGTAAATTTGCAGATGACACCCAGCTGGGTGGGAGTGTTGATGTGCCTGTAAGGAGGCTCTGCAGAGGGATCCAGACAGGTTTGGTGGATGGGCTGAGGCCAGCTACTTGAGTTTCAATAAGGCCAAATATTGGGTCCTGCACTTCGGCCACAACAACCCCCAGCAGTGCTACAGCCTTGGGGAGAGGTGTCTGGAGAGCTGCCCAGCAGAGAGGGACCTGGTGGTGCTGATTGAGAGCTGGTTGGACATGAGCCAGCAGTGTGCCCAGGGGGCCAAGAAGGACAACTCCATCTTGGACTGCCTAAAAACCAGTGTGTCCAGCAGGAGCAGGGAGGTGATCTGCACCTGTGCTCTGCCTTAGTCAGGCAGCAGCTCAGGTACTGTGTGCAGTTTGGGGCACTGCAGTGTAAGAAGGACATGGAGGTGCTGGAGAGAGTGCAGAGAAGGGAAACCAGGCTGGTTGTGGGTCTGGAGAACAGGTCTTGTGTGGAGAGGTTGAGGGAGCTGGGGCTGTTCAGATTGGAGAAGAAGAGGCTGAGGGGAGAGCTTGTTGCTCTCTATAATTACCTGGAAGGAGGTGGTAGTGACATGCTGACTTCTTCCCTCTGGTGACCACTGAGAGGACAAGGGGAACGGGGGTGAAGCTCCAGCAGGTGGATACACCATGTTAGATATTAGGATAAACCTCTTCACAGTGGTGAGGCATTGGGACTGGCTGCCCAGGGAGGTGGTGGGGGCACCATCCCTGGAAGTGTTCAAAAGGCAGGAAGGTGAAGAGCTCTGGTGGATGGTTCAGTGGTTGTAGGGTGGACGGTTGGACTCGGTGATCTTCGAGGTCTTTTCCAACCCTGATGTGTGATTCTAACCCTTGACACTGGCAGGCGCTGCATTCAGACCAGTGTCACACCCGCCAGGTCACAGGAGCCCTCCCTCTGATTGTACCCCCCACCCCAATGGGATGAACCGACTCCCTGGCAGTAAGGCCAGTCCGGGACAGACACTCTGCCCGTGTCTGAACCACCGGGCACCCGAGCTCCGTGGGACACCCCACACTCCCACACACGGACGCGGCCACTTTGGGCAGCACATGTCACACGCTGCGTGACCTCCGGAGCAGCGAATCCCCCCCTCCTCCTCCTCTCCGCCACAGCCGCTGAGGTGACGTCTCGCGCCGCCGCGGGAACAGCCCCCACCTCCTTGCCTCCTGGGAGCTGTAGTCCTCCCGCAGATACCGCCTGCTGGGTCATAGAGCTTAGGCGTGTGCGGATAGAGCGCCGCTGCACCCTCGCCTCTCCTTCCCAGCCGGGCAGTGCGGGGCCGGGCGGGGAGGCGGGGTTGGAGCCCGGCTCAGGCTGTATCCGGGTTAGGGGGTGTGTGCGCGGCAGCCGAGGCCGCGGGCAGCGCCTCACCGGAGTCGGTCTGAGCCGGCGGGCGGGCGGGTGAGGCTGCTGTGCGGGGCTGGGCGGAGAAGGGGCAGGAGGGCGGCTGGGAGAGGTGGGGAATAGCGGTGCGGGCGGGCCCGCGCGGGGCAGGGCGGGTCGGGTCGGGTCGGTGGTGCGGGGAGGTGATGGCGCTGGGGAAGCGGCGCGGGCGGGTGGGTTTGGCCGCGCTCTTCCCCCCCCTCCCCACCCCCTGCCATGGCCGCCCGGTGCCCATCTGCTGGAGGATCTCCCTCCCACAGCGTCTTCTCGGTCCGGAGAGGTTGGGGACAGGCGGCGTGCTTCCCCCAGCATCCCCGCGGGGCTGCGGCTGTAGCGTGACACCTGCCCCGGGGGGGCTCGGTCTGTGCGGGGCCGGGGAGGATGCGAGGAGGCAGGAGGGCGGGAGGATGGAGGGGTCCCGGGGCTCTTCTGCTGCCTGTCTGGGGGCTGCCCGGCGGTGAGGAGGTGGTGGGTGGGATCCGGGGGGGGGTGGGGCAGCTCGGTAGCCTGGGAGGGTCAGGGGGTGGCCGGAGTGCTGTGGCCAAGTGGTGTTTTGTTGCTATGGTTTCCCACAGGGAAATAGTGTGAGATTGACACTTCTTGTACCACAGGAATCGATCCAGATGGCCCTGGAGTCCCTCAGCTTGTGAGCACGGTGTCACCTCCCTTCTATGAGTGAGTACAGCCTGTGGGACAGGGTGGTGATGAACCAACAGTTCACAAGCAGCTGTCAGTCAGACAAGAGGCCATGGGCTTAAGCTCTGTCTGGGGAGGGTTTGGTTGGATATTAGGGATAAATTCTTTACAGAGAGGGTGATCAGACATTGGAATGGGCTGCCCAGGGAAGTAGTGAATTCTCCATCCCTGGAGGTTTTTAAAAAGAGACAGGATGTGGCACTCAGTGCCATGGGCTGGGAACCACAGTGGTAGTGGATCAAGGGTTGGACTTGATGGTCTCAGAGGTCCTTTCCAACCCGGATGATTCTGTGATTCCTTACTGCCAGGTTTCCCTGCAAGAGGCAGCTGCTTCATGAGGTTGAGGTGGAGTTTAGAGGAGAAACAGGGAGAGGAGAGAACAGGAACAGGTGGAGAACGTGGCTGGGGTGTCTCGTGAGTGCTCTCATACCAGGAGGCACATGTGTCTAATTAGCTTAATTGGTGCTTACAAATGATGAAATTCATGGAGTCCCTTCTCTTCTTCAAGGTAACCTGCTTCAGTGCTTAGCTATCACTTAGAATTTTTCCTTAAAGCTGACCTAAATCTCCTTTGTTGAAACTAAGCTGATTATTACTTTGCACTATCCAGAGTAGACCTGGAGAACTATATTCTATTGTCATCAGATTGATGACAATATTGTCATCTATTGATGAAAATATTCTCTTGTCATCAGAACAGTGGGTGTTTGCAAGTTGGCACTCAAAATCTTGTCCAGAGTGAACCCAATTCTCGTGTTTCTCTGAGCACTGTTAAGTGTTTCCATCATCCTTGGACTGTTGGACTCTTAAAACTTGGAACTAGGCACAGCACTCCAGTGGAGATGCAGTTAGCTCTGAGGAAGTGGGGTAATTACCTCTCTCCTTTGTGTGTGACATTATCTCATTCATCTTAAAAACATTCCAGAATGGTACTGACTTATTTGGCAACATTTTCATGTTACTGATCCACTCACTGTAAGACAGATCCCTTTTTGCTATACTGCTATTCAGAATTATTTCTGAAGAGGTATCCTTTTATTATTACTATATTTTTATTTATGTATTTTACAAAGTGTGTTATTTTGCACTTGTTACTAGTTTGAGAAGTTATCTTGATCATCATTACATAACTTTCTAATTTTAATGTCTGAAATTCACTCTTCCAATCCCCTTCCTCCAAGTTTGAGGTAATCTACAAATAATTAAATAAAATACCAAGTAGTGCCAGGCCCTGAGCATTGAGGTAAATCCCTCCAGTTTGACAGTTTGACTTTACTGTTTTTCATGTTTCCTATGAAAGCTGCAACTCATTCTGAGTTTTGCAGCTGCTCTAAATCCTATGGAGAATCTTAAACTTGGAAACCATCAATTCCTTTGATTTGGCTTCTGTGCACAGAGTAGGAATTGCTCACAGCTCAGAAACTGGAAATATCTGTAAAATCCTGACCTTCATGAAGGTTTGTTACCTTGCAAATGGCCTCTGTATGTCCCAGACACCCAATTACAGGTTACAGGGAATGATGATTGCTGGCAGTTTCCCATTTTCCTTCTTGAAGCTGTTTTACTGTGTAGAGAGAACTGAAAAGGTTTCTGTTGAGACAGCAGATAAATCATGTAACCAATTTTTCAAAAATAATGGAATGAAGGTTTCCTGTGGTTTTACTTCCTTTCCATAAAACAGTTAATTTCTACTTTGAAGGACACTCATAAAATAAGTATTCCTAAAGCAATATGCAAATTATAAAAATATCCCCACAATTACTGCAGATATTAAAAAATAAATTTAAAATGTATGTATATTTCTGTATGGATATTCAGATACATGAAAATACTCATAGTCAGCTGTCTCCTACCTTCATTCCTTGTACCCAACACACAGTATTGATCTACAGGGTGGTTTACAGACTTTCACAAAAAGGTGCTGAATCATTTAGGAAAGAAAAAAAAAATGACTACAATAGAGGATGTTGGAGGCTTTGAGTCTTTCATATGCTGTCATAGCACAGCTCCTGCCTGATATAGATGGGTCTGTCTCCCTCCTGTGTTCTAAGTTCTTTTAAATTATTTTCTCATTCATTTCCTCAGAAAAATTTGCTTTGATCCTAACTTTCTTCAAGATTGCATTTGATTTTTTAGAGAGCTGTCTGGAATAGGCATACAAATGCATTGTTCTCACCATCTCAATACAGAATCAGATTTATAGATAAAAATATCCCCTACAAGTATAATCATGCATTAATGTGTTATCTGATCACAAATGGTCCACAGAGCTGAAAGTGAGAGGTGATGTTCTGAAAAATTTAGATACTGAAGTAATTAAAAAATATTCTGAGAAGCAGCAGCCTTTCAGTTAGGATGAAGGGGATGGGTTTGGGGGTGAAAATGCAGCAGACTAAGCCTAACTAAACAGCAAAGTTTTTTTCTTTTAAGGTTGCATTTCAGTATGGAAACATCATGAACAAAGAAACCTAAGATTGGGGATCAAGTATGGAAACATCAGGAACAAAGAAACTTAGGGATGGGACCAACCCTAGAGAAACATTATGTGTAAATCGACTTCACTGGGAGGAAGAGTCCAGCACTGGCAGGATCACAAGCTAAATAATAGTACAGGTCTTGTCCTCCATCCTCTGCAATAACTTTTTTTCCTTTTTTTGTTCTGATTTCTTTAGATGCCTCCCTTAAAAAATCATGGAGCTAGGAAAGGCAAAGCTGCTGCGAACTGGCCTTAATGCCTTGTACCAAGCAATTCACCCCGTGCATGGTATTGCCTGGACAGATGGGAAGCAGGTGATCCTGACTGCTTTATACTATCATAATGGAGAACCAAAATTTGGTGACTCCAGTGTTGTTGGGCAGTTTGAACACGTCCATGGACTCTACTGGGGCCCGTGTCCCCGCGACGCCCCCGCCCTGCTCGCCGTCCAGCACAAGAAGCACATCACCATCTGGCAGCTCTGCTTCAGTGACACAGAAAGAAACAAGCTCTTGGTGTCTCAGATCTGTGACATCAGTGAGCCCTTTCCTGTGCTCCCCCAGGGCTGCGTGTGGCATCCGAAGAAGGAGATCTTGGCTGTGCTGACCACACGGGATGCTTCTGTCCTACACTCTGTTCACCTCAACAACTCCAGGATCAAAGCAGACATTAAGGGCAGTGGTCTCATCCACTGTGCTTGTTGGACAAAGGAAGGCAATCGTTTGGTGGTGGCAGTAGGCAGTGCCCTTCATTCTTACATTTGGGATGATGCTCAGAAAACCCTGAATCCTTGTACTTTTTGCCCAGTCTTTGATGTGGGGGGCTACATCTGTGCCGTGGAAGCCACCCTGGATTTCCAAGTTGCTGTTGCCACCGAGCTCCCTCTAGACAAGATCTGTGGCTTGAATGCTGGTGTTGCATTTGAAGTTCCAGCAAGCATTGAAACAGAGTCCTTGCCCTCACAGTCCAGCCTAGGTGGTGAGGAAGAGTATTCCATGGATGGGGGGAAGAAGAACCTGGACTCTGAGAAGCTCATGTCTGTTACATCTCCTGTGGATCTAACACACATCCTTGCTAGCAAGCAGGGTGCTGATATCAGTTCTCTTCTTCATCTGAGGCCCAAGGACTACCTAACAGGAAGTGGCCAAGATTCTTCACATCTCATCTTGGTGACTTTTGAAAGAAAGGTTACCTCTACCAAAAAAGTTAGCATCCCAGGCATTCTGGTTCCTGATATAATGGCATATGACCCCAAAACTCAAACTGTAACAGTTGCCTCCAATACTTGCAATGTTATTTTAGTCTATTCGCTGACTTCATCCAACTTACCCAATATTCAACAAATTCAGCTAGAGAAAAATGAGAAACCAAAGGGTTTGTGCTTCTTGACCACTAAATTGTTACTGATCCTGGTTGGAAAACAGAAGTTCACTGACCCTGCATTTCTTCCCTCTTCAAGATCAGACAAATACATGATAAGATTGATGATTAAGGAATTAACGTTTGATGTGGAGCCTTCACCATCTGCATCTGATAACGGGACCTCAAATTTAAACCTTTCCAAAATACTTCATGACCTCTCCCCAGATGCTCACTCTCTCAACCGTGGACTCTTGATACCAGATAGTGCTGCCATTCAGTCCCCTACAAGCAGAAGGAAGCTCATTGAAGAAATAAAGAGTCCTGTTTGTGAGCAGAACTTCTTGTTGAACGTGAGTGACCTCAAAGATAAAAAGATTTCCCTGGATTCTTCTCCCACTGTTGAGTCTCTGGGTGCAGAATCAGTCAGTCGGACTCTGCCACTGTCTGCCACATCACTGGACTGTTCCAATAAGCCAACATCTCCAAAAAGGCAGGTGGATGTAGCTTCCAAAATACCAAATTCTTACAAGAATAACCTGTTAAGCGAAAAGGAAGCGAATTATTTTTCAAAAAATGTAGAAAAACTGTCTGGTAACTTCACAGACTTACAGCATCGTCTGCATGAATTAACTGAGCTGCTGAAATCTGGCAAGAGAAATTTTCCAGTGTACCCATCTTCTCAGGAACCCTCTTTTATTAACATCACCTGCCAGGTAATCTTAATACTGGAAATCTTAGTGATGGAATCTGTTTATTATGGATTTCAAACACAAACTCTTATCAGATTATGGAGCGCTTGGTACATGTAAATTGGGTGTGTATAAATCATCTCACTGCATGCCTTGCTCTCCTAGGCAGCTTCTGGAGCTTTCTGTTTAGAAATGTAGATGAATGAAAATTTCCATGTATGGGGATTGGTAGCAATTGCCCATCCCGTGAGGACAGCTAAAATAATGGAGACTGAAATGAAAAAAAGAAAAGTGCTTTCTCTCAGAAATGGAAATGTTGCTAATTAGTATTAAGAGCACCTTCTGAGAAGGAAAGAGACCCTTGGGACACAGCAGATGATTCCATTAGCATACTTTAAAAATTGATTTAAAATAAAATTTCATGTGAAAGACACTTTCCTTGGCTGAAAGGTCAAATGTCATACTAGAAAGTGTAAGTTACCTGGTTACGAAAACATGGCACAAACCTACTAGGTCTCTCCTAGAATTCAGAGTAATAAACCTTAGCCAATATTAACTCATTTAAATTGCCACATTCCTCTCAATAAGCTCTTATTTTTTAGCTTTATTATTGCCAAAATTATTACTCTCAACTTCTGTAGTATTGAACTCTTAGGTCCTAGGTTGTATTCCCTCACTCTCTTCACTGTTTCTCTATGTAACCATTTAATAGTTGTAATAACCAATTTTTCTAGATCTGTTGAATCTTAATTACATATGGGGCATTACTCTAAAAAGTGAAAGTTTCCCTCAGCAGATCTGGTGCCTTTTTTATCTGAGGTGTTTGTTTAGAAGCCTACTTTAATTTGAGGTAGCACAACTTTTTGTTAGATTTTTATATTCAGCTCTGGTTTTACAGATTGAAACCACACTGGGTACTACATTGACTCCCTGTTTCAAGAGCTGGATTGGCTGCACTTGTGTGGGGATTCCTCACAAATTTAAGCAATGCTACACTTCTACCTGCAGATTTTGATCACTGGTAACTGTGGCAAGAAAAGTATTTGACTTTTGAATTGCCAGTGGCACTGGAAGGTTTGGCAGAAAAATCTGTGGTTTTAACTTTAATCAGAGTAAGTTTGATTCAGAAATGTTTAACAGGCAAAGAGGGATCCTCACTGCTTGTGTTGGGACTGGTGGTTTCTCTACAGCCCAAGTTGTTAACTGTATTTTGAAAAATGTTGAGAAAACCCAAAATGTCCCAGATAAGCTGTGTCTTGAGAGAGCAGAGTTTATTGGTGCTGGGGGCAAAGAGCACAAGTGCATCTCCTTGTGGATGAATGGGTCTGTCCAGAGCATGGAAAAGGAGTCAGAATTTACCATGTTTTTTTCTTGACTCAGAGATGTTATCAGGGCTTTCCTGGGAAGCAGGGTAGTTGTGTGCATTTTGTCCTACACAAAGGCAGTTTGTAGTTTTGGTAACAATGGATCTTGTGCCAATTTAAAAAATGCATTGCTCTGCCCTGCAGGGGATATTGGTTGAAGTTTTTTGGGGTTTTTTCTTGTATTTTAAGTCTTGGGATTGTGATGGTGAGAGGTGAGGCAGACAAGTCCTAAATTCATGGTCCTTGCCTCATCCCAGACATTTGTGGACAGGAGTTTTCACCTCTTCTTAATTTGTGGATAGAGTGAAGGGAATGTTAAACCTGAGGCTTTATCAGACTCCCAGCAAAATACCCCTCATAGGTAGCAGGAGGAGGGTCAGCTCTTGGTTTCTTCAGCAGCAGTGTATTTCTCTCCTGTTGTTCTGGCATGTACTGAATTCTGTCCACTACTTGCTGCTGTCAGTCTCAGATCATCTCTTTAGGAGCTGAGACTTGAAAGTATAAATCTGGCAAATGGGCCTGAATGAATGTAGCATTTGATTGTAAATGATGCAGTTGCAGGCATGTCTGTCATCCTGTTTTCATGAGTGCCATTATGACATCTCTGCTTAAATACACATCATGGTGTCTAATGATTCTTTCTTCAATTTACAGAAGCAGCTTTCCAGAAGTGATGCAGATGAAAGGAGAGCTGTCATCCTTTGTGGTGGTAAACTCCGTCTAAACGTAGTCCAGCAGATATTCAGTCTCTCTCTTGTAGAAATGCAGCATGGTATGTTGGAATTATCCAGGAATATAAACACTTTATACACATCTGACATTCTCAGTGAGCAGTAGTGATGTTTATAGTCCCATCTGAAAAAAAAAAACCAAAAACATAAGTAACATATTATCAATAAAAGTTTGTTCATTTGTTCTTCTCTGGGTTTTTTATAGAGAAGAACCTTTACATTATAAAAAAAAAAAAAACCCAAAAAAAAACCTAAGCAAACTTTTACATACTGATGCCCTCTTACCAAGTAGGTAGTTACACAGGAAGATTACTATCACCTAGCATTCTGGTTGTGTTTTCAACTGCTGTAGAGAAGTCTGAGTAATGAGGAGGTTAGAGTTAGTCTTCTCTCCTAGTAGCAAAATTGATCAGAAAAGCCCTTTTGCATAGTTGAGAACGAACCATTCTTTATTTTTGAGATGATACAACCTGCAGCTCCCTACTCTTACTTCTTTTTTTTTTCCCCCAGAAAAACCATCAACACACAAAAGCATTTAACTAGAAATTTAGGAGATATCTTTTATACCTTAAACATGCTTAGTTACCTCTTATATGTGTTCACAGGTACCTCTTGGATTGTTCTCACAGCAGACAGTGAGGGCTTTGTTCCTTTATCATTTACACCTGCACAGGAGGTCGTGGTGAGGGATGGCAGTGCAAGAGGCTACAGTGCCCGCTCTTCCAAAACTTTGGACATCATCAGTTCCACAGAAGGCTGCAGACCTGCTTCTTCTGAAAGTCTGGACATCACGAGTTCTTTGGAAGCCCCTGGGGACTGCTCCTCCAAGACTTTAGACAGCAGCAGTGCTTCAGAACAGCCCAGCAGTAACATGTAGTTGTTGACAGTCATTTTTATAATGGCTGCCTTACTATGGGAGGCTCTTGCTATGTAGGACTGCAAGTTCTAAACAACAGTCTGTCTCAAATCTCTGTTGGATTTCCATAATTTTTTTGTTGCATATCACTGTATTTATTTGACCCTTGGAAATGGTAACTTTTTTTTTAAAACTGAGCAGTTTTTTAAATATGCCTCTTGCAGTATGAACCAGGTCTTCCTATCACTGGCTGAAAACAAGTGTTCTTGCAAGCTTCTAAGCTGAAGTTTCCATCTTGGTCTTTAATATGCTGGTGGTTTTAGATGGTAGTAAACTTGCATAATAAAGAAGTCCTTGAAGACACTGCATTGTCCCTTCTTTCTACACTTCTGTCAAAGACTGAAATACTGCATACTCCATTATTTAGAAGCAGTGTCTGTGCAAGTGCTCATGATTTTGTGCTGGTGTTACTAAGGGTGTGAGCTACAATCTTCTCATGACTTCATATACCCTTAGGTATATGGATTTTGGGAGAAAGGAGCTGAGACTTGAGCTTTCCAAAGTGGGGAAATCCACCCCTTCCCCTAAGAGACCATTCCAATGTCTGACTGTCCTCAAAGGGAAATATTTTCCTCTTGTGTTCAAACAGAATCTCCCTGGAGCAGCTTGTGCCCATTGCCCCTTTTCTATGTGACTCCTTGTCAATAGGGAGTCTCCATCTTCTTTGCAGCCTCCCTTTAAGCACTGGAACATTGTAATAAGGTCTCCCCTAAGCCTCTTCTCAAGGTTTTCTCAGCCCCAGTCTTATGTGGTGGGTTGAGCCCAGATGGCAGCTGAGCCCCCACCCAGTCCCTCTCTCACTTTCCTGTGCAGGGAAAGGGAGAAAATTGGAAGTGCAAATCAAGAACAACTCGTGGATTGAGATAAGAACAGTTTAAAGGTAAAGCAGCAGCTGTGTGTGCAAGTGAAGCCAAGCAAATTTATTCAGTACATCCCAGTGCAAGCAGATGGTCAGCATCTTGTGGGAAGACTAAGCTGCATCACATGTAAGTGTGCTGGAAAAATGAGTGGCATGGCCCTCATGTTTTCCCCTAATCTCACAACTTTTACATCCCTCTGGTCAGCTGGGGTCAGCAGTCCCATCTCTGCCTCCTCCCAGCTCCTTGGGCACCTCCAGCCTACCCACTGGTGGGCCAGAGCATGAAGAGGGGACAGTCCTGTCACCCTCTGAGCATTGCCCAGCAGCAGCCAAATCATCTCTGTGGTGTCAACACTGTTATGGGCCCTCCTCCAAAGGAGGGCAACCGGGCTGGTGAAGGGACTCGAGCACAGGCCCTATGAGGAGAGGCTGAGGGAGCTGGGGGTGTTCAGCCTGGAGAAGAGGAGGCTCAGGGGAGACCTCATCACTCTCCACAACTCCCTGAAAGGAGGTTGTAGCGAGGTGGGAGTTGGTCTCTTTTCCCAGACGACTTTCAACAAGACAAGAGGACACAGTCTTAAGTTGTGCCAGGGGAGATTTAGGTTAGATATTAGAAAGAATTTCTTTACGGAGAGGGTGATCAGACATTGGAATGGGCTGCCCAGGGAAGGGGTGGATTCTCCATCCCTGGAGATATTTCAAAAGAGCCTGGATGTGGCACTCAGTGCCATGGGCTGGCAACCGCACCAGTGGGTCAAGGGTTGGACCCTTGGATCTCTGAGGTCCCTTCCAACCCGGCTAATTCTATGATTCTATGATTCTATGAATCTAAAGTGCCACACAGGCTGCTGTGGAGAAAAATAATTCCATCCCAGCCAGACCCAGAACAAGTGACTTTAGTTACACCACAATAACAAAACACCTGCTAGGCAATATTTCTAAACATTTCTTGTCTTCATATTTAATTTTTTCCCTATTACCTCTGAAACAAGACTGTTATGTGACCAACAGTTCCTTCAATATGTCTCTTTTGGTTTGCATGTCCAATACTGAACAGGCAGAAGAAGACTACAATAACTCATCACCTTGAGAACATCCAGTCTAAAGGCAGATGGAGGAAAATGTTTCATGGGCTTTTGTATAGAGAGAGAAAATGCAAAGGTGAAATTCAGAAAACAGCATGAATTTACGTTGCATGAATTGCAGCACTGAAGAATAATTCAAGATTGCTACCCAGAAAATTAAAGCATATATAATATGCTTTAATTAATATAAACATATTTATATTCAAGCATATATATATTTAATATAATATAATATAATATAATATTAAGCAGTTTCTCACACTTTCTCAGTGGCACTGTGTCAGAAGGAATCAAGTGACATAACTTTAGAACTGGGACAGCTGTCTGAGGACTGATAAAATCTTTTTTTTCTTTTTTTTGAGTCTTTTCCTGAGCTTGGTTTTCATTTCCCTGTGTCCACAGTTGTAGAAGCAACAAGTTGATACAACAATGATGAGGAGTGGTGTGTCTGATGTACCTAAGCTTGGGGATGGGGACATGTATGCAACAGGAGATAAAAAACACTTGCTGGAGCTTCCCTTGATCATAAAGAGAGCAATGTTGTTATACTTGGGTTTGTGCCCAGAAATGCACAGCTAATGGTTTTCCAAATCTCTTTGATGAAATGTTATTTAAAATCTTATTTTTATTTAAAATTTGATGTTCTTACTTAATTTTCTTTTACCAACTTCCACTGGTTTTTGACTGATTGTGGATTTTGTTCAAATCTGTCCAAAGGAAGCCTGTGTTCTCAGTGTGTTTGAAAAAATATAAAACCTTCAATGAATCATTTTCCAGTAATGGGTCTTATGTCTAACACAAAATGGGTCTCATGGATTAAACCTGTTGTCTACTCTGTCCCCAGTTTGTCCCATGAGATCCAAGTCCCTCTTTCCTGCTAGTGTTTATTCAGGGACACCAGGTTCTCAGGAGAACGTGAGCAACCAGAAGTGATTGAGATGAACAGGAGACATTTGGAAACCAACTATGAACCCCAAAAAGAAGGGACTGGCTTTAAAACATTCTCCACCTCAACTATTTTACTTGGAATGTAGAAGGTGAATAGAGATGAGAAGATGCAGGAGGGATTTCTTATAAGGGAGAGAAGTGATTTAAGGAATTAGTACTCAGATCTATAGAGCCTTTCCTGAAAATCCAGTGACCTTACACTGAAGGTCCCAGCCTCCAGGGACTGCCCTGAGACAGATGTCTGGGGTGGCATTGCCCTGTTAAAGTGGGGACTCAGCACAAATCCACCTAAGCCACGCCAGGTCAGCAAGCTCAGGGGCAGACAGGGCCCTGCAGAGCAGGAGCTGTGGCTGCCACCCACTGGGGAATGGCCACTGGCCCCTGGAGTCACCTGTGACCTGCAGCGACCACCAGAGTTACACTCAGGAAAGTGGCACAACCTGGGAAGGTTTCAACATTATTTTTAGGCAGAAACTGCAAGGGAGGGGGGTGTGAAGGTGGAAGGGAGGACTGAGGAGCAGCTCTGCTACTCTGCCTGTACCAGCAGTCAGCCCAGAAGAGGAGGTTTGGGCTGACACCACCAAACCCCAGCAAGGACATGGAATGGGCACTGCTTGCTTCCCTGGTGACACATAACTCCATTATTCTTTTCTTCCTCTATTGCCCCTGTGCTCAGCCCTGGTGAGGCCACACCTCGAGTCCCGTGTCCAGTTCTGGGCCCCTCAGTTCAGGAAGGATAACGAGGTGCTGGAGCAGGTCCAAAGGAGGCAACTGGGCTGGTGAAGGGACTCGAGCACAGATCCTATGAGGAAGGGCTGAGGGAGCTGGGGGTGTTCAGCCTGGAGAAGAGGAGGCTCAGGGGAGACCTCATCACTCTCTACAACTCCCTGAAAGGAGGTTGGAGCCAGGGGGGGGTGTGGCTCTTTTCCCAGGCAACTCTCAGCAAGACAAGAGGGCACAAGAGGTCTCAAGTTGTGCCAGGGGAGGTTTAGGTTGGACATTAGAAAGAATTTCTTTACTGAGAGGGTGATCAAGCATTGGAATGGGCTGCCCAGGGAAGTGGTGGATTCTCCATCCCTGGAGATATTTAAAAAGAGACTGGATGTGGCACTCAGTGCCATGGGCTGGGAACTGCAGCGGGAGTGGATCAAGGGTTGGACTTGATGATCTCTGAGGTCCCTTCCAACCCATCCAACTCTATGATTCTATGATTCTAGTTGTGTAAATCCCTTTGCTGGAGCTGCTTGTGTGCAGGTGGGGAAGGGCTGCCCATTAGGCAACCAGCTGGTTTCATCCCATCTCCCATATTCTTACACCTGTACTTGGGTATTACTTAAATGAAACCCCCCAGGGATTGAACCTGGCCCTTGTTAGTGCCAATCAGAGCACAGCAGGAGGTTTAATTAGATTAGCATTTAATCTCAATGGTTCTCAATGTAAGAACATTTTTCAGTCACAGGTTCTGAACATAGGTAAGGCACACACATCATTTCAAACTGACAAGAATACACAAAATTCAATTTGCAGCACCAACACTGAGCCCTTAAAAAAGAAAATTACAGAAAAATCTTACCTGGCCCTTAGTCTTTCAGTATTCCTACTTTAAAAAAATCCATTTATTTTCTTAACAAAACTATGACTCTGATAACCAAATAAAAATAAGATTTTCAAAATATAAAAATACTCTGCTCCATTTTATCTATAGAAGCTTTCTGGTTTATTTTGGCAGCTCCCATTACTGCTGCCATATGCAATGAGTACATCTCTGCTAGACAAATATCACATTGTCTCTCTGGACAAGAGGAAAACACACTTTACAATTAGCAAGTTTACCTTGTAAGAGACTGAATTAATATTGGATGTTGTACAATTTAGAGGCAACTGCACAACCAATCCAGAAATAACATCTTAAACCCCATTCAAATTACTCTGATCAACCACGGCCAGCAGTTTATGCAACCCTTTTATCACTGAGCTAAGGACTTGGCTCATGTAAACTGACACAGTTCCACTATTTTTTAGCTACAGTTTTATAGGAGATGGAGACATAACCCATTAAAAAGCATTAGCAGCCTTACTGGAACTTCTGGTTGTTTTTAAAGATGACTATTCAGAAAGACACAAGTATTATAGAATACAACAACCCTCCAAAACTGCTTTCTCTGATGTTTTGGAGCTAAGTGGTAATGCTACATAACTCACCTGCTTCAAAGTGCAGAGTATCTGCTATTTCAGATTCCATCAAGACTCAAAATTGTAAACAGGTTTATGGTTTTTATTGTTGTAAACACATATGCCCCAGGCATACAGATCTTGATTTGTCCAAGAATCAAAACCAAAAAGCCCACAACCCAACTCACCCATCCTTAGCTGTCAACTAAACAGAAGTCTTAAACATAGTTAACTCTTACCCAAGCACACTCAAGATACATTCTGAAAAGGTCACTCATGATTAAGGATTTTGCTGAATTAGGACAGTTCAAGTAGGCCTTAGACTTCAAAAAAAGGTTTCAGTATTAAACTTACTGAGCTATTTGGTGGATGTTCTTGTTACTTCACAGTGTCTTGCAGTAAAAGCTTTCCCAGTTTCCAGTCCCAGCATGGAGCCACCTCCCTGGTGTCCCTGAGCAAATAAATGACTTGTGGCCACTGCCTCCAGGGACACCTTCTGCAAGTGCCCCCAAGCAGCAGCAAGCTCATCCTCCAAAGGCACTTCTAGTACAAAATAAATAGCTCACATCCTTGTGAGCTGTAAACTTGTGTCTTATCTTGCATTGTGCTAATTTCTTCAAGGTGAACAAGCCTTCAACTCTTGGATTCACCATTCTCCCCTGCAGATTTAGGTTATGTCTTCAGAATCCAGTCATTTTATCTTAAACTTGGAGTCAGCCTCTGGAGGGCTCTGTACCTCCACTGGGTACAGAAGAAACTGAACTTAAGTCTCCAGAAATCCCTGAGGTTAGGTGTGTGTTTCACCTACAAAAAGTGTTCAGCAGTGTGAACCTAGAGTAGAAATAAGGTTTCAGTTATGTATCTAAAGCAGGGTGACATCTCTGACTGATGAGCTATCACCATTTAGAAGTCAGGTGTAGCCTCATTATTACAAACACTGTGTCCAAGCTGAGATCAACAGCCACACCATGGTTGTTTTGTGAGGCAGAGAGACTGTGTGAGAAATTGCTTGAAAACCATGATGACTGAAAGGCCAAAATTAACAGCAATTTGAATGGCATAGTCTAATTTTTGGAAGGGACTGCTGATTTTGGGTATCCTGCATGCAGATACTGATTTTGAAAATGTTAAGCACTTATCCTCTTCATACAAAATGTATCAAGTTAAATTACATCAAAATCTCTTTCAGAAAAACTCTTTGTGAGACATACTCAAAGTATGTCTGCATCAGTGATTTGCTTCATTTCAAAACAAAGTAAATCCTTACTTCACTTATTATATTTCAGTATTCCCAAGTGCTTTCAAAGCACACTAGTGTGCAATTTATAGGCAGACATTATGTTCTGCATCCATCCCAGCCTCTAAGGACGAAGTACATATCATGGGTTAAAATTTGGGTGCTGCATCACATTTACACATTTTCCCTTTGACTTACAAGTCCATAGAAACCCTTTTTGCAATGAGATCACAGCTTTTTGTTAATCACTGAAAAAAACAAAAATCACCAAGCTTTCAATTTCTTATGTTCAATTGCTTATGTTCCTGTAATGTATTTTGCTAGCACAGTGCATGGAGTTAAATATATATTTTGCACAGTGGTGTCCTCTCTGTATTTCATTACTGACTGTCAGAAACATCCTTTATCCTTTTTTATAAAATTGTGAGCAGCAAAATGACCAAGAAGACTGTCACAAATTTTGTCCTTGGGATGTAAGACTCTATTTGGAAAGTCACTTGTATTCAGAGCTTTCAGACCAAGGTGTCCTCTCTGTGGTCATCCAGGTTCTCTGTGCTTTGGTGGCTCCTTCTGTTAAAAGCAGAATAAATGATATGTGAACAGACTTCTAGCTTTTAGTGTGACTAATCAAAACACAACTTGGCAATGTCAAACAGCTGAGAATCACCAGCAAGAGTGTGGTTGTTATGGTCAGTGACTCAAATACCTAAAGAGAGGGACCAGTCCCATTTTAGATCATTTCACCTGTCCCCTCTGGTCTGAGCTGCCACTCAAGAAAGGGGACAGTGCCCAAGAGGCCTGTGTCACACCTACCAACCCCATGCAGGTATCTTGGATACCTTGAGTCCACACTTACATTCTGGAATTCATCCCTTTGCATGGAAATCCATTTCCAACTCCAGTAACTTGGCACAATAAAACCAAGAGAGATTAGCAATTTATTTTGATATTCACCCCATCACCCTGCTGGGACAAACTGTTCTAATGGATGTTCTCAGTATACCAAGGCTTCACTTGACAGAGGTGAATGATTTTGAGCTAGACTGATTTTCTTTGGAGAGGGAGGAAATGGGAGAAAGGGAAAGTGACAGGGCAAAAAGGAAAAGAACAGCTCAAATTTGCCCTTTCTTTTTTTCCCAAGAATTTTGGTGCCAATGCATCTGAATGGTTTGGATATTTCTGACATGCCATGAACAAGAAGATTGCAGTCAAGAACCCCATTTTCTTCCATACACAAGTAGATTGTAACTATTCACCTTTTCCCCAGAAATTTAATTTATGTAGAATATTCTACACTTCTCTCTTGAAACAGTGTACCACAGTCATGCCCTGTGTGCCACCCCAGAGAAAAAGTAAAATATATCAGCCAGCTTATCTGGCTGTGTTCCTCTAAGCAGGTAGCAAAAATAAGATATTAGAGCACTCAGTAATGGTACCATTGAGTTAACAATCCAACTAACAGTATGCTGGCCTTTTTTTATTGTAAGGAACATAGGGCTATGTTGGTAGGCAGGAATTTTTTGCCCAGTATGGCAAGGCACTGCTGGGGTGATGTTCCTGCTCTTTGCTGCCAGCCCAAACCTACCTCAGCACTTCAAGTGCAAGCTTGGTTTGCTTCCGACTTTCTTCAGTGATTGGGTAGAAAAGAAGGATAAATAAGCCCATGAGGATGAGGACAGCAGGGACCACTCCAATGAGGATTTTCAGTGTGAGGATCACATCATTGGGTTGTCTGCATATCCCTGGCTTGTAGCCAGTAAACCTAAACAAACAGAAATAACAGTGTGGACTTACAATGCTAAGAGACAGCTCTTTATCTGAAGGCTCCCTTCTTTCCCTCAACACTCTTCAAGAATTTTTTCCCATTTTCCCTCCCTGCCCCCTACATGTTTCACAAGTTGTTTTTCAAATCTCATTTTTGTGCTCAGTTTCAGAAATGACCTCAGGTTGGTTTTTTTGGTTTTTATTATTATATAAAATTTAACTTCTAAGAGAAGCATGGAATCCCAGGTAAGGAAATTTATCTGCTATGTGTTTTCTATTAATATTCAGCAAACTATTCAGGTTCCACTTTCAAAGCATGCAAGGAATCCGACCAATTTCAACAGCAATCATTAACTTTTAAGTTAAACACACAGTTAAGAACACTTCTTAAGATAGAGAAATTTACTTAAGTGCTTAAGAGTTATGTGCAATTGAATTTACAGTTCATTGATTCAGGGCTTCCATGCAGTTCTACAACTGCAGATATTCTCAGATTCCCATTCCTAATTTGTGGAATTAGTTTACTTTACTCTGAACATGCCCCTATGAAAGCTACAGCTTTCACTCTGTGCAGAGCATCACTTTGTCTTCTGTGTTCTCCCACAAGCATCTGCCTTGGCAAATTGCTGGGGGGTAACTCAAATGCAATTGAAAAGGGGGTGGTTGGTGAACATCCACTTCTTTGAGGGTGTTTGCAGCAAGCATCTAAAATTCCTAAGCCCAAAATGTTCAGCCAAGCACTGCCTGTTATTTAGTAGTTCCAGCTGAAGGCCCTGAAGCAAAACATTCTAGTTACTAAAACCTAACTTGGAGCCAAGGGCTAGACACTATTTCACACAAGTGATCTTCCAAGTGTTTGCTGTGTGCTCGTGTGCTGCAGCAGCTGCAGGGGAAGGTCCCTTCTGCTTGGTCAAGAACCAAAGCAGGGTAGAAGATGACTGATCACTTTCTAAACCTGACTGTCGAGTCAGAACAGACAGGACAAAAGTGGAAGGAGAACACAAATTATTTTCCAAACTAGGTGATGGGCAGAGCTGTGGGGAAAACTATTCCTGACTCCAATCAGTGTTCAGTTTCCCAGAACTACGCAGGAACTGGTGACCCTTTGCTACTGAACAGGCCTCTAGGCACCTCTGAAAGCACTCCAACCCATGTAAAATCTTACAAGCTCATTGTGCAGGGTGGTGCATGTGGGCTGGGGTAATCCCAAGCACAATTACATGTGGGGCAGAGAATGTGTTGAGAACAGCCCTGAGGAAAAGGACTTGGGGGTGCTGGCTGATGAGAACCTCAAGCTGAGCAGTAAATGCATGTTTGCAGCCTACAGAGCCAACTGTATCCTGGGCTGCATAAAAAGAAGCATGGCCAGCAGGCTGAGGGAGGTGATTCTCCCTCTCTACTCAATCCTTGCAAGATCCTACCTGGATGCTGGATGGGGCTTTGAGCAACCTGGCTGAATGGGAGGTGTCCCTGCCCACACAGGGGGGTTGGAACCAGATGATCTTTAAGGTCTCTTCTACCCCCACCATTCTATGATATACATAACCCAACCCAGATGCAACAAGGAAAGCAGAAATCAGCTGTATCCCTTCTGAGGGACCTTCATCTGCAGAGCTTTCATGCTTTAGTTCTTTATTCATATAAGCCAATAAAATTTACATGATTAATTTGGAAAGGGGAAAATCCAAAGGGAACTCAGGTCTTTCTGAACTGAAATATGTTAGGGCAGGTGACAATGCTGACCTAGATGACAACACTTCCATCTTTAGTGGTCAGCCATCTGGAGAGCTTTCAGCCTCAGGCAATTAACTTCACAAGGTAAAGGTGAAGTAACCTCAGAATGTATTCAGAGTAGATCCACTAAGAGGAAACACAGTGTTACTTACTCCAGCCCTGCTGCAGAAATTCCTAAGCCAATTCCTGCTGACATCTTGGTAAAGAACACATAAGAAGAATAGAAAATGGTTTCATGTCCTTTTCCATGAGGGTTCTGCAGGCGAAAGTTATCAACAACATCAGGCAGCATTGACCTAGAGATGAGCAAGATAAAGGAAAACTCAAGCCAAAATTTCTTTTCCAATTCCAAACTTACTTGTTTTGTCCAAAAAAAAGTCCCTCCTCCCTTTTTAAATTCTGGTTGATGTAGCCATACACATGAAAGAATCCAGTTCAGAAATCCTACTGCTGGACATAAAGGCAAAAATCCACGTAAGAAACACATGTCCACATATTATGAAGTAGAAAAACAACTGAAAAACTATCAAACACTTGCTGGGAGGTGACAGACTGCCTCTCATTCCAATCAGAAGTTGTGATATTTCAAGGGACTCTAAATCTGTGAAATAACTCTTTTGACAAGATATCATAATTTTCAGAAATCAATGAGGCCTATTCCATCTCTTCTTCAAAGAGACTGAATTTCTTAATGGAGAATCAGAATGGAAGATGCTCAAATGTCAATTGTGAACTGACATTTTATTTCCAATATATGTTGTGACTTACTGTTGGAAAAAAGGGCTTCTCACCCTCTGTTGAGAAAAGCTTTTGTAGTCTTCCTGTTTATTTCAAAGTATGTTTCCATGATCACTTGGATTTTTCAGGGTATTATGCAAATGAGCAATGCAAAACATCTTTAAGCAACAGTCCTGCTTTCTGGTCAATTTGACCTGAATAATGATTACTTCTTCTGGAGAGGGATATTCCATCCTGCTCATCCTTGAGTAGTTTTTCCTCCCCTTATTATTGGTCCTCAAGAGAATTTAGGGTCCTTTGCTCAGTTCTTTTTTCAAGCCTATCCTTGTGTCATTTGGTCTGTAACAGAGGACTGCTCGAGTAGGGCTACATAGCTTTGATTATTTCCTTTGCTGCTTATTAATTACTCAGCATTAGTTGATTTATCTAAGTTGATCATTCCTCTAGTTCTGTTAGAAAGCAAACTTAAACAAATGATTTACTATTCTCACAAGTTCTATAGAATATTGATTCATCTGCATACCCTTAAGTATAATGAGCAGTTATAGTAGACATACTCTGTTTACAATAGGGCAACAGAAGTCATATAATTGCAAATAGCCTCTATCATAAAAGCAGAAACAGATTATTGGAAGAAATGACCCAGCCAAATTCTGCCTCTTTTGGAGGCAAATTCCATGCAGACAGACAGGTAATGTAGACATATACTCCTTCCCCACCTCAAATATAAAATTTTCCTACCATGGCAACAGAAGAGATGCTGCAATGCTCAGACCAGAGGCAAAGGCCACGAAGTAAGCCAGGATCAGGTTTGGAATAGTCACTAGCATGACTGTAAAAGGAATCATCCACTGAGGAAGAAGAAAAACAGGACATCTAACTTACAATATTCACTGCTCAATGGTACTTAGACAGTTCCCTGCAAAATACAAGATTCTGGTTTGAAACAGTTCAAGCACAACAACACTTTAACACCTCAGTATTTTCCTGAAATGGTATTTCCAAAGATCCTTAAGCCAATCTGTATTTATCTATCCAGAAGAATCAGAGAAAAAAAGGACAAGCCATGGTGGTGCCTTCTCTGTTAGCACTATTAGGGCCATAACTACACCAGTAAATCAAACAGTCCCAAGAACCTATTCAGCAGTCATGAAGCAAACTGTCAGAACCACATTCATACTCCAAAACATTCACAGTCTCCAAAAGAAGTGTGGCCATATAAATAATATTTGTGAAGAACCCTGATGTGGGCTAGTTCCCAAACTGTGCCCAGATTCTTCTTGGGAGATCACTAATCAGCTTGGGCTGAGATTTTTCTGCCAATTTACTAACAAACTTGACCAAATACCATTTTCTATTCTAGGCCAGTGGAATTATCATTGCAAATAATCCTCTTTCAATTTAAATAAACTATCAATGCCTTGAAACATCATTACACTACATTTCAAGGGGAGGGGCAGGGGTTCAATGTTCATTTTAAGCTGTAAAGATGATCTGTGAAGCAGGATATTAAGCCTTGAGTGAGGAAGTGCTTGCTTACACCTTCATTTCCAATGACCACTTGCAAGTGATCTAGGTGCTCAACAATAACTAAAACCAGGCAGGCAGTGTGGCTTCCCCAGCTCCACATTGCCAGGTATGCTCATGGCATTGCTCAAGTCACCGAGGCTACCCTCAAAACCAAACTAATTTGAGAGGCTCAGGATTTGTTTTCTGACAGTACTTAACCCCACCAGATTCCCTCAACTTCAACTTGAAGCAAGGGGCTTACAGGACTGAAAATCCACCACTGTTTAAAATGCTGATGGAATGCCTGCAGCCCAGCTGTCCTGTACCCATCACATGCTCCACCTCCCACGCCTCTGAACCACGGGCACAGCACATGTAGAATCCAGAAGCAAGGGCTTATCTACAGAGCTTTTTAATGATGGGGGATTAGTTTAACATTAAGTGTTTCAATCCTCTATACTTGCAGCTTGGGAGTTGGGGTATGAGAAGAGCTTTCACATAGAGCAATTCCCCTAAGCACTGCTATTTACAGGCCTGTATGATAAGTGATTCCGGGCGTCCTGGAGTCTAATCCATTATGTTTATGTTTTAAATGCATTTCTCATCTACAGCATTTGCTCTCTAACCTAAGGAGGCAGAAAATAACCTTTCCTGAATGCAGGTTCCTAGCAAAGGCAGATAAGCCTCACATTAGCACAACGTTGTGGCAAAATTGTTATTTCACCACAAGAGAGCACTCCAGCAATACAAGATTTTATGTTGCCTCGCAGCAATTTTATGACTGCCTTAAGCTCCACATGGAGCACCCACTCAGAAACCAAAGCACTTAAACAAAATTCTAGATCAATACTAATAATCATTGCAACTGTAATTTTCTACTGAAAGAGAAGCACATCCCACAGGACTGAGGCTACGATGCCCTGAAGTCTCACTCAGGCAATGGTAGTGGAATCATGGGGCCAGTGTTCCTGCTGCAATAAACAGCTAATGCATCTCTTTCTTCCTTACTTGGAAGGGGAATACTCCATTATAGGCACCCTGCTCCCCAGGCACAGGGCTGCTGCCCTCCCAGCCATAAATGATACCTTACAGCTACCACATGTCTTCCATCCATACCCTGGCAGCACTATGGAAAAGTTACCCTAGGGGCTGGGGTGCTGGAGGTGGCACTGGGAGCATGTTGGGAAGTGGAAATGAGGAAGAGATGCAGCTAGGCTGAGAGTGGGAACAGGGATGGGAGAGTGGAAAAGGGGCTGTGCAGCCAGGATTTATCCAAGGACAAGTCTCCACAGTGCTGGTAGATGGCAAAAAAACAATTGCATTGTGTGGGGGGAGGAGAAAAGACTTGGGGCAGTTTTGGATTTTTTCTTTATTTTAATAAGTCCTCCAAAAAAACCCCAAAAGAGCCAAAACCTTTCACTGGTTAAGATGAAAGTGGTGAAAGAGAGAGATCTGCTTTTAGACACCTTGCCAAAACCATGACCTGTGCAGCTGCCAGACTTCCACACCTAAAATTTCTCACAACAACCTCACCCCCAGTCACCAGCTGAGAGCCTGAGTGTAAGTTCCCTGTTTGCCCCATGAGGGCAGAGCAGACAATCTAAATGAACACAGCACGTGGAAGCAGAAGCAAATAAACAGAAAAAGATCATTTCTAGCCTGTGCACCAACCTGATCAGTTCCAGGGAAGAATGCTACCAAGGATCCTGCTTGGGTATGACCCTGTACTTACAGAAAGTGTAGGCCTTAAACTTCTATGAAGTTTAGATCCTTACTCAAGACTTGGACTCTTGGCTGTCTCATGGAAGCATGAGTGAAAAGGGAGCAGTGTCAGTGGAAGGAAGCCAAGATTCTTGTTACTTATCTACCTATCCTGCCTTCTATACTTTTTCAGGGGTCAACATAGAACCAATTTAACAGGAAAAAATAGTCTGAAGCAATGCGAATTTTTTTTCAGGAAACTGAATTTCAAATTAAATCTTCACCCTGAAACCTGAGTAAGGTTTTGGAGAGCAAAACTTGTTTTCTCCCATCTCTTTCCCTTCCAGAAGAACATTTCCCAGTGACATACGTAGGAGCCCTAAATGATGGGATTTTATTTCACTGTGAGAGAGAAGAGACTACTTGTACAGATCACACAACGTGGTACTATAGAAAGCCCCTGTGATGCATTGCCAGACACAAAATCCATCACTGAGCACACAGAGTCCCTTGAGAAATGTCTACAAGGTGAAATAGAGAGGTGGCTTTTTTTCAATCCAGCCCTCACTTAGACCATAATACAGTCAAGCAACTCAACTGTAAAATTAAGTTAAACCATGTTTACAGAGGTGCTGACAGGCTTTCCAGTCATGTTAAACTAAATTTATAGAGCCAAGTTGGTTGGAGAAAGCATTTTTCATAGCCAGGTAGACAGAGGAGATTTCCTAAGATGGAAATCTGCATTCCCTGGTCCAGTCAATGGTCCAGTACTGCTTTTGGCAATTCCATTTAGTTTTTTACCACTCTTCAAGTGGTAAGAAAGAAATGAAGATAGGACTTGGATACCAGATGCCTACTTCAAAACACATAACAATTCAGCATGTTTGAAACATGGGCTTTGAAGTTACTTCTAATTCTTTGGAAGCAATTCCAACACAGAGATTTTAATTCCAAAAATTATAACCATTCAATTTTATTCAACAAGTGTCACCAGACCTAAATTTTTCAGCTTTGTTTAGATTTTTATATATAGCTTCAGGCTGTATTTTCCAAGTCCTTGTGCTTTGTTGTACACAAGGCAGACAGTATTTCTTTCCTCTTTCATAACTAATTGAAGGCAAACAGAGGAAAAATAGGGAGGAAGAGGCCTATTCAGTGACTCACTGAGGATGATGACAGAAAATTGCTGCTGTCTGCACTAAATGAAGGACTCAAAACAATCCATCAGAGATGAGGGCAGCCTCACTGAGGTGGCTTTGCAGAGCTGTGTCAAAGTTAAACTAGGCTTCTTTGCTCAGGTAGGTCACCTGTTTCTTTATTTCACTAATAACTGTCCAACTCCATTCAAAAGGATGTGGGCACCCCAACCTCTTACATTTCTAGAGAAAGATGTGTAACAGACATGTGTTTTCTTCTCTGTACCTGAATTATGGATGTTGCCAGCTCAGCTGACTGTATAAAAAGACAAAACAAGACTTATACAACAGATAACTTGTCAATCTAAGGCAACACAGATCTGAATTTATAAAAACCTCTTTGGGGTTCACCTCTGGAAGCAGCCACATGCTTCTGCAGATTCTTAAATGAACTGGGAGCTCCCTTCAGCATCAATTTCTCATAAGTTTCTCACAGAAACTTGGAATCTGTCTGAAATTTGATATAACAATTTAAAACAAACTCTGAAACCAAGCAAATTTCACATAGCTTGAAATTATAAGCACTTTAAAGGCTCCTGAAGCAGCTCAAGTTGTCAAATGAAGTGACCACAAGCAGATTTTTTCTCAAGGGATTTGCTTACCGAAATCCCACATGCTGCACACTTCTTGCCAAATCGCTGCAGAAACTTCTGCCAGAAGGGAATGCTCACAGCTGCTGATACCTACAAGTGACAAAAAAACATCTGCACTGTGATTACTGCCAGAGACTTACTTCTTCAGCTGTACAGCTCATACACATCTTTTTGTCTTGCATATTATGGTTTCAAAGGAAGGTGAACTTGCAGATTCCTGTTTCTCCTCATCCTTTGAGTGCTTGGAGGTTTTTTACTTCACTATTATATATTACAAACAAAACCTATTTATGAGAGATGTTCCCACAATCCAGTATGTAAAGGCAGTGTCTTAAATTTTCCTTTTGCTAATGTAGGTCACAGCAGCCAAAGCTATATGTGATCCAGTCATCAAAGTTCAAACATATTGCAAAAAGTCGTACTTGGTGCAAATGTCTTTTGCCTCATTATCTTGACAAAAAACAAGTGAATTAAGCCCATTGTAGGGGTGCAAGAAGTGCAAGATACATTTATCTTCAGATATACTTTGACATATCCTATACTACATGTTTATTCTTAGGAACAACTAAGAGAAATGAGATAAATGAGATCTCATCCAGAGGGACCTTGCCAGGCTGGAGAGGTGGGACTGTGCAAAGTTCATCAAGGCCCTATGCAAGGTCCTGGACATGGGCTGAGGCAAATCCAGGTTGGGCAAAGAATGGGTTGAGAACAGCCCTGAGGTAAAGAACCTGGGGGTGCTGGCTGCTGAGAAGCTCAGCATGAGCAGGCAGCGTGGTGCTTGCAGCCCAGAAAGCCACCTGGATCCTGGGCTGCATCAAAAGAAGTGTGGCCAGGGCAAGGGAGAAGATTCTGCCCTTCTACTCCATTCTTGTGAAACCCCACCTGGAGTAGTGTCCAGTTCTGGAGTTCCCAACATAGGAAGCAAATGGAACTCTTGGAGTGAGTCCAGAGGAAGGCCACAAAGATGATCAGAGTGCTAGAGCATCCCTCCTGTGAAGGCAGGCAGAGAGAGCTGGGGTTGTTCAGCCTGTAGAAGAGAAGGCTCCAGGGAGACCTTACAGCAGCCATTCAGTACCTGAAGGAGCTACAGAAGGAAGGGGAAGGACTTTTTACAAGGGTATGTAAGGATAGGATGAGGGGGAAGGGGTTTTAAACTAGGAGGATGTAGCTTTAGATTAGATATTAGGAAGAAAATGAGTGTGGTGAGACACTAGAACAGGTTGCCCAGGGGATTTGTGAATGCCCCATCCCTAGAAATGTTCAGGACCAGGTTGGATGGGGCTTTGAGCAACCTGGTCTGGTGGGAGAAGTCACTGCCTATGGCAGAGGGGTTGGACCAAGGTGATCTTTAAGGTCCCTTCCAACCCAAACCACTATTATTCTTTGAAATAGTCTCCTACAATCAACATCACCATTTCATATACTGCAATACTCACCTGGTTGCAGAAACAAGTACAGGCAACATTGTACCTGTAGTTGTACCAATGCAAGTACCAGTGCACTGAAACACTGCTACTAATGACAAATGTTATATCATTTTTACAGTTACATTCCATTTTTTACTGGCTTTAACATTACTGTCTCATCTCTCTATTTTGGTGTCCACTACTTGCAGAAGCTCAAGTCATCCCTTGCTCTACAACACTTTGGTTTTAATAACTGGAAAAGATCTATCTTATTATGTGGGAAAGGAAAAACTAAAAAAGGATAGAAATAGTGGGATGGGAACAAAAAGTGGAAATGGAGTTCCCTTAAGATGGTTCCACAAAGTTTCTGTGACAAATGGATCAGAAATCATACAACAGCTTCCCTGAAAATGACTGCTACAGTATTCTATATGCACATCCTAACAATTATGCAACATTAAATGCTTGTGCTAAAAGGACTTTGATCAGAAGGGTGAGAATGGCAGCTTTCAACTAATACTACTAATCATAAAGTAAAACATGCAATACAGTAGCAGTGTGTAACTGAATTGTAAGTTAAGCTACACAAGCAGAATTCTACCTCTGCATGCCAAAAATAAAAGTTTCTCTAAAAGATCTTTTTCTCACACTGCCAATTGCTCTGGAGAGGAATCTTCATATCTGTGGATATTTAAAATTTTTATCCTTGCAAGCTGTGTGTATCCCTGCAGAAGGCTTGTGTGTGTGAATTAACAAATTAAAGTTGTTTAATTTTCAACAAATCAGACTGGGGAAAGGAAAATAGGTGCTAAAATGCCAGACCTCCTTTCTGGCAGGAGCTTTTGGCTTTTACAGGAGCAGAAAGTGACTTACAGGTATAAGCAACAAAAAAAGAATAAAAAGCTCTAAAACATTAATTTTTTTAGAAGTGCAGTAGGGAACACCAGCTTTATTTCCAACAGGCAATGCAAAAGATAGTGTAGCTTCTTAAAACTTAAAACTCTTGTTGTCTTCTGTTATTTTGTGCCAGGAAAACCCAGTGAGAACCAGCTACCAAAGAAAAACATGGACAAGAAGTGCTACTCACCAAGATGGTCACCACCAAATACTGGAAGTGATTGCGTAGATCAGCAGCATGAGTGCAGAATAGGACAAAGTTGCTCTGCTCCAGCTGTTGAATTAAAGACATTTGGTGGCCATCAAAAAAGAAAGAAAATTTAAAAAGACAAAAATGTTGTCACACTGCACATGAGCCAAACATAGTTGGTGACTGATTTGTTACATGTAGCATTTGGGTATCTCATTCTGACAGGAGAAACCTGTCAATAATACCAGGGCAACCAAGAGGCAAACCATGCACCTAATACAGCATAAAAATTACCAAAACAGGAACTGCCTTATGAGAGGATTCTGTCTCAAGGCTTTATTCCCTATGTTGCTTTTGCCTTGCACGGTTGCCAACAGCGACAGCTGCAAACTACTGCAAGAAATTTCTCTCCCTTTTCTGAAGCAATGCTCTAAATCTCTAAATCTACAACCTTTTTGTGAGGGCCACATTGAACAGCAGGTCTTCATTTGAAAATTAGCTCTGTCTAACTCTGAGACAAGTAAGGCCTCCTGCCTCTGAACATCATTTTACTCTGACCTAATGCCTTCCATCACACACTGCTCCCTGAGACCCAGTTCAGCCACCACCTGAGAACAGTCACCTGTGCAACGGGAAGGGGCAACAGTTGAAAGAGGCCCATGGTACAGGGAAGAACAGAGAGAAGAGAAAAAGCATCTTCTGAGCAACTAAAGCCACAGGACATTGTAGATGGATAACATAGAGTGACCCAATCGAGGTCACTTGGAAGAGTTCCTCACCTTTTATGGAAGGAAAAAAGAATAAAATAAAATAAATTTTAAAAAGAATAAAAAAAAAAAATGGTCAAGACCAAAACCATCAAATGGTTTTGCCTCCTGTTTGAAGAACCATCTCCAGTTGCACAGGACCCCAGGCACTCAAAAAAAGACTCTGGTTCCCTACTGATTTGTAGGGGAAGGCACCACCCCCTAGATCACCACCTCCAGCCAAAAGCCAAAGGTTATTTGCATTTTATCTGCTGCAGATTCTCCCATGCTAGGACTGGAGGCCAATGACTGAGAGATTCTGAAGTTACCTGAACTGCTGTTGAGATGAGAAGAAATGAAGCTGTAAACTTCACATAGGGACTGTGCTTCATGGTGAGTCCAAGCCCCTTGCAAAAAGGAATTGTTCTGTCTGAACTTAAGGCATAAGGATCTAAAAGGAGCAGAAAACATAAAATAACAATCTTTTCCAGAAATGAATGTGAAAGAATTATTATTAAATGTTTATTTAAATACATCTTACCATCTTTTTCCTTTACTCCAAGGAAAAGAATGATAATTCCAATAAGATACACACCTCCTATGACCCCTGCTGCAATCATATAAACCTTTGCCTTTGAAAAGAAAAAAGATGGATTTGAAATTGTGACAGAAGAATGGCAAGTCATTATGAAAATCTCAGCCTTTTTTTGGTGATTTATCTGCAAATATGAAAGCAAGTCTACATACAGCCAACTGTTTTTTTCCTCTCTGAAAAATGTTCATTTCTGCAGTTCATTTATAAACAACACCTCCTTCAGGATAAATCCAGGGCACATAAGTATGTATTTCTTGAAAAAATAATTTAAAAAAGAAGCTGTAAACAAAAGGGCTACTGTGTTGGCAACATGAATGATTTAAAAATTTGCTTATGTTGAGACTAGACACCAACAGTCATCAATCCATAACATGCAGCATCCACAGAGTAATTCTGATTTTTACTGGATCCAGTGGATTTAGCTACACAGACTGCAGTCTGTATCCTCATGCTGGGTAGGAGAGGTCTCAGTACTCATGCAGATATAATTACTACAGTTACTACCTTGATACAAAATGATAAAAGCTTTCTTTAGGCACCAATGAATTTCAGAAATCACACTCTCATGCCAGTATTTTGAGACTATGGTAGCTTGCATGCTGGTTTTCCTGGATACTTAGTGAGATACTGGAGCAAATTCAGAAATCCTTGTCTCCTATTACCCAGGGGAACAAAGCCTCCAGGGATACCTCCCACACCATCAGAACACATTCATTGTTTCTAACTCTGATCACACTGACTCTTGAACACTGCTTAAAAAACTGTTTTTATTTAGTATTCTGTAATAATTTATTTTGTACTGTGTTATCAAAGATAAAATAAGAGCTGGCTACAGAGATTTATATCACAGTGATTATTTGATAGGAGAACTGCATTACAAATGATCAATTATTTGTTGCAAATGAAATGATTAGAAACCTAGGAAGCAGCTGGTAAATAATCATGCAATTATCAGAATGTACTCCTAAATATAAAGTCACTTATTATAGATGCAAAGGTAGTCAGATGAACTATGTAAATATAGACAATCTTCAAGACAACAGCTCTTGTTAAGATATTTACATTTCAGAAAGAGACTTGGTAAAATAAAGGAATGCAGGACTATTCTTTATTTAGGATAAAGGTTTGGGATTTTTTATATCTAAGGTATAAATTAACTCAGAGTACTTTTACACTATTAATTATGGCTTTCACAGGCTACAGACTTCAGTATTGTAGATACCTAAATTCACAGAATCATAGAATGGCTACAACTGGAAGGACCTTAAAGATCAAGTTCCAACCCCCTGTATGGGCAGGGACACCTCACACAAGACCAGGTTGCTCAAGCCCCATCCAACCTGGCCTTGAACACTTCCAGGGATGGGGCATCCACAACTTCCTTGGGCAACCTGTGCCAGTGTCTCCCCACCCTGGGAAAGAATTTTTTGCTAATGTTTAACCTAAATCTCCCCTCCTCAAGTTTGAAACCACTTCCCCTTGTCCTCTCACTACACACCAATGTAAAAAGCCCTACCCCAGCTTCCCTGTAGACCCCCTTCAGATACTGGAAAGCTGCTACAAGGTCACCTCAGAGCCTCCTCCAGGCTGAACAACCCCAGCTTCCTCAGCCTGGCTTCACAGGGGAGGTGCTCCAACCCTCTGACCATTTTAGTGTCTCTCCTCTGGACATGTTCCAGGAGCTCTGTGTCCTGATGTTGGGGACTCCAGAACTGGACACATTGCTCCAGGTGGGGACTCATGAGAGCAGAGGAGAGGGGGAGAATCACGTCCCTTGACTGTCTGAGCTTCTTTTGGTGCAGCCCAGGACCTGGTTGGCTTTCTGGGCTGCAAGAGCTCCCTGATGTCTCATGTTAAGCTTCTGCTCCACCACCATCCCCAAGTCCTTCTCCTCAGGGTTGTCATAGAACCATAGAATTGGCTGGGTTGGAAGGGACCTCAGAGATCATCAAGTCCAACCCTTGATCCACTCCCGCTGCAGTTCCCAGCCCATGGCACTGAGTGCCACATCCAGGCTCTTTTTAAATATCTCCAGGGATGGAGAATCCACCACTTCCCTGGGCAGCCCATTCCAATGTCTGATCACACCCTCTCAGTAAAGAAATTCTTTCTAATGTCCAACCTAAACCTCCCCCTGGCACAACTTGAGACCTCTTGTGCCCTCTTGTCTTGCTGAGAGTTGCCTGGGAAAAGAGCCCAACCCCCCTCTGGCTCCAACCTCCTTTCAGGGAGTTGTAGAGAGTGATGAGGTCTCCCCTGAGCCTCCTCTTCTCCAGGCTGAACACCCCCAGCTCCCTCAGCCTCTCCTCATAGGATCTGTGCTCGAGTTCCTTCACCAGCCTAGTTGCCCTCTTTTGTCCTCAGTCTTTTCTCCTCCCAACCTCTCTAAAACATTATAACATGTTCCCACACTTACTTGATGAGACAGGAAATCTGAGGGGTCTGAAAAGCTGGGAGTGTCATGCCAGGAATCAGTTGTGTTTACTGAGGGATTGGTAGGGCAGTGATGAGAAACATGAGCACTGGCCACAATCTGCCCCTGAAGGGCAGCTCCAATCAAAGTTCCAAGAACTTCCATGGTCATTCCTGAAGAAGGAAGCACAAATATGTACTGAGTATGAAAACTTGGTTCCTCCACTGCCTGTAAGCTTGCTCATTCGTCTCACTAAAGAGAAACCTCAAACCATTTTCTTTTACAGGGAACAGGAAAAAAAAAACCAAAATAACATAAAGAACAGCAGAACTGGAAGGTCAGTAACAGAACAGTTTCAAGGGAAGAGAGTTTTGTCATCTGTTTTCTGATCAGCTTTCAGAAGCCTCCATGGAAGAGCCTCTATCATACAAGCTGTATGTGTGTATGTGATGTGGCTGAGATTAAAATCCACAAGGGGATAACATAGAAACCTTTTATCTAAAGGACCAGAGCTGACCTACAGTTTAAATGTTGGATGCCATTTTTCCAAAACAGGAGTAGGAGCCACAGCTTTGGACTTTTCATCTCAAGCTTGACAGTAACTTGTGAAACATTTTTCATTCCACTTATGTGATCAGACCTCTAGGTTCTCCCAATATAAAATAAACTTACCTCAGGCTTATGTTGGAAATAATATAGCTGCAAAGCTTTTGGGAAGAGCAGAAGCTTTTTTTAACTGTGTAAGGCCACAGTGAGGCAGAATCAGCTACCTCAGCCTCAGACAATGATCACTAAGCAGATCACTACTACTCCAAGTACCATCAGAACAAGACATCACTTAAAAAAACCTAAACAAAGCCTTTAGTTGGGAAAGCAAAGATCCAGCCATGGGCATCCAGCTCACTCAAAATCAGACAACAAGGCAGGTAACTGTTACACCTCTGTTGCAGGTGAATGGTCAGTAATCTGGGCTGCAGGACCTTCTCAGCCTGAGGGATTTCAAGCCTGCACACAGTACAGCCATACCCAGCATCCTGAATTCCTGTCCTAGACTATTTTATGCATTTTGCATGAAGATTCACAGGGCTGAATACACCAGCTGATGAGGAATAGGGACCAAGACTGAGGGAATGCTCTTGTTATTGACCTAAACATCAGGATTTTTCTACATATTCTCACCCAGAGGCTCCAGGGGTCTCATGTCCCTTTATCAAAATCACCATGGGGATAATTTTAAGGACCACTTCCAGAGAAGGTTGCATCCTGGTGGTTATCACACTCTCTCTGGGAAGTGACAGGAATTTCAAAAGCTCCTAGGTTTAGGATAATTCAAGCTTCCTACACTGTAACAGCCTTGCTAGATGACCTTGGGCACATGCCTTTTTATGTATCCCTGTAAAGGAATAAAAGTGCTTCTCCACCTAATGGGAGGGCAGTGCACAGTGTTCTGTAAAAAGAGCTGCATGCAGCTAGGGAAGACCAAGAAAACAGAAAGAGTGGCTCCCTAGGAGACTTGTACCCATTAATCCATTGCCAGTATGTTCCCAGAGAACACTTCTCATGGAAAATTTGAGGCTTCACATGACATTAAGTTGAATCAATGTGACAATGTGAAGTAAAAAAAAAAAGCCTCTGCCTGAAAACTTCACAATCTTACTAGCAATGCTACAGTCAGTAGCCAGTTCAGTCCATACACACAAAAAAATGCTGGCAGATGGTGGAAAACCTAACCTCAACCTGATCTGAAGTGCTTGGACACAAACTGGTCTCAGCTGGGCCCTGCAAAGCTTCCAAGGTGTTGACTACCCAGTCCCAAGACAAGGGGCCCAGTTTAGTTCATTCAAAGCACCACCCACACAGTTTTAACCTTTATTTAGGGCTCTGCAACTGCATTTTATCAAGCATTTACATAAATTATAACTCAGAAGCACTATAAGAGACAACAGAAATACAATCATTATGAAACTTTATTTTCTAAGAAGCACAGAGAGCTGAGAAACAGGGATAATTCAATGCTCTTTGGTGCTGAGAATTTGCAAGGTATTACCTCCCACCTCAGCTGAGAAAGCTGATTTTTCAGACAGTAGATTGGGCCTGGAAGTAGGTTGCATTTTGTCTAGAATGTAAGTAGGGTTATGTTAAAGCAATTTTGGAACCCTGTATTTCTACCTTATATTCAGCAGGACAAAATTTATTATAACCAGTTCTGCTGCTCTCCAGTAGAGGGTAATGGACCCTATGATCCCAACCTTTTTTTTTTTTTTGAAGCACACTTCATATTACACAGCTGTTTTTCTTTAAACAGTTGAAGAAATGCCTGAAGACCAAACTAAATCCAAGAAAGTCTATCATCAAGAACAATTCTCTATGAAATCCAAGGAAAGGCAGAAGTGTTTAAGTAAAACACTTGTTTAAAAAGATGAAGAAAGGAGATTCTCACATAATCATAGCCATTACAAGAAAACTTGGCTCCAAACAAATATCATTTCAAAATATTAAAAAATACCAATATTTGAAAAGTGAAAAGTGTGGTACATTCCACCACAATAACTTGGCTGAGGAGAAAAGCTGAACACTGAAAAGTTAAACCCTTTCTGAACAACAAAATGGCACAATAAATGTACAACACCTCTCAGCCAGGGAGTTCAACAGCTTTTATGGGCACAAATTTCACATGCCTATGGAACCTTGCATGGGGCTAGCAGATAGGAAAGCACATTTATTTGGATCACAGCCTCTGAATACATAAAACCAGACAATAGAAAACACTAGGTACATGGATTTAGTCAGAATTTAGGCCAGATGACTCAGAATACAGTCAGTGCCAAAGAGAATAACACAACTGGAACCTCCTGCTGTTTAGTCCTATGACTGCTAGCCCAGACTTTCTCTTGAGGTAGTTGATGATAATACAAATTACAACTGTTCTGTGTGGCCAGAAAGGGATTGGGTTGCTCAGGGGATACTGTATCTAGAATTTCTGACATTATTTTTTTAGCACTTCTGGCCATTTTGTTGTGCCTCTCTGGTCTAGATTTCAGCATATTTAAGCAAGTATTCTGAATATTAGGACTAATGGAAGAGAAGAGGGCTCTTGCCAGGAAAACAAAACAGATGGAACAACAACAAAAATATCCAAAGTTAGTCTAGAACAACACTGAAAGACAAATAAAGACACAAAAAAGTCTTTTGTTGGGTATTTGACTATTTTCTCTTTACCTTGCTTAATGCTGGTGGTCAACAGAGACAACAGTTACTTTGTAAAGTAGGTGAGAGAACAGAGTGAAAACCTACATTGAATCCTTACATTCAATTTACAATATATAGAGGAAGTCTCAAAAATTTTTCATTGAACTTTTTTTATCTGATCAATTTACTTCAAAACAAAAAAATTTGTCTGGTTTTGATTGCTGAAGAGCCAGATATATGGCCTGGAAGGCTTCATACTTTAAGATAACACAGTCAGAGTGCTAGTTCTAGTAAAACAAAGTCAGTCCTTAAATTACCTGGTGTATCTTATAATTAAATAAATACAGATGAAATAAAAAGAGATACTTCAGTTGGTGTGAACATGCATACAAAATTAATTTTTTTTTCTGGTGAGGTTAACTGTCTTGATTCTATAATTTCTAGAATTTTTCTCAGAAAAAAACCAGGACTGCTATTTGGACTTACAACATAAAACACACAAACCAAAGGAAGTGCAAACTAGGGAAAAAAAAAAAGTAAAAAAGTAAAATACTCAAATTTACTTTCAGACTTTATTTAATCGAATATTATAGAAAATCAGCACTTTGTTTTTTCCCCTACAAATTACCTTTAAATAAAATTATTATTCCCTATTCTGGCTTGGTTAAGAGTGAGTTTTATAGGTTTGCCTGATTAGCAATAAATCAAAAGGAATTTATTGCCAATCAGGCAATTTGAGACAATAAAACATTCATGTCTCCTCTTTAGCTAGAAAAATGGAAACATTTACAAGGCAAAAATATTTTAAATCAGATATTAAGAATCCCATATGAAAGTCCAGTTGAGGGACCCAAACCATTAGAAATTCTCTATAGATAAAGAATTATTTTAAATTAAACTCAGCCCTAGGCCACATGAGAAAGCCCAGATCACACTCACGGTATGCAGTTGCAGAATCTCTCTCTTCCTGGTCTGTGCTGAGAAACATAGTGAGGGCAGAATATGGAACTTGGAATAACTATGCAAAGAAAGAACATCACTTAGGAAGTTGACAGGGTAAATGCTAAATTCCCTTGATATCCCAGGAAAGTGTTTAATGCAGCCTTGGAATTCACTTATTTAGAACACGGGGGGGTTTAGAACAAGGACCTGTTTTTAATTTCTGATTTGAAAAGGAAAAAAAGTATTTTTCATAATAGAGATATTAGTAATAAATCACCCAGGGGCTTTACCTTAATGCTGTGTCCCTTCAGCTTCCTTGGGAAAACATCCTTCACAGCTGGGCTAGAAAGCATCATCTGGTTTTCTTTGTACCAGGAGACTATCATGGCCCTACCGTGCCCCCACTAACAGGAATCAAAGCCATAATATGAAGACAATACAATTTCCCACTTTATCCAAGCCAGAAAATCATATAAATCTCCAAAATATTTCACACATCTATCTTCACTATGTAATTCCAGGAGATTATTGTCAAAACTGCTTTGGCTTCACCACCAATTTGCCTTACACTCCTTAATTTGAATTAAGAATAGGTAAAAATACTCAGCTGTTAAGTCCATGCACTGAACAAAGGTAGGTGAGGACTCTCACTTGTTTGCTTTTACAGCACTGGATGCAATTGAAAACCTGCTGCAAAATCTTGGTGGAAGCAATGCCCTGGTAATATTTATTGCAATGTTGGGTAAATGAGCCCCTTTTATTGCAGGATGGGCTTTATCTCTAGTAGTGCTGCCCAGAAAATAGCTATTGAATGTTAAAGGCCTGACCTTTTGGGTGCTCATTGTGTGAGTGGGAACCTGTCCCCATACTGCTGAAATAAAATAAAAATCACTTCTACAATCTTATAAGAACATACAGGCCAAACTCTAAGACTCTTGTGAAGTGGAAATGGGACATGAACCTGCTTGATCAATCAAAATTCTCAGTGGTGGTTTCACCACCATAGAAATCTGTAGCCAAACTAAGTCTGATTATCTGCATCCTACTCTGTTCATACAAAATGCATTTCTGTTCACCTCCATCAAACATGGCCTGTGTGTACATTTACAAAGCTCTGCCATGGAAAACCTGCATTTCTCCTTCAAAAGAGAGGGAAAAGAATTATTTTAATCCATTATGAATGTCTGTTGGGCCATCTTTCTAGAGGGAAAAAAAAGGGCCCAGGGAAATATTCCAGGTTAACACAGGATTACAAGATTCCCAGAACTGTAACCAGGAGAAAAGCCAAAGACAATCAAGAAATACAAACAATTTAAGTGTCTGGGAAACACTTTTTAGAAATGTGTTGCAGTCAAATTCAGTCACCAGGATTCACCCTGCTTGGCTGCAATGCAGACATCTCACTTCCAGTCCTAATCTGCTGTGTGATGCTGCTTTGCATGGAAGACACCTTGTTTCACCTTGATACCATCTCCAAGGCAAAATGGGGTGATGCAAACCCTACATGTACAGTATGGAATGTGCCAGAGAAGTTCTTGGGGATCCACTGAGATGACAGCTTGTGCAGAAATATTGCAGCTTCTGGGCTGTGTTAAAAATACACATGCTCAAACTCTTCTATCAGGGCATAACTATTGTTATGACTACTAGGAGTAGTATTTCAGTTCTGGCACCCTGACTTTTCATTGCCTTGTAGCTTGAGTCAAAACACCCAGAATTAGAGCCACAAACCTACTTCATCTCCTTAGGAAATGCCAATGGAAGTAACTGGAGGTAATCTAAATTACCATGTCATTTGCCAGAGGAAGCATTGGCAGAAATCATCAGTAAGCAGAGAGTTTGATAGAAGGACAACTACCTAACCCTTACACTCACTAGAAGCTGAAAAGTTTTTGTAAAACACAGTTTACTAAATCTGAAATCATGAACATAGAAAACAAGAAAATTACTGCTGAGAACATGATGAACTGTAGTCTACTTACTGTGGTCAGAGATTGGAAAAGGCAGTAGAAAGTCAGGTACCATGCAACTCTTCCTGACAGAAATGGAGGAAGGTACCACATAAAAAAATAGGACACTACTGTGAAGGGTGTACATGCCAGCATCCTGCAAAGAAGATTAACACATGTCAGCATAATGACAGCAAGGCACATTAAATTTTTCTGCTAATAATCAAAAGCAAGCAATTTATGTGCATTTTGTCTAACCACAATAATGCCATGCTTTTAAGTATTAAATGCTAGTGTGCATTAATGTAGAGTATACAAGTACTTCTGTAAAATGGAAAAAAAACCCAGCAAATTCAAAAGAAAAGAGCAATGCTTAAGTTTATATCCCACTCAGAACAGACACAATTTCCTTAGACATGCACTGGGAACAGCCTACCTATATTGTGATTCCTTAGTACACATCTCAGGCTACACATTTATTAGGAATCATAGAATCATAGAAAGTGAGGGGTTGGAAGGGACCTTGAAAGATCATCGAGACCAATCCCCCTGCCTGAGCAGGGCCACCTAGAGCAGGTCACACAGGAACACATCCAGGTGGGCTTTGGATGTCTCCAGGGAAGGAGACTCCAGAACCTCCCTGGGCAGCCTGTGCCAGTGCTGTCACCCAGGAAGAACCACTGACATCTAAGCTCTGTTACCATTTCTTTGCAACTTAAGCAATTTTTATGTGAGCCTACATATTACCAAAGATTCTGTCTTCTATTCTGAATGCCTTCAGTCTTCCTCTCAACTTAGTTTCTTCATCACTACTTCAAGCAGGTGCAAATATATTGATAACCTTAAAAATGCTGAAAATAGCATAAAAGAAAATGGATTGCCTACTGCAAAAGTTCATCCAGTTTGTGTCTACTTGTGTATATGATAATTTGTTCCACTTAACAGCAAAACTCCTCATGACTTCAAACCCAAAAGGAGCATCTGGTGAGGAAGATGGCTTAAAAAAAACAAAACACAGAAACTTAAATTCCAGGCATTGCCATAAACCTGCAATTAATTTCATTGTATTCTGAAAATTATTTCAGGCAAACAACACTTGTTAAGCTCCATGATATGGAAGAAATGATGAGATGTTATTATTTCCTAAAAGTCTGAGCTGCAGCAGCATCAGGGTCCCTCCTGTGTTATTGTAAATCAGACATTAAACAATGCAATTAGATGACCAAAATCCCAACAGAAAATACCCAAACACATAAAAGGGAAAACAGAATAATCCCTTCACAACAGCACTACTGACATTGGGGGTCAGCTGATTATTTTGTGATCGTGAACTGAAAACCTGGAACACAAAAGAGCAATGTGGGTAAATAGTTTAGTAAAACAATGGTTTTCCCACACTGCTCTTTGGGATGGACAGCACCACTGGGAGCTGAGCATTTGCAAGGAAAGTGCCAGGTTCTGGTATTCTCTGTCCCTCTGGTCCCCAGGCCACAGCTCATCCACAGCTGGTCAGCAACAGAAAACACAAATAAGGGTAAAATCCTAACACATCTCAGGGAATCCACCTTCCTCATCAGAACTGTGAGCTCTTCCAGACTGATAGCCAAAGAGAGTCACCATGATAAAATATTTTCATAGTCAATTTTTCATGCAACTTTTCACCAATAGCCCTCTTAGTATTCTCCCCTCTTTCCATATTTTCTTTTTCTCATTAAATCCAATGAGTTTTTCAAAACCTTGCTGAAGTTGCTGAATATCTGATTTTCTGCTATTAACCTCCTTCAACAAAATGTTTTACTAGGTTTATGGATTTCAGGTCACTGCCTGTTTATGCCTCTAAAACATGTTACATAAAAGAGATGAATAGTGATTTATGACTTCTTATTATATTGAGTAAAATATTATTTTATAGTTAAATGTCTACCTTCTTTACTAATGTTCTTACTTTGCTGGCAAGCTTTGCTGACAGGCAACTCCATTGCTTCATTTTAGATACTTAAGAAGACAGAATAAGTTCAAAATACTAAAATGTGTTTAAGCTAATGCAAGGCCTACTTTTTGCTTTGTATAAATATGGTCTTGACCTCCAGAGTATAGGAACAAAATTCCCTTAAAATAAAAAAATTAGCATGACCAAAAAACAGACAAAATCCTTCTGGAAAGGAAGCAGCTGTTTGAGGAACATATTAAAATTTGGGCTAGATAAGCACTTTTCCTGTAAGTGCAAGTTGTACAGTAGTTGGCTTAAAATGCAAAAGGCTGATAAGTTCATATTTGTGCTAGGGTGAGAGTTACCTAATGTCAGTTTAACATTAAACATATGTATTTGCAGCAGTTTTAGAGAAACGAAGAAAAGAATCAGAATACAACTAATTCTGCATTAAAAATGTCATTATTTTCTTTCTGAATAATTTTGTCACTCAGTTAATTCACTGCTCATTAAAAAGCATTCAATTTACCTGGTCACAAACCAAATCCTGAAAAGAGAAAGAGCAAGCTCTTCTTCTTCCATGGAGCTCTTGACAAAAAGCTTAACTTTCACCTGAAGGCCCTGTTCCTGCTGGGGCCAAGAGCAGTTGATCTCAGCCTCCAACATCTATTTGCCTTCTAGTCTTTTTCAGATGTAAGCTGCCTACAGTCAAGTTTCTGTAGCCCTAAAACTACACAACAGCAAGAGAAGCACCAGATAAAAAGCTGGGCTTATTTTCCATGAAAATTCAACTACTCTGCTCTGGATATCACATTTACTCTTAGATTTTTGTTGTGAATCACGTTTCGGGGTTATGTTAATTCAAAATATCACACAATACATCCTTATAATGCATAGGTGAGCAGTGATGAGTCCCTGGTTCACAGGCTACTTAGCCTCCCCATGACTTCCAAAATTTTAAAAATCCAACAAATAAATGCTTAATGCATACATGAGCTCAGATGCCTCTAACGTGGAGCACTCTTCTCCAATTTCCTTGCTTCACACCTGTCAATCTTTCTATCTAACATTCATTCTTTTCTCTTTATACCACATGGACAGCACATGTACAAGAGAACTAGCCAGAATTCCTCCAAGGAATCAGTATGTCACAGGGAAGCATCACCCTGTCCCTTTAGAAATGCTGACAAAAAATCTCACAGCATCTCATTCCATTATAAAAGTTGTGGTGATTTTTTAATTAGGTGTTTTTATTACGGGGATGAAAGAGAAGCAGACCCAGGATAATTGCTCTAAGGAAGAATGTAACAAGGTGTCAGGGTAGTGCTGGTTGCTGGGCCCTTCAATGCCACGGTGCCACTTCCATGCCCTCATCCTTTGTTGAGCTGAAAGAACAACCTAATGGAACTCTGGGAAGACTGATGTGAGAAGTAAAGGCACACCAGGACTCAAGTAGAAACACGTTCCAACTTGTTTCCAACAAGTTTCCATCTTGGGGAGAGAGAAGTGGAGCCAAACTAGAGGAAGATAAAATGAAAATTTAACCACAGATTCAAGAGAGTTTTAGATCTGAGATTTCTGCTTTGTCAACTATCCAGTGTCTTGGCTTTATTTCCTTGTGTCTCCAGTGGCAAAAACTCTCTTCTGTGTTCTCATGGCTGAACAAATTAAAGGGAAATAGATGACATGGCAATTTTTAAAAATTTATTTTATAAACCTAGAATGAATACAAACACTGTTGTCAGGGAAACAGAGAGAGAAAAATCAGTCTAATTCAGTAAGATGACTATATTATCACAACACAAAAAAATATTCTGGTATATATATACGTGTGTGTGTGTGTGTGTGTGTGTGTGTAAATTTATGTACACATTTCTGCTTACCAAGGCATGAGTCGGCCAATTTTTGTCCATCTGCTTTTGCTAATAAAAAAGCCAGCAACAGGATCTGTCACAGCACCTGAGGCTTTTCCAATGAACAGCACCAAAGAGGCATGAAACGGAGTAATCTGGAAGTGCAGACACAAAACTGTAAACAAGAGCCATTGTTTCACAATACAATGAAACAGCACAAAGAAACTTTCCAGAAAAAAAAAAAAACCCTCAGTGTTTTAAAGAATAATGATAGTTCATTTACAAAACATGTCTACTGCTGCCATAGAAATTACTACTGATTACTCATAGCAAACAAGCAAGTCATTGAGACAGGCATCATGCAAGAGGGAATTAGAGAGGAATAGTGCAGGGGATGAGAGCATATGAACATGTTTAGAACTAGGAAAATAAGCCAAATTGTCAAATAGTTGACTAAAGTTCTTGTTCTAGTCATAAAATCTGAAAAAGCCCCTCTGTAATTATCCCCTCGCTTTGTTCCCCACACATCCCCACTTCCCTATATCTTTATCTTGACCTGATCTAGAAAAAAGCAGAGGGAGCTGTTTCCATGCATTCGAGCTTTTTCACCTCCTGAGATGACAAACAAGGCTGCCAACTGGGGGCATGTGGCTGCAGAGGAGGCTGCAGCACAGCAGGATTTATCCACTCAGGACTGAACTGTGACAACTGAACTGCGTAAGGCACATCTGTTCAAGTCAGAGCTGCCAGCACATGTCCAACAAATCTCACTTGAAAAATGTTCATGCATTACATAAGAATAAAATTGCCAAGTAAAAAAAAAAAAAAACCCTTGAGGTTAACTCAGCAGGCACTTAAGTGCCTTTACAGAAACACATTTTATCCCAGGCAACGCAATTATTTTTCACAAATTTCTACATTTGTAGAGAGCTTAGGAATTAGCACCACACAATGGTTAAAAAAGGTGTCTCCTCTTCCCAGTGCTCGGTTCAAATGCCACTGAAATGTGAAAAAAGTAATTGAAATAATGTAAATATGAATGTCCCTCATATCAATTATTAGGACTACTGAAACAGCTCTGTGGCTTAAACAATGACTGCAAACAAAACCTCTTCATCTCTGTGTCCTCATATGATCTGTGCTCCAATGCAGCAGGAAGCCTGGAAACTGATAAAACACCCCTTGAGACAGCACCCCCTGCTCTTCTGCAGAGCTTTTTGCCTCCCAGGCAGCATCTCATGGCTTCCAGTTGGTGCAGGTCCCCTGCCTGCAGAATTTGCTGTAGGTATTCCCTCAGAGGTGAAAGAAAGAAGCAATAATCACTCAATGTCCTGGATGACCTTTGGTGCCATGCACTTTTGTAATCACACCTGTTAAATATTAGCACAAATTAGGTGAAATTGCAGGGACAGACAATCTTGCTGACACAACCAGCTCCAGGATGCATATTAGAAAACTTATGAACAGGGAAGGACTGGAGACAGCTGTCTCCAGTTGGTAATGATAGTGGCTCTCCAAGTATTCTGTTGCTGCATGGTAGGACAAGGTTGGAATAAGCACCAAACTGTGTCCCACAGCACTTTGCTGATGTCCATCTCACCTCCCTTTGCTGACTTGTGCCCTTCCATGGCCAGGGTGGCAAGTGGCCCACTAACCCTTAGGCAGACTCACCTTGGGGGCCAAAGGCTTGCAAGTCACTACTGCTTCTCCAGGGAAAGGTCAGCCAAAACAAGGAAAAAACAGCAGTTATAAAGATACAGGGTTGAAACACTGTGGTTATGAGGGACACAGGGACAGAAAGCTTCATATCAGGTGGGGTTTGCACTGGTATTTTGTTAAAAAAACTTGGATAGAAAGGAAGTGGATATTAGATAAACAGAGCTGGAAGGAAGCCTTCAGGAAAATTAAAACCTCCCTTACAATTAGGAGTTAGGTCTGTGTAGCCACCATGTCTTAAGCATCAGCATTGGCTTATTCATCCCTTGGCTGCATTTTCTTAGTCCCCAAATCCAGACAGTGTCTGTCAGCACCAATACCAGAAACTTCTCCATGTTAATAAAATACAAGATAAAATATGCTAAATTCACCCATCTCAGAAGGAAAAAAAGACCAAGATCCGATTTTCAGAGGGTTTGGTGTTTCCTAGTAATTTGACTCAAGGATCCTGTGTGATTTAGAGTTACATTTATATGTCTGTAGCTTATATAGATAATTTAGATGGAACATGGAATTCAAACAGAAAAAAACCTAATCTACAGGTGAACACAAAAGTAATTTTCTTAGAAAGAACACCGAGTATACATGAGATTATACCCAGTGAGTTTCACGGTCTCTTGAAGACCTAAAACAGTTCTGTCCTCTAAGCAGGCAGGATCTAAACCCGTGTGGTTACTATAAAACTACATGCTCTCTCCTGAAAATATGTGTAAAGAAAAAAAAAATTCAGAGATTTTTATCAGGTGTTGAAATAAATGCTGTCCCTGCAGGATTACCTCAGAGAACAAACTAAACCATGACAGAACAGATAATTAAGCCCCTCAATGAAGTAGTAAGTGCATCATTAAAAACATTAAGGAAAATTATTTGGTTTCAGTAGGATCTTGCTAGCAAAATAATAATCATTATGTAATTTATTTAGGTGGCTCCCAAAGATTTAAAAATGGGCCCTCAGCTTTCTGGACACTGTGCAAAAACACATAAGGAAATAAATAGTCCCCAGCTTTGGAAACCTGCAATTTCTGTGATAAGCAGAGAGTTGGGAAATTGCCATATTTATGAGCACCCTGGGAAATTGTATCAGTGCCTTTCTCATTCAGTTCATGCTTCATAACCTCCAATGGCTTGGATTGTCTCCCTTTAGTCAGGGCTGCATCTACCTTCCTGCTGCATCTCCAAGTCACCTGTTTCACCTCCAGCTCAACACCATCCATTTGACATCTTTAACACAGCTGTCCAAAACTGGCCCCTTCTCTAGATCCTGTGACTTTAATCTCAACAAGATACTCAAAATCTCAGTCTTACATACCAGTCTTATCATGCTGATAAATTTCTCAAGTAAGTCACACCTCAGCTTCTGGAACCAAGCTTTTAGAGGAAAAGCATAAACAAAATCTTTGGATACCTCCATTCCAGGAACTCACAGTTCCCTGTCTTTCTACATCTTAAGCAGTAAATAGATAATGATTTATGATCCAGAACCTCCTGTTCTTTCTAGCAAATAGAAACAGCCATCAGTGCTGAAAGCCACTCATGTACTTTCAGCTACAGTTGCTCTCACAGTCCCTACAATTTGGCTTCACCTCCCTAAAATTCTTTTTTTTTTGGGCCATGATACGTACTGCATAATTAGTTAGTACATTATCTGTACCACCTAGTCACCATGCAGGCAATCAAGACAATCCAAAACAGTAAAAAAATGCTTATGGATTTATTTTCTTTGTTTCTCTGCTGCCCTGAAATCTAGCTGGAGCAGCTGAAAGTCAGATGAATGGGATGATGACTCCTACTGCTTTGTTTTACCAGGTCTGTTTCTGCACCAGAAAGCCACAGACTGGAAGCAAAGAACCTTCAGGAAGCATAAGTCAGCTTTGTCTGCAAAGAAATTGTCCTACACAAACTAAATAAAATTTGTGTGAAAATACACTGACTACTGGATGCAACTGCAGTGATTTTCAACTAAATTAAAAGAACTTCAGTCTCCTCGTGGTGCTATTGATGCTTCAGATGTCTCATCTCTTACTCTCTGACTTGACAGAAAGCTGCTTTTTCTAGTGTCTGCAAGTGTGTGAGCTCTACAGTGTCTAAAGTTCTACTAATAACCCAAACTAGAAGAAAACAATGGCCACTTCAAGACAGAAAGGGAGCTAGTGGAAAAAAAGAAAAAAAAAAAATTCTAGACAACTTTATGCAGCTTCCAGGTTGCTAAGCAGCTAGAGGCAATGATAATCATAGAATCATAGAATTGGCTGGGTTGGAAGGGACCTCAGAGATCATCAAGTCCAACCCTTGATCCACTACCACTGCAGTTCCCAGCCCATGGCACTGAGTGCCACATCCAGTCTCTTTTTAAATATCTCCAGGGATGGAGAATCCACCACTTCCCGGGGCAGCCCATAATGTTACTATTAAAAAATTTTAATACCTAATTCACCTTTTTCATTCCAGGGACATTGTCAACAACATCAGAGATGAAGTAAGTCTACAAAGTAAAGGTTTCTTGTGCTACTTACATGTGCTATATCTAGCAGGTAGATTTGTAGGAAGAAGGCAGTAGCACTCCCTGCCACTTGATTTGGGGCACCTCCTATTGCATAGCACAACTTGCTGCAAATCGAGAGCCTGTATTCCTGTCAGGATGAAACAGAACAAAAGATGAGGGAAACAAGGTACACAAGATAAAAAAAGTTAAAGACTAAGGTTAACACCAAATTCAGCTGTTGGCTTCCCAGGTATTCCACTAATAAATCCATATGCTCTCTACCCTTATCATCAACAGGAATTTGGGTGCTCATTGCTTTGATTTTTATGGTTTAAAACAGATTATGGTGTTACTAGAAGAGAATTTAGGGCTTACTTACCTGCTTCTCCCAAGCTGTCAAAAAGGAAAAAGTCTACAAACAAGTAAAAAGCAAAGAATTGCACAAACTCTTGCACTATTTTCTGAGCTTACTTTGGTCTTTGAATGTTTAATTCAGATTTTTTAAAGGTTAAAAAACTTCCTTTTTTTTTTTTTTTAATCTTATATTAATATTTCAGACCACAATAATTGATATATACTCTCATACCACAGTAGTTTGATACTCAGAGAAGCAAAGTTCCACACTGAAATACAGACTAAATAGACTCCAAATATTTCTGCTCCACTCCTTCCTTACTTTATTTAAAAAATGCTGGTGTGACTCTGGCAAAATCACTTGACTTTGTACATCTTCCTTTAGACTTGAGCTTTTTATATCATTTGTGAAAGTTGACATAATAGGGAAAATGATTTTGGGGCCCCAGGTGCTCTTTAAGAAGGACCCTGAGCCACAGAATGGTTTAGGTTGGAAGGGACCTTGAGGATCATCTAATTCCAACCCCACTGCATGGGCAGGGACATTTCTCACTAGACCAGGTTGATCCAAGCCCCATCCAATCTTTCCTTGAACACTTTCAGTAAGGGGGGATCCACTCCCTATGCAAAACGTTCCAGTGTCTCAGCACTCTCACACTGAAGAATTTCTTCCCAGATCTATCCTCTTCCAGTCCAATAGGACTGTTCCCCCTTATCCTATCTTTACATAACCTTGTAAAAAGTCCCTCTCTAGCATTCCTGTTTGCCCCCTTCAGGTACCAGAAGCTTTCTCTTCTCCAGGCTGAACAACCCCAATTCCCTCAGCCTGTCTTCATAGCTGAAGTGCTCCAGCCCTCCGATCACCTTTGTGCCCTTCCTCTGGACTTGGCCCAACAGCTTCATGTCCCTCTAATATTGGGGTCTCCAGAACTGGACACAGTGCTCCAGGTGAGGTCTCATGAGAGTGAAGCAGAATGGGAGAATCACCTCCCTCACCCTGCCAACCACACTTCTTTTGATGCAGGCCAGGACATGGTTGGGTTTCTGGGCTCCAAGCACACTTTGCCTGCTCACGTTGAGCGTCTCATCAACTGATACCCCCAAGTCCTTCTCCTCAGAGGTGTTCTCAATGCATTCTCCACCCAACTTGTATTTGTGCTTGAGATTGCCCTGACCCACGTGCAGGACTTTGCATTTGGCCTTGTTGAACTCGATGAGGCTGGCATGGGCCCACCACTCAAGCCTGCCAAGGTCCCTCTGGATGGCAACTCTTCCCTCCAACCTGTCAGCCACACCACTCAGCTTGGTGTGCTCAGCAAACTTGCTGAGGGAGCACTCAATTCCAGTGTCCATGCTGCTGACAAAGATGGACTGATCCCTGAGGAACACCACTCATCACTGGTCTCTACTTGGACAGTGAGTTGTTGACCCTAACTCTCTGAGTGTGGCCATCCAGCCAATTCTTTATCCACCAAGCAGCCCATCTGCCAGCTCCATGTATCTCCAGCTTAGAGACAAGAAGGTAGCTATAGGCATGTTTAAAAAATTCTGCAAAACTGTGTTCTCTCATTTTCCTTTTGATTTATCCAAGTATATTCTTCCTTGCGAAGTATCCAAGAATATTCTCCGATAGAATTGCCAAAAAAGACAAAAGCTGAAAATAAGATTTCATATAGGAATGTACAAAACTCTACACTTGCCCTTGTTGTAATTCATTAAATTTTTCCCTGCCCAACTCTCCAGTCTGTCCAGGTCCCTCACAGCTTTCTGGGGTATCAGTCAGTCCTCTCAGCTTTGTGTCATCAGCAAACTTGTTGAGAAGACACTGTCCCATCACCAAGGTCACTGAACAGGACTGGACCCAGCACTGATCCTTGGGGGACTCCACTAGCCACAGGTCTCCAGCTGGACTCTGCACCACTCATCACCACTCTTCGGGATCTATTGTGTAGCCAGTTCTTAATCCACCTCACTGCAGATTCTTCTATCTCATGTTTCCTGAGCTTGCTCACAAGGATGATATGGGACACTGTGTCAAAAGCCTTGCTAAGGCTACATTCACTGCTCTCCCTGCATCTAGCCATTCAGTCACAACCTCATGGAAGGCTATCAGATCAGCCAAGTATGATTTCCCCTTGGTAAAATCCCCATGCTGACTGCCCCTGATAACCTTCTTCTCTTTCAGGTGCTTAGAGATGACCTCCAGAACAAGCCACTCCATCATTTTTCCGGGGATGGAGGTGAGGCTGACTGGCCTGTAATTGTCTGGATCTTCCTTCTTGCCCTTTTTGAAGGCTGGAGTGACACTGGCTTTCCTCCTTTTCCTCAGGCACCTTTCCTGTTTGCCATGATGTCTTGAAAATGATGGAGAGTGGTAGGGTGAGAACATCAGCAGCTCTCTCAACACTCTTGGGTGCATCCCAGCAGGGCCCAGGGATTTGTGAATATTGAATTTGCACAGCTGATCTCTAACCCAGTCTTCTCTGACCAGTGGTGAGTCTTCCATCCTCCAGGCTTTCTCTCTTATGTCCAAGGTCTGGAGTTAATCTTATATTCCTTTCAAAAGGACAACATATCCAAATCAAATTTAGGCCTAATAAATTCTAATAAATAAATCTTGAGAACAATAACATGACACTTGTGCAGAGGAGTGGGACCAACAGCAGTATACTAAAAGAGCAACTAAAGGGTTTTTACCTTAAAGCTGATACTGCTACACTTCTGCCTCTAGCAACAGAAACAATTTGATTTCTGTGAAATCTAGTGAAAGCTTTTTCACCTGTGTAAGTTTGCCAGTAAGCTTAAAATACCCCAGTAATTCACTAGAGATATGACTGCATAAGCAGTCAGGAACAGGTCAAGGAACAGAATAAAAAGTATTTAGAATTAAAACTTCATTCTGAGAGCCCTGTGAGGAATTTGAATGCTAAAATACAATTGCTTCTACAAGCTTTATAAGAAAGGTGAGATTTTGGGGTGGGAGGTAAGAGTAAAGAAGGTCAAATGAAGCTGTGTTCTTTTTTGTTCTCAGATTAACTTGACAGTTTTGTACTTACACATGCCTCCATCATACCAAAGTTAATTGTGTTTCAAGTTAAACCAATAAAGAAAGCATAATTGATGAGAGATTTGATTTTGCTTCTTAAATAGAAGTTTAAAAGTTGTTACAGAAAATTAATGCATCTCATACACTATAGTTTCTTTATTTTATTCCTTTTGGAAGTTAAAACCATACTTTTCATTGCTCATAAATTTTCCCATTCCCAACAGAACAGAAATTTAACATAATGTTTGTAACAGATCATCTTACTTCTGAAGAAAGTGGTTAAGCACACTGAAAACAACTCTGAAACTGTACTGATACTGTGTGGATATTATGGACATAGGGAGCAGATGCATTTTGTCCTATTCTTTATCAGTTGAGCCCAGAACTGAACCAACAAGTAATTCAAAAGCAGTAAGAAGAAAGCACAACCTGCAACTCGAAGATAAAAGCTAGTCTAGGTTTATCTGAGAAACAATGAAAATGCAGCTAATAAGAGGCAGCTTTTGAGTCAGCTTTTCTCTCAATGTAGAATTAATACTGGTAATGTTTTTGTTCTTTGAGTAGCCATACAACTGTTTCTAAAGAGCATGACAGTCACAGGTGGTATCCCAGATCCCTCATACCAAGTATCTTGAGAACTGTTTTCAGATTTCTGAGAGACATCAGCCCAACCCTTAGTGGAAGAAGTAACAAGAGCAGGGCTTGGGTGCAGACAACTAGAAAGGGCAACAACACAGGATACCATGGTGCTTTTCCAGGATATTTTTCCAGCTGCTGGCATTGAAGAGCTGAGGGTCTCTGGGAGTCAAAGATGGCACATTGCAGTTTAAAATCTTCAGATACCTCCCATGAATTCACTCATTTACTTTCTGAACACAAAATATTCAAACCAGAATAGCATGCGCCCACAGATTCTGATGAACTCCACAGCTTCACTGCCTTCCACCACATCACGAAAGGTCACCTCAGCTTCCTCTGTTTTGAAGCTGCCTCTTCCCAGTGTCACCAGATGCCCCCTCAAGCCGCACTGAGGAGTCACCCACCTCTCTCTGCCTCTCCTCCCCATCTCGGCAAGCGCCGAGCCTAAAAGAGGAAGCGTTTAGGCACCAACCCGCAACACTCAACTGGAAATGGGGAGTTGGTGAAGCTTCCTTAGGAGACTGAACCCCTTCCCGCCGTCTCCTGACACTGATCCCCACCTGCCTTGGTCAGAGAGAAGCCGGGAGAAGAAAAAGTAGAAACCGAACGAGCTTCCTTTCCTGGCACCGACAGGGACAGTAAATGTATCGTGCACTTGAGGGAAAGTATCAGAGCTTCAGGGAGCTTCTCGGTGAGAGAGGAGGGGGTGGTGGTGCCCTACGGATTTAAGCGCTGTTCCTGGTACCTCGCTGGAACAGTCTGCGCCGTGCAAGAAGCTCCACAAAAAACACAGTAGCAACTTCAGGCTGCCCCAAGCCCCCGGGAGTGCCCACCTCCCTTCCCCGTAACCTGCCGGCAACGAATGTAAAAAAACAGAGCGCCGGGGCAGGAGGGCACGGGTGGGATCACTCTGGGACTGTGGCTGAAGGGCTTCTGAAAACCCACGAGGGCCGCTTTTCCCCCATCCCAGCCCCTTACCTCCTTCTTCTCCTCCGCCGGGCGTTCCGGGGTGTCCTTCGCATCCCCCGCCATGGTGAAGCGGGCAAGCCCACCCCCGGCCAACACCTGCGTGCCTGGGGCGGGGCGGGAAGGAGAGGGAGAGCGGATAGCTTCCTCCCCCACCCTGACGGAGCGTCCTGGAGGGGAGAAGACACTATCGCTGCCCTCCAGGCTCCGGAGAGGGTATTCCCCGCCAGAGGAGCCCTCTGCCCACCTCGGGCTAAGGCAGAGTCCCCCGAGCCCCCCGCGGGCGGAGGGAACACCCCCTCACCCTCCGTCCCGCCATGCCACTTCTACTGAGGAGAAGATCGGGGCAACTCCACGCGGCGACAGCAGTGCCGCCCTCGGTCTTCCCTGTGGGGCTGCCGCGGGCGCCGTCCGTGAGGTAAAAACGCGGCTGTTCGTTCAGCTGGAACCTGCTGAACCAACCCGGCCGAGCGCCCGGGGAAAGCCGCCACAGCGCCCGCCCTGCCGGTGCCCTCAGAGGCGCCGCTGCTCCCGCCTCGCCCCGCTCAACGATGGGGTGTAAGACGGAGAGGGTTTCTGGGGCCACTTTCATCCAAAGTGTAAAAGATTCCATCTCCACCCTTTGAAGAGGTGCATTTTTTTTTAAAATTTAATTTATATGAATTTATAACCGCGGCAGCCAGCAATGCTGCCTTGTGTCAATGGCAACGAGATCGCACAGAAACCACGCTTGACCCAGGAGCTCTGCACGCTGTAGGAAGAGGAGCTGGAGCTGCTGCCCTCAAAAACCCCTGGAGATGGCACCGCTTTTGAGGCAGTGCATGTTCACCACCACCACTCGGCCCCGAGGAAAATGGTCTTGAGAGCATCCTCAGCATCGGAGGGGAAAAAAAAAATATGCATTGCATTTTGAAGTACGAATTGTTTCAACAGCAAATCAACCTCAGAGGAGAGGGTTTAAAAACAAGCCAGGAAGCACAGGAGAACTCAGATCTGCTCATCTTGGGATGATGATGAATTACCTTATGCATAGGGCTGCCAGGCTCAACTCAAGGAGCTTTGCTAATGACAGGGCACTGGGTGGGTTCTGGACACCCACTGCACACTATGTTATGTAGCACTGATACATAAATCCTGTGCAACCTCATTTGACATGAATAATTACAGCAAATTTGCAAAATTCTGAAAGAACAAGCCACTTAAGCTCGTAAAAAAACAGACTTTCAATGCAAACTGGAATTGCTGAAAAACAAACGGAACTTGTTGAAAACTTTCTGCAGCTTTTAGGCTCCAAAGTGTCCCCTAAAGGCTGAGACCAGGTGGGCTTCAAAACAGAGCAGGACAGGCTCTGTCCTCAATACATAATTTGTTCTGAAATACCAAGCAAGAAGGTATGCAGGTAACATTCAAATTCAGAGTTGAGGTTCTTCATTTTCTCTGCATATGTCCTCATAACACATTAAATCTTCATTACCTGCATCTTCATGTTTCTTCATGTATGAAAAAACTACAGAAAACATTTCTTTGTTCTTTTTAGGATATTTCAATTTTGCTGTAAATTATGTTAATACACAGGCTTTACTCACAAGAGTGAAGGCATTTGAAGAGACACTGATAGTATTTTCTGTGCTTCACAAACTCAAGCATTGATCAAGCTAGTTTTACTGTTTGCCTAAAGCACACTAGTTGTCTATAACACTGAGCAAGGGATTAGCATGTCCAGACATTATAGGTAGCTAAATCAGTCTTTATAAATTGACTGAGAACAATTCCATTTGGGAAAGCCCCGTACTCATTCCAAAGATTTTGTCCAAATTAGGAAATAAATTATCCAATCACAGTTGCCTTTTTAAAAAAGCAATTTCTAGTCTATCATGGAATTAGTACAGCATCACTCTTGACTTTTTAAAGATTTGCTCTCATTTTGTAATTAGGATCATGAGTGTATATTTGCAGTTTGAAAGTGTCAAGTACACCAAAGCTGTAGCCAGAAACAGCTGATTTCAATAAAGCATAATATAGAGACAGACAGAACCAAGCTATCCAGTCTCTTAAAATACTGGTAGCCAACATGAATCAACACTGAAATACTAAATACTGGTCCTTTCCAAAACCATGACTTTTTGATAAAAAGCAAAATGCATTTATCTACCTTAAAATTTTATCCCTTCTCCCCCTTCAATTTCAATCAACCTTACAGTAATTGTTTCCTTGAATTTCAATGTTGCAAATGCAGGAATAGCATACAGCTACTTTGACATTTCATGCACTTTTTAGATAAGAATAACTGAGCTTACAATCAAGCACGTGGTGTTTCCTAATAGTTTTATATTAGGACAAATTCAAAAGCACCGATTAATAAAATTCTCTGCTCAAAAAGCTCTGCAACCTGAGGGTTGGATCTGTATCCGTAGGCGACTTCTTTCTTCAATTTTTCCAGTGCATTTTTCTGCACACTTCTTACTACTAGAGATCTTGTAGGCTTTTCATGTAGCAGAGGAGGTAGTCCAAGAGCAAAGACAATTTAGTTGTATTATTTGCTACTAAACCTAAATGACACAGTAGTACAGCAAGTTGACAACACTGGAAACAGTTAACTGCACAATTTTCAGAGATTTGCTCTCTAAATATATTGAATAGCTACTATTTGTGCAGCTGACCTGTATTGCAATGCCCTCAAACATACCAGGAGAAATGCTGAAGCAAAACAGTTACACATCCCTGGGAATGAAGTAAAATAATCCCTGGTTTGAATAAACACAACTTTTAGATGGAATTCAAGTCATTCCAATTAAGTAATTGTCTACTTAGAACAAAACTAGAAAGTCCTAAACCCATTTTTCATTTACCCATGCAAAAGTACAACTGCAAGAATCATCTATTTGCATAGGTATTACAAACCAGGCAGCACTCATTGAAGGCCCCAAGGTAAGTCTTACCTAGAGACTCTAGTTCCATTCACAAACCCACATACTTTTCAGCAAACCCAGTAGAAAATACTTAGTCTTTAAGTTGATTTCTCCTTTAACAAAACATGGAATAGTTAGCTACAAATTCCACACCTCAAGTACACAAACAGCAAAATATTTGGATGGAAACGGGGGAAGAAACCTAAGTTTTCACATAACATCTTTGAAACTTGGCCATATGTAAGTAGTGTCTCAATGAGCTAGCAAGTTGAGGACAGAGGCAGACATTAAGTGCAAAAACAACTGTGTCTTTATATCACTATTCCTGTATCATAATTTCCAGAAAATCTGAAGTTTGTGTGCAAGGCTAAAAGTGGATCTCTATTCTAGTGAGCTAGGTAGTTTAACATCACTCTGTCTGTATCAGCAGAAAAGAGACAGAAACCACTTCAGCCAGTGGTAATAATTCCTCCAGAGCTTACTGAGGCACTTCATATGCAGTATGCACCATACTATCTCATTGTTATCTCTTGCACATGCACCTCCACCATGTGAAGACTGGATAGAACACCGCAGATTTTGTGACAGAAGTTAAATACTAAATACCGATAGATACTGATATCGAAGACTTTCAAGTTAGTTAAGTGTTCAGATGTGAACTTCCCTGCATCTGTTGCCTAAAAGTTCCTGTGAGAAGAATGTAAATTGCAGCAGCTTACACTGAAATATAAGTGAAACCAATCAGTTCAGTTTCACTTTAGTCCAAAGTGCAAAAAAAAAAGTAGTATTTTACCTTAAAAGGTGCTATCAGTAGTAATTAAGTTTCAGAAAACTGTTCCACTTAAATACACCAGTCAAAGAACTAAGATTTCTATCTAAGGAAATTCTAAGGATAACCTGTTGTACAGTTACCTCTGATACATTATATAGCCAGGCTCTGACCACCAAATTTAGTTGAAGACTTGTATTATGTAGATTACAGCACAGCACACATTTTGCTCTCTAAGAGCACAGTATGCAAGGATGAGACTGCATCCAGGTATTGCTGGTTACATTTTTGGTTTTGTCTAGTTCCATTTGTATGTAGTTTATGGCCAGTTAAAAGCTAATTTGATCTTGCACTTTTGATGGTGTTTTTTTTCTCATTCTTGAGCTGTCCATTAGGTGTAGCAGAAGGTTTATAGTCATTGTCAGGTGCTTTTGTCTCTGAGAGTCTGAAAGGCTCAGTTGTTTTCTGAAGTCTCTGAACAACAACAGCATTTTGCAGCTTTGCTTCCTCTAGTGTGAGTGTCTCATCCTGCAGCACTCTAAATGGCAGGGAAGTAGTCAGCATGAAGGGAACACTTCCCTCTGATCCTTGATACTTCATTATAAAGTCTCTAACATGGCTTATTCTGAAAAGGAAAATAAAAAAAATTCAGTGTTAGAGAGTTCCAGTCCCAACACAGACCACACGCACAACACAGCCACCACCAGGAGAGATGAGAAACCCACTGCCTGTAACAGGCAACAGTTGATGGCATGGAAATGGACATATATAGCTGGGGTGTTATCCTGAAGTGCTTGATCCATTTGGGAGGCAAAGATCAAGGTTCTAATGCTCTGAGAGCAGTCCCAAGGGAAAAAGAACAAGTATCTGATTCTGAGCACCCATATGCTTCACTATGGCTTGGATGGTACACAAGTCTACCATTTTTTAACCAGCTGGTGGAGCTCTTACCTGAGGTTTCCATAGCCAAGAGCTGGCATATAGGTGCCTCCAGTTTTTGTATGTGTAGGAAAACCATAAAAATAATAATGAAAAAAGGGATGCAAAAATTGCCTGGATAACTTATGAGTTAACTGGGGATGTAGTCTCCTTCTACCAAAGCAGGTACAGCAGTGAATTCATTACAGATTCACAAAGCACGTTCAGGTGTGAAGAACCTTGCAACAAATGAACAAGACAGAGGTTTTGCCGTGCAAGAATCAGCACTGACAAATTTAGTTGGGAAATGAAGATGATAGGATGCACCTAAACTGGTAAAATAAACATAGTATCAATGCCCATTCTCTGATCCTGAGGCCAACTGGTAGACTGGCTACTGGCAAACTATTTAACTCATTCTCCCTCTCCCTCATGTACAGGTTTACTGCCACTGCCTCCTGGGAACAGCCTGTGTCCTGAGCTAACATCTAAACCAAGCCCAGATACTGTCTGAGAAAGTGCTAGTTGGCCTGGAGGGAAGCCACCCTAACAGTTTAGCAGCACAGATGACCAAATTTTCATGCCTTATCCAAACTTGCTAGGGCAGATATAGCCAGCACATGCACACAAGCCTCAATTAAGAGACAGTGCTTTGTCTTCTAAGCCTAGAGCCTGAAAAACCTCAAGCAGGAATGAATCTTTGGTTGGATATTTACAGGAGTCTACATGCATTATATCAAAGTTCCTCGGGTCCTGAGAGCAATTTGGGCAATTTATGACTAGCTCTCTGCTTTAGGATGGACATGTTCCTTGCCAGGCTCCACACACAATGCTCCAGGGTCAGCCTAACTTATAAACTGCTCAAGATGGGACACAACCTGATTTAAGACATAACTATGTTATTCTTACAGCACTGCTCTGCTGGTTGCTTCACTACTCTCATGTCTCCTTGATCCCCCACACTGCAATATTACAATGCTACCTGCATTGTTGCTCCAATGCTGCAACAGCAACCTTTCATCAGCAATCAGGCCATAGCTAAAGCAGTAATTACCATGGGACATACACATTCTCTCTGCAAAAGGGTACAAGTAATCAATTTACCCAGGCACTGTAACATATATGCTATGGGTTTATTTATGTAAAGTTTTTAGACTATTTTCTGCTTTCCTGATGAAAGGAGTGCTATACATGTAATCATATTACTTAGGGATATGGACTCGAAGAGGTTTTCCCTCTATTTCTTACTAGGACATGCACAAATGCTGTATGCAGCACAATCATGGTGGTCTTGGGGCAATTAATGGAGTATTTATTGCAAATTACTTCAGAAAAAGCATGGCATCAGCAAGCTGTTCTGCTTACCTCAAGCTTTTTTCTTTCCCAGCCCTAAAGAGGTACACAGTTTATCTTGACAGCAGGCTGGGTGGTATTACATCTATGATCACTTTAAATCATTTCACAGAGAAGCACAGGCAACACATCCTTTCCATGTGATGTGACTGAATATTACTGAAGTAATTTTTCAAATTACAAATTTGAGAAAGTCTCTGAAGACAGTAGTTCTACAATTTAATGTTAAGCAGTTAATCCTACTTTCTTAAAATCTTTTGCATACATATGCTGCACTGACACCTTCTGACATTATCCCCATTTATAAAAGCCTCTTTGGGAACCAGAAATTTTACTAATTAAAAATTAAAACACATTGGGTGCATCCTATTCTGTCCATGCTGACATTCAGGTGATGAACCTCCCCCGCCTTGTGCACAGACTCTGGGCTTCCCTAGAGGTTTCTCTGGCTCATTTCTAAGTCACATCCTCCAGTTCCCAGCTGAGGTGCTGTCTCCATTGATAAACAAGCTTTTTACCAAGTCATTTGCTCCAGATGTAGTCATTTAGTAAGAGATCTGTCACCTTAGAAGTTGTTTCCTCTAGTGGTAAGTAATACATACACCTTACATTCCACTAACCTACAAAGCACTCCTACAATTTCTTCAGATTTTCTTCAGATTTTCATTTATGGTCAGTTATGTGCTGTTAACAACAGTTCACCTGCCTCTTATGCTCCTCTCCTGTCAGTTAAAAGGTTTCTCAAAATTTGAAATGAAGTTTCCTAGATAAAGCTGAACAGGAGTCCAGTGTTATGTGAACTGAGGAGGTAGATTATTCACAGAAATTAGAGACTTATCACATGTGCAGGCATAGGACAAATAGTTCAGAGGCAAATACCTATTACAGTGCTAAAATAAATCTTACCTGTGAGAAACATTGAATTTCTGAATTATTCTTTCCCCATCAGCTAACCAGATCTGGATCTTAGTGACAGGCTCCAAATCATTTAAGGGTACTAACGGCAGGTGTTGTCTGTTGCCAAGTCCTTGATGATCATCTCTTTCTTTGGAGATTATCCTTGGAGCAGCACTGAAAAGAAAAGCCATATGAGGTTAAGTCTTCTGTGTACACACATAAGCTTGAACAACCCTTCAAACCTCTGCTTCCTGTCCTCTAGCAGGGTGCATTGATGATTTATTTTTTCCACAAGTATAGTATTACTGACATAAATGCCAGCTTTTATTTTTCTAAACGTGTGCCAATACTTTTTCTTGAAGCATTCAACATGCTGAAGAATTTCAATTTGCTTGTTAAAACGTCTTTACAAGTTGGAAGGGAACTTAAATGTCAAGGGATTAAATAAGAATACACAAGAGATAAAACACTCTGAAGATTTTTTGTGCATTTTTTGTACTCTAATCACACAGGTGAAGCTTTAAGGGGTTTAAGTATTGAATTTGCATGCTTAATGTTAATTTTCACTGTAATGTGATCACAATAATTCAATTTACCTGAATGTTGTTAGCCTTGACTTAAAAGACAAGTTCAGCTTAGAAGCATTACTAATCTATCAGAGAAATTACCTTAATGTGAAAATCCAGGCTGATGCACACAACACTTGGATGTTGGTTTTTATTAAGACCACTTGACCCTACCATACAGGCAAAGATGCATAAAATGATAGAATACAAGAACCTCGGCCAAGCGTGTGGTCTTAAAAAAATAAAAATAATCACTGGCAAAAGTTTTTATCTTGAAGAAATGTCTATAGCTTAGTGCTTCTTTCAGGAATAGGCCTGTTCAGCATGTACTGTTAAAGTCATCATAAGGTTTGATCCAATGGACACATCCTCAGTTCATGTGAGTATAACCAGATGTTTGCTTGCAAAACAACAGGAGTGATTTAAAGAGTTACCATTTCTTCTTTGACTTCAGCTGTGGTCACTGACTACATGAACACTTCATGGTGGTTTGCAGAAAAGCTCTCACAGAAAATTTAGGAGTTTCTTCTTGAGAAAGAAGTTCATTGACAACTACATCTGCTTTGCAGACAAACCCCATCCTTGCATCCTTATGTACCTGTCTTAGTTTAATTATAAAGCAGAAATGTCACAGCTAAATTATAATAAAAACAAAAATTACTAATGATTTAATATATTCAGGCTGCTAAAGTTAGCATCTTGGGGTCTCAGGCTGAGGTATTTTGCCTCATTAAGGGCCCTATCTTCTGGGGTATCAGCCAGTAAACACCCTTCTTATTTCTTCCATTGAGTGAGAAACAAGGAATCTCATTCCCAGGTGACTGATAAGAGATGTTCACTGCAATTGTAGGTAGATGAGAGGCACAGAATTGTTTTCCATTACACAGGAAGCAGATGGGGCACAAAAACTTGGCACCAACAGATTCCAAGAGGCACATCTGTAGAACATTCTGGTACTTCAAACACAGATAACTTACTATCACCCACCTGCCTCTACTGATTTACTTATCTCATACCCAGCTTCTGTTCATGCTTGCCCTCAATACAAAAGAAACCCTAATTGGCTTGCAGACCTGGAAAAAAATGAGCTTGATAATTTTAAACAGTCCTGTGAGCAGACTAAAAAAAAAAAAAACGAAACAGATTTAAGTCATACTTCAGCAGTGATCAGCTTTTGCTGTCTACTTGATCAGTGGAGTTCAGTTCCAGGTTCAGACACTGAAGTATAAGCCCTCATGTGTGAGCCAGCTGTCTCCAGTATAGCAGAGGCTGGAGAGGCAGTCAAGCATGCTGCTGCCTGGCATCTGGCTTAGCCTGGGCTGAACTGCACTTCAGCCCATCAGTCACAGCTGTATGCAGATAACTCTCTCAAATGGATACAGATTTTGGTATAATTCCCAAATCAACTTCCCTCAAGGTCACTTCTCAGAATTTGTGGCAGGCACTGGAGATGATTCTTTCAATAGCAAATGTGAAACTGAAGCCAACACATTAAGATAATCTGCAAGAGAAAGTTAGAAGATCTATATTCACCAAGTTTTAAAACATTTCTACACTTGGTAACTTTTCTCTTGTAGAACTGACAGATAAAGCCATCTAGTGGTAGAAGCTTTGACTAGAGCCTCAAACCAAGAATCTTCTATCTCCTATTAGTCTGAGATCAAAGCATTATTACCCCTTTTTCAAGGCTTATTGCTTTTGTAAGATTATCAAAAGAAGATGTAAACTGAAAATTGAAGAAACAGACATAAGAGATTTCCATCAACTTTCTGAAAAGAAAAAGCCCAAGAGTTAAGTGTCATGGCTTACCTTGACTGATGGTTAAGAAGCTTGACATGCAATGTTTTACCCTAATTGAGGTTATATGCTAAAAGGGATTTCAGTCAACAGTTTAACAAACATGCTTCTGAGGCAGCCTTTAAAATGCATTGATGAGCTTAATAGAAAAGTGCATTCCCAAAAATGCAGCTGAACAGTGGTAGATAAAATTGAATATACCATTTAGTTACATAGGCTCCTAAGGAACATTGGAAAAGTCTGGGAAGTCTCACTTGTGTGTCCTGTACAACAATAAGGGAGAGAATCAAGCTCATCTGAGTTATATCAAACATATATTTTCTAGTTCTTCCATTTTTCCTCCAACAAGAGTTTTAATGACCTGGTCAACAGATTGAATTATAATGTTTCATCCACCACAGAATCCACCCATCTGGAAACACTGGCAGAAATCCTAAATACTATTTTAAAAAAAATGTTTATCAGAAATTTATCTAGGTCATAAAATGAAATGAACTGTTCAGTCATCTGCCTTTTAGTTCTGATTATGCACACAAATGCAACTGTGGAAAGGGAGTTCTACAGTTTAAAACCTATTACTGGTGTCAGACAGCACTACTGTTTCCCCATGAAGCTTTTCTGCTGAAAAGCAACACTCATGCAATAGACATTTATTAACATCAGGAAGTGAGTGCCAGCTTATGGAGTAAGAGCACTCATGGCTCATGTTTCCACATAAGCAAAAATATTTACCCATCTTCAAAGAAAAGGCTCTGATAGCACAGAACTGAACAGAGTAGCAACACTAGGAAAAAAAACAAAACACACACCCCCCCAAAACAAACAAACAAACAAAAAATCCTAACAATTTTATCCAGTCCATAAAGAAAAGAAAAAAAAAACCCAAAACACTCAGCAAATTGTAGGATGTACAAGACCAGACAACTGAATTTCACAGAACAGCATATTTCCAGAACCTTACCTGCTGGGAATCACAGAATAATTTGGGTTGGAAGGGACTTTGAAAGGTCACCTAGTCCAGCCCCCATGCAGTAAGCAAGGACACCTCCAACTAGATCAGGTGGCCCAGAGCCTCATCAAGCCTCACCTTAGTGCTCAACTACCTCCCTGGGCAACCTATTCCATTTTTCCCCTACCCTCATAGTAAAGAACCTTTTCCTAACATCCAACCTAAATCTACTCTTAAAACTGTTCTCCCTCTTCCCATCACTACAGGCCCTTGCAAACAGTCCCTTCTCCATCCTTCCTGTAGGATGGAGATACTGGATACTTTGGATACTGGAAGGCTGCTTATTAGGTCTCCCTGGAGTCTTCTTTTCTCCAGGCTGAACAACTCCATTTCCCCTCAGCCTGATCATTTGCTGTAGGCATGACAAAGCACGACAAGCAACTGAACAACCTACCATTTAGCACTGGTTAGCAGCAGAAACCCAACACACTGAAGATCTTCTTTGCTTTTGCTATCTACATTTCTCCTTGTAGATAAATAAGGTTAAGTTCTTGACCCTCATTTGCTCAGGATTTCAGCGCTACCAAAAGAAAGTCTGGCAGCATCTCATTCATCTCTCAAAGGAAGATTCTTCCCTATTGACTGTACCTACTCAAGCATGCAGCAACTGAATGTCTCATCTGTTCCTACTCAGGTCACGCTTTCCCTCAACACAAGCTCTGGGCCTTAGCAGCAAACCCTTCCTACTTAATTGAAACAAGCTGTTCACCTGAGCTTTCACAAGAGTCTACTAACCCCAGTCACTAGGCAGTTCCACCTGTGAGGCTTCCTGCCAGCTCCTGGTCACTGGATGTATTCTGTTACCTAGGCTGAGGACTGCTTTTATTGTCTTACACAACAGGGACACCTGAAGCATGTCATTTGGCTGGAGTATGCAAAAGTTGGAGATCAAATACATAGATTCCTAGCCTGACCCTCTACAACAGCCTTCCAAAAGGTATTGTTATAAATCAAGTCCAGTTTTAGCACTGGCATTAGTGTCTGACCCCTCCAGTCAAAAGAGATTCATGGAGTAAAGGAAAGAGGGCCACTTTAACACACTAAAATGTATACCTGTAATAAATGCAGGGTTAAATACAGAGGAATTTTAAATGAATGCAAAATAACCTCTTACTTCTTCAGTTCCTTTCATGAGATTGTCCTGCTCCCCTCTTCTCACACAAAGTACTGCACACACAGCTTTAAAAAAGATTAATTCCTCTTATCACCAAATGTAAGAGTAACAGTCTTTCAGCTGGGAACAGTTCTGTTAATATTGAGACCTTGAACAAAGAAAGACAACAGAATCCTGGCTGTATTAATGGGCACACATCCAGTAGATTGTGGGAGCTGATTATCCCCCAAGCAGAACTTGTTAGACACATCTAAATAACTGCATTCATTTTTTTAAAAAAAAAAATTTTTTTTGATAAAATGGAGCCAGTTTCAATGAGGATCACCAGGACAGCTGCAGGCTGAAGCATCTGCCCTGTGAGGAGAGAGGATTGTTCAGCCTGGGGAGGAGAGGTGTAAGGGAGGGGACATCTAACAGCAGCCTGCCAGGGTCATAAGGGGGAGGAAGCCAAGCTCTTCATGGTAGATATATATTGAAATAAGAGATGTTCAGACCAGATATATGGAAACATTTCTTTCCCAGGAGGACAGTTCAGCACTGAAGCAGGCTCTGCAGCTTCTACTTTTGTAGGATTTCAAGGGCTAGCTGGGTAAAAAGCAGGAGCAACCACATCTGTCCCCACAGATGACCCTACCTTGTGCAGGAGCTTGGATTAGAGAAATCCAAAGGTCACTTCCAACTTGAACAACAGGATCCTGTACCACAGGTATAGCTTCAGCTACTCAAGCACAGATCACATCAGACTACTCACCTTCCTAATCTGTAACCATGTCCAGAAAAGGGATGAAATACTGGCTTTTTCGACGACAGATACACCTTATCTTTTTTGTCCTCCACTGTCACAACTACCTCCTCCTTATCAAAAACTTTTTGTAGCTCGAAAGGCAATTCCCTTAAGGAAAAAAAAACATGAACATGTCAGAAGAACTACCATACTGTTTTCAGTATAAAAAAATAGATTAATACCTGTTTTATGCTTATCCTTTAAAGGATGCTGCATAAAAAAACCCCAAAACACTTCACAAGTATTTACTAAGAGTTAAGCTCAAAACACACAAACAACCTGAAGTTCCTGAACTACAAATTAACTAGAAAGTAAACAATTAAGAATAAAAAAGGCATCATGGCAGGTTGTTTAATGATGTCCAAATTTACTCAGCAGTTACCACTCCAAAGCACATGGTATGTAGGAAGTTCAGTACTGTCATACACTGCTACAAGAGGTTAATATTATGCTATTCCCATGTAAAACAAGACAGACAGACAACTTGCTTCTAAATAGAACTGAATTTAGTCACAACATTTAATTACAAATAAACAGGAATCTCAGCTTTTAAAAACTACATCATTGCTAATAGCTATTCTCTTTAGTGCAGTATCATCACCTCAGTAATGCTTTATTTGCATTAAGCAGAACACAACAATGCCTTTTGTCTATGACCTCTGAAGCAGATACTACATTTTTGGGTGGTGTGGCTCAGCTGGCAGAGAGGATGTACTGAGTGCTTCTCCACCATTAACAATTATGCAGGAACCAGCTTGTAATTAGCATCTTTGCAAGCAAACAGTGGAAAAAGGTGGAAAACTTCTGATGCATGCACAGAAAGAAAGCAAAGGGCTTTAAACAATGCAGTTAATTGCTATTACAACACAGACACCTGCAGAGGAGAAATACAGCATAAAATTACTATTTTTGATGGGCTAACAAAATACGGAAAATATAAAAAGACAGTGGTTTAGTAAATTTACATATTTGAAAAGAAGTTATTAAATGATGTTCTCCATATAATTATATTCTCCTCTGCATTTGTGTGAAGAAACACTACAAATAAAAGGTTCAAAATTACATCGGTTTTTATGGTCAACCTGCTTTTTTAAAGCAACACTACAGACACTGGCAGGAATCAAGAGAGCATGCTAGTTTCCAAGAGGGGGTAAAAGTAAGATTGCTAATGTGCACACAACTGAAATAGTAAGCTTGTACCAGAAAAAAACATCTGAAATTTAAAACTTAGAGTTACTTCACGTTTTATGGAGCAGCTGTGCCCATTTGTAGTTTTTGATTGATAAAAAGAAAAAAACCCTAAAACCAGAAATGTTCAACCACTTGTGCACTGAGTTCATTAGTCAAAGTACCATTTGATCAGTAGCTCTTACTGGGCACTCTGATTTATTCTTTATTTCTTTCTGCACCTGCTGTGCCCCCTACCAACACTTGCTTTTATCTATTTCATCAGCAACTGTACAACTGCTGCAATTGAAAGCTACATTAAACCTGTTGATGTTAAAACAGCCATTAGCACTGCAGGAAGTGAGACAGGCAGTGGCCCACACTCCTACAGGGATACTGCAGCACAGCAAAGCCAAGCAGCTATGTAAAAAATTTAGAGCATAAGGTAAGTGCTATCCAAAGTACAATGATTCAGGCTGATTAAAGACACAAAACTCACCCTTTTTTAATGCAGTCCAAGAACTGCTGGTTTGCAACATCAGTGTAGCTCCTAAGTTCACCGTCACTTACTGTAAATCCATTTTTCCAAAGTTTAATGATTACATCAACCTATAAAGTAAGAACAATTCTCATGGTAACACTGATGTAAAACCAGCTTGGTATAGTCACAGTACCCTATGACTGTAAATCATCCACTGCATGGACTAAAAATAGTGAGAGAGGAGGCTCACAAATCTGTTTTGGCCCCATCCCAACATGCAGAGCAACTGTAAGGGGTAAGTGACATTTCTAAGGATCTTGAGTCAATCAGGGTTAGAAATAAACCTTCCCACAATCATTTTCTTTTCCTAAGCCGAGAACACTCCTTCAATTCAGCAGGGAAAAAAAAAAAAGCTGGAAAATCCCAGCCAGCTGCAACTCTTCAAGAGCCTATTTGAGAGCACACATGCCTGGTGCTGGGAACGCCAACTAACCAGAGTAGTTCAGCTGGGGATTTATTAGGGTAGAGCCTTGTTCTGATCATTCAGGAGGATTTTCTGAAAGTTAGGCCTTTCACTCAGGAAATGCAGCAAGTGTCAGAAAATGCACTTTCAGACAGTCATACTTTTCTGCTTCCCTGAATTCCTGGGTATAGTCAAAACTTCGGTGTTAGGGGAATGAAAAAAATAAATTCTCAGCAATTAACTTTGCCAGAGAACATTCAACTTGCATCCTTCACTGTGTACACTGAAATCTTTCCAACTTCAACATGGATAAATTTGGCATTGCATTTTCATAGATAGTTTTTCATAGCATTGTGCCATTTAAGGAATAATTCCATCATCAATGTATGATCCCTGAAATAAAACTGCCTTGACAGGTACTTGACCACATGCAAGGTACATGAACCATATACAAGTACAGAATTCACTTCAACTGAAAATTAGTTTGAACTACTACTTGACAGGGTTTTTTTGTTTTCTTTCTCCTTTTTGCAGTTTGACTTGTCAGGCAATGATAGCTACATAAATACACAGCATGTACAAATGGCTGAATATAATTCTGCCTCTTTTGGTGGAGTAATCTGTGAAAAAGGTATTTAGCACTCCACAACATGAGACTCCTTTAAAAACTCAAGTCTCGTGGCACCAATGCATACAGAAGTGGTTGTCCTCATGGTACAGTTCCTCCACAGTGAGGGAGTATGCAAGCTTAATATGGACTAATTATTCCACAACAACTTCTCATTTAGACATGGACAAAAGTACTGCTATGGAACAGTATTTCAGAACTGTGATTTAAGGTATTGCTCCTGACACTCCTCATCTAATTGGAAGGTTGGGATCTATTAACACAATTTCCAGCAATACCATTCCTAATTTCTCTTTGACATCTTTCTTCTATGTGGCCTTTTCTTCAGCCTCTTACCAGTCTCTGGACAGTAACATAAAACTATGAAAGGGACAGAATCACTGAGATACAAACCAACACTGAACATCCCACATGACATCCTGGTCTCCAAAGTGGTAAAAATGGGTTTGATGAAGGGACAACTTGGTGGATTAAGAACTGGCTTGATGGCCACACCCAAAGAGTGGCTGTCAATGGGTCCATGTCCAAGTGGAGGCCAGTGACAAGGGGAGTCCCTCAAGGATCAGTGTTGGGAATGGTGCTGTTTAACATCTTTCTTGGGGACATGGATGGTGGCATTGAGTGCACCCTCAGCAAGTTCACTGATGACCCCAAGCTGTGTGGTGTGGCTCACACACTGGAGGGAAGGGATAACATCCAGAGGGACCCTGACAGGCTGGAGAGGTGGGCCCATGCCAACCTCATGAAGTTCAACAAGACCAAGTGCAAGGTTCTGCATCTGGGTCAGGGCAATCCCAAGCAGTGATACAGGCTGGGCAGTGAGTGGCTTGAAAGCTGCCCTGAGGAAAAGGACTTGGGGGTGCTGGTGGATGAGAAGCTCAACATGAGCTGTCAGTGTACACTTGCAGCCCAGAAAGACAATTGTATCCTTGGCTGCATCAAGAGAAATCTGGCCAGCAGGTTGAGGGAAGTGATTCTCCCCCTCTACTCTGCTCTCCTGAGACCCCACCTAGAACACTGTGTCCAGTTCTGGAGCCACTTTTACAGGAGGGACAGGGATGTGCTGGAGTGTGTCCAGAGAAGGACCATGGGGATGATCAGAAGGCTGGAGAACCTCTCCTTATGAAGGCAGACTGAGAGAGTTGGGGTTATTCAGTCTGGAGAGGAGAAGGCTCCAAGGGGACCTTATTGTGGCCTTCCAGTATCTGAAGGGGGCTGCAAGAAAGTTGGGGAGGGACTTTTTAGGATGTCAGGGAGTGACAGGACCGGGGGGAATGGATTCAAACTAGAGGAGGGTAGATTTAGATTGGAGGTGAGGAAGAAGTTCTTCCCCATGAGGTGGTGAGACACTGGAACAGGTTGCCCAGAGAGGTTGTGGAAGCCCCATCCCTGTAAGTTTTTAAGGCCAGGCTGGACAGGGCTCTGAGTAACCTGATCTGGTGAGAGGTGTCACTGCCCATTGCAGGGGGATTGGAACTAGATGGCCTTAAAGATCCCTCCAAACCCTGAAAATTCTATGATCCTATCCCACTATAACTGCAACTATATAAATGAGAGAAAATGAGACAAAATTGGGCTATGTCTCCGCACAAAAAGTTACTACTGCAACTCTTCAAACAACTTTTCATGTGACAGTAGTTGTCATTCCTTCTGCTCGCTCTCCGTAGTAGTAAAGCAGAAGTACACTAGCTGATGGCAGCATAAGCCCTAGAATAACACTAAAAACATAAAATAGTAAGAGCCAAAAGCACAGGAGCTTAGGCCCTAAGAGACTCTAAGAGATGGGAGACTATTTCTTCTGCTACCCGAATTCTCTGTGCATTTATTTACAGATGTACTGGATAAGACTGCTGGACTCCTGTTTTCCATAGCACTGCTGGAGTGCTATTAAGTTAAATACAAGTGCTTTGTCTTCAATGCCTACCTGGTCCTTGACTGTAGTTGTGGGCATATATATAGCACCAACCTTCTGAGCTTCTTCAAAAAGGTTATCTATAGAGTAGTCACAGTTTTGCTCTTTGCCATTCAAAATCTCATCTTCGGTTCCAGATTTACACATCCTACAGAACAAAAATAAGTACAAATGATGCCTCAGAGAACACATTGGGATACAGTAAGTTATCCTAGAAGTTCAGTACCAACAAGGTGTAAATGGCATGCTCCCCTGCACCTAGCTTACTTGGTTGTAACAAAACATCGCATCATTAGGATTGATTAGTTTGGAGAAGAGGAGGCTGAGAGGAGGCCTTATTGCTCTCTACAGCTACCTGAAATGAGGTAGTAGTGAGGTGGGTGTTGGCCTCTTGTATCAAGTATTTAATGGATAGGATTAGATGAAACAGCCTGAAGTTGCACCAGGAGAGATACAGATTAGATATTAGGAAGCATTTCTTTATTGAATAGTCAGGTAGTTGAATGGACTACCGAAGGAGGTGGTGGAGTCATCAGCCCTAGAATTTAAAAACCATGCAGATAAAGCACTTCAGGACATGCTCTGGTGGTCATGGTAAGATCCATATTCCTAACTGATACTGTTACACTTCAGAAGTCCAAGTTAAAGAATTACAACAGAAAAGGCGAATTCATCTACAAAGAACCTTCCAAACTTGGTATCACAGCAAAGAATGCAAGTTAGATGATTCACACTTCTAATTCAGCCCACCAGACATTTAACTGCATACCAATGAATGGCTTTCCTTAAATAATTTCCATTATATAGTCTTGGGTGACTTCCTTTGCTGTAGGTTTTTAAAATCACATAGTAGAAAATTGCCCTAGAATTTACGCCCCCAGCCCTACTTAAACCTCCCCATTCCCTGCAACGTCACAGAACCTTCACTACTGCCTCTGAAAGTACATTATAGAAACTCAAGAACAAGTGACTCAACACCATGGGAGGACACTGAAGCAATGCAAAGATTTGAATACTCTGGAGACTGCAAAAGAATTAAAAAAAGCATGCATCAAGCATATCTTTTTATAGAACACTGTATAAATGGCATCTGTTTGTGTTAGATTTTCACCAATCAAAATACAGAAATATGCAACCTGAATGAAAGATTATTTTTCAGTTTAGGTTCTTTCCATAGCAAGATGATTATGCAGCTTTTGGTAAACAGCGTAGGAGTTATTCATACTGGAGATTCAGAAGTCTGTTATAAGCAATTTAGGAAAAAAAAAAACAACATCCCAGCTCTTGAAATACATCCAGTTTTACACAAAACTCTGCATTCAGGTTAAAAAAAGCTGTCCTTACTTGGACAGAGCTTAGATACATTTGCATAAAAAGGAACTGTTTGCAGTGTATCTATGCAACACAAAGAAACCCTACAGATTAACATCTGAAAACAACAAAAAAAAACAACTCAACAACATTAAAGAAGAAATTGCAGGAGTATACTGTCTCCAGTATAGTTTTCTAATAGAACAAAAGAAACTTGAAGCACTAAGCCAGGTATGCACTAAGCTTTACTGAGGAAAACCAAACACCTCTACACCAAATGAAGAGGTGCACAGTGAGTCTGTTATTTTTAACGCTGCCTTTCCATTTTGAATTAAAATAGTTATGCAGTGCCTTGCATCTAAGAAACATTCCAGGTACATGAAAAATCTTTTAGCAAAACAATGTCTTTTTTTTGGAAACTTCATCCACCTGTTCCGCATATACCAAAGACAAAAGCCCCTAAAACTTCAAAGTTTGAGAGATCACGACAGGACACACAAACACCAATAGAAAATGATGAGGGAAAAGGGGGAGAGGGAACTGGCACCCACCATTCAGTCTTTATAGTCTTGATATTGTCCATGTCTTTCATTCTGGTGCTTTGCCTGATTATGAAAAGATGACAGTTTAAAAAAAAAAAAACAAAACAAAAAAACAAAAACCAAATCAAAACCAAAAAAAGCCAGTGAGACAAAATGTCCAGCACTTTGCCTCCTTCTGTAGGTGAAACATTTTTTGGTTTTCCTGCACTGACAGTACATTTCACCAGAAACCTCAACCTCCCTCCCAAGCCTCCAGATGGTTCCTTGTTTCCCTGTAGTTCCTAATTTAATGACACATGAACCATGTATCAGTTTCAAACAATCAAAAGGAAGATTAGTTTTTCAAAAATGAAAAAAAAAATTGCACAGCAATCATATGAATTGAAAATACATGCCCATACAGATGCTAAATGAGAAAAAACCCAAAACATTCTTTTTCTGAGCAGCACGATTTAAAATCCCCTGATTTTTCACAACACCATGACACAATTGCAGAAAACCTGCACTGTTACTGCAGGCATGCTAATGACCTTCACCTTAACAGTCTGCATTATCAAAAGGTGCAAGACTTGTCAGGTTCCTCTTCCTACCATACCTCAACATATTAGTGTAGCATCCCAGCAATTGTGAATTATTATTTCTAGTCTACTGTTTAGCTGGAAAGAAAATCCTGGATTTGCAAGTATTAAATATACTACAGGATTAGTCTGCTGAGTCAAATGAAATGAAGAATACTGTACTGATCTCCTTACACTCATTCTGGGCCCTCTGAAAATAAAAGTTAGAGAAAGTCTCAAAAAGACAGACTCACAGAAAGACCCCTAAAAAAAAAAAAAAAAAAAAAAAAAAATTAACTCTAAAATTAGAAAATCTCCCAGAAGAGCAGAAATCTTAAGTTGCAGCTGTGTTTAAAGAGTTTTCCTGAAGACCACTGGGTACAGGTTACACAGATGATATTTTCCCCCTGGCAGGTTTGCAGCTAAGTCATGATACCGTACATGGTTTTTAGAGAGTGGCAAGCTAAGCTGTGATAGCTATCATTCTCCTGAAAAATTAGCATGCACAGAAAGACTAAAATAGATTTTAAGTCATCTTGACAAGTAATTTAACAAGAAGGAGCTGTTAGAGGGAAACAACAATCAGCAGCACTAAAAAACCCAAACCCACAAGCATTCACTTAATCAGTACTAATTCATATTGCCAGAAAGTTGATCCTAGTCTTCAATCTTGAAAGTTAAATCCTTGAGACACATTCTGTAGAAATACACATAAGCCCCCAGAATACCCCCATAATGACCAAAACCATACAGTCAATATGCCTATAACATGTTTTGAAGTTTAGATAACCCTGAATTATCTCACACTGTTATGCATTAGGTAAAAGATTATACTTGGCATACCTGTGACATGACACACAAGATGCAGTGCAGCCTTCCCCCGCCGCCTCAAGTATTCTGCTAGAGCATGATATGTATCAAGCAAGCCTGTGCTGGTACATGGTGACCTTATAAGCATATCTGAACTTGTTGGACTTGGAACTTTGTATTTGCACTTGGAAAAAATGAACTTTGATTAAGTACAGTGATTTTAAGAGTGCCTTAAAAATACAATTTTTCAAACTTCTCCCAAATTAAGTTGTAACATATTCTAGCACAAAGTATTTTTTGTGTTAATGTGCTTATCTTCTTATCTTTCACTATTCAACAGACTACTCCCCAAAGCAACAAGAGCCACCTCCAGCCATCTGCTTTTGTTGATTCTCTGTGACTTTTCATCAGAGCTGTTAAAGAGAGACAGACACAATGAAACAGCTCTTCAAATTAATTATTTTGCTACAGTAGGCTGGCCTCAAATGTTTATCAATAGTATTCAAAACTAGTCAGCTGTGAAGTCGCTGTTCCTTCTAAAGTACAACTCCAATTATACTTAGAAGAAATGTTTGTCTTACTATACCTAGCTAAAAAAATTAGCCTATACAGCAAACTGATGTTTATTATGACCAAAATAGCTACTAGGAGACAGCGATCAGCCTGTACTGCAAACACTTTGGTTCAGCAAGCCAAGCCAAGCCAACCTCTCTTGCCAACTTCTGACAGACATCCCCAGAACTGACTTCAAACATTAGGAGTTTTGGTACGTATTTTTTGCTTCTGTGATAAAACAGGATCACAGAACAGAACTTCCACCGGCGGAAACAAAACACGGGAAGAAGCTGGAGCTGCCAGCAGCCCACCACAGCTGGATATGACAAACCTGGGAAGAAGCCCCTGGAAGCTCCTCTTGCTTCCCCCCCACCCCGGGGCTCCATCCCTGCGCCCGGCCTTGCACTGCCAGAGCTTTGAACCAAGCAGCTCTCGCCTACACAGTTACAGACTTGGTAGTTTCGACAGATGTATTTGTGCTCAGCACCGCTGAACCCACACATCCAGTTATTCTAATGCCCGAAAACCGAAGCAAACTACTTTGATGCCTTCCTTGCTCTTTAGGGCAGGAAAATCCAAGCAGACAACACAATGCCCCCGTCCCCATGACAACAGTCTCGGTAACTTTGGCAGAAAGAAAACTTCACAACTTGAAAACTGCTCACAGCAGAGCGCGGTCTGTGGCTACACCACACGGAAGTTAGGAGCGAAAACTTCACGGCACCGTCTGACAAAAATAAAAAAACAAGCAGCTACAGAGAAAGGGCATGTGCAGATTAGAAGCAAGATTAACCTAAAACCTAATGGCCTGAACGTGACGGATAGGCTGAGGTAAAAATCATAGCATAATCGTTTCCTCTCCAGCTGGCTTGAAGGGCTGTGCATTTTGGAAAGAAACCTACCCCCCTCCTTCCCCGGGCTGCCAGCACCTGAACTTATCCGCAGACGCCACACAGGAGCCGGGGCTCTGCCAGCGCACACCGGGCAGACGCTCCGCGCCTCCTGCCAACACCGCTGCCCACAACACGCCTGGCCTGAGGGGCAGCCCAGGCCAGCAGCCCGGCGCGGGGGGTAGCCAGGGACGTAACTTCAGAGACGACGAGACAATAACGCGGTAGCAACGCGGGGGAGGAACGCCCCAGGGTGCTGAAGAAAGGGGCCGGACTGGGTAATGACCCCCCCCCTCGCCCAGCCTGCCCTGAGGGACTCCTCTGGGTGACGCCCACGGCTCAGGGGCCGCCAGCGGGGCAAGGACGAAGCGCCGCGTGGAGGCGACGGGAAGGCTCAAGCCCGCTCTCCCCCCCCTCAAGACGGCCCCAGGAACAGCCGCGGGCAAAGTTCAAGCTGCGGTCAGAGCTGTGGGAGCACCGGCTCGACGGAAAGCGCTGCCCTAGCCCAGCCTGTCCCCGCAGCACCTCACTCACTCCCCCACTCACCCTCCCGCCGCCGCAGCCCCGGCAGCCTCAGGGCGCCCGCAACTCCTCAGCGTCCCGCGCGCCACTGCGCACGCGCTGCCGCCAACGGCCGGGGCAGCCGCTGCCCCCACCCGGACAGGGCGAAGCGGGGAGGGGCGGGGCGCGGTCATAGGCCCCGCCCCCGCCAGCCCGAGGGGCGGAGCTTCGCTCTCCATCTTGTGTGGGGAGGGGGAGCGCAGCTTCCCCAGACCCGCTCTGACCCTCCCGGGGACAGGCGAGGGTGGGCGGGCGGGCGGGCGGGACTTACGGCTCCGTGCTTCCCCCTGAGTGAGCTGGCACCCACCCCTCTATCTACTGGACACCACTACGGCTCCTACCCTTAGGGCCAAATGTCCCGGTGGGAGTGGCGGGAGGTGTGAGAGCACCGCGGCCCGTCAAAAGGGGCTGATAAATCACCGCGCAAAGGGGCTGATAAATCTCTGTCTGCCCGGGCGGCAGCGCTACGGCAAAGCCCGATTTCCCCTCCCGACTGAAGAACAAAAGATAAAAGAGTTTACGCGCCTGTGTGCGCAGGGGCAGCGAACAGAACGCGCGGCATTCGGCGAGTGCCCGAAATAGCGGAGAATGGGCCCGGAGCGTCACCTCCGCGGCGGCACGGCTGGGGGGAACTGCTCCCGGATTTTTGTCTTCCCAGCTCCGCACAGACGGCAGGAACAGCCGCACGCTGAACCCTTTGGAGAGGAGGAATTGAGGGCGAGTGTTGACATCCTCGAAAAGGAGCTCTGCCCTGGCCTTCCTTGCGCTGAACGGACAAGAGCGGCGGAGCGGTTGGAAGGCAGAGCCCCCCCCTAGTTCCCGAGGGTCCATAAAAATGGAGAAAATGGGATAGGGAGCTTCAAGAAGCCTCTGGCGGAATCTCCCTGCTTTGGGCCGAGCTGTGGCTTGGTGCTGGCTTGGAGCCCCGCAGCGGTGGCGGAGCTCTCCAAAGCAAACATCCTGCCCCAGCATCCAGAGCGGAGTGAAGCGAGTGATGCCTGAGATTCACTGCTTGCACCTGAGTGCTTTCTAATGAGGGTGGGGTTTTAACAATAGCGAGGCACCGTGAAACACGTAGAGTTAACTTAAATTGAACAGCCACAACTAGGTAGTTCACATTGTTAATGGCAAATCCATTGCGAATTTACAAGCACGATCAAAAGTAACACTGCACTGAACGTCGCCTCCATGGGGGACCCATCTCTGCAATCTGTTAAGCGTAACAAAATCACATTATTCAAAAATACTGAAGATGCTTAGTCTCAGAGTAGAGTGACTTTTACTAAAAGAAGTAAAATCTGACCCTTGACAGTTCTAATTCCTTTTTTTTTTTCTTTTTTTTTTTTTTTTTTTTTTTTTTTGTAATGGACATCACAGTGCACTAAGGCTTTTGAAGGCAGTTTGGATTATTCATTAAGCTTTAACTGGGTGAGATCTAATTATGTTTCCTGCCTATGAGTCTTTGTGGAAAACAATTTTCTGTTGCTTTGGTGTAAAATATAAGTCTTACATGTCAAAAATACTCTGAGATTCTATTCTCCATTATTTAATGTTTTAAACAACTTTGAAATTTTTGGATAGAAGGCCCTTCTTTGTTACAAGTGTTACTTACTGATTGTATTAAACGAGATTTCATATGTTTACAACTTAACACATGAACCAGAATGACAGAATGGTTTGGGTTGGGAGAGACCTTAAAGCTCATCTAGTTCCAACCCACCTGCAAGGGCAGGGACACCTTACACTATCAAGTTGCTCAAAGCCCCATCCAACCTGGTCTTGAACGCTTCCAGGGAGTGGGGAGCCACAGCTTCCTTGGGCAACCTGTTCCAGCATCTCACCGCCCTCACAGGAAATAATTTTTTACTAATGTTAAGCCTAAATCTCCCTTGTTCAAGTCTGAAACCATTTCCTCTTATGCTCTTGCTATATACGTGTGTAAAAAGCCCTACCCCAGCTTTCTTGGAGGCGATATCATACTACTGTTCAAAAGTTTGAGGGATTTACAAAACCCTAGATAAAGCTTCTGAAGGTTATTTCCATTGCTGGACTGTTTTGCTTTGTTTTCTTTCAGCATTTTAAGTATATTGGCTCCAGTCCATTAAGCACAAAAAGTTCAGTAATATGCATAACCCTTGTGTGGGGGCCCTTTCTGCAAAAACTTTACTGACCCAAAGTTAAGCATAGAAGAAGGCATGATTGGACTTACCTGGTGTAATGCTGCAGGCTTCCCAGCTGCAGTCAGACATTGATTTAGAAGATTACATCTATTATGGGAAATGGGAGTACAGCTGGAGACATGCTGACCTGCTACACCAGGAGTCAGTATCCTGGTGAATTTAGTGGTTTCTTAAAAGCTCTTCTAAGTACAGCTGTTCTCCCTCAGGACTGAAACTATTGACAAAGCACAGGAGGAAGAAGAATCCTGAGATACTACTCTCTCTACACCTCCAGTATACAGTAAAACCTCAGTTTTTCTTAAAGGCTGGAAATTTTCAAGTTTCAGAGTGTTGTTACAGTCAAGATGTCACTAAAATCCTTTTAGACCCTGTGCATTTCATACAGCTCATTCTCTGGCAAGAAACAGTACATGAAATGAACAGAAGCAAATTTCTTACTGTGTGGGGAATAGGAGCAAACAGCCCAGACTGAGTTCTTTGAAAAAATCTCTAAACAGGGCATTCATGAGATGAATACATCCATCTCATGCTGCCTTTGTTGAGAGAGATCAGATGCACTGGTGTGGAAGACTGTAACAACCCCTGAACTTGTTTCATAATGCAGGAGTGAACCTCAGTGTTGACAAAGTGAAGCAGTGTTGCAGCTGTCACCACCCATCCCAAGAATCAGTGCACACAGTGCATCTAAAAACAAGCAGAAAATTAATATCAAAGGGATATTTTTAAACCATGTATTTAACAAAGTTAACTCATAGCAGAGGAAGCCATCAGCTACATCTAATTAAACATCAGCACATCAGCTATATTGATTGACCTTAGCTTGAGATAGCAGTTGTTGCCTAAAGCTTTTTCTGAGTGTATGCATACAAAGCTGGGATGGAATGGGAGGGAAATGGAGGACTGTAGAATAAATAGAATAGAATCTGGTTATTCTGTACTTGGCAATTCCATTGACAAAACAGCACGTTCCTCTGCACAGTGTCTTTTCCCTGTATGCTTCTTACAGGAATGTTAAACCTGGGAGGCTGCCACATGGGGAGAAACAGCTGAAGGAACTGATGTTTCTGGAAAGTTAGCTGTGCAATGGAAAAGTGAGTCATGGTTTTATGGGAGATGTTGGGTGAATCAGCATTCATGAAGAGGGTGTATTCCCCCCCTTCCCCACCCCCCACAGTGGAAGGAATATCCACACATGCTGCTGGACTCTTAGATTGTAAATCCACCAAAAAATGAATGCAGCTTCCAATTTGAAGTAGCGTGGAATCCATAAAGCTATGAAAAATTCAAAACAGCTTGAGCAACTGTTTGTACCAGATAACACACATTTGGAGAATTCACATATGGTGTGAATTCTCAAAACAAAAATACTTTTAAGTGAAATTACAATGGTGTATGGTAGTACAGTTTATGAAAATAATTCTTGGATGTATAATGAGAAAGCACACTTCTAAAGCTAAGATTGTGTGTGAGGAGTAGGGAGATTTATGGGCAAATTATGTTTTTGATAGGCTTGCCCTGTGACCTTTAAGCCATTAAGGCATTCATATGCTCCTAAAGTTTATCTACAGATGTGCTAATAAATGCCTATTTTTATTGTAAGCATTTTAGGACAGAGTCTGTTTTTTACTACAAAGCTATACATCACCCAGCATAGTAACAGACTGGGGGTACTACTTTCATATAATTAATGATGATAAACACCAAAGTGAGATGATTTGCCACTTCTGTCCAAGATAGAAGCAATTTAGAGCCTGGATGACAGTGAAAAAAATAGACCCTGCAGATTTCTGCCTTAGAGTATCATCAGCCTGTGAGTTTCACATACTGATTAGTATTAGAAAAATATCTATTGTAGTCTTAGCTCAACAGGAAAAATGTTATGGAAGCTAATGGCTAGATGTGATGGAAAGATAATTTTGAAATATTAGGATGTAGGTCTTACCATTCCCATTTAATGTCATCTAAGAAATCTACTCTCTGGTCACGCTTCAAGTTGGCAGTGATGTTATCTCTTGTAGAGTGGAAAACAATCTTCAGGTAGATGTGCCCATAACTGGAACATTAACTATTTAATTCTAAAACATTATACGTTTTTAAATTATAACGTTAGTTTTCAACTATTCTCTTTAACAACATCACAAAATGATTGCAAGGTGGAGTGACAGCATCACCTTACGTGTTCCAGATCAAGGTAGTACCAATCCTCACTAGAGGACATTGCTTGTTTGATGTTTACAAACTCATATCCCATGGCCACATCCCTGTAATGGGCAGTTCCTGAAGGAGAACCCACACAGTCTTAATTACCAAAGAAACCCTTGGGGAAGGACTTTGGGTGGGTTTGTGTGAGCAAGATCTCTTGGGGATCTTTTTTTATTTTGAGATTCAGCTGAACCCAGGATGAGCTGACAGCATGAAAGAGAGGAGCAAACAAGAGCTTATAAATAAGAGTTATGAAAAGATTGTTTGATTTCCATTCGTGGGAATGTTATAGCTATTCAGAGATGCTGCAAAGTAGGGTCTGGGAAATTGCCCATGATTGAAGCAAATGGTGACTGAATAGAGTCCTCTGGTCCTTACTAGGCTGAAAGTGCTGAATAAGGGATGAGGGACTCTTTTGTTATAACACTTTGCTGATTTCCTTGCAAAATAGCAACAGGTAGCAACATAATCTGCCATCTGCAAACATTTCTTGTGCCACTAAAAACTACTCACATACCAAGCAAGGCTTTCCATCCTGGGTAGATTTAGTTACCCAAGTCTTTTTATTGGAAAGGGATTCTTTTGCTCAAGTACTTTTCCATGTTTTCCAATTTCCCAGTAGTGTACCTGCCACAGTAGATGTTGTGGCTTCTTCTTAATACATGTTTCAGATATCTTCATCTTCTTTTCTGAACAACTGGAGAGAGAAAGGTATTAAACACTGCTGTAAGCCTCACCATTTGTTATAAATTGCTTCCACTTGAAATACAGTCCTTTCCAATGGCTTTTATTTTGAGAAGTATTTAGACATCTGTCTGTAAGTCTAAACTACAAATCTTGAAATTGTACCTTACTGGGAATGAGCTCTACACAAAATTTTTACATACTTGTGGAGTGTCACTCCTGTCCTTCTCCCCTTCTTTTTGTCATTGTCTTTTGCCTTTTGCTATTCAGAATTCTTACATTATTTTTTTCATTGAACTTTTCTTGCATACAGAATGCTGAGGAGGGTCAAAATAGGTTTTCAGTTCTGTTCTGTATTCATATGACAGTCAGAACAAAAAGAGAGATAAAAAATGGGAACAAGTACATTCCTGGATTAGTGAAAATAAATCAATTTCTACAGTAATTTTTAAATTGTTAAACCACATTTAGTAAGTATGTGTGGTACACAATGTTAACGTGTTCACTTTATAATAAACAAAAAATTCCAAACAAAAGTAACAAGTAAACCTTGTAATTTATGATTTATTGACTTATATTGTCAGTACTAAAAATGGTGATGGAGTTCAGATAGAAGCTATAAAGCTGTAAGCTGTTGGAGTCAAAATAACTAGACACACCTTGTAAGAGGAACAAGACAACTGAGAAACCTGAAAACAACAATCCTCTGTGAAAAACAGTCAAGGGTAAATATCCAAAATGAAGCATGTCTTTGCATGTTCCCTACTATTTTAACATAATGAGAATAAAGCACTAAACATGTTCAAAGCAGTGAGCAGGGATTTTTAACTACATCAATCCCTCTACAAGAGTAGTCCCTCTGGTGTCTTAAAGAGTATTCACTTGAGTATGGCTCATAGGAATGAGATCAGAACACTTAAAAAACAAAAATAAAAAACAAGAAAGAAAAAAGGACACAATTATGGTAAAAATATTTAGCAGATATAAAACAAATAGCTTTTAAGTTGCGGGTTTTCTGTTGCTTCAAACAGATGTGGATAGGCACCCAGGAAAATAAATTTGCTTCCATTATGACCAAGTTTATTTTACTTTTTAAAAGTCATCAGTTTTCATGAGAGGAGGAGTGCTGGTTTGAATCAAGCATGTTGCAAACAGATGTTGTGCAAGCTTCCCCAAACTGTCCTGCCAATGCATTGCAATCCTGAGTTATGACATTCACTAAACTGCTCCAGTCTGGGCCCTTTTTTGGGCCACAGAGTGATCTGGTGGTTTTCCCAAGACAGGGATGATATTTTTTGTGATGCATGCAAAAACTTGAAGGTCAATGTTTTATTTTTCATTTTCAATCCAACAGAACTGGGATACCCCATCCAAGTTACACAGCACAGTAGTAGTACAGGACAGAAATATAGAAGCACATTATTTGTCATCATATGATTGTGATACTAACTCTTAGCAAACAGAACTCCTGGTCAGTTCCCACAATTTGTTTGGTAAGGGGCAGTCTCATGCAGTTTCTTTCTGCTCCTACTTTTGAAGGATAAAAGGAAGTGATTTCCAAATACCATTTTCAAAAACTCATAGGTTTTTAATTAAAATGCTCCTTTAGCCATCAAGTGTATGAAGTGGCTACATCCTTTCACAACCTTTAAGTGAATAAATGAAGAAACAAAGGATATGAAACATGACAAAATCAATCTCATGGAGCAGAACAACTATTCTTTGGAAAGACCCTCCAGCTTCTGAACTGGGGATGAAGTACTGTTGCTAACACGGGTTAAAAACTATAAATACAGAATGTCCAATGAAAAAAAGACCATAGTTCCTATTCTGAAACAGGCTGTATTTTGGAGTAGCTCCTAAAAACGAAAATTTGTCACCATTCACAGTAAGAAAATTGTTGTTACAAGTGGGCTTATAATTGCCCACTTATTATATATATCCTAATGTCATTGTTGCTCATGTATTTGAGTACATGCCCCTCCTGCACCTTTTCAGAGTTCAACCTTGAAAAGAAAGATGTGGTAACACACAGGTAAAGCAGAATAAGTTTTTACATTTATTCTTCACTAACACATTACTGCACTTTCCATCTTTAAACAATGAAAATACTCAGATAAAGCTTGCCTAACAGCCTGAGCCACGTGGTCAGTAATTGTTTCAGTATTCTTTTTTTGTTGTTGTTAAGCAGAAAGCACTGAAATAGCTTGCCCAGCGATGCCAAACAACTCAGCATGAAAATTAAAAAGCTGAGACTGTGTCATCTACATCCCCGTGCTTGTGTTACTCGGCTACATTTCTTTTACAGAACTCTCGGTTTCGGGGCTTATGTGCAGGCGCTGCGATGAGTTCAATAAAGGGCAACAAGTTGTGAGGGGAGTGATTCTTGCTGCACATCAGCGAGAAGGGATTGGATTATAGCTCCTGAACAGTCTGAAAAGCATTTAGGCATCCAGTGTACTGTAATGCACACTATTCTTCTTCCCCCCTAAACTGCGGTTACTTGATCTGTGATAGAGTGAAAGAAAAATAAGCTTTCCAACGCCTGAGCAGCGAACATCAAACGCGAGCTGAGGCTACTGGGCAGAATAAAAAGATGTTATCGCTGACTTGTAAGGCGGGCGAAGCAGGGGCGCGTTCCTGATAGCCCTGGCTATCAAGAGGATTTCTTAACAGCGAGATTCACCAGGCTGTGAAATAGTTTTCCACGGAAAATGGAGATCCTATCCGTGGAGGATCTTTTCGCTAAGCTGTCATGACATGACAGGAAAGAGCCAACCTGGGCGAGCAGAGTCGGCAGGCTCACGTCTCCCAGGTCCCGGGGCAGAGCAGCCTTTTCAGCTGTCCCCGGTGCCACCTTTCACCCTCCGCGACCCCGGGCGGCACCGAACTCCTAAGCGCATCCTCACCCCCGCCTGAAGCCTTCGGGAGTCGGCGGCTCCACCGCCAGGAGCACCGGGCCAGCACGGTCCAGCGGCTCCCCTGCTCCTGACAGGCTTCGGGCAGATCACGACCCGGGCCCTGGGCCTCAACGACCGCTCGGGCTCCGCCGCGGAACCGGGACCGCCGCCGCCTCCCGGACTCCGTCGCTCCCCTCAGCCTCACAACGCAGCGCACCCCCCGCCCCGGCTCCCCTGGAAACCGCCCCGCCTGCTGTCAAGCCGACAGTCGCCGTCCCTCTGGTTGCGCGGGGTGCCCCCGGTCGCAGCGGGGGTGAAGGGGGCAGCAGCACATCCCGGCACCGGCACCGCTCCCGGGAGACCCCCCCGGGGTCCGCCTGCCTCCCCCGCCCCCGCGCCGGCCAGCGCCAGGCCCATAGAGCGCGCCGGCGCCGTGCTAGAACGTACGCGACGGGGGCCGACTCGGCCTGCGCGCGGCGGCGCCGCAACGCCCCCTGGCGGTGATTGTCGGGCTCGCCGCGGACCGACGAGAGAAAGGGAGAAGGGAGAGAGTAATGGCGGCCACTTAGTGAGAGACTGAGCCGAGGAGGCGGCGGCACCAGCGACGGGAGGAGCCGGCGCGGCTCTGTCTGTGGCTCTGCCCGGCAGACCGGCTTCCCCAGAGGACTTTTTTTCCTTCGTCCCCTCCCCCCTTCCCCCTTTCCCTCCCCTTCCCCTCCCTACCGGAGCCCCCGCCTGTCCGCCCTCCCTCCTCCCTCCGCGCCGGCAGCGGCGGCGGCGGCGGCGGCGGCGGCAGCGGCGGCGGCGGCGGCGGCGGCAGCAGCGGCCCCCGTGTCCCCCCTCCCCGGGGCCATGGTGAACACCAGGAAGAGCTCCTTGCGCCCCCTGGGCAAAGCGGCGGCCGCTGCGGCCGGAGCCGGCAGCCATTTCATCTCGTCCCGGACCCGCTCTTCCAAAAGGGGCACCAAGGCAGATGCGGCCGGGCTGGAAGAGACGGCGGCAGCGAGGGTACGGACCTGGGGGGGGCGGGGAGGAGAGGGGGGGAAAGGTTCACGGGGAGGGAACGAGGCGAGGGGGCAGCGGCGGCGGTGAGGGCCTTGGCCGGGGAGTCGCTGGGGACAGCGACGCTGCTGCCGGGGGCCGCTGGTACGGGGGGAGGGGGGGGGGGGCATTGCCGAGACGGCTGTCGGCGTGAGGGAGGGAGGGAGGGAGGAGGAACGGCGGAGCCAGCGGGAAGCGAGGGTTGAGGGAGGGACCGCGGAGCCAGCGGGGAGCCCGGGGACGCGGGGGGTGACTGCGGAGAGCCGCCCGCTGCGTCCCAACTGGGTTCTGGCGGGGAGAGGGCGGTCTCCGCCGGGAAGACGAGAGGCGCAGGCCGCTGACAGGGGCTGGGGGCGGCGGGGGACGTCTGAGGGGCGGCTGGGGACACGGGAGGCGAAGTTGCTGCCTCGCCGGTGCCGGTGTCTGCGCCGGGCTGGGGCAGGCAGGGCCGGTGCGGCGGCGGCGGGCGGGGGGGTCCGGCGGCGGTCGGGGCTCCCCCCGCGGCAGCGCCCGGCACTGCGCCGGCGGCCAGACAAAAGTTGGGAGCTGCGCCTGCAGCAACTTCGCAATCCTCCTTCCCTGTTTTCGTTGGGGGTTTTTTTTTGTTTTTTTTTTTTTCCCCTTTTTCCCTAAATGACCTCAAATCGGCTAGAGCCGGTGTTCTCGGCGGCTTCGGCGAGACAAAGCTGATGCTTCAGAGAGGTCCCCTCTTTTTGCGACAACCTCTCCCCCCCCCCCCCCCCCAAAAAAAAAAGGGGGGGGGGGGGAGAAGGATGTAATTTTGCCGTCAGGTTTAATTAGAATGCTTTCCCGACATAACTTATTATAATAGCTTTGCCTGTACGGTGTAATGGCAAGAGAATTCTACAAGATGATTTGGAAAATTAGCACGTGGTAAATAATAATTGGAAGGAAGAATTCGGGAGCCTCCTTTTTTCCCCCTTCAGATTTGCTGACAGCGACTAAGTTTTCTTAATTACAGGCAGGGCTTTTTTTCTTGACAAAAATTTATGTATTGTTTTGAAGATTTTAGGTAGTGGGTGTAGTTGCCTGATCTGAATACATATTTTAAAAGCAATGTAAATATGGAAGTGAAAATTGAGGGTCAGAGCAGTTGACAGCACTGCACCATCTGACCGTGTCCCAGCCTCTACTCAGGAGGAAGTTAATCGGACAAGTAGAAAAGCAACAGCAGCAACCAGAGGCAGATTAGATGGAGAGCTGGAATTGTAAGAAAACCTTTTGCCCCATCCTTTTAGTTTTAAAATACTCAAAAAAAAAAAAAAAAAAAAAAAAAAAATTCTCAAAAAACCCAAGCCAGCAGAAGCTCCCACTTAATAATTCTGTACCTTTTGTGCTTCCAGTTCTTTGATGCTTCACAGTTTTCCCTTTCCTTCATGCTACTTTCCCTCATTGTCCCCTATTTCTTCCTTGTTTAATTTCGTTAGACTCATGGGAATGCAGCACCATAGCTGTAAAAAGTTGTTCAGCTTGTTCTAGTATGCAGTTTCTATTTATTCATATTGTGGGGCTTGTGGTTTGTAAGGCAAAGTTTGGTCTAACCCTTACTGGCTTACTTTGCAGGGAGTTTACTGCTGCTAAAAAAATAAGTGAGTTTCTTTCCAAATATTTTCCATCTATGAATAGTATTTTCACACTTAAATCATTAAAATGTTTAAATTATGTTATCATCGTGGTGTAAGGAAAGGAGATTGTGCAAAACATTGTAATAAAAATTGTGAGTTTATCTGAGGATGTTACCTACTCTTTTAAATTTGCATGTCTTCTGAAGTTAAGCATAGATTTTGCTGTATGGGAATGGACTTGTTTTACTCCACAAGAAATCTCATGCATTTGAGGTAGACTTTTTTTTTTAAGATCTGTTTGCCAAAGATGAGCAGAAGTTATTCAGGAAGGGTTTTTATTGTTTTGTGGTGGTTTTTTTTTAATCTTCTTTACTCCGGTGATTATTTTAATATGTATCTCACTGCATCTTAAAGTTGTCTTTGTACAACTGTTTTTACTCTTCAGATGTTAAGTATTTCTCAGTGATACAGCATCTTTCTGAGCTCTTGAGCCTTCTTGAAGTAGTGCCAGGGGAGGATTTTGGTAAGTATAGCAGTAGGAAGACAAAGCCTTTGCTTTTGGAAGTGGCTGTCAGGAGGGTGAGGGTGAGGCTGTGTTTTGTGCAGAAGGTGTACTGGGATCATTTTCATAGAGTTGTATGTGTTATTTTGAAGTTGACTTGAAGTCTGTCCATTTGAAATCTTTTGGGTGTGATGTCAGACAACAGATCTTACTACCAGCAGTTAATCGGGTTAATGGGGAGCTCTGGCAGAGGTGGTGTTTTTCTTATTTGCACTATGCGACTTAATATTCTTCCTTGGAGTTTCTGACTTGGACCCTTGGAGAATGCTCTTAGTGACAATGCTTGTAATTACCTTTCACCATGTATTTTAAAAGGTCATCTATTTGTTCCTTATTAGCCGTAAAAACTGAATTAGTAATCTAATGACATCCTGTAAGATGCTGAGTAGACCAAATGAGGGGTTAGGAGTTAGCTTCCATCTCTTGCATATTAATTTCTTTTTTTGTCCTCTCCTTTTGCTTGGCTTTTTCTGGGATTACATAGGTTGGTTTTTTTTAATACATATACAAGAGCAGGCTTGAATCCCTTCTCTCCTAAGAACTTGAGTTAAGTTTCTAGTCTTCCAGTTCAATATGATGCTATCTATTCTATAACACCTGTTTCTGTTTGACCTGAATCTGTAAGCAACACCCATTCTATGGAAATGGGGCATAATAGTGTAAATGCCTTCATCATATTCTCTGTGTTCCTTCTGTGGTAATTGCTCAGCTTAGAGAAAGCAATGACACAAGTCTTTGAAAAGTAAACTGCTTTGCATTAGGCACTCAGTGACTGAGATGAATACATGTGTGTCCACTGACCAGGAGACAGATTAAAATGAAAAAAAAAAATAATCCTCCACTAAATGGATCAATTAGCCAAGAAGTTTAGTCTCTGAAGTGATGCTATAGCAAAGTGCATTGAGAGGGTGCAGAGAGGGAAAACTGAGCTATGTTTCCTTAACATTTCTAGGATAGGCTTACACGCTATTTAGTAGAAATTGAAGCTATCCTTACATAAATTTATATTCTGTCTGTACATAAATTACACTTTTTTTTTTTTCTAGTATTAAAACTTGGGAAGTGTTACAGGTTTATGTTAAAGCATTCTGACAAGAAAAGTGCATCAAAATATTCCAGAATTTTTTAAAACATAGCATTGTAATGTATGGCTGATAAAGCCAGTGACCTTCATTCACACTATGAAAGAATTGAGGTTACAGTGACCATAAGTGGTTAAATGTGTGCTCTGGATTTACTAATAATGTTCAGTGTTTTCAGATACTGAGTTGTGATTGTTAGCAGCACTTCTTTGGCAACTGAAGTGATTTTCCTCAGTCATCTCAAAACACAAATAAAAAACGTTGATCAAGAAAACTAATGAATTTATGTTGAAATAAACACTTTTAAATCTCGTCAGGTTATTAGTTAGACATTTCAGAAATGTATACAAGATTAGCTTAATTTAATTAGCCGAGAAAGCATTAGCTGTGCCTTAAGAGCTACTTGAGGGCACTGTGATAATTGTAAAACGTGATCCTGGCTAAAAGTAGCTCTGCCCGCATCCTTCGACTTAGTTGGTCGCAACCTAGAGCTCTCCATTGTACTTAATTGCCAGGAGGAGCAAACAGGGCTTGAGGATTGACATGGAGAGCTGGAGTGGGGGAAGGGCTCTGGCATACCAATATGTGCCTCGTGTGGTAATTTCTCAGTCTGTAACAATAAATATTTTTTCTGATTTCCAGGTGATAACCCAGCTTTTGTACCGTAAGCTTGTTGCTGTGTTTTTCCCCTTAAAAGTCTTTTAAATGGTCAAGCTATTGAAAATAGAAAATTAACTTAAAAATAATTATTTCTCTTAAAATACTAGTTTAAACATGCCCCTTAGAGCTTTCCAAAGATTAAATTTTCCTTGATGAAACAGCCTCGTTCAGATTCATGTATTTTCTTTGTCTGTCTTGAGAATCGTCTTAGAGTGTTCTGGATGTTCTGTGGTTCAGAATAAAGCTGTAGAAAAATTTCCTCCTTAACACTGGGAAAAGTACACCTGCTGGCTACCCACATGTAAAGCTCTTCAGGGGAAAAAAGCTCCTCTCAAGTACCTGTGTTTTTAAAGAACTGCATTGTCTTACTGTTTGAGTTTACAGTGACATCAATAAAGGTGCTGAGGCTAATGCTTTTTATGGTTCTTTGAAATATATCCTGGAATACAGAGCCTTGTGTGAAGTTATTCCAAACAATTTCAATTAAAGGCTTTTTCCCAAGAAAGCTCATCTTTTCAGTGTGTGATAAAATGTTGGGTTCTTTCTGTTTTAGTGGTCTGCTGATCTTTTGGGACTTAGCAGGAGAAAATCAGTCATCTAAAACGAATCATACAGTCTGTTCCTTGGTAGCAGGGTATTAATACATCTGTGAACAGTGGGAAATTGAGCAATTGTTGGAAGCTGTCTATATCCAAGTTTCTGTCAAAATACCATCCAGTCAGCATTTGTAATCCTTCCGTGTTTCCAAAGGGGTGTCCTGAGTCTGAGTTCTTCCTATGTATCTTGCCAAGCCAGTCTGGGCCACTAGTCAGGACACCTCTGAGGTGTGCAGGGTTTGTTTTGGGAGGCTGTTGTGCATCCTGTTGAAAGTTGCCTCTCTTTGCTGTCACACAGTTAGAGGGCCTTAAAAGGAAGCAATCTAAGGACTCATCCAGGGAGCAAATAAGACCTCCAAAGAATACTCAGGAAATGGTGTTGATGCTTGGTGTGCTGCATTGCTTCCTCTGAATATTGGGCTTATCCCAAAATAATGTTAATAAAAGCGGCTTCTCCAACTACTGTCTCCCTGGTTAAACTTAAAGCAGAAGGCTTAACCCATTGCCACAAGAGATCCCATGACAGTTTTGCAAGAGTGCTATACAGCTTGGGGTTATGCAAGATAATTAGCTCAGGTAATTACATTCTGATCACTTCCATCCCCCTGCAGTTTCAGTTGGATGTGGTATAGTTTTGCACATTCTGCCCTAAATTGTTGAATATTTGCAAGACTGGAAAAGTTTTCATTCCAGCCTAATGATGCTCTAAACCATTGCCACACAACACTTTATAAAACCTTTCTCAAACCAAAGCATCCAGCAAGTAGGCATCAGTGAGCTGAAGGAAGCTGCTCTTTTTCTGTAGGTGTAGAGGTTGCTGATAGTTAGTTAGATGTTTTGGCTCTAATGTATTGCTTTGTGTGTGGGTAATATCACTCATGAACCCACTTGCTGCAAAGAAAGCTGAAAATATTTTTTTCAGCCTTTTTCATCTTATTGGTGTATTTTTTTTTTTTTTTTGTACTCTTCATGGTTTACTGCATTTTCCAAACAATTTTTCTGTCTCCGAGTTTACTCTTGAAATACTGTCTTTATTACCCTTGATGGGATTTTCATGGTTTATTTTAACCATTAATATTGCTTTATATTGTTCAAGTCTTGTTTTGCATTTATACTTGCTTGGACTCTTTTCCTGAATAAATTTAATTTCTTCTTGCTTGGTAGCTATTCAGATAGGCCACTTTTCAAGCAAGTATAAGATTAATGTGTTACCTTCTGTAAGCTTTTTGTGAGTTTGCACTGCTGAATGTATGTATACTAGAATAGCTTCAGCTCCAGCTGAACTAGATATAAAGGAGGTAGCTGTAGTACTCCTACCAGAAAAACATGACTTTATGAGCCTGTCCAAGTTCTGTAGTTTTTGCTGCCTGTTGTAAATTTTGTGGGCTTATCTTTTGCTTGTAGTAGTGTATGTTAATGACCTAAGTAATGTAAAACTTGGGTGGAAAGTTTGTGTCCTGTTGCACTCTGAACAGATGCTTCAGTTTGGGCATTTTCATAATTTGGGAAATGGTTTTTTTGTTTTTCTTCAGCCTCCAGTCAGTTGCTTCATTTTAACTGGATAAGTAGTTGAACTGAGCTGTTTAAATAACCTAAAATGAAGAAGCCCTTCCTTCTGTACACATGGAAGAGATTACTTGCATGGGAATTTGTTGCCATGCTTCAGCAATCCCTCATTCCAAATACTTAATAGCTAACTGCTATTATTTCTCTGATTTATCTTTAAGACCTTGAATGTTGTTTTTATTATGTTTAAAGTTTCAATACATAAATCTTAAGACTTCATATTACAGTTTTACACAGTTTAAACTTATTTTATCCTTTACAAATACTGCCTTGAAGTGCTTTGTAGCTAGAGATACAGAAGGTGTGTTTAATTCCACTTTTTTTTCTCCCCACACAGAATGCCACCTTCCTGTAGCTCCACTTGATACAGACACTTCTTCCTTAGTTTACTGAGTCAAGCACTTGGTTACTTCCAAACCGTGGGGAACCCTCTGACCCAAGGGTTCTGTTCTCCTACTTACTATCCTCATTCAAATAATTCTGCTTCTTTATGTAGGTTTATAGTATTATTAAAGAGGAGGCCGTGTTCTCCAGACTTTCTTTGGGATAGGTTTGTTCAGCAGTAACAAGATAGATTTTTGAGGCTTGGAAAAAAATTATTCAAATGTCTTAATTTTTTCCAATTCTGAGTAGTAATTCTTGAATGTTTACATAAATATAAATTTTGCTTTAAAAGTCTTTATTGCAAGCTAGGAACTCAAGGAAATGGTTAATATGTTTCTAATAATGTCATACTTCAGTATTCCTTCAGTGTTAAATTAGGAATATCAGTGGTTTAAAAAAATTCTGATTTTCTAGAAAAAGGCCAGAGTGAGGTGTGGGCAGCAAATACAGCAAATAGAGACCTTTTCTAAGCAAAGCTGCTTCTGAAGGTGTGTGATTTCACATGTGCTCCAAGCCCCAATGCTGCAATTTTGAAAACCAGTGGACTTGGCAGTGTTAATGCTTCTCTGGCCATTTGATCAGCTACATCAGGATCAGGTTACTGGTCCAGCTGAAACTCACCCTCCTCTCCACATCCCTCCCCTCTGTCTCTCTGCCCTGATTATTAGTTGAAAACTCCATGTCATCCTGGTTTTAGGGAAGGCACATGGGGAGAGGAACATTGGTGAAGATGCTTGAAGCAATGATGATGGGTGGAGGACAAACCTCACTTCACTATGGGCTCTGTCCTCGTTTGGCAGAGGCTGCTCAGTAGGTCACTCTCCCTTTCTTTCATGAACCTGCAATTAGCCTGTAGATTGTAAGAGTTTTTTGGATGTCAGATCAAAAGCTGTGGATCTGACACTTCACACACTCAGGCTGGGTATGAATTGGTGCCTTTTTCTATTACAGACAGGAGGAATGGTTGCAAGTGTGAAAATAATAACGTGTTGTAGGTAGTGTTTTCTATTTTTAACTTGTAAACTTTTAACTTTTCTGAAAAACTTTCACATTTATTAAATAACCTGTATTCTGATACTGGGAAGTTTTAGGAGATAGAATGGAAATCTAATGAAAAAATGAAGTAGATCTTTGCAAAAAAAGTTGGGTTTTTTTTACCCAAATGAGTTGGGAAGGATCTGTTCTTTCTCAAAAGTCTGGATGGTGGCATTCTTTATATTCTTGATGGCTACTATTGATGTATACATTGTCTACTGAAAAAAAATAATACAGAAGGTGAATGCTAAAAGAATATAGATCATCCTGCAGTTGAGGCATTCTTTGCTGTCATTATTACTAAATACAGCTTTAATAATTGTTTATTCCAACATCATCAAGCACTTAACCATGAGAATTGTTATTTTTCCTTAACACATGTGGGGAGCCAGTGTCTGAGAGATGACTGTGTGCAAACAAGTGGAAATTAGAGAACTGTGACCAGAAGATGTGTTCTTTTAGCCAACTTTATTTCTTTTCAAGCTATCAGTAAGGTTATCAGACAAGGTCCTTAATGAAACTTGAAGTTTTTTGTAAGGTAGTTAATATACTTCAATCCAGATTTTTTTTCCCAGCTCCTTGTTGCTTGAGGCAGAATATTTCCACTGGGTTTTTAGGACACAAAGGTAGATGTTTAGCATGCAGCAGTGCATAGTGTACCCACATGAATCCAGCCTGCTGCATTATTCTGTGACCTGGAGTTGAGTCATGTTACCTTCTACCCCTGGGCTTGTGTGTCAGGTCTTGCTTCTTCCCACCAAGCAGGCAGCCAGTCCTCCAGTGGAAGAGGGGCTGAGGGCATTTGCCAGGAAAATGTGGGTTGGGGTGGGGAGAGGAGCCTGTGAGGATGTGTTTTGGTGCTGGAGAGAGTGGGTAGTGCAGTGTGTCATCCTGAAATTAGGACATAGTGGAGATGTGCAAGGCAAGGTGTGGTGTCTAGTTTGAGCATGCTGATGAGGGTGTTTCAGCCACTGAGAATTTGTACTGAGCATAAGGATAGTTTTAGTCCTTTTTTCTTTTTTTTTTGGGGGGGGGGGTATAGAGCTATAAAGATGCTATAAAGCAAAGTGGTGAACTCTTCCAAAAATTTTTTAAATAGGATTTGAAGGGATTTGCTAGATTCCAGTCAGATGACATTATTGCAGTCATGGTAGAAAATGTTGTTTCATCTAGTTAGTAGTACTTTCAATCAAATAAGAGCAAGACTAAAAGAATCTCAAAGATGTTGTCAAGTCTTTTTTTTTAATTTTTTTTTTTTTTTTAAATTTTTACTGCTTAGTGTGCCTAGCCTAAAAATGCATTAGGAAGGATTTCTAGCTCTTACTTAACTTTCATCCATAGATCTTTAATGCAGTAAATGTGTAGAAGTTAATGGTTTTATCCATATTTTTTACCTTTGCAGAAAGTGGTACACAAGGGAGTAAGTGGTTTATCTAGAATCACTGCACATCAGATAGTGTTTTTGCTGTGTTTTACTGGTATGTTTGAAATTATGTAGTTTAAGTGCTGAAAAAGCAGGTTACTTCTTTTAACTGAATAGTTAGCTGAGGGCAAAGATGAGTGATCGGCTTAACTAATTGGTACACTGGGGACACTATCACCCCTTATTCATGAGTACAAGTTTCATTTTGGAAAGACAACTTTTATCTTTTTATGCCTGTGGCATAAAAATGTTTTTAAAACACATTAAAGATGCCTGACTATTTATTTTATTTGTTTTAATAGAGAGCCCATTTCCACAAGAACTTTTCACAAACTGGTAGGTGAAAAGGTACATCTTCTAACTGAAGTTACAAGTAGAGATCCTTGAAAACCTGTAGCTGGAACTCTTTTCAGGAAAATGCTTATTTTGTTATTCAGATAAAACTAAATTTCGGGGTGCTTTGTGCTTGCCCAAGGGGGTCAAAAGAAAAAATAATTAATATAGCTTGTGCTTTTAAAAAAATGTGGAGGAATGGGATTGATCAGTTGAGGACTGAATGTTGTTTCATGTCTTAGACATGGAAAGAGGTCACAGAAAAGAGGAAAAAACATAGATCCTGAAAGGTTTAAAGCACTACATTGAAAGCACTCCTGTCTGATTTGTGAAGTCATGTGAACATCATGCAAACTTTTCTGGGTGTGTCAGAGTTAGTCAGAAGGGTGTGACCCAGAAAGCGAATGGCAGGGAGAGCGAGTTTGACCATGGTGGAAAAATCAAGGTTTATGCTTGCATATCTATTTTTAAATACTGTATCACAGAATGTTTAGGTTGGAAGAGACCTCCAGGATCATCCAGTCCAACCTTTGACCAACACCATAATCTAACTACTAAGCCATGTCCTTAAGGACCAGGTCCAAATGCCTTTTAAATGCCTCTGGGGATGGTGACTCCACCACTGTCTTGGGCCATTCCAATGCCTGACAACCCTCTCAGTGCAAAGATGTTTCCTAAACATTTTTCTACACATTAATCCTTGTCTATGGACTAAGCTGTGTAAAAGTAATGCATCCTTCATTTAAGGACATCACTTTAGGAACACTAAAATACTGCTTAACCTGTGGCAAAGCAGCTGGATTCTTTTTCAGAAGTTGCAAGGTGTGGTTGTGGGTTGATGTTATGTCATCCCTTACTCAAAAACTATGAGCTGGTGTTCATGTACTTGGAGATGACAGTGATAGGGGTGGTTTGTACTCATCCTGCATTATCAGGACTACTGCATTATGGTTATTAAGGGTGTTCAGACCAGCATTCTTTAGATAGTCTCTTCACCAGGAGGTTCAATTTAAAAACCTGAAGAATCAATCCAACAAAACCCCCCTCTCCCCTTCAATTTGTAATCTTTTTATTTTACCTTGAAAATTAATCTGATATCATGTCTGTTAAATTTTAGCTAGCTGGTCCCTGTGATACACCTGAAAGAAAGCCCTTGTTGGTGAGGTCTCCCTTGTTGGGTCCTTCAGTCATGCTGAAAGACTGTGTCAGTGTGAACACTTTTTTCTTCCAAGGATAGATTGAGAAGGAAAAACATATTTATCATTGATTATTAGCTTGTGTTCTTGCAAAACTTAAGGACTTGTTTCTAAATGCTATGAATAAAGCTCTTGGTGTCGAACTTTTATTTTGAAAATTAGGGGTGGGTATGGAGGAGTCTTGTTTATGAAAAGTATTGTAATAAACAATTTTTTCCATTTTTCTCCTTTTCATAGAAAGTACAGAAAACACAGAGTAAGTCTGCATCAGTACATACTTTATTTACTAATTCATTTTAGATTTGGTTTCTAGATTGCTGCTTTAAGTGCCACTGTTACCAGACTTTGCCTCACTACCTCTGCAAGACTCTCGCTGTTGAATCCTAGCTCAGCAGCTGGTTTACAGTTTTCACTTTGTGGTCACATTTCATTTGACTCTTAAATTCAAAGATAATGAAAACTATGTTTGCCAGTCTAGACCATGAGTGGTATCCTCTTTACTCCAGGTATTTCCTGGCCAATTTTTAGTGAGAGTGCTTTCCACCAGAAGCTGTGCTGGGGTCTGGTTCTGGATCACAAATGGAGTGTTGTGGGTCTCAGTTCTGTTAGATCAGTGCAGTTGCACTAAAATTTGTTTACATCTCTGTCCTTCCTGACACTGTAAACTATTTTTTTTTGACTCTTCCATGCTTTCTGACTTTGGTGACTTACAGGCAATTTCTGTCATTAAGATTTTATTAATTAATATTTTCTTCCTTTGCTCAGAATGTAAGTGCATTGGCTTCAGTGCCAGTGTTTCATTAGGAGCTTTGAGCTCACTGTGTTGGTTCCTACTGCAACTGCATTATTAATTTCTTAATTTTTAAGTTTGATGCTTATATTATACAGTTGTCATTCTAGTCCCAGAACATTTTCATGATGTGTACTGTTAAGTAATAAGTTTCTGGGTTGAAACTGAAGTACTATTTTTAATCATTGAAAGCGTAAATGGTTTGAGACCCATTTACATGAGGGAGCAAGTTGAGTGCAGTGGAATTATTAGATCTCTTTTACTATAAATGGGAAGAGGTGGTGCATAGTCTGCTCTCTGTAAAGGCTTCTCAGATTGAAATTAATTTCTTTTCTTGTTCTAGCATATCCCAGTTTGGCTAATCTCTTGAGTGTAATGAAAACTCTATCTCCATACTTTTGGTAGGTGAAAGTTTTGGATGGCAGTTTAGATGTGATTTGATTCCCTAGAGCTTGAACTTTTGAGATCATATGTTACATGGAAAATGGAGCTTTGATTCTTACCAATGTATTAAAAATTTCAGTGGTTTCATGTAGTAACCTTGTCACTACTTCATGGTAAAACATTTTGTATGTTAGTGAATCTTCTACAGCTGGTCTACTAACTTAAGTTAGTATTTGGGTTTGACTATCTTAAAATTCAATCTTGCTTTGTTCTTGATGAGTTAGCATGTAGAGTAAATATGCAGACAAATGAGTCTCAACTGAAAATAATATCCTAAACAAAGAATGACCAGAAATTACTGTCTCTGCTAAGTAAACAACTTCTTTGCTAGCCTAGTTCCTTAGGCAACTGCAGTGATGTGATCCCATTGATGGTTACCCTGCACTTCCAGTTTTTGAAGCTACTGGGCAGTATCTGTTCATTTGACAGTACTGGGGAGCTCAAAGATATGCAGTTTTTATAAATTCTGTGAATATTAATAACTCAGGAGCAGAGGCAGACCTGAAACAACAGATTTTGTCTCCAGGTTAATGGCTAATACTCTGTTTTACCTGTCAGCTGACCACTTGTCATGCATGTAGCTCAGAACCATCTGCAACACTGTATTGCTTTTGATCAATAGACAGGAAAAATGAGGAATATTGGCTCATTTGAAAGCCTGGGGACCAGAGGCAGGGAACTGGAGGAAATGCAGAGAAAGGTGTCAAAGAAACCTGTGAGGAGTTAGGTTTTTCACATGGGAAGTGGTAGAGCTGGAGTATAAGAATATATGCATTATTAACTTAATTACTTACAAAATAGCTTTAATGTTAGCTCTTATAAAGCTTTGTTACGTGCTTCTCTTCCTTAGCTTCATTTTCTCTGGGTCTTGCATAGCCAGTTTAAAACTGGTTCTGTGGCTTCCCTGGAAACTCTGCTGCCTTGCACAGGGCAGCTCCTGCAGTTTCAGCAAGTGGTTACTAAAACTGACTTAGCAATCTTGTACTTCTGCAAGTCCACAAATAAAGCTGTGGCTGATTAAAGCAAAAATTACATGCACAAGTGCTTAGAGTGTTCAGAAGGGAACATGTATGCTATTAGAATTTTGTGAAAAGTTGGTATTTTTTAGCTGCAGTGGCTGCACATGTATTTTACCATGTTATGCAAGGTGCAGGTGTATTGTATTTAGGAATGGTGCTGGCTACCTGTGCCACCTCTTTGACTAAGTCTTAGTTTTAGATGCCAAATTCTGCTTCATCTAATTTAAACTTTTACGATCTTCTATTATAAATATTGAGTTATATTGGTGTGCTTACTGAAGAAGTGAAATAAAGAGGAGGAAAATGTGAGGGGTTTTTTTTGTTTACTAGGGTTAAATGAGTCCTAAAGTTGAAACTTAATCCAGTTTCCTGGGTTTTACCTCCACAGGCTAACAATTACCAAATTTTAACACGGCTTTTAAAATGAGATCTGAACTTGGGTTGGTTAGTATTCAGTACTAATTTTCTGCATTTAATATGCTTAGTATTGTCAAATTTCTTTACAAGTAATTATAGTATAAATGAAAACCATATATAACATTAAATACTTTAAAATAATAAATGGCATATTTATTAGTAGTATTTAAATATTCAATATTAGTTATATTAATATATAACTATGCAGTTATATATAATATATTTAAAAACATATATTAAAAGTTAATTTTAAGTAGTGCTGTAGTCAGCCCATTTCATACTTGGCTCTCTGTGCCTACAGGCAGTTGTCCTGTCCTCAGCTTGTGGGTTTTTTCTTGCATTATTTTGTACTTGTCTGATCCCTCACTGAAAGAAATTGTCTCACTTGCCCACAAAGCAGGAAGGAAGCTCATCTGACAGAAAGAAAATGAACTTCTGAAGCTTTAGTGGCCTGGTTTGGTTTGTGGGTGGATCAGAGACCTATCAGATGAGACTGGAATGGTGCTGTGTGGGCCATCCCCTGGGTTCCATGGTCCTGAGCTGTTATGTTGAACTGCACCTGTACATTTGGATTTGTTTGGGCTTTGCCACTTTCTAAATACTGTGCTATGATAGTCCTCCTCTCAAGAAAAAGACATTTTGAAAAAATTTTATTTTCTCGAATAAGTGAGACATAATACTGAATTATCTGTAGTACAAATCATATTGTTGTTTTTAATGAGCCTAGTGAATAAATGGGACTTCTGTGATAATCTCTTTGAGTATAAATAAAATTATAGTTTGGTGTGGGGTTTTTTTCGTTTTTTGTGTTGGGTTTTATTTTTGTGTGTTCAGGTTAACAGAACAGATCCTTTGGAGTTTGCTGTCTCTCCACTTACTGTGTATAGCTCTGAACTAATCCCATGCTACTGTCTTTGAGTTTCTGTATACATTACATCTGAAAAGCATAACAGCAAAAAAATCCTCTCCAGTAGTGTTTAGGTGCTTTTTAAAGGTGTTAAGACTAATGTTGTTAATATGCATAATGCTGTTAATCAACACATTGTACTTCTGCAGAAGTTTTTGTTTGAAGTCCTCTCCCAGTTACTCCTAGCTGTGTGTTCCATAGTCTAAAAAAGCAGGCAAGGTAGTGCAAAACTCTTAATAGAAGGAAGATCATAGGGTGACTTTTAAAGTACTTTAAAGACAAAGATGATGTCAGTAGAATAAATTCATGCTGTGCTTCTAAGTGTGTATTTTCCTCAGTCTGTTTTTGTTTTTATTTGAACCATTTTTTTTATAAGTGCAGAGCTTGCAAGTAGAGTAAGAGCAGCAGGGTATACTATTTTGTGTGATACACAAGGAACAGTAGGTTAGAAAACCAGGATACTCATTGGCAAATAAGTGTAAACTATCATGCAGAAATTTATATTGAAAATTAAGTTTCCAGAATAGTAATCTTTAGTATTTCACATGGGTGGTTTGCTAAGAGCTTAATAAAGACTCCCCTTTCACTAAGCTGAAGTTTCCTCTTATTTGTAAGGATATATACAAATGAGCCAAATAAGTATGGCTTGATTTTATTTTATTTTTTTCTTTTTTCTTTTCAGAAAGATGAAGGCAGTGATGCAAGTTTGAGTGATAGCCACATATCTCCTCCCGCCAAACGTACCTCAAAACATGCTGATCCTGTGTGCAAAGAGAAGTCAAAATCACGCAGTACTGGGCAGCGAGAGGAATGGAGCATCTCAACTGGACAGTCCAGGTAAATTGGCCTCAAGACAAAATTATTATCCTACCAATTTTTCCTGTGTTGTTAACTTGTTTATGCTGTTTCTGCACTGCTCAAGAGTGTATTTTTGAAACATGCTACTTCCATACATTCTTCTCTTAGTTTAAGGCTTCAGATACATGCATTACTTTAGTCCACTCATCTGTGTTTCCTTTCTATGCAAATTACTGGAAAAATGGAAATTAATTTTATTGTCTGAATTCTAGCTTCTTGGTAGATCCAAATTTAGTGACTCCATTGATACTTTTATGTTCTCAAAGTACAAGAGGATGTGACATTTTAATTAGGAAATTGGTATTATCATCTTTAGGGAATGGATACGTTCAAGTTGCTTTCTTTCCATTATTTTCAAACGCTGTTTCCTGATTGGCTATGAGGACTCAACTAAATGACTGTGTTCTATTAAATATAGCCATAATCTTGCCACGTTTTTATAACTCAGAAGACAATTTATTTCATTCTATAACTGATAAATAATACTTTATAGGGCATTCTTGCTTTATTTACTGTCATTCACTACTGAACTGTCATCTGCTAGGCTGAAATATAGGTAAAAACTGTGTAAATCTGAAATAAATATCTTCTTTTGCTTGCTTTTCCCTTTTAAAATGGAACAAATTACATATAGGATAGTATGTGCTGTGTTCATCTGGGAATGTATTGAAACTCATTTGTGGACTATAGACTTGTATCTGCTAGAAATACTAAGAGTTAAAAAAATATTTAATGCAGCTAGGAGAATGTAGATCACTGTGTCAAATGAAATGGCCAAAATACTGAAACTTGTCTTGTTACTCATGTAGAACCCACTGTGACATAACTTGGCATCTTAGCTTTTTTAGTTGTTTTCTGCCAAAATCCAAAGCACATAATGAAACTTCACTACTTCAGTTGTGATTGCTAAGATAATTAAAATACCTGACCAGAAAAAGGTTATTGGAAAGTTGGATGTGGACATGTTTTTTGTGACTGTGGTTTTCTATGTTGCTATCCAACCTATCCAACAATCTTAGGTTACCTTTGTTTTGTAAGGATTTGTTGTGTGTATTTTAGGGAAATAATAGCAAAGCCCACCTCTTGTGTGCCTCTGAGTTGAACTGTGTCGTCAGCTGAGCTCTTGCAAGCTCAAATTGCATTTGCTATTATTAAAATTCCACCTCCTTTTTCTGTTTCCCATGAAATTAGTTTTAGTTTTCTAAGAAAAGGCCATTCCTCCCTATCCATTAGGGAGTATCCCATTATGTGAAGTATATACAGTTCAGCTGTATATGCAGTTCACTTGCTTGTAAAGTACTTGGTATTTCTGAGGGTGGAACAGAGATAGAAGCCTTTTTTTCCTTTTGCCTGATATATTTAATTCTTTCACATAGTGATGTTAATGAATTACTTTTAACAGCCTGCTAGTGGCTGTAGAGTTTTATACTTCAGATAATGTTTAAGTAAAATCAAGTCTAATTTTTTTTTTTAAGAAGTGAATGAATGAACTATTGCTTATGCAGTACTTGAGTTGCAGAAAACTGTAATATGCTTTTTGCCTTAGACTGTGAAGTAGTAGGGGTTAATTTTTCTAAAAGTTAACTTAAAAATCAAATTATCAGATTGCTAGAAAACATTAAAATGTTTTATGCTGGGTTTAGTTAAAATCAGTAGAAATTAATCCTTTTCACTAAACTTAATAATTTTGTTTCTTTTTCTGTCAGTACAAACCAGCTTTTTGTCATTCTTCTAGTTTACCCATAGTGTTTGAATGATAATTGCCTTTTAAGAGCTCTATCAAGATCCTTCTGAAACTTAAGGGGAGGGCTAATAAGAAGATATGGCAAAAGGGAACATTGGAGTGATTAATAAAAGAGATGCTTAGATAATGGAGGGAATTCATATAATTGGTATTTGGCATTTTTTTTGTCCACATTCTACTGTTAGGCATGAAGTAGAATCTTTGGTGACTATGTGTCACAAAGGTTTTGAAGTCATGGTGTAGCATGTTACATTCTGTTCTAAAGTTCTGTTTTCACTGTATTAACTGCTCCTTGTTAAGGGTTGTTAACATTTGTGTGTCTAATGCAATTGTTTCCTAGGTTAACTTCTCAGCCTGGTGCTACACTACCAAATGGACGTAGTTTATGTAAGTGTATTACAGTGAACCCTTTTGTATCTGCTTTCACATTTAACAAGTTTATGTCAATGATTTTCAGTTGCATATATTCTTAATAACTTTACTGATTACTCTGACCATTTGGCCAGAAAAGTTACTGTTTTGGCTCAGTTTTCTTCTGTCAACATCTTGGATGCTCTCTGTTTCATGGGGAACATTCTTAGATGAAAGTCCATTTCTCTTCTCAATTCAGACCTCTTGGCCATGATCTCAGTGTTTTCCTTAATTCCCAAATTTACTGTTATGAAATAATTTTGGCCTTCCTCTCCCAGCTGGTCTCTTTAATTACTCACTTTGCTCATTTAAGATTGGCCTTCTGTGGTTCTTAACATTACTTACCTCTACTAGTGCTTCAGAGAGACCTGCCTTGTCTGCAGCTCCTGCTATCTTGAACAATTTTCCTATATGCTTGTACCTTACAAACTTGCCATCTCGTTCCTTATCTCAGCTAAAACCATTTTGTCATTTGTGTCCCTTTTTCATATATTCTGTCTTGCTTAGTTCTGTCTCGACTCTGTAAGTGTTAATCCATTAATCATATTATGTATTTTTATTATTTATTGTGGTGCCTGAGGAACAATCAGGAGTGGGATCCTTTTTTGTTTGGCACTGTACAGAGTAGCTGATACAGATTTGCTTGTGAAGTCAATGTGTTGTATCTGACCTTTTGAATTGAAACTGTGGGCCACTTGTGCATTTTAGTATTTATGTTAACTTAAAATTTTGGAGTGGATATTTGAATACCAAATTTTCATCATAAAATAAGATTATCATATAAAAAAACAAGTTTGAGCCTGAAGAAGTAGCTTGCAAAAGAACTTTGATGGGACTTAAAAAATATATTTCTTTAGTGAATATAAGGGTGTTCATACTGTGCTCCGTAACTTTTGGTTTATTGTCCTTGCTAAGTACTCTCTTATTAATTCTTGTTTGTGAAAATGTCTTTTCCTGCATTTTGAAGTAGTAATACAAATTTCTCTTAGCTCTCAAAAGCCATCCCCTTCGAGGGGAAAAAAAGGGAGATGGGGACCGCGCTTGCATAAACGGAGATATAGAAGTCAGAAAAAGTTGTCGGTCCAGGAAAAACAGATTTGAAACTTTGAATCAGAGTTTATTGTTTGATCAGCTAGTAAACAGGTATGTGGGGATACTTCAGTTGTATTCACAAAGCATCTTAATTTTTTTTTTAAAGTTAGAAAACCCTGTCTTCCAGTGCCATCTATGTGTATTACTGTGGGAATGTATCAGCGCTGAGGCAAGCTAGGCTGTGGTTTGTGTTACAGGCAGGGTCCTGCCTGGTATCCTGCCTGTTATCCATGTTCTAAATGCAAAGCAGCCTACCAGACTTCCATTGAGGAGTAAGTTACTTTGTGTTTACACCTGGATAAAAGTCTATGTTGGCAGTTTTTGCAGAGCAGATGACCGTGCTGTAAATCCACACCCTAGTTTGTTTCTTACTAACCTGTGTATGTAGTGATACCCTGAATGTGATGTAAAATGGTGATCAGCAACAATGCTTGGAAGCTTTCTGGATTTTGCTTGTATGATTTTGACCATAAAATATCAAAAGTTTGTAGCTTTTTTTTTCTTTTTTCGTTTTTTTTTTTACCATTTGTTAGTAATTCACATAGGATGGGTGTCACTTTATGGCATTTACTGTGCAGACAAAGTAGGTCAGATAGGGAGACACGGTCTGGTCTGAGCATAGGAATGGGAGCCAGAAATACTTCTCTTGAAATACTATTTCTGTGTGGCCCTGGGCAGGTCACTTAATATGTCTCAAATTTCCCACCTGTAAAACGGGTTTTGACAGTCACATCTTTGAGAGGCTGCTTGCTCTAATGCTTGGAAAATGGTTTAATACAAGCATTTAATTGCAAAGTATGATCTTCATTGTTAAATGTATTGTTAAGTGAATCTTTGATTGATTTAGTTTTCTTTTCCTCAGTAACTACCTGGTACCAGTTTACAAATTTAGACCGAGTTACTTTTATTTTCTAGTTGCAATTGCATCTCCCTCTCCTCACCAACAGTAGGAAAAAGTCTACCATGATGACTGTAATTTGATAAGATCATGGTACTGAAGTCTATAAATGAACTTATACTGATTACAGTGTGTCCCATAATAATTGGAGATTTGCAAGAGCAGGTTAAACAAATGTGTCAGGAATGATTAAGGTATTGTGTGGTTGCTTCTTGCCTGGCAGAGCAGGTGGACTTTTCCAGGTTCCCTCCAACCTTGTTTGGTGTGATAGCAAATGATATCATGCTTTATCTTAAGGGATTAAGATGCACATCACAGATATTGAAAAATAATTATTTAAAATGAGAGGGGTGCTTGTCACGAGGTCTTGAGTTTACTGAATTCTGTGACCAGAATTTCCATTGACTTCTTCATAGGTGAGATTTCACCCTTTAGCTTACTTTTAAACAACTTGGAAGAAAGAAAGTGAAAATTTCTGTTGTCTTACAATTTTGGTAGAGTTCCAGTGGAAATCAACCATAAAGGCCATAGAGAGCAGTAACTTCAGATAATGAACATGCACACTAATTAAATAGTAGATGAGAATTGGCTGAGTAGTGACCTAAAATAGTGAATAATGAAATTCCAAGTGTTACAGATTTAACATTAAAAAAATAAATCCTTTATTGGTGTCTCTCTGAGAGAAGAAGCTGTAAGGCTTATGACATGAAGGCATTAATTGCTTTCTCAAAATTATAATTGTGTAGGTAAAAAGCTGTACTTTCTTATCCTTCAAACTTCTTTTTATCTGACACCTAATCTAACATCTAAGCAGTTACAAATTTGTATGCTACTATTTACACGAAATAAAAAGTTTTTTAAAAAATGTTTTTAAAAAGGTACAGCCTAATTTGAACCCCTGATTTTACTAGCATCAGCATTTCTTCTTCTACATACTCTTTAGCTTATATTCTGCTGGTTCATATTTCAGTTTTTTTTATGGTTGTTTTCTGAGATTCAATAAAATACCCTAAATTTTTCATATTTTAATTAATTTGTATGTTTAATTGACTTGCAGACCTTGGAATAGTCATAAAGGATCATAGAATTAGGTGTGTGAAGTTGTTGGGTGATATGTAAGAAGTTCTGCATGTTTACTATTTTAAGACTGATTTTATTTTTTTGTGTGTTAACTGTTCCATATATTTTAGTACTGCTGAAGCTGTCCTGCAGGAAATGGATAATATTAACATCAGGAGGAACAGACGGTCTGGGGAAGTAGAACGACTACGAATGTGGACAGATACAGAATTTGTAAGTGCAGAGCATCTCAGATCTTGGATAAAAGTAGTATCAAGGTGGAATATGGGTTTTTTTCTGATGTTTTTGCAATCTTCATACATTTCTTTATAGCTCTGTGAAAAGTTTTCAGGTTCTCTGCAGCTGATAACAATAAAAAACTTGATAAACTCAAATTCAGAACAAAATTCACAGGTGTATTCATTCAATCATGTTTTCTTTGTTGATGAATTGACTGCCATGCCCTGTGATGTGGTCATTCTCCTTGGGTTTGAAGTGTGCTCTGGTAGTCCAAAACCAGGACCAAGCACTGCCATTTGTTTCTTAAAACAGCTTGATACTGATGTTAAGTACGTGTTAGATGGGGTAGGTACTGTCTGAGAGACTTAATTTGCTACTTATTAAATGAGTCTGCTTTTGAGTCCACCTGTGGAGGACTCCTGGGAAAAGGCTTGGGGGCTAGAAATTGTGTATTGAGAACTACTTACTGAACTGTGGGCTAATGCTGTGAGTGACATGGGATGGCACTGAGAGAAGTGTATCTGGGTTTTATTCCAGGAGAACATGGATATGTATTCTCGAGTGAAAAGGAGGAGGAAATCCCTGAGAAGAAATAGCTATGGGATTCAGAACCACCATGAGGTGTCCACAGAAGGGGAAGAAGAAGGTATGAATTGTGAAGAATTGTAAGGGTTTATTTGAAATAAGTACAAAACAAAGCTCTCCTCAACATAAGAGAGCTATATTGCACTACAGAAGGTAATTTGGTTTAGGGTATGGTTTTGGACTTCCTAAATAAATGAATTAACAAGACTATTGTAAGCAAGCATACACTGAAGGATTCCTCCTCTTTAGAAGGAGGAGAAGTTTTGGGTATCTCTACACATAGCTTTCTTCAAACAGAAGCAGATTTATCTGAAAGTGGTAGGTCAAACCCTGTTTCTCTGTTTTTTATGTACTGTGTGCCCTTACTTCTGTTTTTCTTAGCACTGAGTAGTTGGAGCTTTCCTTAAATTCCCTGTAACAATCCTCTTGTGGAAGCTGGGATGTGATACCTGTAGTCTACACCTGTAGGTGCTCAAACTGAGTCATTTTTTATTTCATGCTGGGTGGCAGTTACCAGGAAGAATGCGGAATAGTCAGTTCTGCATCCTTCCTTTGGGGAAGGTATTTATTAAAGTTTCTGCTTTATATCCGTCCACTGAATTTTAGAAGGTTTGTAGCCATGGAAGTGTATCTGAAATTCCATCTTCCTTTTAAAAATTTGGATGAAACTGACCAGTGGGCATCAAAGAAGTCCCTGAGAAAGAAAAGATTATGGCTAACTTTGATGGCATGATCAACAGCATGCTTGGTTTCCTTAAGAATCAGACTTTAGGGATACACAGTTCAGTGTAGTGTGTCTCAGTTTTGAACTGAAACTTCTTTAAGAGTTATGGTCTCTCCCAGTTTGTAAGAATGCAATCTTCAGTGTGAGATCCAGGGATGGAAATACTGATCCTGTCAATAGATAGACCTAGGTAGTGTCTTTATACAGTATATTTATTTGCTTTATGTACAAATGGTACTGTGAATCATGAAGTTGTTGTACTGTTTCATACTGTGTCAAATACTTGCTTTTATGAGGCTCCAATAGGAAAAGAGAAGATTGGCATTATGCTTAATTTGAAGGGTAATTACTGAAGGATAGAAATGATATTTGAAGTACTTTACAACTAAAACTAATTTGACTACGTTTATTTTTCTTTTTGTTGCTGTTCCAGAACTTTCTATAGGAAGCTGGAAGGAAGCTTGACAATGTGCTATAGATTTATCATGGATTTTCAATTTTTCAGTGATTTGCCAAATAATGATAATTAATGGGGGAATAATTCTCAGTGACCATGAAAGTGTTGTGTTTTTTTTTGATGAATATAGCTCTGTCATCAAGTAAAAATGTTGAGAAGATATTTTTCTTCCCCAACAGAGTCTCAGGAAGAAGATGGAGATATAGAAGCAGAAGAAGCAGAGGGAGAAGAAAATGATCGGCCATATAATCTCAGACAGAGAAAAACTGTTGAAAGATACCAGGCCCCTCCAATAGGTGAGGAACTAAACAGTGCCCATGGAATTCTAATAATAACATGGGTGTGGGAAGGGAAAAGGATTCCCTTGCAGCATTAATGACTTCTGTCTTGCCTCTCACCTTGTGAATAGGACTATTAAGACACTATCAGCTTGTCAGTGGTGGTGGTGCATGCTTCCTCTTTGAACTAAGGAAGAACTGCCATGTGTTGAGCTCAGGGTTGGAAGTGAAAGGGGTCTAGATTAGTAGCTGACAGAAGTTGAATTCAGAAAGCAATCTAATAAATTAGATAATTACATAGAAAGAAGTAGTTATTGTTATGCCTCTTTCTCTCCTTGAGTGGTAATCCTAGTTCGTAACTAAAGATAACTAAGATAAATTGCCTAGCAGCAGTTACCACATCCTGCCTAAATAAGAAATTTAGAATACAATAATATAATTCAGTTGGAAGGGACCTACACACCACAATGATGATGTAGTCCAACTTTTAACACTTCGGCAAGGCTGACCAAAAGTTAAAGCATGCTATTCAGGGTGTTGTCCAAAGGACTCTTAAACGCTGTCAGGCTTGGAGCATTGACCACCTCTCTAGGAAACCTTCTCCAGTGTTTGGCCAGCTTTTTCCATAAAGAAATGTTTCCTAATTAGCCTGAATTTCATCTGATGCAGCTTTGAATGAGTCCCATACATCCTATCACTGAATCCCAGGGAGGAGAGCTCAGCAGCTCCTTCTGACTTCCCCCTCCTCAGGAAGTTGTAGAGCCATGAAGTCACCTCTCAGCCTCCTTTTCTCCAAACTAGACAAACCCAGTGTCCTCAGCTGCTCTTCATAGGACATGAAGTCTTCAGTGATCCATACAGGTTTTACCATAGTGTCTCTCGATTTTGATCCCCTGAATACTTCTCTTTGAAAGAATGTATTCTGTGTGTATTTGGTTTAGAATACAGTGGTGTTGTAAAGGCAGTTTGGAAATGAAGACTGTGATCAAGAAATGCTGTGGTTTATTTGTTAAGAAAAATTTCAATAGCAGGAACTTTGTGAAGTTCAGTGTGGACAAGTGTAAGGTCTTGCAGATGGGAACACAGAACCCAGGAGTACAGTTCAGACTGGGATCCCCTTGGCTAGAGAGCAGCCTTGTGGAAAGAGACCTGGTGGTCTTGGTGGACAGCAGGTTCAACATGGGTGAACAGTGTGCTGCAGCAGCAAAGAAAGCCAACAGGGTGCTGGGATGCATCAACAAGGACATAACCAGCAGAGACAAAGAAGTTATTGTCCCATCCTGCTTGTGAAACTGCACCTGGAGCATTGTGTCCAGTTTTGGTCCACACTCTACAAAAAGGATGCAGACAGGATGGAGAGGGTCCAGAGAAGAGCCACGAGGTCAGAGGACTAGAGCACCTGTCATATGAGAAGAGGCTGAGAAAACTGGGTCTGTTCAGCCTTGAGAAAAGAAGGCTTAGGGGAGGCCTATTATAATGTTGTAGTACTTAAAGGGGGGGCTACAAAGAAGATGGAGGCTCCCTACTTCTAAGGAATCACATGGACCAGACAAGAGGCAATGGGCACAAGTTGCTTCTGGGGAGATTCTGATTGGACCCAAAAGGAAAATTTTTCCCTCTGAGTACAGTCAGACATTGGAATGGGCTCCCAGGGCAAGGGGTGGATTCCCTCACTTCAGAGAGTTTTAAGTCTCAGCTTGACAAGATGCTGAGACATCTCATATAAATATGAGAGGGGTTGGACCAGATGATCCTTGAGGTCCCTTCTGACCTTACATTCTTTGATCCTATGAACATATCAAGCCAAGTATGGTAATAGTGAAATAAAGCATTAGAGTCTGAATTTCCTTCTGCACTGCAGTACTTTTCTTACTCTGAGCTTTTGGAGAAAGCAGTGACAATATTATTGATAAAGCAAAAATCACTTTTGGGGTCTATTTAGATTAGTTTACTGTTGTTACATAATTGATACTACAAAACTGTAACTTCTCTTACTCAGTGCCAGCTCACCAAAAAAAGAGGGAAAATACACTGTTTGATATTCACAGATCTCCTGCAAGAAGAAGCCATATCAGGTAAGTATCAGTCTTTTGCTCATCGTTTGCTGTCCCTCAGTGCATTTCTATTATCTTTTGATGTTCAAAACATTTTAGAATCAGTTGAACAATTCATTCATGTATGTGTGTGGGTCTAGAATTGTAGCTTAGGTTCAGATCTTGATCAACATACAAAAATTGATTTCTTAGCACTTCAGTACCCATAGAAGCTTTGTGAATGGAACGTGTGGGCTGCAAGTACTGGAAGCAGAGTTGCACACTGCACTCTGTAGCTTTTTCTGTAAGGGCATATATTTAATGTTTACATCCAAAGCAGCAGTTTAACAAATCCCTACTTTCTGCTCTATAGAAACAAATAAACTGGGGTAATGCTGTGGGTTTTTTCCAGTTCAAATTTCATCTAAGTAATAGTAACAATTAAAAAAAATATTTACTGAGCATAATTTTTGACTCTTACCTTTTGTGTTCAACAAGTCTGGAATACACCAAGTTGTCTTGGAAACTGTTGATGGATTTATTTAACAAAATCAGATCAGAGCTTAATACATTTTTTAAAAATTATTTTTCAGATGTTTTTTAAAAAATCTCAAAATGTCAAGAAGTTAAATCTGTCCCTGAAATGAATGTGAATCTCAGCTGACACTCTACTTTTACTGTTTAGCTTAAGGGCCTAGTGAAAATCTGAAAAGTGAATAAAATAGCAGCAGAATCTTATGATTCTTCAAATTTGTTTGTTTTTTCTTCAAGTGCATGTGACACTTGGCTGGGTAATCTCAGGACGTGTACTTGTTGCTAAGATATATGTGAAAGGTATTATCTCCAGTTTTAGCAGGCTTATTGCTCCACTTTCATTTTATTCCTTCTTCTCAGGATACTGTCATAAAAAATTATTTATAATTATGTGATACTATGATATATTTTTAAATGTATCCAATTTTTTGTCATTGAACAGTAAAACTGATTAACCCTGTTATCTTTTGGCAAAAACAATCAATGCATTATTGTGTTCAGACAGATTATGCAGTTCACTCTATTTACTAAAAATGCATGAATTTTTACTCCTGGCAACTTTTACATGCAAAAGAAGTGCCAGCTTTTTTCAAACTGATACCAAACTGAACACCTTTTTGTAAAGAAGAATGTAATGTGCATTCTTGAAATACCCTTAAACTAAAAAAAATTGGTTCATGCAGACTTGGAACAGTAATTTCAATTAGACTCTGATCAGAAGTTGAAGTACAGTGCAAATATTTTGTGAAACTTTTCTGCTGTTCAGAATTAAAGATCACATAAAAAGAGACCATATGCTTTAGGAAGCATGGATTTTTTTCCAAGAGTATTTAAAGGGAAGCATCAAACTGAGGCAGGAGATATTTGTTATGTTAGAGGTGGCTAAAGTGGTTGAAGACTTTCTTAATTAAAAATGTTACCTGATGAACTTCAGCAGCTTATTGATTAAATGCTGAAGTCACACTTGCTAAGGTAAAATGGACTGGACCATATATCTTATTAGAGATCTACTATTTTAATAAGGTCCATGTTGAGATCAGATATTCCTGTGACAGTAAACTATGTTGTTTCCCTCACAGATTATTTTCATACTTAATAAAACTAAGATCTGCATGCACCTTAAACCTGGGCGGTACTGTACTTGCCATTTCAGTTCTTTTTTTTTAATAAAAGAATCAAAACATGTCATTTTGCTGCAGAAAAGACTAAATTTTATTTTGCCCCCTCACTAGGAGAAAGAAGCATGCCATTCACAGCAGTGACACAACTTCCTCAGATGAAGAACGTTTTGAAAGAAGAAAATCTAAAAGCATGGCCAGAGCAAGAAACAGGTAACACAACATCCTGGGTTTTTAGGAGGCTTTGTTACTTTATTAATCAGCAGAAAACAATCAGACCTATTCTATAATGTCCTATCAGTTCTGCAGATTTATTCATTCTGGATGGGATTACCTGCAGACACAACGTAGGAGGGTTGTTTTTTATATATTAACATACATTTTGAAGTCTTATGAGTAGATAATTAACAGTAGTGGTAAACAGATGAAAAGATAAGAATAACAATAACAGTTGGATTGTAAGGCTCATGACTCCTGTCAGTTGAAATGGATTTTTCTTCTTGGTGTTACTTGGTCCCAGTCAGTTCAGTTATACTCCCAATACTGGCTCTTATTTCTGTCTTTTTGTTGTGTTATAATAAGTGCATCCAGCACATCCAGCACAGTATTTTTTTACCTTACATTTATTCACCAGCTACTTACTGCCACAAATACATTATTTGGAAAACTGAACAGACAAAGGGAGTGTGTACTTATGTTACTTTTTCCATGTCTTTGTCTGCCACACCATTTCCTCAAACTGAGAAATTCCAGGAATGCACAATTACCAAAAGTGTAGTTGCAAGTGTAATTTGTATCTTACTGGCACTTTCTTCCTCCCTTTATCTGTGTATTTGACCTGATGTCACATCCATGTAGGAGCGTAAAGCCTCCTTAGTATATACAAGAAGCTGGAATAGGTGGATTTGAGTTATGGCTGGTTTGCAAGAAATACTTTAATTTCCTTTCTTTGGACTCTAATGAGCTATATTCTTAAAATTTGTTTCCCTTGTACTGTTAATCCTTTTCTTACTCTACTGAACTTATGCAGTTCATTTCTGGCAGTAGAGAGTGCTCTGTTCTTTTGGTCATTGTTTTTTTCTTCTGTTTAATCAAAATAGCCAGTCCAGCCTACTTCTCCAGGTTAAAATATCTGTATGGAAGCCTAAAACTGTCTTTGTATTTAAGGAACTTTGACATATACAAGAATAATTATGACAATAAAAAGATTACTTTTGATTAACTTTTCAATTCAGAAATGTTGTCCCTTCAATCAGCAGAAGACATTTAATCTCTTGGTTCTTCCCATTCTAGCAAAATGATCAGCACAGAAAAATACTCAATTTGGTGGCTTTTGTTGTTGTTGGACAGGTGCCTGCCTTTAAACTTCAGAGCAGAAGATTTAGCCAGTGGAATCCTGCGAGAACGTGTGAAAGTTGGGGCAAGTTTGGCTGATGTTGACCCTATGATTGTTGATAAATCGGTAGGTTTTGTTAAAACTTTGCTTCCCTTCCTCCAGTTCTGCATAAGCAGAATCACCACAGCCTCATTAAAGTTGAAGTAAATTCATTATAAGCTCACTGATTTTTTTTTTCTCAAAGCTGTTTCTGTTTATTCCTTCGGGCCACAAAGCATTTGCTTTGATCAGCAGGCTGCATAGGTACTGTAAATAAGCCAAAATATATATTGACCAACTCTTTGTTTACAGTCAGTTTGTGATTATTTGTAATAGTAGAAACTGGGAGATGTTGAGCAGCACAGAAAACAGAAGTACTGACCACCCAGAGTGGTGCTGGCTGTGTGGTTCCTTTGCCTGTTTAGAAACAACGATGCACATTAGCTTATGGTTTTTGTTGTGCAGAAGCTGCTGAATTATTCCTAGGGCTGTGGCATTGTCTAGAAGTACTTTGTCTCACTTTATATTATGTTGTGCCTGAGCTTAAAAATGCTCTCAAACTTAGGCTGGACCTGTAGATACCCAAGTGTCTCTGGCACATTTAACTTGCAAAATAGGTAAACCTCATGTGGGCAGCCATGAGTTGGCTTTCTTTATGGTTTTTACACGTTTAGAATTCACAGAGCTCCTGTTGATCAATGTAATGTTGTTTGTAATTTGTTTTCAAATGTGCTGTTTTATAAGTAAAGGTAGTCTTTGTGTGAAGCTGCTAAAATATGTGCTTTATATACTTCTTTTTCCCCTTAGGTGCGTTTTGATAGTATAGGGGGATTGAGCCATCATATTCTTGCACTTAAGGAAATGGTAGTGTTTCCTCTTCTCTATCCAGAAATATTTGAAAAGTTCAAAATTCAGCCACCAAGGTAAGTGTATTCACTTTTATTGACACAACTTGAATTTATCAAGCTCTGAAGAGAGCTTCAGTTAAAAATACATAGATTGATTCTGAAATGTTTATAGTTCAGATAGACTTCAGTGCTTGCTACTCCACTTGTCTATCAGAATGTAAAAAATGGGATGTAGAGTTACAAAAATCTAGTTTATCTTTCTTGGAGGAAGATAAACTTTGATTTGGTCAAAGAAAGAGTTCTCAAATGTTATATTTAGTAATACTTTTTGCTTTTTTTTTCCCCCCAGCATGTTACAAATATTTTATTAAATAAAGCTAAATATTTCTTTTATCAAAGTAAACTCAGTAGTATATTTTGATTTTGATATTTACTAATCAGGTATGGTGGTGTGTGATTTAAATGGTTGCACATAATCTAAGTAAATGAAAAATTTGGGGATATTTTTGGGTTTTAAATGAAGTGTGTTTCTCCAAAGAAGTAATAAAAATTGAATCAAGTATTATGTAAGATTTAATACTTGAGAAAGTATTAAACTAGACTAAAACAGTCCATTGGGAGCTTAGTAATTCTTTGATTAATGTTATCTCCAAAGCAGAGATCTACTGATTGGAAAAGAGTTAACCTTATGTTTTATGAAATCATGTTGAATACACTAAATGATAATACTAGAAGTCTTTCTTCTCCAGGCTCCCTGTCTTAATTGTAAAATTTGACTTGGAGTTTTTCAGGAGACATAAAATAAGTTTGTGACTGTGTTGATCCATTTATCTTCAGGGGCTGTTTATTCTATGGTCCTCCTGGAACAGGTAAAACCCTGGTAGCTAGAGCTCTAGCTAATGAATGCAGTCAAGGTGACAAAAAGGTGGCTTTCTTTATGAGGAAAGGAGCAGACTGTCTCAGTAAGTGGGTTGGTGAATCTGAACGTCAGCTTCGACTCCTATTTGATCAGGTTAGAAGAAAATATGTGTATTTCATATAATTTCTCTTTATGTCTTGTTTGTTTGTTTGCTTGTTTACAATTGAAACTAAATACCTGTAAGTTTGCGTAGATGGGGCAGAATTTATCCAAATTATTATATACTTAGATGAAGAAATAGAGGAATGCTGAGAGTAGTTTTTCTGCTCTGAAAACTGAGGGGAAGAAGTCTGTTGACTTGCCAGTTAATGAAGTAGACAAAATAGTTTGAGTAAAAATGGATTAAAATATTTATGTCAACGTTTTGTCTGACATGTTCAAGATAAATGCTGTACGGAGGAGGATACAGGATTGCATCTGCTCTGTCTATATTTTAGTATCCTTATCTGGCTTGTTAAATGATGGACAGAAGTGAGTGTCACATCAAGCAGTGAAACCTGGCTGCTCAAAACTGTTTTCAGACATAAATGTAAACAAACAGGTTGTGAGCAGTTAAGATGCTGTTTGCTGTAACTGAGGATAAGGTATCTCAGTTTGTCTTTAATTTCCCAAACACAGTAAAACTGATACGCTGGTGCCATCTTGCTTATTCAGAGGAGAATGCAATATTTTTTTGCTTTGAAACAATACAGTAGTTGAAAATTCAGTTTTATTGTCAGTCTGTACACTTTTTAACAAAAATGTCTCAATATATCATACGTGTTAACTTACCATTAATGCTTTGTAGTAAAAGCAAATGGTTTTGTGTTGGTGGATAAATTATGAAATAATTTTTTTTTTCGTTTGCATACCAGGCATACTTGATGAGACCCTCTATAATCTTTTTTGATGAAATAGATGGCTTGGCTCCAGTTCGTTCTAGTAGACAAGATCAGATTCACAGGTAATAGTTTTAATGTGCTGACATGATTTTGGTATCTGCTACATTATCTTGGTAAACTCTTAACTCTAATTTGGCTCAGTTCCCAAGAAAGGTTTTTACATCTTCTTAAGCCCACTTGCAGTAGAAAGGACAGATTGTTGAGTCTTTGTGGTGCCAAAATTTTTTCTAATTTACTCTCTTCTTCAGACACACTGTAGGTTGCTGAGAATTGAGTTGTAGTGGAGATTACCTGTCAGCCAGATTATTAATTTAAAGATTTCCATAGGCTTTGCTTTGATTGCTGGTTTTGTACCTTGTAAACAGCTTAGTTACCCATCCAGTAGCATAAACATGTGAAAAAATTTACATTCTGAATTGATGAATTGTAATGCTTAGTGAATGAATGGGGTAGCGGGGGTCCTTTTGTTTCTGGATGGAGTCCTGTGCAAAGTTATCTTGAGTTGTTACTGTGTCATTTTATTTTTCCACAACAGTTTAGTGCTGGCTGAAAGGTTTCCTGGCTGCCGTCAATCTGTTTTGCTGCACTTTTAATGGCATTTTTATTCTATCTTTTATTTTATAGATAATGGTATTTCTGTGTATCTCTCTCTCCACTCACCTGAGGGAGGGACAGGAAAAAAATTTGGGGGCCAGCAGACCAGGAGGTTATGGGAACATGGCTTTATTTGATGTATGCCCTGGTAATGGAAGAGAACTTGCAGAGCTGCAGAATTTGCAGGCTTCCTCAACTCACATTCCTCAGAGGAGTTAAAGGAGGAAGTTTGAATTTGATATAATACTGCAGTCATAATACAAAGTATAGTACAGATTATAACAAAAGGTTCATTCTTGCTTTGAGACTTGAAACAGTTCTGCAATTTTAATTTTTTTTTTAAACTTAGCTTTTTTTTTTCTTTAAAATGATGAATGTTGCAGTTGTAAAAGTAAAAATTCTTGCAGTGTTCTCTAAAAACACTCTTTTTTTTGGAAAACTCTCTTTTAGCTCCATAGTATCTACTCTTCTTGCGCTCATGGATGGACTGGATAACAGAGGTGAAATAGTTGTAATTGGTGCTACAAACAGACTGGATTCAATAGATCCTGCACTCAGGAGACCTGGTCGCTTTGACAGGGAATTTTTATTCAACTTGCCTGATCAAAAGGTAAAACTTCTGAAGGAGATGTATGAAAAATATTTCTAATATATTAAAGATTTGAATTCCTGGTGTCCAGGCTTATAATGTAACTGTTACTGAGGTAACAGTTTGATTTTAGGAAGACATTTTTAGTGAAACAAATTGATAATACACTTATATTGCTACTGTTTGTTTTACTGGAATGTAAATTGTTTGCATTAAGCTGAATTGTTTGTGTAAATACTCTAGATTTGTATCGATTTATATAATGAGCCCTAACTGTTGGGGTTTTGGAAGTTTTGGTAAGAGCAAGTAGCTTTTTCTTAAATAATGACATAAAATTTGTAGGTTCAAAGCCAGACACAATTTTGGAACATTTCAGTTCCTTGCTCTGGACTTAGATAAACTCAACCATATTTCATTAATATATAGTTAAATTTACTTTGCATATTGGAGGATGTATTTGGATTCAATAAAAATTTTAAATGAAATAGTTCTGGAGTTCAGTTGTATGTGCTGTGCTACTCAGCAGCACATAAATTGCTGAGGCATTTGACAGCTGAAGCTGTTAATCATATGTGTAGCAATTAAAAATTAAATCATAGAATTATGATAATACCTACTAGAACACAGTTTTGATTAGTTAATGTATAATAATGTTGTTGATTAAACAGCAATTAAAATGTGTAACTGGTATACTTACAAAATCAGTGCTTATATGTGGAACTAAAAAAGAGTCTGTTCTTGAGAGACTTCGAGTACTAAGTTCTCTTTTATGTGTCTTAGTGACATGTCAGAAACAGGTAAAATAACTTTATATTCACATGAATACAATTTTCATGTTTTTTTCTCTTCAATATGTACTGTGGATTTGGCTTTCTAATTTTGATAGCTTTTCTTTTTTTTTTCTTTTTTATTTTTTTAAAAGGCACGGAAGCACATTTTACAAATTCATACCAGGGATTGGAACCCCAAACTGTCAGATCCTTTCTTAGGAGAACTCGCTGAAAAATGTGTTGGTGAGTGTTACCATGTTAGCACTTTTTATACATGCTTTTTCTTCTGTGTAAAACTTTGAAAGTAAATTAAATGTATCAGAATATTTAAATATTTTTACCTTTTAAACTTCCATAGCTCCAACAACATTCTTTTTCTTTTTTACCTTCTTTTTTTTTTTTTTTTTTTTTTTTCTTTGTAAGAATGAAATAAGCTTCTGTTGTGCTAAAACATGAAATGAGTATCTAGTAGTCATTTGGAAATACAATCAGTTTTTTCCTTTCTGTAACATCATGGGATGTATACTCTCAAGGAGAAGCAAAATGAAGTGGGAATTGGAATCTTTACATAGACTTCCACTTAAATTAGTATACTACTGAAGAGATAGGGAGGCTTGGGTTTTTTCATCTGTCAACTTAAGCAAGGAAAATTCAGTACTTTTTTTTTTTGTTTTTGTTGCTTGTGTGTTGGTTTTGGGTTTTTTTAATATTTTTACTGACTGGCATGCTCTTCTCTGACAGAAATCTGACAAACTAATGAGCCTTTCTAAAGATTAATTATTTTTCCAGATTGCTAGCACTGAACAACCCTTAAGTGTTAGATAACAGGCAGGGGGGAAAAAAAGCACCACACCATGAGTACATTAAATATACCTCTGGAGCACCCAAAGACCTGCTGTACTGAATGGAGGATGATTGTTCAAGATAAACCTGCTGCTTAAAAGCTAATCAGAAACAAAAACAGATTCATAGTGAATATAACAGAGAAAATGACCCTAAAACACACACCACCGTCTCTTCTCAACCATTTGTCATGGCAAAGATACATCCTGTGTCAGTCAGCTGCTTGAAGAAGCATGGAAGTTCTCAGGAAAAGGACAGTCTCAAATATCTATGCATTGGAATCCATCATCAGAGACATAAGAACTTTAAATTGAACATCAGTCCATTCAGTCAGCCCCAGTACATCCGAATTATCCTCTTCATCCACAGGAACGTCTCTCACTGAAGCAGCATCCTCCGCTTTTGATGCACAAAGACCTCAACATCTTCTGGTGAGGAGAAAACATAACTATCCAGCCAACTCCAGTTTAAACTCTGCCGGGTATAAGACAGCATGTGCCAAACCCATTTCATGTGAATTCTGCTTGAGTTGTGCAGAGACGTGGTGCTGCTTAGTGGGAGAGAGGGGAATAGATGGGATAAAACCCAGTTTGAAAATTCCCCGTATTTTTGTGGTGAGGACAGAGTAGTTTCAAATTTCAGTGCATAGGGAAAGACATTTGTAGGTTTGTTTGGAAGATGTTCTTTGTGCTCAGTAAAGCCTGTCAGTCCAATGGAAAAGTCAGCTAATGAAAAGAAATGCCCTTTTCTGTTTTTGTTGGCTTTCCTACTGTCCAACTGCTGTGCACTTGATTGTCTCCATTCTGTATCGTGGAATTTAAATGTTTTCATACATCCAAGATTAAAACCTTTTGACTATTACAAAGACTTTTTAAAACAGCTGAAGACAGACAGGTTTATCTTCGTCTTGAGATTGCCTCATCATTTCTATAAGTGAAATCTGCAGCAACTAATAATTTAAACAGACTTTCAAGATTCTTTGCAGCCACTGAAAATCAAAATCAGTTGGTGTGCTTATCAGGTTGATATTGTGTATACTGGTCTGCTACTTCCTCTTGTGTGCAGATTTTCCTTAAAAGCAAACAAATAAAAAACCAACAACCCCCCCTGATCCCCAAATAAAAGCTGCCTGAACTGGACAGGCTTTTCACACAGCATGATTTATACCCATCTCCAGTTCAGCAAACTTGGCAACACTTAAATACAAGCTCATGGATCCTAGTGAAGAGAACTGCTGAAATATTACCAAAGTAAATGACTTTGGGGAAGCAGGTATATCCCTGACTCAGGATTTTTTAAGACCTGGGAGTGTAATTATAAAGAAATTAAAAGGGAAAAAAGCCCCAGGACTTGCAAAAAAATAGGTTATTTCCTGAGGGTTGATTTTTATCCCAGGTGTTATAGATTACATACCTTTCAGAAGATTTCTATGTATGTAAGAATGAAAGAACCCACTTCAGTGAATATAACTGCATGACTGCAATGTATGTTAACACAGAATGAAGCAGTTTGAGGAGAGCATGGAATTGCTCAGAAGAAAATGCACGGATGTCTTAATACCTTCAATAAACACAAATAATCATTGTTTTTTCCTCCGTAGAAGTATGTACTGGAGGTGGGCCCTAGCTATCCTGAACTTATAAGTCTGTCTTATGTGCTTACTTGTTATGAATGGTAACTTTCTGTAGGTAGAGACACTGTTACTTTTATTAGTTCAGTCTTGTAGGAAACAAAACGTTAGCAGCTGAAAAAGTGTGAATTCCTCCATCTGTCATCTTGCAAATCACTCTTTTTACAATGTACTAAGGGGTGTTCAAATAAAGTTAAATAGAATTGTAAAGAAGCAAACCATCATTCTCAAGATGATTGGTACAACTATTCTGTACTTATTATTGCAGGATCATTTTCTACATGATATCATGTTAGAATTTTTTCCCCATCAGAATGTAAAGATGTCAGGGTGGTTTTGGCACTGGTGTTCTTATTTGTCACACAGTGCTCATATTTAAAAAACCCCAACAACATAATAGATACTTCTCACTTCTGTTACCATGCATAGTTGTTTTTCACTTGCTTTCCCAGCAGTCCACTTTGGGAGTTGTAGGCAGATGGTAAGAAGTGGTAAGGGTTGTTCACCTAAATCTTTTACTTAGCTCAATCTTTTACTTGCTGTTTGTTGTTAGTTTTTGAGGTGAATACTAGGCAGAAGAAATTTTAGAGATGACATAATTTCTGCTCATTAGAAGTGGAAAAGTATGACTTGAAAATTTCAGTGGTAAAAGCTAATTCTTTGAAAAACTACATGGGAATTCACTTATTTGGTGTCCTGCTCTTTGAAAGTTGGACTTTGAAAACATTTAGCAGGATGAGCTGGTGATGGGTAGAATAAAATGGGCTGCTTGCCAAGAATACTTGTTCTCTGCTAAGTTATGGTGTGCCAGTACATTTTGGCTGCCAAATTGAACATCCTTTGTGAGATACTTCAAAAATGGAAGTAAATGCACTGATCCTTGATTTGACATTATAGTGTCAATTTGGGCAAGAAGAAATAAATGTTCTTTACTGCCGGCATGATAAATTTTATTTTACTTTGACAATCCTTTACTCATGTTTTTCTTCCTCATAGTCAGTGTGCATTTACTTCTTAGAAATAAAAAGCTCTTTAATATTTCAGAGGACAGAGGAATTTTGAAGTTTTCCTGTCACTGAAATGGATCTACAGTATGCACAAGAGAGTCCATTAAAAAGACACCAATTATTACTCTTCGAATGTAATTGCTCCTGAGAAATGAAAAGTAGAAACAAAGACTGTGTATCTGATCACCTGAGAATTTAATTTTAAAAATAGGCCACAGGCTATTATTTCCTAATTTTGCATTTCTTTCGAGAGATAGGAGCGGTGATTAAAATGACTGTTAGGAAATATTACAGTATTTATTAATAGAAAAATTTGATATATATACATATATGACTCATGAGGTGCTGAATTTGGGCATGAAGATGCTAGACTAATTTTTAAGGCTGTGGGCATTCAGGGTGCCATCTCTATGCCAATCTTTGATTTAAGCTTTGGTTTAGTGCAGTAAATCCACTTTCTTCTGCTTTGAGAAGAGAACCAATTTAAATAGGAATGTCATACCTGGTACTGAAAGAACAAAAAAGAATTTAGAGGAAAAAATTTGGTTTTCATTTTCTGATGCACCTGTAGCTGCTGCCTAATAGATTCATGTGTTTGATGGAGTGTGTCTGTGTGGTTTTGATTTTATGAAGGGGGTGAGTTTAAAAAAAAAACATAACCCAAAAGCTTAGTGCTGAAAATAACTAGTTTTCTAATTATTAATATAGTGGATGAATCTGAATGTATTTCAAATGTCATGTGTATTTATTTTGAGGTACCTTTTGAATATGAATTGCTACATACTTTTTAGAGGAGTCACAGTGTGTGTTCATTGGGTGTACACCATTAAATCTACTAATTTTTTAATAAAAATGGATAGTTTAGTTTAAAAGTTGCAGAAGTTGTCTGATATTTATGGTGATCTTCCATCTGTTGGTTTGTTTTGTTTTTAAAATTACTTTCAAGTATATATGAGAAATTGGTGGAATTTCAAGTCTCAGCCAATTTAAGTCATTTTTACAGCCGAAAAGCTGATATCTCATATTAGTAGCCCCCAAATGTATGTATCTGAAAGGTGGGGATGGAATTACAGTCTTTCTTCTGTGTTGTTTTTTTATTTATTTTTATTTTTCAACATTGTGTATAGAATCAGATTTTTTCTTTGTTGCCATATGGATCTTAAAAATGAATGTGTGGCAGCAGCAGTGAAAGAACATCTGAGGATAAGGCAAGAGAAACAAGGCAGTCTTCAGTTTCAGAACTTGGTGCTGTGAAAAGACCAATACAAAAATAGAGTAGAAATAGAGCAAATGGTGTAAGACCAAGCAGGGAGAGGGAAGTCTGGTCAAAAACAAAAAAAAAAAAAAAAAAGAGTCAATTCCTTTTTCTTTATCTGCACTGTGTTGTAAAATAATGAACTTTTATGTGGTGATACCACAGTGCAGAATGTTTTCCTGTAGTGACTATAATTCTCAAAAAGAGTTTTCCCACTGGAATAACGTTTTACATTTTTTGAAAGATGGTGCTATGAAACAGTACCATATTAATGTCTTACTGAGGGAGATGGAAAAATTTGAAATCTAATTTTAGCTCTGATGAGAACCCCCCAAACCAACAGTATTGCAAGAAACACAGGTATTAAGTCTCTCAGTATTTTGTAATTACAGGATCTGTGTTTTCAGTGATGATGTATAAGCAGTTATAGCTAGCCACCTGTAGATACTTAGAAGCTAGGCTGAATTAAAATTTTCATGATTTTAATAGTTTTTCTACTAAACAGTCTGAAACATTTTTCTTACCAGTAGAAGTTCACGTTTTTCAAAGAGTCCATAGTATACTTTTTTAACAGTAGATTTAATGCCTTCCGTGTTCTACTCATGCAACATATTTCTTTTACAGACTGAAAAAATGATCAGTGTAAAGTATAAGGTTAGTGATGTTCATCCTGCATAACAGATTTGCTGTTAAAAAATATATTCATGTAGAGATAGCCAAGTGAAAAAAAGAGAGGGGTTAGCTTGTTAAAATTGCACGCATACTTTAGACAGTACCAAGGAAAAAGTGCAATGACAGACCTAAACCTTAAGCTGAAAATGCACTGTATATTACACTATAGAATGCAAACAGGTCATTTAAATGACCATAAAAACATGGCATTAGTTTCTTACTGTATTTCAATACACCTACACATAATTTCTTGGTATGCAGCACTGGATGCTGCCTTGATACCTGTAGGCAGATGCTTTCTGGACTTTGACAATTAAGTACTACTAGTAAGTTTTAGCTTTAGGCATGTTTAAAAAATCTGTAGCACAACAATGCTATTTCATAGAAGATACTTTTGTTTTTGTGTGCACTAGGGTACTGTGGAGCTGACATAAAAGCACTTTGCACTGAGGCTGCCTTGATTGCCCTGAGACGACGCTACCCCCAGATTTATGTGAGCAGTCAGAAACTCCAGCTTGATGTTTCTTCAGTAGTTCTCAGTGCACAGGATTTTTATCATGCAATGCAGAATATTGTGCCTGCTTCCCAACGTGCCGTGACATCTTCAGGACATGCATTGTCTCCTGTCATCAGACCACTGTTGGAACGGACCTTTGCAAACCTTCTGGAGGTTTTACACAAAGTCTTTCCTCATGCTGAATTTAGCCAGGGTGACAAAAGTGAAGGTATGTGGGTTTGGAGGTGTTTTGTTTTTGTTTTTTGGTTTTTTTTGCAAATGCTGTTTCAATCTGGAAATATTTCATCTGACTTTCTCATTGCTTACCTTAAATCTGATGTGTATTTGGTTCTGTGTTATGTTAGAACATAAATGCAGTTTGCTTGGTTGTCGCTTAATTATTTTTGCTTTGTAATTTAAGAAACTGTCCTGTAGACCAAGATTCCATAGGTGCGAGTGCCATCTAATTAAAAAGAGACCCCCATGTAATTTACATTTTAAATGCAAGAAATAATGGAGCACAATCATATGGTGGAACAAAATAAGAGTAAGACACTGTTGCTCAACATGACAGGACCTGAAAATCCTCAGGACAGGTGCTCCTGTCCTCAGTGCCTTTTAGCTGCCCCTTGTCCTTTGCTTGCTAAGGATGGCTCAGCAGTCTGCAAGGAGTGCTGTGGGGAGATGGCAGCTCAGCAGATGTGATGTGGCCACCTAAGATTCCTGAGCCTGTCTAATGCTCATCTACTGATTAACAAGTCCTGAAGTTCCCCTTCCCTTGAACTGGCCTGATGTATTCCTGATCCTGAGTTGATTTTGCTGGCTTAACAAGTGAAGAACTATTTGCTGTTTTTTCATTTTTAGCTTTTTGCCAAATTAGTGAGTAAAACCAACTCACTAAGGGACCGGATGGGTGCCAGAACCCTGCTGCAAGAGGGGTAATGAGAGCGTGTTGAGGAAGCAGGGAATAGGAAGGAATGTGACTGACTGTTTTGACTGGCCATGAGTCAATTGGTTCTGGGTTTTTTTCACCCAGCTGTTCTCCAAGACATGCTTTAATAGTTACCCTGGTTGTTTCTTTGAAGTTAAACGTTGAACAAGATTTGATACCTACTTACTCTGACATACTGTTTTCTGCTGTTCTTACTGGGATCACCCTTACCCCCAAACTATGTCAACAGTACTCATGGTTGCATGTGATAAACTGAAAATAGCCCAGTCATAAAGCACATCTGTAACAGCCATGGCTTTCTTTTCAGTCCTGTTCCAGAGCATTTTTCCAGCCTGCAGCCCAGGGAGCTTAAGCTGATCCTTCTGCTGACTGCTGCAGTTCCTCCAGCCCAGCTGTGCATTTTTGCTCTATCTCTTGTACTTAATTCAGGACATCAGGCCTTTTGTTAAACCATTTTAGCCAGCAAACTCATCCAAAAATGATGTAGTTTTGTGGAGTTGCTGTGGGAGGTTTTAACAAGCATTGCAGTGGGCAGGAGATGGGGCCTGGGAGCATGTGGTAGTGGGTAGGGGTAAGAGGGCTGGCTTGCAGCTGCAGTTGGATTGTATTAGGCTGTAGTAAGCAAAGTTAAGATGCTTAAATCTCTTATTATACTGTTAACTGGTTAGTAATGTCCAGTTTAGAGATTGTTGTTCTTGATGGATTGAATTAGGTGTTTCTGTGTTTCTTGTGAAGTTCTAGTTCAGGCCATTTTCTTTGTTTACAATCGTTAGGATGTTACTTATTTCTGCTCCTTACTGCTAACCAAGTAGTTAGCAACCAATTTGGAAGCATTCATTGAATGTAGTAGTAGTTTCAGGACATAATTCTACTTGTATGGTTACTTTTAAATGTTTATAGGTGGTTGATTTTGAAGGGATATGAACTAGGGTTTCCTTTTTAGCTTTCTTCTTTACCTTAGTTTTTCTTCTCATGTCCATAGACCCAAGAAAATATTGAGTAATAACCTTAATCTGTTAAAAATCTGCAAAATCCACTTTCATCTACAATGACTTTAAATGTAAATGTAGATTACACACTAGGGCTTCACTTTTCCTTGAATTCAGAGCCAGGTCTGTGGTAGATGATTACTGTTGTATTTGAAATTTGCAAATCTAGTTTTCTACATTTCTCTGCAGTTCACAAATGATTCCTGTTTCTCATAAATTTTGTGACTCTGGTGCTCAACAGTGGTATCACAGAGTCCTGATGCTTAGAACTAAAAGAAGGGCTGAATTTTGAGTTATACATTTGAGGAAGCAAAAGCTGCATTTAGTGCATGAGCACAGGACATACATTATGTTTACATTGGGTACAGCAAAAATTCTGCCTGTTTAGGAACTTCTGCCAAGAATTAGGAGGCCTTTGTGCAGTTGAAGACTCTATCCCTGCCCAAAGCTAAATGTCCATCAGTTTCTGACCTGCTTTTCCTTGCTTTTGGCCACTGGTTGGGATCTCCAAGACTTTATTTCTCTTTTCTCCCAGAGGAATGATTGTCAGGTGTGTGACTGCATCATATCTTGCTGAGGGATGTGACATCCCATATCAGCAGAAAATTATTCCTGCACAGCCTACTCTGATGCTTTCATAGGGCCAAGTAGGGGGGAACCTTTGCTGTCTCTGACTTTTTTCCTCTCTGGATGAGTGGCTCTTAGGTCCAACACCTAATGCTGCCTTGAGTTTGATTCTTTTGTCCTGTGGTGGTACTTGGATCACTGTGCCACAGCTTCATGTAAATCAGGCAAATCCTGTGGGGGCCACGTTTAAGAAGAACACTTGGAACTCTGTGTTTTACACTTCTTTTGCACAGCAGTTGATTTCTCTAAGTGTCTCTGGCCAACTGAGCTGCTGTTGGGCTGGCCAGCAGTGTGCTGCTCTCAGAAGTCTGTGTTTTGCTCCTCAGGACACCTGGCCTCTCCACTGCTCTGACTCCACAGCTAACCAGCTGTGACCAATTCATCCCATAGCTGTGGACTGATTTCTTTGTGAGAATGAATGGCTTTCTCAGAGTAACATCAACTGAACTCCTTCCCTGGGGCAAACTGGGATCTTGTAGCAGTTTATTTCCCATTATCAAATCACAGCAGTCTACTATTAATCCCATTGCAGCTCCTGTACCTAATTGAGCTGTACCTGATTTTTAATTGTCAAATGTTTGCTGTTTTTTTTTTTTTTTTAGCGTAATGTCATATTTGTATTTCTGCAGTTGCTTGTTACTGCAGTCTGGCTTTTGATTGTAATTAGTATTTTGTTCCTGAAGGTCTATATAGAAAATACTGCAGTTCTTCATGCTACCATTTCAGCAAAGGAATTAAAATAGATGAAGGTATAGTGTATGAACATTGAATGAATTGAACTGGTTTTGATACAAAGTAATTTGATGTTCTTTGGCAGGTTATCAAGGGATAGAAAACATTTATTCAGAAACATATATTGTCTAGCTGGTCATGCTGGGAATAATTTTTGAAATTTTTGGCATTTAAATAAATACAAAGTTCTATATAGTCTGAGGAATTGCAGATTTCGTAACTTTATCCTTGTTAAAAAAACCCACAAACCTCTAGCTGTAAAATAAAAACAAAGGAAGCATTTCATAGCAAATTCAACATTTGTTGTACTTGCAAACTTGTCCTCCTAGATGGTTTAAAAAAATAAATTGTAATTATGATTAGACTTGTACAAAATTAAATTTGTTTTGTTTTTTGAAGTAGTAAGTATATATTGTTTAGTTTTCTGGTATGTAGACAATTTGAACTAATTTTTTCTACATTGGAAAATGTGCTATAATTCACAAGAAGAAAACTGAAATGCCTTCTTGTTGTGTGTTTACTTAGAAATGATAAGGTTCTAATTACTGTATTTCTTGGAACAGATGTACCAAGTCTAATATTAGATGGTGGTGAAGATGAGAATGCTTCATCAATTTTTGAGACAAGCTGTCACTCAGGATCACCAAAGAAACAGTCATCAGCTGCTATACATAAACCATACCTTTATTTTACAATGTGAGTGTTTCTCTGATTGCCTATAAGTAGATAAATAATAAAATTCTTCAGAGGGGATGGAAGAGGAGCTTTTGCTTTGTGGTGGCTGTGGTGTTCTGTAATAGAAATGTGTAAGTGTATTGACAAGAGTTTTAGATATGTGAATGGTCTTAAGAAAGGTCACAGCTTTGGTCACAGTAATCAGAAATATTTTGCATCAGACAAGCAGACAGGTGTAATTTAGAACTTTCAATTGTACCAGTTGTACCAAGAGGTAAGAACTGGGAACAGAGGTATGTAGGGATATTTTAGAGGGATTGTTTGCTTTTTGTTGCTAACAGTAACTAATGTTTCTTTGATTTATATTAAGAATTGTTTTACATGACTTTGTGGTGGCTTCTGCAGGGAGTTTGCTAGAGAAAGAAAATGAGATTAGGAAAACTGTACAGTACTGTACCTGTTTGATAGAGCCATCTTGTGGAAAACTGCTAGAATTCTTGTGCTAAAGAGTGATGCTTGAACAGCATTTATTGAAATCTAAGATTAAAAATGAGGATTTAAATTCAAATAATTTCTGGTACATAGTGAAGTATTTTAATATAGAATTTAAGTCTTTTTTTTGAGGGTGAGAGGGAGAACTCAAACCCCAAACAATGAAATATATTGTTTGGAAGTGTGTCTAAGTAATCTCATAGTATGTTTATTTTTGTAAATTATATAAGCCTCCCTTAACCTGTTTTTCTAACCTTTTTTGATTACTGGGTGTTTAACCTCAACTGTCAGAAGTGAAAACCCAAAATTCAGCAATGTTCATAGCTATTACAACATATTCAACCTGAAATAAAACAAGTCAGTCTTGTTAACTACTCAAGCACGTTGTTGTACAAATGAAAAGACATTAATGAGAGAAAATGCAAATTAATTAAAAAAGATTTTGTTTCATAATAAATTTTCCATTTTTAGGAAAGAAAAAGGGAGGAACTTAATGCCTCTATTCATGTCTCACTTGTCCCCAAAACAAGCTAACATAAAAAACCAAAATTCATTGACTTAACCCTAGCATTTCTTCTCAATAGCAAAATCAACAAGTTTACCTTTGCAGTTTTTTCTTTTAAAATTTATCTCCTGTCAGTAAGTCACTGTGAAGTCAAGGAACAGATAAAACTGAAGTTATTGAGACTTGGCATCTTGCACACCAGAGTTAGTTGTATCTTTTAAGACTGTTGTAGAAAACTGTTATCCATTACTGAAGGCATGTTTGCTTCCAAAAAAAGTATAATTTATATAACTGTCCATTGATAACAGCATGGTAATTGTATTTTTTAACTGTTGCTTTGCTGCAGGTCAGCTTATCACCAGCCAACCTCTTACAGACCAAGATTACTGCTATCTGGAGAGAGAGGTTCGGGTCAGACTTCGCACCTTGCTCCAGCACTCTTGCATGCTCTGGAAAAATTCTCTGTACACAGACTAGATTTGCCAGCACTTTATTCAGTCAGTGCCAAAACGCCTGAAGAATCGTGTGCACAGGTGACATTTCAGATTCTCTTGTAATTGAGTAAATTACATAATTCTGGAACAGATTTGCTGCATCCATACAAAGGCAGCTAACTGAAATGTAACTTAAAAGCCAGGTTTTCGTAGCCTCCTTATATTTTCATGTTTAAAAGAAAGGAGTCTCTAGAGGGTGACTGAGATCTCTCTTCTGACTAATGAGGGTAATTACATCTTTAACTTTCCCCCTCAGTTACATAGCTAATGTCAAGAAAGCTTGATCTGGGTATCCATTTCCTGATTATCATTTTATTAACTTGTGTATGAATTGGTGTGCTGTGGGTCTAGGTTCAATGTTTGAAATACTTCAGGTTTCAAGAGAGTTTTTGGTGGATTTTGCATAAATTTCAAACTAGTTTAAATTTCATCTTAACTGTTTGTTCTTAGCAAGTTTATAAATCAAGCCGGAAGTCACAAACAAATGTTTAGAAAGATAATTAGATAATTTTATTTTACTGGAACATTTGTAGATCAAGTACGACGAAATGCAGTAATTTCCTATTACACAAGAATTACAGTTAATCACAAGGATAATAATGATTAGTTTCTTGGTGTAAATACCACTGTTTCTTTTAATTAGATCTTTCGTGAAGCTCGAAGAACAGTACCAAGTATTGTTTACATGCCTCATATTGGTGAATGGTGGGAAGCTGTCAGTGAAACTGTGAGAGCTACTTTTCTAACTTTGCTGCAAGATATACCATCTTTCTCCCCTATATTTCTCCTGTCTACCTCTGAGTCCATGTACAGCGAGTTGCCTGAGGAGGTAAGTTTATTATGGAAAGAGGTGTCAGGTTTGTGCTCTTTTGAATGCTTTGGTTGTGTAAAACCACTCTGGTTTGCACACTTTTTGTAACTTAATTTAAAATATGTCAAACTGAAAACAAAATATTATTTAAATACCTGTACTTTCATGTGTGTTTTACATCCACATTAAGTTATTCATAACCTCCATGCTACTTTGATGTTAAGAAAAAATTGTTGATTTTGTTAGTTGTTCATTTTGACAAATTACTCCAGTGTAATTACACACAGATTTAGCCTCAAGTTCTAACCTAGCTTTACAACCTCTGAGTTCAGGATTAGGGGTGTTCCTACTTTTTTTCTCACCATTTTCTTGGAGATATATGTATATATATATATATTTTTTTTTTTTAAATCCTTATCTTTCTTTCCACTGCAGAGATGGCCAGTGTTAGAATTATGGGATACAGCAAGTTTAGTTAATACAGAAATTCAGTGAAAATTAGTTATTTGTTTTCTCTAGACTGTATACACAGCTTTGGGCAGACCCGTGGGAATAATTTTGAAAAACTTGTGACTACTGTTCAAATGTGATCATTAATAATGTATTTTTGAGTTTTTTTATTTTTAAGGTGAAATTTTTTTATTTTTTAGGTGAAATGTATTTTCAGAATCCAGTATGAAGAGGTTTTTTATATTCAGAAACCAACTGAAGAAGACAGATTGCGATTTTTCAGAGGGTTAATTCTTGACGAGGCAGCAATGCCCCCACCAAGAAGGAAACAGGCTGGTAAACTAAGTTACAGTAAAACCAATAATGTGATCTGAGTGTTTTGTGTGTCTTCCAAAGATCTGGGTAAATGACAGTTAGTGTAATTAACATTTCATAGAATCATAGAATTGGCTGGGTTGGAAGGGACCTCAGAGATCATCAAGTCCAACCCTTGATCCACTCCCACTGCAGTCCCCAGCCCATGGCACTGAGTGCCACATCCAGTCTCTTTTTAAATATCTCCAGGGATGGAGAATCCACCACTTCCCTGGGCAGCCCATTCCAATGTCTGATCACCCTCTCTGGAAAGAAATTCTTTCTAATGTCCAGCCTAAACCTCCCCTGGCACAACTTGAGCCCTCTTGTGCCCTCTTGTCTTCCTGAGAGTTGCCTGGGAAAAGAGACCAACCCCCCCCCTGGCTCCAACCTCCTTTCAGGGAGTTGTAGAGAGTGATGAGGTCTCCCCTGAGCCTCCTCTTCTCCAGACTGAACACCCCCAGCTCCCTCAGCCTCTCCTCATGGGATCTGTGCTTGAGTCCCTTCACCAGCCCAGTTGCCCTCCTTTGGACCTGCTCCAGGACCTCGATATCCTTCCTGAACTGAGGGGCAACAGTGTGAATCAATTTGACAGTGTGAATCAATGTCCAGGCTTAATTTTGTGCATTAACAGTTCTGGAAACTGGAAAGCTGTGGGATTAAAGACGCAGTGATGGATCAGTGAGGCAAATCAATCAAATTTAGAGTGACGTAATCCAAAGAGCCTCTGCTGTTGGTATTTCCATTGACTGACTTCTAGTTTTTTTCCCCTAGCTCTTCGTGCTCTGGAAGTTCTTCCTCTTGCACTGCCATGCCCAGCCCGGGAGCTGTCGGAAGCAGAAAAACAGCGGATGGAGGACCAGGAAGAGAACACGTTGAGGGAGCTGCGGTTGTTTCTCAGGGATGTTACCAAGAGGCTGGCCACAGACAAACGCTTTAACATCTTCAGCAAACCGGTGGATATTGAAGAGGTCTTGTTTCAGTAATGCAAACAATGAAGTTGAAACCCTTAGAAAAAAAAGAGTATAAATTTAAAAAATGGAAATGGATAAGATAATAAGAAAACGGTTGCTATACTTCTGGTCTAAAGTGCTGATTTTGAGATCATCACAGCCTCCTCACCTGTGATGCAAGGAGCTGGAGCATGTTCTCTGGCTATGCCAGTCAGCTATTGAAAAACTGGTGCATTCCTGTCACTTTTATAACTGAAATCATAATTTTAAAATGCCATCACTCCTATTCCTACCAGTGCTCCTGAAATACTTGAAACCATGAATATAATTCCTTAATAATAGCTTTTACAACATCATAATCATAGACATGATAATACTGGGAAAATGGTCTGTGTTCTGTAATGTATTCAGCATTAATAGTATTGTTGAATAATTTCAGCAGTAATGCTTGTGGATACCATTAATCACAGCTGGTAGCACATTTTATGGCATTAACTGGTCGATTATGGAGTGTGCACACCTAACTGATGAGACAGTTCGATCTGCAAATCTATTTTCAGGTGCTTCTATATGAATAGGATTGTGTTCAGTCTGATTTTGAGATTAGATGCTAGTTCACTGCAATCTTTGCATTAAAAAATGCTTAATTCCTTCTGAAGAGAAGCATCCTTCTTGGAGGATGAGATATTAAGAGTACAGCGTTGTAAAAAGCAGATTTGCAGTGTGAATTCCATGCAGGATGGGAACGGGCATCTTTTATGGGCCCATGCAGTCCTCTGTTAATTTGAGCTTTTTATTGTGTTCTGTAGCTGACTGTTTTTGAAAGACTGGCAAAAGCTCTTTAGCCTGGCAGCTTCCAGTGTGAGCATGGTCTGAGCAGTAACTTTGTTTGATTTTTATTATGAAACTGCTTGGGAAGTCCATTATTGTAGGAAACTCTTCATACTCGTAGTAAGAGCAATTTCTTTCCAAAAAGAACTTGCTGGCTAAAGGGCACATAAAGAAAGAACAAAGTACCATGCTTGTTTTGTAGATGGAGAGAATTAAGATGTGAATTAAATGAAAGTATTAAGCCTTTCTGTCCCACCTGGAGCATTTAAGCACAGGACCAGCCTTTCCTCTTCTACAAGAGCCTGTCTGCTTGACTTCCTTAGGGGAATGTGTTTTATTCCATTCCTGCTTTGGTTGCAGAGAGTGCTGCTATGTTTAACATTAAGCCTAGGATTTTCTTGACTAATTCCAGTTTCCAGTGAAGATTTTCTCTGATGATGTGCTAGCAAGAAAAGGAAGCCTGTGGCTTGGCTTTTCAGATCACTGAACCAATTATTACTGTGTTTCCATAGAGGGAGACAAAAAGAGAATTTCTGCCATTTAAATTTTTCATCATACATTGCAATGTGTTTATTTGATGAGTTTGGGGGTAGATTGTTGTCCGTGGAAGTAATGTGTTAACACTACCTTATGTTGGAATATATTTTTGCATAAATGTCTACAGATATTCTATTAAAAAAAATTACAGAGCTGTTACAGCTTGATCTGAATATGTATTTAACTTCAGCATTTTGGCAGCCACCATCACATGTGGATGATTTTAAAAAACCCAACCCCACAGTACTGTTTCTGAGGCTTCCAGTATTTTAATTGATTTTAATCTTAATCACATTGAAACATTTGTGTACAGTTTTTTTTACTTGAAGTAAACAACAAGTTCATAGATTTTTTTTTTTGCTGAACTTGGCTACAGCAGCTGTGCTGATGCATTTGACTATTGAGCTTGAGACCCTCACAGTATCATTAATTAAATTAAATACTTTTTTAGTATACCCTAGTGGATGCTAAATCTCCAGATACGAATTAGTGAACTCTGAACCTCTGATGCAAGGCCTTCTCTTTAGGGTGCCCTTCTGTACAGTCAGCCTAATGTCTTCAATCAGTAAAACCTGACTTTATTGTTAAATAAGTGGTTAAAAGAAGTACTTAGCAGCTGCTACTTCAGTAGAAGTAACTAGAAGCTGGTAATTTGACTCTTCAGTTCAATGAGAAGTTTACCTGCACAGTGAACTTTACTTAGTCTTTTTCTAGGGTTTTGAGTTATGCTCTTTTTTGCCTTTCTAGCCCAAGATAGTGCTGTATTACACTGTAAAAAAATACTTAAAACCACTACGGTAATAGCATTACATTATTTTGGAAAGAGAAATTGGTGAGCTGCTGAAGAAAAAGTAGCTTTGGAAGACATGTTCTATTTTGTCTTACATAAAACTTCTGTTTTCAACATAAATTTGTTTTTAGTTAATGTTTAATGTTTTAGAGCTAAGCATATGGAATAAATAAGAGTATAAAAACGTGAAATTGGCATTGCACAGATGGAATGCATATGGTCCTGTGTCATTTCTGTATGCTGTTTGTTTATAGGTTTCAGATTATCTTGAAGTTATCAAAGAGCCAATGGACCTATCAACAATAATAACCAAAATTGATAAACACAACTACTTAACAGCCAAGGATTTCTTAACAGACATTGACCTGATCTGCAGCAATGCATTGGAGTACAATCCAGACAAAGATCCTGGAGGTAAGGACCTACTTAATTTTGGCCTTCCTAAATCCAAAAGCCTGGTATCTAATCATATTTGGTTACTATTCAGGCATTTGTATAAACTGCATTCTGTGTGCTAATTAGGATAAGTAAGTCCAAAGGCTCTGTGCTTTTAGTATTCTAAGGCACACGTTGCACTGGGGGACATTATAAGAACAGGAGAACTGCAGCATTCAGAGTTGTTTTCTAATAAATTAGGTTTTGTAGTTGCTTTTCTAATTTGATAGCTTCTTTCCAGTGAATATACTTTGTGCATTCAACAAAACCTCAGCAAAATTTGGAGACCTCTGTGGAGAATCCTGCATGCAATCTGGCAGTGGCCTGCTTTATTTCCATGTTGGCTTGGAACATGAAATTCACCCACGGAATTTAAGAAATAAGAAATTATTTATAATTATTCTTAATTATAAATTAAGAATAAGAAATGATCCCCTGTCTATTTAGGGATAGAAGTAAACGAGTATAAATCACTAGGCAAGAAAGTCAATGGCTGCTGATTAGGAGAGATTAGAAGGTGTTGTCTTGACAAAGTGTGATGGGATGCTTTCAATTAAAATGGAATTTGTAGATTGAAATGCATGTAAAAGCTGTTCACACTCAAAAGCTAAGGAAAGAACATCTTTTGTGCTCTTCACTAGGGGTACCCTAGTGTGTATGTTGCCAAAAGAAAGCATTGACAGCTTCATCAATAAAACAACAAAACAGCACCCTTTAAATGCAGCTGTGGTTTAATGTGATAAGTGGAAATCTGGGTTGGTCTGCAAATTTAGTCCAATGAGTTAAAAAGTTTTTCACTAAATCTTGTGAAATCATCTTACCAAATTAAAATCTGATTGTCTGAATTTTTTTTTGCTTGCTTGTCCAGTTTTTGATTTTTGGAAGGGTTTTGCGAATGTCTTATGAGTGGATTAGATACAGTACAGAAGCATAGAATAATTTGGGTTGGAAGGGATCTCTGAGGTCCAACTCCTCTGCAGTTAAACAGGGACATCCTCAACTGGATCAGTATCATCAGGTCAAACAAATGTTTCACATTGCCTTTCAAACCAACTGCTGCTTTTTTATCCCTACAAGATAAACTATTCATTTTATGATTTTTAAATTTTTTTTTTTTTTTTTTTTTTACTACTAAATTATACTTCGATAATATACAGCAAAAGGTTTTCTGTGTTCTTGGTAAAACACTTTTGAGGACTTCTAATGTGTAATTTATGTGAACTAATCAATGCCTTGAGGAACATTTGGGATTCTGAGTTACTCTGAAGATGAGGATCAGGAGTCATAGCTCCTGCATGTGACTGGCAGATGGGCTTTGGGAAACATTGGCAGTGATACACACCCTGAGTTTTTTATTTTAGACCATCTAGATCTGTGGGCTGATCTTGTTTAATTCTAGGACATGTAGTCTGAAGAGGGTTTTTATTAAGTTTTGGAACAGTTGTCATGGGACTTGAGACTTTCAGGGTCACACTTGCTCAGGATCACAAACCCACACAAGTCACTGATTCAGAGTGGCAAAAACATGAAACAGCAAAGACAGTCTGAGGAACATTTAGTGGCAGAGGTTTTCATTGAGCTTGTCCAAAGAAAAACTGAAGAAATATATTAAGGCAACAACAACAAAAAAAATAGGATATTTTGTTTTTCCTTGCCATCAGGACAGAGCTTGGGAAATGGATCTGGCCATATTTAAGTTTTGGATTGGAGTTTCTCATCATTGAGTAGGTAATGAAAGATAGTTCTGTTCTCTGCATTGTCAACAACTGGTGATGTATTGCTCTTCTGCATGGAAGATTTATTGAGCTGTTTCTGAATACACTTCTGAAACAGAGCATACTCTGTTCTGAGTAAGCATTAAATGCTTTCAAATGCATTAACTGAATATTCATAGAATCATAGAATGGTTTGGTTGGAAGGGACCTTAAAGATCACCTAGTTCCAACCCCTCTGCCATCTGCAGGGACATCTCCTACCAGACCAGGTTGCTCCAAGCCCCATCCAACCTGGCCTTGAACACTTCCAGGAGGGATACCCACAGCTTCCCTGGACAACATGTGCCAGTGTCTCATCACCCTAATTCTTCCTAATGTCTAACATAAATCTGCCCTCTGTCAGCTTCAAACCATTCCCCCTTGTCCTTTCACTATGTGCTCTTGTAAAAAATCCCTCTTCAGCTTTCCTGGAGGTTCAGGTACTGGAAGGTGCTCTCAGGTCTGGTCTCTGCAGGGTCTTCTCTTCTCCAGGCTGAACAACCCCAACTCTTTCAGCCTGTTTTTATGGGAGAGGTTCTCCAGCCTTCTGTTCATCTTCATGTCCTTCCTCTGGACTCACTGCAGCAAGTCCATGTCCTCCTTGTACTGGGGACCCCATAACTGGACACAGTGTTCCAGGCAGGGTCTCATGAGAGTGGAGTAGAGTAGGAGAATTGCCTCCCATCACCTTGCCAGGCACAGAGCTGAGACTCACAGGCCTGTAGTTTGCCAGGTCTTTTTTTTCCCTTTTTGAAAATGGGTGTTATGTTTCCCTTTGTGCAGTCTAGACTGCCACCATTTCTCATATATGATGGATAGTGGTTTAGATACCTATTATATATATGATATATATATATTTACCTATAAATGTTCATAATCTTTAAAGCTGGGGATATATGCTTGCCTCTGCTTCATGCTTGAATTTACAGAAGAGTCATACTGTACCTGTTTCTGTCTTGTTCAGTTGGAAAAGCAGCTGGAGTATCAGACTCACTGGTTTTACATGCAATATGGATGTTCAAAACTGGCTTTTTTTTTTCTGCTGGTACTCTTATAACATTTCAGATAGGCTATGAAAGTTTGTTTTCTTTGCTTCCATTTTTTTTGACCAGTAAATGTTCTTGAAGGCATGGAAACATAACTATTGTGTGTTAGACATAATGGTGTTTGTCTCCTTGAAGCACTGTGTGTGAGAAAGTCTTACCCATCACAGGATGAGGAAAGTAGTGGGTTGATCAAATACTCTTGATCTGAATTTTTTATTCTTCTTCCCTCCCCTTCTTTCATTTGAGGGACCATCTTAAGCTTTTATTGTCTCGTCAGTTTTTTAAAGTCTAATATCACAAAATTACATCTGCAAAGAATGCAGTGTGGGTTTTGTGATGACAAAACATGTTTCACAAATTAATGAATATGTGTAAAAATTTTTAGTTTCCTGCTGGTCTAAGTGACAGTAGATTTCCTCAGAAAACATGTTGGGTTCAGTTGAATTTGACACTAGATACTCTTTTTCACTGAGTTTTTCCAGCTGTAAAATTTTCCCTTTCTGGAATTACAAACCTTGTTTATTAAGTGTGCACTGAAATTCTTTATTATTCTCTTCAGTAATTGCAAAAATGGATTAAATCTGCTAATTGTTGTATATATTAATGTTGATGTTTGCAGCTGAAGTATGTTCATCAGCTGGAAAAAGGAATTCAGTATGGATGAATTGACAAATTAAATCTGTTTGTACTAAAAGGAAACAATGGGTATTGTAGGTATCATTGAAAAGCCACTTTCTGGAGTAATTTTTCTCTACATAGGCTTACTTAATTTACAGTTATTCTTCAGGTTTCAACAGTATTGCAATAATTTCTTTTGTGTGTTTCAAAGGTATGGGAACTAGCCTTCTCTGAAAAAAAAGTTTTTTCATGAGTCACATTTAGACTTCCAGTGTGGGCAATAGTTTTTTGTCCTGTTCCCCAAGCAGAAATGAATAAGTAGCAAACTCGAGGCTTGTTCCTTGCCAGTTTTTGCTGAACAAATTAAAATGAGAAAGCTATTCAGTATAAGCAATAAAGTAATCTGTTTTAGCACAATTTTGAATTTTCTAGTGCTTGTTAAATAAAATTTGAGTTGTAAAAATTAAACAGGGGAGGAAAACATAAGCAAGCCAAGTCTTGCAGGCAGTATAATTGTATGAATGTTCATAGACCCCAGTGGGTAAATTAATTCCTAGACAAGTCTGTTGTTCCTTTTGAGACTCTCTGCACTGTACTCCATTATACTGTGTAGATCTGCCTGTGGAAAGTAGTATACTTGCTGATTCTAGCAAGTTCCTGAGGATTGCAAGTTAATTTAGGTGTTTTCATCATTCGCCATTTTTGTATGTTTAGAACAGCCACTGTTGATTAAAGTAACAGTTTATACATCTCAAAACTCCTGTATCTCTCAAATAGCTGGGTTGTGATTTGTGAGCTCACTAGGGTGTTACTCCATCCATATATTTGTGGTATTTCTCTGTTAGTTTTGTCTGTATCAGTGTTTTGTAATACCAGTGCAGCAACATAGAAATGGTAAAGAATTTATTTAATTGTGATAAAATTAACCATTGTACTGTCCTGTTTTCTAGATAAAATAATTAGACACCGAGCTTGTACTTTGAAGGACACTGCTCATGCTATCATTGCTGCTGAACTGGATCCAGAATTTAATAAGATGTGTGAAGAAATCAAGGAAGCTAGAAGGAAAAGAGGTATGTTTAATGCCTTCTATCATAACACAACATCGAGGGATAGAAAACAGAATTTACGAATGGAATATGGAACGAGTGAATGTCAGACTAAGGAAGTTCATGTTGACTGACCTTGAAACTTGTTTTTTCCAGCTACATGAACTGGTCTGCTAGGACACAATGCCTCTTCATCAAAGAGGGATGCATTGGCTATTGGTGCAAAAAGTAAAACTTCATATTGATGGATAAATGTTGGGATTGCTGTACCAAATAAAGATGTGGTGAAAATAGCTGTATTCTAAAAATGGAGTGTAATAATTATAACTAGGGAGAATGCCATTTAAACAGTGGATTTTCCGTTCACCGTGGCATGTGCACAAGTGTACTTCTGGTGATAATAAGTTGATTTGCTGGATTAAGGAGCAGCCACTACATCCACACTGATGGAGCATGAGGTTGGCAATCTGGTAGTCCAGCATCAGCAAATACAGCCCCCTGTATTGTAGAACATTACTGACTTAGCTTTTATTTACAATAGTACAAGTTTTCAATTTGTAGTCCATAGACCTCTAAGTCTGTGGACAGCTTCTAAAGTGACTACAAAGGTAATCAGAAGCCCAAGCATATTTCTAGTAAAGAGGCTGTTTTCATGAAAGCTTCTGTACCTCCTTGGAAAATTCTTGGAAAAAAAAAAACTTGGAAAGTTCTGAATGTTGTAAAAGATTGAAAACCATTGAGCTGTAACAGTAGAGCAAAATTTCATGCTGATTTAGGGATTACTGATTTCAATAATTCCTGCTTTGACTTGGCAAGTTGTTTCCTGCTTTGCCTCCTGCTTTGGTAAAAAAACCTGAATTATTTGATTTCTAGGTTAAATTTGGCTTGTCTTACCTTCTAGTTGCTGGTTCTTGAAATACTTCTGTCAGGAGACTGTAGACCCTTTATTAATAAATTTCTTTGAACTATGCAAATACCTGTAGGCTTTCTCTTCTTTAGGCTTAAATGGCTACATTTCCTTTTATTTTCCCACTCAGTCTTGCATTTTTAGTCTCATTCTGTCCAGGCTTCCAGTGTGTGTCTTGAATTGGGGATAAGAGAACCAATTGTAATTTATTGTGGTTGTAAAATAGAACTAATATAATGCCTTCATTTTTCCTCTGTACTTTTCTATAAGAATATTCACAATTTTGGCCTTAGTGTCACGCTGAGAGCTGTGCTCAGTTAATTATCCATTATGAGTCCCTCATGACTGTTAAAGGTTATTGCTTCCCAGGTTAAAGTAACTGTTTGTAAGAGCTCTTTGTTACAGAGGGTGACTACATAGCTTCTAAGTCCCTCCTTGTCAGTCTCACTAGGGCCCACTGGAACCCTGCCCTTGTGGCAGTGACCAAGTTATACATATTTCTGGGAACAAAACCCACGGAGAGGGTGTTTTTTAGAAGTCTTAATTAAGACATGATGGTGACATGCAATAAACTTGTTAAATGAGAAAAGGAAGGTACTGTTGGTGTCAGATGCTGGTTAGTGGACCTACAGGTGTCTGTAGGTAACTGGCAGTACCAGCTGTCCCAGAGTGACAACAGCTCAGGCACAACAAGGGACAGGTTTCAAAGTGCATTCTGTGCATTGGGATGGAACCTGCTAGTGTCACAGGTACCTGCAGGTCACATTTCAAAGATGCTCATGTTTCTGGACCATATTGTCATGGTTTCAACAGCAAATGAGCTCTGCAGTTGGTTCAGCTGTAGAGTGTGGAAGGCGAAGATCATTTACTGGATTAGCAAGGATGGATTTGGAATGGATGGAAGAAGTTAGCAGGTGGCACTTCAGGCAGGTAGTTTTTGGTCATTGTAATAAGAGGAAAGAATGTCAGTGCTGGTCAGCCTTGCCATTACTTCCATTTTGCTCTAAGGAATATGCTCAGGAAGATGGCAGATCAGGAAAATCACAGTGCATCTGATGGCCTAGACTTTGACATCTACCCTGTTTTTGGACCATTTTGGACAAGGGACAGCAAAGGCACAGACTTGCATTTTTGTTTTTTGATCAGATGTCCACAAGGTTATTAAGTGATTTCTGTTTTCTTCTTTGGATGACTAGATGGTCAGGTGTAGAAATGATCTCCAGATCCCCCTTCTTTCTCTCTGCTTTGTACGATTAAATGTTTCAGTGAGGAAATACCTGAAGAAAACTTAAGTAGTGTGAACTACACCTTTTGCTGTCCAAAACCTTTGTGCATCTGGTCACTTCAATGAAAAGTGGTTGCTTACACCAGGCTGTTTGTCTGTGTGGGGTTACCTGATGGAGACACCAGGCTGATTTGGGCAGCACAAAGTGATGGGGAATTGAACCCTTAAGTTACCTCCTTTTAATACCAACAAGAAATGTTCAAGCAAGACCTTAAATGAACCTTGATGCTGTAGTCACAGTGAGTGTGCTTCCTTGTGTGATGCACAGCAGGCTTTTTTTCAACTTAAAGTATGCTACGCTGCTTTTTTTCCTTGCCTTTTAGAAGTGCCAGACTAGGGTGTATAAAGTCTGATAGGGAAAAAAAATCCCCCTCAGTGTACATGTTTCTTTGCATAGGTTTCTGAACTCAGCTTGATACAAAATACTACCTTCAAACCTTACCACAGTTAAAATTCTTAGCTTGCCAACAGGACTTGTGTGAAAGAAAGGCAATGATGCAAACAGTGGACTATGAGGAAAAAGAGTCCAGTTTTGTCATTAAAATATATCAGTGTTTTTTGGACTGAATATGAAACTTGTGTTAATACCTTCTCAGAAGAGATCAAGGTAGTGTTGCAGTCATAGATTGAGTTGGGGTGGGTGACTGGCTGTCAAAAAGGAAATTTGTCTTCTGACGAAAAGAACCATGCGCTGTATTCAGTTACGTTGTGGCCACCATTTTCTTGGTGACATTTGGAAAGACTTCAACATGAATTTTGGATGGAATCAAGCAAGTTGGTCTACATGAGGCTTCGAATAGATTCTCTGGAAATGTTGTCAAGTGTTTCTGCCTGGAATCACAGAGGAGTCTGGAAAGCAAGTGACACACACTGCAGGCTTTTTAATCTTTACCCACTTGAAAAGCCATCGATTTTCTTAATTGTGCCATGTATTAGCTTTTAATTTATTTCCAGGGTACTGAAGATGAGGGATAAGACTAAAAAGCTCCACATCCATTTTCTTCGCAATTCTTATGGCAATTTATTTAGCAATCTTATATAGTTTTAAAGTGGAAGGTATTTTCCACTTTCTTTTTCTACAGATTTTCTGGGGTTTTTACCATCTGCCATTTGTATGTAGTAGTGAAACTTAGGACCAGTCACAAAAGAAATACTGCAGTGTAACAGAATAATAAACTGTATGATAAAAGTAATACCTAGAATTTCTTGTTTTTGTAATAACTGAAATGAGGTTCTAGAAAGGCTGTAAATCTAAGGATAACAAAGGTAAATTAAAAAACCCCCCTAGATTATTAGAATTTGCAGCTTCTTGCTGAAATGAGCAGATAACAAGGTAAAGTGTTAGATGTTTCATGTAATGTTTTCTATGCAATTTAATATATCTGGTACATAGAAATTTATGCTGCAACTATTAACTGTTAGGTGAGAGTTCTGTGCGTATTTTAATTTCTGGAGTTGTCAGTTTTCTTGTAATCTCTTGATCACTTGGTTCTGGTTAGAGTTAGAGGAATTGTATGACATTTTGAAGACTTGTTCTAGTGGATGGATAGGAAATTCCAGTTCACAGATACATGTTCGTATCTTTAAAGTATGCTTAACCAATGTGAAAGTTTGCATTTTTAGTATTTAATTAAAAACCTATGAAATAGTAGAAGCTGTGATATGAACTTACATTATAGAAAACAAACTAGACTTTCTGTTAAAAGCAGAATTGCTTTTTCTTAATCTAAGAGCTCATACTGACTTTGAAATGGATCCATTTTACGTAACAGATCATGGTGACAGTACAAGGTTTTTATTCAGCCACTCCTTTTGATATGGCATTCAGTGCCATTATGAATAGTCACTTATTTTAAATCATCTGTTTAAGATTAGGAAAAATTGGAACTGTCATTAAGAATTTGCTTTATAGAGAAGTATGGATACAAGAGTGCATTCTCTTGGGGACCCAAGTGTGAGAGAGAGAGTCATATTTTTCTAAGCCATCAGAGCTGGCAGTCTTAAGACTCTGCAACCAGTGAGTTATGTTGTCACTGGAAAACAAACACTCTGGATTCTTATCTCTGTTTTAAATGCAATTGGTGTGTTCTTATTGCAGCATGGCATTCCAAGTTTCTTTCTAAATTCAGTAGTTTTATGCAGCTTGGTTTATTTAAATAGGTATGTTTATCTTCTGTATGCAGGCTTATCAGTAACAGCAGAACAAATAAATCCTCATGGTTCCACTGTACGGAAAACAGAAGCCAGAGCTGAAGAGGCGTTTCGGAACAAGCAGAAGCCCACGATGGCAGTGTGGCCCAACTCTGCTAATAAATGTGCATGTGAGTACCTTGGGTGATAATGGTGCAAAACTAGAGGTACATTGAATGGCAGGCATTTCAAATCTGTCTTTACTACTGCTTACTGGTTATTTACAGAAGTAATTTTAGGCATGAAACGTGGAATTTTAGGGAATACTCTTTTTTTCTGACTGCATGAAATTTCTGCCTAAGAAGTTGTTAAGAAACAGGATTTCTGGTTTTGTGATAAAGAATAACTTTTTCTAATATAACAAGTGTTACATTATTTAAAGAAGACTATTTTCAGTATAAGACAACTCTCATCCTATGAGAAGATTACTTATATATTTTTTAGTGTTAAGATTTGTTCATTTTGTGTATGTATTCACAGGTACACTGCTTAATACTCTCACATACAGTTTATTACATACATTATAATTACTCCCTATTTTCATTACATATAGCATCATGCTAAAAGTTGGAAAGAGGTTACAAATTTAACTATTTCCCTTTATGACACCTGTTTTTTTCACTAGTTAATACTCATTATTGGAGGATGTTAAGAGTGGGCTAGTCCAACTGAGTGATCAGAATCTCTAGAATTGTGAAGGGTGGCTATGGTCTAGGTAATTAGAGGCACTGCTAATTATTTTCAAGAGGTAAGCTGGTTAGAACCAGTATATACACAACAGATGTTTTTGTTATAAACAAAAAAAAAACCAACCGTGAGAGATATACTGCATGGCTTTTCCATTGAAGATGTGGAATCCATTATTAATATATTATTAGCAAGCATTATTAATTATGGCTTAGTAGGCAAATTGGCAGGTTGGAGCTGACAGGTGTTCACTGGTCCTTGTGCTTTCCTTCAGGTTGCTTTTCCTTGATGAGAGAGTTTTCTAGGCATGGTGATGACTGCCCAGAGATGAACATTGTTTATATATGAATGATAGTGTTGATGTCAAATAGTTTAATTAATTAGAGGTGCGTGGTTTTATTTCCTGAAGCTGTATTTTCTTCTGTTAAATGAATTAAAGTCAATCGTACAGAGTTATGGCTTGAATAAATTGTTATATAATAAATTGATGATGTGAATCCAAGCTGTTCTTTAGTCATTTGGCAGCTCGTGCAAAAGCAGAGGGAGGAGGGAAGGAATTCTCAATTTTTTTAGGTTTCTGTGAAATTCAAGGTGGAAATTCTCACTCTGGCTGATTTACAGAGCATTTTCCTGGCTCTGCATGCTGTGCAGCAGATGGTAGGGTTTATAGACCTCCAAGGCAGATGTCTCTTGGGAAGAGAGATAGCAGCCATTACTTGGTGACTTGTATAAAAAGCAGCTCTGGTACCTCTGCTCTTTTCACCAAATGTTGTGGATGCTCTGGCAGTCATTTGAAGACAAGAGGCAGTGACTGAAGGAGGCTGCCAGTGTTTCTGTGTGTAAAAAAGAAAAGTCACTCTCAAGGCACTGTTCATGCTAGTATTGTGGTGATTTAGGCTGGGAGGAAAGAAAATTTGTGGCTTAGTGGTGTTTGGGACTAGGATCAAATGAAAATCTGCCTTCTAAGGCTAAACCTGGGAAAGGTAGGTGATCCAGGAGGAATGTGAATTAAGGCATCTTGTAATCAAGATGGGGAACCAGGATTTGATGAGCAATCTGAAATCTGCAGAAGGGATTCAAGTAGTGCATGGGCACACTTGTAGGCTGATGTGGAAAGTTCAGTAGAGACTGGAAATTAGGGAGGGATGTAGTGTTAGTAGGACTTCATTTGGAGGAAGGAGCTCTAGTAAGGTGAGAGCAGATTGTAGGGCACTGGAACAGAAAAAGATTGTATGGTGGAATGTGATATGTGTAAGTGGAACAAGCAAGTTTAAGGAAGGGATTTTTCAACAAAGCTGTGGATATTTTTTTATGGTCAAGAATTTAATTTTTAAGACTAAAATACACTACACAAGCAGAATAACCAGAACAATGATTCACATGTTTTGATTTCACAGGAAAAATCTGTACTTTCCAATAAGTAATTCTGAAAATCTTCAAATTCTTTTTTTCCACGATTTGAATGTGAATTTTTTTTTTTTTTTGATAAATCAATCACAACATTATTTTCCTGGTTAAATATTTGGGAGCTTTGTTTACAGTATTTCAGAGGATAGATGCAAAAATGTCAGATCAGGTGAAACATGAGAAATCTGAAGAAAATGATTGCCAGACATCTCTAAAACCAGAGTGGACTACCAAATGTGCAGCAGCCTTGGCCAGTTTGAAGCCCTATTTACTGTTCAGGGCTAGTACAATAGAGAATTTTATTAGAGAGTTTATTGCCTTACGGTTGCTTCTCTGAGACTATATATTTTGTATGAGATTTTATTTAGTTACCTATTGTTTTGTGATTATTATTTTTTTTTTTTTTTTTTTAGATTTTTTTAATGCATTCTAGATTTTAAAAAAAATTGATTAGACTAGGTGGGCTTTCACAAATGTGGTACAGAATAGTTCTTCTTTTTTAAAAGCATTCTTCCCTTGAAGTTTTCAAGGACAGATTGGATGGGGCTTGGAGCAACCTTGACCAGTGGAAGCTGTCCCAGCCCATTGCAGGGGAGGGTGGAACTAGATGGTTGTTCCAACCCAAACCATTCTGTGATTCTATGGCACTCGTTCCTGAGTTGGTTTTAATCTGCAATTTCCATTTCCCCTGTGGAAGGTACACCTGTGGGGATTGTGAATCACACTATAGATGAGTTTTGAAAGTATTGCATTACTAGAAATTGCTGAAAATCCATTGGGAAAAAGTCTGCCACACATACAGACAATATGGAAATATATTAAAGTGTATTTTGAGAAAAATGCAACTGTTCTGGTGAAAACTCAAAACAGAATTTTGGGTCAAAAGCCTTATGTAGTTAATTGTATAATCACAGAATCACAACATTGCTGTGCTTAGAAGGAATCTGGTTAGGAAGATCACCTGGTCTAACTCCACTGCTCAGTGCTGTGTCCAGTTGGATTTGGGTGTCTCAAAGAATGCAGGTTGAGCAGCATGCCTGGGGAACCTATTGTAGTGCTTGGCCATGGGACAATAAGTTCATTATTTTCATTTGAATGTCTTGTGTTTTGATCTGTGCCCCTTGCCTCTTGTCACTGGGCACTGATGGGGCTTATTTTGACTTTGTATGTACCTCTCTGGAAAAGGAGACTATCAGAAATGTGCATTTCGTTGTGTTTGGTAAATTTATAATTACTAAGTGGCTTAGACACACGTTAGCACATAAAATATTAGCATCTCCTTAATTATTGGGATGCTATATAGCAAAACTTTATCTTACTGCTCTGTTTTACCAGTAGATGGAGCGTGTTGCACATCATTTTATTCTCTTGCAGTTGCATAGAAATTAACTGCATGGGGAAGATTCTGGTTTACATTCTAATCTTTTTTCAGTATTTAACAGTAGTATATTGTAGTGAGAGACTTCAGGTTTTGTGATTTCTTTGTAGAGAAGATGTCTTTCGTGATGTATGACAAATGTGATAGCTGGGAAAATGGCATTTGGAGCACATAAAAAATTAAATTTTTTTGTTATGTGAAATATTAAAAATACAAGTTTCATAGAAATATAATTTTGTGAAATAGGGAGTAAACAAACTGCTAACTTTTCCCAATAATTGAAGTGATTCGTGGTCACTAGAGAAAGAACTAAAGAGAGATCAAGCAAGGACATAAAAATCTGCTGCAGAAAATACAGTCCCTAAATAATATTTTGTCTGCCTTTTAATGTTAGATTTTTGAGTTCTTCCCCCAGGATCTTGTCTGTCAGATAAAAACTGCATGTTTCTGATTTGTAATGAAGAAGAGACTTTATTGTGGCCTTCTAAAAAGGTTTTTAGAAATAGAAGGTCTTTTGTTTGTAATTTTTCTCAGGCTTTCTCAGTGTTTGCTTGGTTTCCCTCTGTTCTGTCTCTTTCACCTCTTTCTACAGTGGTGTCAGCAATCACTGCTTCATGCATTCACATTACTAATGCTGTGGCAAAGGACATGGCAAACCAGGGTCTATGTGGATTTTATTATTTTAACTATTTTCTGCCTTTTGGACTAGTTCTTTAATTGGATGCAGAATTTGGATACTGGCATTAACAGTCACCCAGATGCTTGCATTAAAATCCTCGTAGTTGCTGCTGTTTTGTCACAAATCCTAGACTTGCTACTGTTTTCTTTTCTCCTCTTTCTCTCCAGAAATGGGATTTGGCTTGGATTAATTCTCACTTGAGGTAGAGACAACACAATTAAAAATTATTTTCTGGAATTTGAGGACATCTTTGCTCAGAGCTGAGCCAATTGCCTCTTTTTATTCCTTTGTATTTACTGTTCCTGGGTAGTGTAGCAGTGAGCATTCGGGATGGCAGCAGTTTGAGGTCCTGTATCTGGCATTGGTTCAACCAGATGCTTTAGATGGAAGTTGCAAACATTTAAGAAATAAAAAGTACACCAAACTGCCTGTTCTTTTTTGAGATTGCATCAAACTTTTGGAATCAATGATACCTAATAGTAAAGAAGTTTTCTTTCATCACTACGAAATATCTGCCTCTTGATTTAATGAAATGTCTCTTTTTCTCCAACAGAAGGCAGAGGGGGGCCCTACAATTTACCTGATCTTTACCTGATATATTTACCAATACTTTTTTTGTATTCTCTTGTTTTTCACCTCCTTTCTAACTTAGTAATACAAAATTGTTCAGCCTCTATTTAAGAGGTAGGTTTTTCTGAAAGGAATACCACCACCTTTCTTATAAACATGGTAAAAAGAGAGAAAAGGTTTTCTGATGAGTTCATCTAAAATAATTATTTTTTTCCTCAAAGTTGTATGCACTAGTGATGTAATAAAAACAGTTTTCAGACCTTTAAAACACACTTTTTCCTCTTTGTGCGTGTCGGGGGGGTTTGTTTGTTTGGTTGGTTTTTTAATTTTTCCTGCTTGGCACAGAAATCAACCAGCAGCCGTGAGCCTTTCAGATATGTGATATAAATGAATGCTGTAAACTCTATTAAATGTAATTTTTACTAGAGTGGGAGCCTCTTCCCTGACAGTCTGTAGGAAAGTCTTGAATTTGCTTGTGGCTCTCTTGCAGCAGAGAAGGTGTCATTCAGTAGTCTTTAAGAGCCAACTGCATGTACCAAAAATGTATATAGCTGTAATAGTTGCAGTGGTGCAGAGCTTCTCAGCAGAGGGAAAATGAACACATCTGTAGAGGTGGAAAGTCTAAAAATTATCTCCACAGGTGATAATAATCTGATTGTCTCTTCTCCTTTGACTTCATTTGTCTCCTTAATTTTCCTGTGTCACTGTCTTGTCATGTATTCTACTAACATAATTACTCTAGTTTCACATAAATTATATTTTTAGCTTGGTTTCCCAGGAAAATAATACATGTGCTCTGTCCATCTCTACTCCCCTAATAACTTCAGAGTCTTTTAACTGGCTGCAGGCAGATTTGACAGGAGTTGAGGGCTGAAAGATTAGATTCCTGCAGGTTTTCTGAAAATTGGTAGCTGGATGAATCCACTCATCTACTGAAGGAAAAGGCTGTAGGTTGAAAATGGAAGTTACCAGATCTGCCTGGCCTTGCTAGCTGTAAGTTCAAGCATTGTGTAGGCCAGGCATGGTGTGCACACCTTGGGTGGAGTGTATCATGTATCTTGGGGTGAGCAGGAGAAGAGGGGGAGAGTTTAATGAGAAAGAATGGAAAGAGCCTGAGTCAAGAGCATTGGAGGGGATGGTTGGGGGAGGTTGACTGGGGGAAGCAACGTGCTTCATCTTCTCTTACAGAACTTGACACATCCTTGGTGAATAGAAGTGCTGAGGTTCTTTGGTAGTTGTTTACATAACATAAACTGTCATACAAAGATCATAAATATGTTAAGTTGTTGCATGGAATTTTTTGGTTTTTTTTTATATTTATCAGGTGTGCCTTGAGTGCCTTTGAACTAGATGAAGAAAATGTATTTCTTAGGGGTTAGTTCCACAGTCCCATGAGGTTGGTCAAACTGCAGGTTACTACTGCAGCTGTTTTGCCTTTTCAGTCTTCACATATTCCCACCACCTCCCTTGTGCCAGCACCATCATTCAGGAGTTGGAGAGCTGAGTTGGGGAACTGAAGATGTTGAAAACCAACCTAGAAAAAAAGACAATGTTTCCAACAGATTTAGTTCCCTTATCTATTTTACTGCAGGAACAGTAGTGCCGGCACAAATGAGGCAGTGGAAATGCTATAGCTTGCTTTGGAGGGAGAAATGGCTTTGTCTGGTAGTGGAAGCTGGCACTCATTTTGCTTTTTAAGCCATTGTGGAACTGTACTCCGTCCTTTCTTGCTGCTTATCTCTGACTGCAGTTTGGGACTTTGTGACTAAAAACTCCAGTCTTTCAAATGGACTATTCAGTGCCCCTTGGTAAGGAATGTGGAGCTACTGGAAGCAGCTAAATTACTCTGGCTGATATATAGATATCCTGGATGCTGCATGAGAGAGTAAATTGTGGGTAATAAGTGCTTTCTCAAGGCTTTGAGTTACTTTACACACAAGACATCAGAAGGAAGTTTAGGGTTTTGATCATGGGAGAAAAACTTGAAACATGTGCATTGCTTCATGTGGTTCTTGATGACACCGCAGAGACAAAATCTAGATCCATGGTGATCTTGCTTGCCATGAGAATCTCCATTGGAGTTTAATCCCCAGGAATTCTTCATGAAATAAAGGTAACAACAGAGAATCTACTGTTTGATGGATGTGAGTTTTATCATTTAATGACAGAGGATTCACGTTCTCTGATGGACTTCTTAGCAGTGCAGCAGCTTATATGGGGTCTTTTCTGCAGCACAAAGTGAACTTGTTAGCCTCCCCTAATAGTGTACTGCACTCCATATATTGTAGTAGTCAAAAGTCAAGAGAAACTTACCTGCTTTGTCTGCCACATCTTCTCAGTAGGAGTCCCTCCACATTAAGGCAAGCAGGTCAGCTTGTTAATGAATGACAATCTTTGAATCTTCTTCCTTTTCCAAATGTTCACTTTATTTCTATATAATTCGCAGTTCTGTCACCGTAGTGCTAGATTTTTGGGATAGCAAGTGTATACCTGAACTTTGAAGCTTCTTTACCATCATTCACCCATGTTTTTGAGACCGTTTTCCTGAGACCATGATAAAGCCAAGGCTGTTCGTGCTTTTGCAGAAATATTTCAGGGATGTAGAAAGGATTTAGATGGTTTTGTATTGTTTTGGCTTTTAGACCATTGCAGTTTAGTATTGAAGAACTGTACTTTGGACAGGGTGTATGTACACACCTTTATGAGGGTGCTTGTTTCACCAGAAGATGTTGTCATTACTTGGTGTATCTGACTTGAGAATATTAAGACAGAGTCTGCAAGAGGTTGAGAATTTCATTTTTTCTTCTTAAATAAGTGCAGAATTTCTTTTTTAATCACGGGATGCCATCTCTGCCTTAAGTTTAGGGATCTTTCATCAGACTCTTGAAGTATCTTAACATAGGATTGTGAGAATTGAGAATCCCCACTTACTGTTTAATGAAATGTAAGATAAATTTTTATTGAGTGATCAGTTACATTGCACTTGTAAAAAATTCTGCATGCTTAGACTGCAGCCTAGGAAGAAAAAAAAAACTGAAGAATGGTTGTTTTTGATACCAGCTTGATGTGAACTTCAGTCAAATGACTTGTAGTCAAACAGTTATTTATTGTCATAAAAAATTCTGAATAAGGTTTTACAAACAAGGCAACCAGAAGCTAGAACTGAAGTGAGGATCCCCTTTGAAAATCTGTAGAGGTTGTGTGACGATTATAGAGAGAAGAGTTTAGCAATTCAGAAGAGAAGTGAATGTGTTCATGTGTGAATAATTGGTATTATAATAGTTTGAGTTATAGATACAGGATTCCTCTGACAATAGTATTTCTATGGCCTCTGGAACAAATGCTGCCAAAAGACTGGGTATCAATGGGTAGATTTCAGATGAGTAGTTTTAAAAGGAATAATTGAAAATGTGTCAATACATTGACTTGCAATTTCATATACTCTTAATTTTTTAAACAGAGTTAACTCAAAGCATTTCTTTGTTAAATAGCTACCCCATTCTTTTAGTTTCTGAAAACTTTCCTGACTAGAAAATTAAAAGTACAGGATTCTTCCCTGGATATTTTAAGGTCTTACAAGATATGAACATTAAGGTGAGAAGAGGGGACTGCAGATGTTTATTTTTTAGCAGCAATCTATTATCACATCAACCCTTTAGTTTTACAACAGCCCTCATATGATATGCCCTCATACGAAGCCCTGATATGATAGCTTCTCAGGTCAGTGTGAATCTTGTAGTAGTGCCTATTTCTTTCCAGTAAATATAAAGGGAATCAATCTAGGTGATAAGATCTGGTGTCAGCATCTTCATTTGGTCCATGATTCCCTGCTCCATTCACCGCTTCTCCTACTTGTACCACTCTGTTAGCTTTATTGGAGCAAGAAAGGACAGAACAGAAAGGACTTTGCTGGTGTGGTGGGCTTTGTTTTAATATGTTGTATTGCTTGCTTAACTTTTCACTCTTCCTAGAAGCTTGGCTGCCTGTATAAAAAGAAAAAAATCTCTGGTGTTGCGGGTGCCAAGAATCTGGAATAAAATTTTTCTTCTCTTATCCTAAAAGACATTGCTTTGCACAGAACAATGCAGACTAAATGACAACAGAAAGGCAGTGTTTGGAATGGGCAGTTTACATGTGTGAACTAGAAGTCTGCTTCTAATATGATCAAGAAGGTAAAAACTGGTGAGTGGGCTCATGATGTGTAAGGTAGGGGACCAGGAATCTCACTAATGTCATGAAAATTATACAGACAGTTTTGTGTGAAATAAATTCAAATGAGGAATTTAGGTAGGTTTATGAAGGCCTGAGGAGATGAGTCTTAAGTGGCTGGGATGGAAGGGGTTGAAAGGCCAGCAAGTCAAGGGGCTTCTCAGTTCAAGAAGGGTAAGAACCCACTGGAAAGTCCAGCAGAGGGCTAGGAAGGTGATCAGAGCAGTGGAGCATCTCTTCTATGAAGCATGGCTTAGGAACCTGGGTCTGTTTTGCCTGGAAAAGACAGAGGGGATATTAAAAATACTTAAAAATACATAAAAGGTGACAGTCAAGAGGATGAAGCCAGGCTCTTTTCAGTAGTGTCCAGTGACAGGATGAGGAGTAACTGGCACAGACTCAAAACCAGGAAATTCCATCTGAACATGAGAAAAAACTTACTTGTTTGAGGGTAACAGAACACTGGAACAGGCTGCACAGAGAGGTTGTGGAGTCTCCTCCTCTGGAGATGCTAAAAAACCTGCCTGGATGCCATCCTGTGCACTCTGCTCTAGCTGAACCTGCTTTAGCAGGTGGGTTGGAGTAGGAGGGCTCCAGAGGTCCCTTCCAACCCTGGTAATTCTGTGAATCAGTAAAGATCTTACCTGGATGACAGAAGGAAAGGTTGATTTGTACAAGTTTAGGGACAAAAGAAGCAGGATTTTTGAAGGGCTGCTCAGTTGTTTACAGGTCTGGGCAGCTCAGGTGATGCCTTAAAACAAGAAGTGCTAAGATTCTGAATTTAACATTAGCTGAATTCTATTGACTAAATGTTGGTGAAAACCCAAAGTAGCTAAGTTATTGGTCCTGTCAGTACAAATACCATTACGTATTAGGAGAGCATGCTCTGCAGGATCTGGCCATGAAATGCTGGTGTTTTGTTCTAATTAAAAATGGGAATGAAAACCATGCACAAAGTATGTTCAGATAGTACTGCAGTTCAGATAGTACTGCAGTTCAGCTAGGATTTGAAAGTTCAGCTGGATTTGCTGGCTGTTATTTAAGAAGACTTGAAATATAATGAAATGTGTAACATAGGATTAATTTCATTTTACTCTAATGTGATTTCTCCCATGCTTAGAGATCTTAGGAATGTACCTGTGTGTTCAGACAAATTATGGGTTCTCATCCCAGCTAGGGCTTACAGGGTGGACTAAAGGGATGCACCAGGAAAATGGGAATATTTAAAGTACAGTTCATTGATACAATAAATGTCAAGTATATTTGACATTGTATCTGACTTTTGCAGCAAAGTCAGCCAGAAAAGAAAATCAGTGTCTCTCTGAGGGTGTCAACTTTCTTGTTAATTTATACACTTTAGGACACACCAGATTTTCTTTAAAAGGCTTCTATTCCCCTTCTGTGTTTTATTTACCTAGTTTTGGAGTTGACCTGAGGCTAAACCTGCTGCCTAATAGGGAAATCTTTTGCCTCTTAAGTTTACATCTCCCTATCTAGTTTTAGATTTGCTACTCTTGCTGTTAAAGAAAATCTCTTGTACAAACTAGGGAAAGATTACATGGGCTCCTCATGAAAAGTTGTGTGAGTGGGTTGTAGTTCATTTAAAAAGAGTGAAACTATAAAAACCTCCATCAAATCTAAGCTGGAGAAAGGGGAAGCCTTTACATCTTACAGTTCTCAAGATTATTTGTAACAATAAATACACACTGCAAGTGAGACTATTTTTATTGCAGTGTGACTGTATCTTTAGATAGGTTTGAAATCTAAAATCTTAAGGTTTATTGGTAGTGTAGTGGTTAGACTACCTGCTTACATACACCAGCTTATAGGGAGGAAATTCTGAAGTACAATTATACTTCTCAGTTCTCAACACTTACACTTGCATAGTGCTGGTACATCTTCAAAAGAAGGTAATAAACTGATCTTTGAAACTTATTGTGAGGTTGACAGACACGTATCTAGGACTTTATATCCCGTAAATGAAAGCAACCTACAAATACTGAGAATATTGTGGAGCTGCTCAACACAGGAGTAATTTCAAAATGGAGGAAAATTTGTTTATTAGATGAGGCTTTCAGTTGTAAACACTTGGCTGGAACTTCAGCAATAATGAAAAAATACATGCAGTCTGTATCATTACTTAAATTTGAACATAGATGTTTGTAAGTCTTCTGAGCTGTGTCTTATTAGTGCTCTTGATAAGAACATTGACAACAATTTTTGGCTTGGATGGTCTTCCTTCTGTACTTACTGGTCATATTGCAAATGTAAGCCCCAAAACTTCTTTTTAAAATTGGTGCCTTAGTCAGATATCACTGCAAATAGGGTAGTAAAAAGGATGCCCTTTCTGAAAAAAGTTCATTATGTGATTTTTTTTAAAAGGCACAGAAAGTACATGTAAGAAATAGGAAAAGTGAAAAAGTAAGGATGCAGAAATAAGGAAAAAAAAAATCACCTGCCCCTGTTGAGTTGCATGAAATGGTGCTGAGCTGTGATTCCCTTTCTGCTTATAGATTTGTGGCACAAATGCAGACATTTGAGAGGTCTTTCTGTAGACAGAATTGCTCAAGTGGTCTGCTTCTAAACCAAAGAGCCTCACTTTTTTAAACAATGTTTTGTCTATGGAGTGAGCTTGAGTCCAGAGCTGTGAATTAATGCAAGATTGAAGAGATTTAGCTGATTTAAACAGTGACTATTTCTTGGAATTGACAATGCACATAAATTGAAATGAGAGGTGCTGACTGGATATATGAAAAGGCAAAAAGCCTTTTCACTGTTACAGCAGTGACTCATTGGTACAGGATGCCCATGAAGGTCACTGAGTCTGCATCTACAGAGGTTTTTCAGTACATGGCTGGATAAAGCCTGGAGCAACCTGGCCTGCCCTCATAGCTGACCCTGTTTTATAGGTTGGACTAGAGACTTCCTGATGTCCTTCCACCCTGAATTATCCTGTGAATCCATGGATTGCACTTCCATTTGTTTTGTTACATAATGGTTTCAAATCGCTGAGGTTCTAAAAAGGGAAAAGGAGAATAACTAATGGTCTTTAGGGTCTGCATTACCCACATGACAATGACTGAGTTCTACATCATGGCTTCGCTGTTTTCTTCCAGTGTTTTACCTACTAGTGGGTATATATAAAATAGATTTAGCAAGTCTTCCTTGTTTCCATAGTTTCGGTGGGAATTGTGTGCATGACAGCGTTTACTCCTTAATACTTCTAAAAGTTCTTTATATCTGTAATTCTCTCACACTGAAATCAACAGCTTGGTTTTTCCTTGAAGACCGAAAACATTTGATTGCCTCTTGCACTACAGCATATTCTTGTATCATACTCTTTTTACTGAGGAGGTACCTGTGCATCTAAAGGTTTCTCTTTTTTCATTATAATTCAGTTCGAATAAGGAGAAAATCAAGACGGCGCTCGCAGTGGGGCAAAGGCATCATTAAGAAGAGGAAAGTCAATAATTTAAAGAAAGATGAAGATGATGCAAAGTTTGCTGATGATGAAAATCATGGAGAGGACAGTAAATTGCTGGAAAATGGAGAGCTAGAGATCAGCACTGACTGCATTGAGGAAAATGGGGAGGAAACAGGAGATCTGTCTATGACAAATGATGAATCCTCTTGTGATATTATGGATATAGATGCAGAGCAGAGACTTAACAATGGGACATCAGGAAAGGAAAACAATTTTGCATCCACAGAAGAAGAGAGCTCAAATGAATCTCTGCTAATAACTGACAGTATTACCCTGGGTGCTGAGGAGTTAAGGAAGGACTCCACATCGAAAGGGGACTGTGTGAATGGAGAGACATCTGTGCACAGCTCAGAGGGTGTGCCTGGTGCACCATGTCACAACGGTAAAGTGGAATCAGTTGATGCTGTTTCCTCCTGTGGCAACAGCTATGGGTCTAGTAACAAGCAGAAATCTTCATCTGAAGGTCAGCCAAAGGAGAAAACAGAAGTTTCCACTCAAAGTCAAGGGGCTGATCTAGTGAAAGCTGAGTTACCACATTGCAGCAATAATGAAAAAACACTACAGAGTACAGACATTGAAACTAAAGATGCAGAAGCAGATAAAGAAGGTATAACTTGATTTCAGTGTCACTGTCCTTACCTTAGTTCCCAAGTTTATATGTGTATATTTTTAATTGTAATATGTTCGTTATTACTAGATGATAATATTTTATGAACTATTTATTTGAAACTGTTAGTACTCTTAGAGTAGTTAATTCCATGTAGATAAATTAGAAGTCCACTCTTCACTTGCAGTCGTGTTATCTTAGGTAAGTAAGTGTATCTCCATACTTAACAATATTCTGTTTATTTTTGTAGGCTGGATGGGAAATACTGTAAATCCTGAGAACATTTAAACAGAAATCTATTTTTTAAAAATATTGTCAAGGCACATAAATATATGATACGTTTTGATCTTTGTTCTGTCATCTACATTTTGATCTATATGATATGCTTTGGGATTTTTTTGTTGTTGTTTGGGGTTTTTTTAGAGATTTATAATAAAAATATCATTGACATTGAAGGAAGATCTTGCTCTGGCAGGGGAGTTGGACTCAATGATCTCTCAAGGTCCCTCCCAACCCCTAAAATTCTGTGATTCTGTGAAAGATCATAGAAATCCAGGATGTATTCCTTTAAAAACATCAGCTCACAGCAAAAGTTAAAGCAGTTTAACTCACAGCAAAAACCATTGTTTATCTAATGGAGAATGTACCTGACTTTGGACTTGCAGTCAACACAGTAACAGTGTAGAAAAAAGATAAGAGAAGGAGAAGGGAAATCCTGGTGGTGCATAAAAGAAGGGGCCGTGTCCTTTGAAGACACGCTGTATGGTTTCCTTAGGGAAGAGAAACAAAAGCCTCATGCATGATTGCTTTTTTAATTAGCTTTTCAGAATTATCTAAAAGAACGAAATCTTTACTTCAAAAGTTACCACTAAGATTTACAAAGCAAATGAGCTTTAATGAGACATCTGAATTATGAGACTATTACTATATACATATTGGCTGTGTTTGTATATACATATTTTCTCTGAGGGGATGGAGAATACTAGAAGAAAGGTCCTAAAAATATCAGAAGAACATGTTATATTCTAAGGGCCTTTACATGTCTAAAATTAGTAGTTGAATTTTGTCTCCATTAAGGATGGTTATAATAACAAAGCATTCTCACAAAAAAAAAAGAAAAAAAGCCATTTTAAGTAGCTGAGTAGGATAAAAACAGTGAATGACTATAGGGAGAGGATCAGGAGATGTAAAAACATTTTGTTCTCCACAAAAAGAATGAACAGTGTTTTTTTACAGAGGTGGAAGAAAACAGAAACATGAAGTTTCAGGAGTAGAGCAGCTGTTAGAATTACCACAGTGATGAAGACATGGGATACTTTAGGGAGAGAAATGAGGATTTGATTCACATAAGGAGAAAACTTTTGAGTGATAGCTTAAAATTTGAACTTTTGGGGGAAGCTGCATAATTTGATGTTGCTAAGTAGAAATGATACAGTGGTAAAACTTGAAGTGACATTGAGTTTTCTGTTGGAACTCCAGAGTTCAGTTTTAAAGACAACCAGTTTTACAGGTGTTTTCTGAACTGGACTCTTGTGCACTTAAACCCACTGAGAATTCTGCAAAGCTGATGAGTAATGTACACTGAGACAGTCAGCTTGCTTGGTTCAGAAAACCCCCAGCAAACCAAACAAGCAAAATCAAAGTGAAGTGAAGAAACAAGCCATTATTTAGAGAGACTGACAGTGCTGATCATTGTTTTTACAGGTATGCTCAAAAGTAAGAAAACACGAAAAGTCACTACGGAGCAGTCAAAGCCCACAAGTTTGGAGCAGGTCCCAGAGGAACCATCAGACCCCTTACCTTCTGTAGTTGTTGATCATGACAGGCTAAAGGTAATGGAACTGAAAATTAGTTGAACTGATAATGGAAACTGTCCATGAAAAATGCTTTCTTCCTCTACTATATAGCAATGTTTCTTTTGTTTGACTGCAGACAAAAACTATGGTGTCAGGAGCTGGTGAAGATGATTTGTTGATCAGTGTTTTTTGGCCAAAAAGTTAATAAAACTGCTGAATCCTTACTGTCCCATCATTACTACCTTTACAAATACAGTAATGGCACAGCAGTCTGCTATTTTAATTACAGCTTTTGCAGGTACTTTTATGTGTTAAACACTTTTATGTGTTAATTGGACGTGCCAGTTACTGAGGAACTGTTGGGTGCCTGGTAATGAGGAGTTAACATCATCTTTTCCTGTCCTGTGGACGTGCATTTGGTGAAAAGAGCTGTTAATGCATTGGAAAACAAATTGGAATTTGTGCTGATGTTTTGGCATCAGACTGAGCCCCTGCTAGTTAATTTTCTTTCAGTTTTGTCTCATTTCAGGCAAAGTTACAGTAAAATTAGCTGTCTTCTGTTACAGAAACTAACTTGGTCTACTATGCAATTTAGATTCCACTTGCTGTGGACTACAGATGATCATTTCTTTAGAAACAAGGAAAGGACAATGAGCATAAAAAAACCCTTAAAATTTACTTCTGAGTAAAATATGCTCTTTCTCATTTTATGCAGCTTTGCATGTGTTGTACCACCCTTCTTTTATTATACCATTTTCCAACATTTTTCCAATTCCAAATTTATTTCCATTTGGTACTTTTAAAAATTTCATTCCAATACAAGCTCTTAATAATGTCTGCTTTAGCTGTCAATGCAGTTTTTATGTTTTGCTTTGTCCAAGCATCTACTGACCAAGATGAAATAGGATGAAGTTTGTTCATACAGAACAAACATTGCCTCAGCTATATAGAGTATAAAATCTAAGACAAGAAAAAAAAGGTGTTGGTATAAGCAGAGAAATAAAACAGGCTGAGTTCTTTTTGGATCTGCATGGAGGCAGTGGTTTTACTGGTAGCTGTTTGCCATCTATTTGATTTCTGTGCATCTCCCAAGCTAGGATTTCAGAAGAAAATTGAATTTTTGATATGTGCCTGAAAAAAATAAAAAGAAGTGACTATAAAAAAACTCCTAATGTCATCTTCCGTTCTTCCAACAGAAACTGCTTGATTTGGTGGTTAAGAAAAGTGACAACCTGACTGTAGACCAACTGGAGAGATTGTATTCACTTCTCAGCCAATGTATCTACAGACATCGTAGGGACTATGACAAATCACAACTTATAGAGGTGATTTTGTACAGTTTATTTTATTCTTTACCTGAATTTTGAGGCTGTTTTTTCAGAAGTTTAGTTAATCTATCAATCTGTTGTACTAGCAAGCAAAAGCTTTAAATAGACTTTGAGGTAGGTATCTATAAACAGAAAAAGTTTAGTGTAGTAATGACTTTAAAAAAGGTTGTTTCTAGTTACACTTTCATCAGAAAACAATTAAGAGTTCAGTCTTAAAGCATGAAGGAAAGAGGAAAGAATACAGCAGAATAAAAATGAAGTAGAAGCAGTTTCCACATGTGTAATGTAAGTAACATTTGATGTAAAGTAACTGCTTTATATACACACTGAGCCAGTGTTGCTGTGCTTGCCCTTACTGGAATTTATGCTAATTAGGCCCCCCAAAATTATATGTCTGCATATATATATGACTGTGATTTTTCCACAAGACCTTAAAAGTTTGCAAACTTTCTTTAGATTATTAAGTACACCCTTGAGAAAGTCTTAATGCAACATGATGTAAGCCAAATGTCTGCTTTGCTGTAATCCTTGGCCTCTGAAGTGTTTGCTCTCCAGGGCCTCCTCTCTGCATCAACACTGGGTTGGTCATTTCACCATCAGTGCAGGCTGATCATAACTCTGGACATGCCTTCTCCTCAGCATCATTGTTCTAGCTCCAGAAGAGTTTGGATCAGCTTGCTGATTCAACTCCCAGCCAACCCTGCTGAAACAAGACAGCAGAGGCAAGCTTCCAGCTGGGTTGCTGAGCATGAAATATTTTCCTCCATTATATTTTACAGCAAAAGTGGAAAGGCCTTAGCATGGGATAACTCCTGCAAAATATTTTTCAAACCATTTTTAATGCTATTCCTCTGCCATCTTCCTCTAAAAATATGTTGAAAGGTTGTGCCAAATGTTAGGTAGATGAAAAAGATGGTTATTCATCATATAGAGATTTATCTTTACTTTAATTCTCCAAGCTGTGCAGATATGTTTACAGCTGGGTCACCAATAGCATAATCCTTTCTTAATACACATTGAGAACATTAATTATGTAAGTGACCCCAATACACTTGGATTTTCTCATGGACCATCATAATGGAGCACTTTTCTGCATTAATACTATAATTAGTTTATTCTTTTACTGTATTTGGCTATCAGGTAGCAGTTAATAAACAGAAGTTGACTATTTTCTTAGTAATAATTGGTTTAGTTAAAAAAAAAAAAAAAAAAGCCCAGTAAATATGATTGTGTACTGTATTTTATTTCTGTCTCTGTATCATAGAATGATAGGATGGTTTGGGTTGGGAGGAGTCTTAAAAATCATCCAGTTCCAACCCACCCACATGGGCAGGGACACCTCCCACTTAGACCAACTTGCTCCAAGCCCCATCCAACCTGGCCTTGAGCACTTCCAGGGATGGGGCAGCCACAGCTTCCCTGGGCAACCTGAGCCACCAGTGTCTGACCACCCTCACACTGAAGAATTTTTTCATAATGTCTAATTTAAATTTCCCCTCCTCTTGTTTAAAGCCATTTTCTTTGTCCTGTCTCTCCATGCCCTTGTAAGAAATCCCTCTCCAGCTCTCCTGTAGCCCCTTCAGGTTCTGGAAGGTGCTCTAAGGTCTCCCTGGAGCTTTCTCTTCTCCAGGCTGAACAACCCCAACTCTCTCAGCCTGTCTTTATGAGAGAGCTTCTCCAGCCCTCTGATCATCCCTGTGGCCCTCCTCTGGACTCATTCCAAGAGCTCCGTGTCCTTCTATTTTTATGTATTAATTGTCCATATTTTTATATGTTTTAAATATTTTTATATATTATACATATACATGATTTATGTCCTCCTGTATTACGTGTTTGTCCTTCTGTATTTATGCATAATTAATGCTCTGTATCTGTTGCAGGAGATGGAAAGAACAGTTCATGTCTTTGAAACATTCCTGTGAACTCGTCAAGGATGGGTGGGTTTGTCCTCTCACACTGCTCATGGGAGAGCAGTCCTCTGAGCCATTCAGTTTCCATTTGCACCAAGTATGTGCAGAGCCTTGGTCTTAAGTGCTCTCTCTTTTTCTTTCTGTTGAATTTGGTGCTATTGTCTCAGGTACCTGAAACCAACCAGCCTACAAGAACCAAACAGAACTTCATATAGTTGTATCTGATATAAATAATAAATACAATGCCACAGCTTGGAGATTTTTGGTGCTACAGAAACTGTCCTCATTTCTGCTCTTGTTCACTCTACATGCATTATCTTTGGGGAAACTTCATGCACAGTGGAGACCAACACATGCAAGAGAACTGGAAAGAGCAGATCTAAATTGAATATTTTTAAACAGGCAACCTTTTTTTAATTTTTTTTTCCAATTTTTCTCTTCTCTGGGGTGACGGACAAAAAATCTGTTTTAAAGAAGGCAATGATGCATTGTGGTAGGAATCTTGAGTAACTGGATGTACAGTAATTTGAAGATGAGGCTCTCTAGAACTGCCTTTAATGTGCCTTTTAGTCAATTGAGAAAGATGAGGCTAATCAGTTGGTTTGGATTATAGCAAATGGCAATGTTAGAAAGCTGTCTTCAGAATGAAGATCTCCAAAAGGATGATTTGTATTCTCTTCATTGGATGGCAAACCAGTATTATGGTTCTATAATGCCTGTCTTACTCTACAGAACTAAACTGAGACACACTGACAAAGCCACATACTTTACCAAAATGGTGGAATTCCTTTTTCATTGGTATATATTTGTTTTAGAAACAAGTTACACAGTGAAAACCTCCTGTGTTCGTAAAAACAAATCATTTTCCCACCATCTTTTTTTGTTTTCCATTTTGAGTTCTTTAAGAAAACCAAGTTTAATACTGGCAAGTTTCTGAAGTTCTTTGTAATACAGCTTGGACTGTGCAGTGCAGGTATGAAGACAATATACTTGTTCAAAGTCCTGGAGCCCAAGCTCACCTGAAAATAAACCTAAAACTAGGCTTCACAACTTGGTCCATGCAAAGCTTTGTTACTGTGGGGGATTGGAGGACAGCCTTCTGAATGGATCTGTGCAGACCAGAGTTCTCTGGGCCTGCACTGTGTTAATTCAAAACTTCTCCTTTCTGGGAACTGGAGAGAACAATCCAGGCAATTTCGAGAGAAACGTGATTTTGTCAGAAGCTCAGCATTAAAACATGACCTGGGCTGATGTATCTCAACCAAACGTGGCAAGTGTTTTTTAGAGAAGTTGGCTGGTGTTTCCCATCATTAACCATTCAGTGTGACTGTCCCTACATAGCTGCAGAATTGTCTTTCCAGAAATATGCAACACAGTGTGATTAATTTTTAATTAGCGCAAACAGTCTTGGACTACTGCAGAGATACTGAGCTACCTCAGCTTTTTGTATTTTAGTTACCAACAAACAGTGTTTATGGAGGACTCTGCTCCCATTTGCAAGCTGAAGCTAAGGTACTTGTCTCCACCTCTGGCTAAGAGTAGAATTGTGCTGCAGAGAAACAGCTCCTGGGTCTTGGGCTACTGCAGTAATCCAAAGTGCTTTGTATGTCATGGCTAAACATAATTCTATCTTAGATCTTCTCCCCCAGATACCACTGTTTTTCTTTATAGCTGATGGCAGAAAAAGGGTTTGAAGCATTCATGTACATCTAGTTACACCTTCTAAATGCAACCCATGCAGAAACACTGTATTTTTAAGGTGGGAAAGTGCGATTAAACCAACAAAACCAAGCAGAAAGCGCATTTTAAATGAGATTATTTGATCTCGGATTTGATTATGGGATTTTTTCCATGTTTCATTTAGTATTTATTAGCATCATACCTGTTTGAGATATTTTTGTCTCTGGTACATTAACAGCATTTTGTATTTTGATGGAAATTGTTACAGACTTTAAGATTTGATTAAATAAAATGTAGCAGATTTTTTGTAGCAAGTTTCTGATAAAGGGGTTTTTTGCAAGTCTCAGGTTCTTGCTGCAGAATTTTTTAAAAGTCTTTATTCCAGTTTCACTTACTCAAAGAAATTTTTGTTCAAGTAACAGCAGCACTTGTGGAAGATAAAACTGCATACATTTTTAAGAAGATGATAAATTTATACGAATTAAAACAGTTGAGAATTTTAGTCACCAGTGAGTGCAAAAAGCAAGTTTAAGCTAATGCTTAGCATTAGAAATGGTTCTAAAAGGTCAGGTTTCTAAAGGAAAATTTTTACTGTCAGTTGTTGATTGGGAGAAATTTTCAGAGGCAACTTTACTAATTGAGGAGCTGCCATGTTGTTTTAGAGAAAAGTAGCTTATATCAGATATTCTAGTGGACAGCTTACCTAAAATTATATACTCGCCTTCCTAGCCCAAATAACCACACTTCAGTTTCTGTTTTCCTTTACAGATGTCTGGTGGTTATAGAGTTAAAACAGCTGTTAATCTATCCATGTGGTCTAAACTTGTTTACTCTTTGTATGTTTTTAATTTTTTTGCCACATAGCACTGGCAAGAGTTTGTACAAATTGACCTCTCTTCCTTGTTTCTTGTTGTGAAAATTGCAAATAAACTCCTGTGTGGGTTCTTGTGCTGGGGTCAATGAGATGGAGCCAACCAGAAGAAAGGAGGTGGCTCTGGGGGGCTGGTGGGGCTGTCTTGGAGATAATAGAGTTGCTCTTGGGTGAAGTGGGTGGCTATGGAGTTAATTGTATTTGCAAGCTTGAATCTCACCTGTGATTAATTTTTTTGTTTTGTTTTGTGTCCTCTGTATTGTTACTTGATTTTCTCATATGCCAATGTATTTATAGGGTTACACGTTTTTGTAATATCTTGTCTTCCTTTTTTTTTGTTGTTTTTTTTTTTTTTTTTTTTAAGTTGGTGGGTCAGCTCTGGTTTTACCTTCAGTCTACTGAATGGCAGGTCCTGCAGCTGATAGTCATTTATTTTAATTTTATTTTGTAATCACCACATAAGCTTGAATTTGGGCTTGTACTTGCATCTTTTGTATCTTGTACATTGGGTTATTTAGACTATGGGGAGTCTTGTTTGCTTTCATTAACGTGTGTCTACTTTGTGGATTAAGCAGACTTCCTTCATCAACTATGGTATATTTTGGATTCTATAGTTTTATTCAGAACTGTGTTTAAATTGATGTTTTGCATTTTGACTTCATTTTACGTTAGTTTGAAGTAAGTTATTTAATTTTTTTTTGAACTTCTGGAAATTTTAAACATTTTACTGTAATTTGTAATATAACTGCTGTGAAATACTTGAATAAAGATGACAAGAAAACACAGCTTTAGCTTCTTCAAAAATGTATTTAAAAGAGATGCTATCTGATATCAGTCTTTCTCTTTCCAGACCTCTTGGATTTTGCAGTTCAGGTGTTTTTACTCTGGGATCTTGCTGTTCAGTTGTTTAAGCCATAATTTTGCTTTCAGTGTTTATCCATTAAAGGAAAAATACTCCACTATTAAGTTTGACTGACAGAGTGAAATTAGCACTGTACATTGGTGAGTGACTAACAGGGTTGTTGTCAAGTTGTGCTCTTTGCTTAGGAAATGCTTTGTGTTCAGTTGCAGGTTCCCACCTGGCATTGCTTACAGTACATCAGCATCCAAGTAATACCAGAGTTTCTCATTAGAGGTTTTTTTTTTAAAGAAACAGTCTCTCTCTTCTCTGTTTATCAAAGGTCTTATGACCTTTTGTGCTTGGTTTTGTGGGGGTTTTGTTTGTTTTTAGTTTGTTGGTGGTTTTTGTTTTTTGTTTTTTAAAGATGAACTTTTAATATATCTAGGAATTCCTTTTAGTGTGTGTCCCCAGTAATTGGCAATTTGTCCACAGCAGGCAAACTACATGTGATGTATTTGATGTGGAACAGAGTATGAGAAAGCTGCTCTGTTCATCTTTCATGGCTTCTCCTGAGGCACAGGACATGGAACGCAGACTTTCCACTCATTCTTTCTGCTTCTCTTGAACTATAGGGCTTCTGGGCAAAAGACTATTGGAGTAGTAGATGGTAGTAGTAACTTATTTCACATCTGACACCAGGTCCACTTTTACACACAGCTTTGAAAGCATAATTAGAAATCAAATAAAATATACAACTTATTATATATGTATATATATAATAATATAGTAGTTAATCAGTGAGAGCCTAGGCTCATTTGGTATCAGCATGGTCAGATTGTTGTTATCTGAATAGCCTTGCAGATACCAGAACCACACTGAACAGCACCCAAGGGGTTTGTGGGCTGTGAATGGAGAACAGAGGGTGTGAGGTTTTGTGTATCTGCTTCTGTATTTCAGGAGTGGTGGTGGCTGTGTTAATGGAGAGGAAAGCTTCAGGCTCGGTTTCTGAGAGTGGCTGCAAAAATAAGCAGTCAAAAAGGACAAAACTGCTTTATTTGAAAGATTCTTACATAATAATACTTGGTGGTCCTTCAAATGCATAAATTAGGGAGGGTTGTATCACATGTTGTTAATTAAGCCTTAAGTAGAAGGTTGTACAACACTAGTATTTGGCATGTGCTTCGCTGCTCCTTCTCTCTTGGTTTCTGCCTCAGATGTAGTTCTGAAGTGCAGTTTCCCCTCTTTCCCTAGAGTTGCAGTGCTGCACATCCTCTGTTCCCTCTTTTAAGCCCCTCAGGTGATTTACTTAAATAAACTAAAAATGAGATCCTTTTCTTCTCTATCTCAGGAAGGATTTGGATTTGGACTTGTAATATATGAGGTTTTAAGCTAGCACTGCGTGTGAATAAATTCTGAAAGCTAAATCAGTAAACTTAGAGACTGATTAATGAAGCCAAACTCTTAGGTTTGTGTGGTTTTCTTTCACTTTTATGCATTACTTGTGGTCATGTAACTATTATATAAAAATGAGGGATTATAAACTTTAACACTAATTAATTCAGCCTCATTCCATTTCTAGGTGAGTAAGTTTTTTACAGTGATCACTTGCATAGGGAGTATAATTCAGCTGAACCCACTGCCAGTAAATAGCTGTCTACTACAAAATTCCATTTACTTTAGGAATGCGTTCAAGTTATGCTGTATTGAGCCTTACTTTAATAGTAGGGAAAATCCTTTTCCTTTAAAAATATGATAAGCTGTTGAGCTTTAAAATGGATTCGTCACTTTTAGTGGGATGTTAGCATAAACCTGGCCACATCTGCATTCAGGTTTGCTGATACGTGGATGCTGATTTGGAATAAATCTGCTCTCAAGTTTCGGGTGCAAAAGGTATTTTTGAGTTAAGCCATGTTAGAAGGCAGCTCACATTCAATTACATGATGGAGAGAAAGGAGGAGGTGGTTCCAGCTCTGCAGTTGGAGCATCAGTGCTGCAGAACTCAGGGTGTGTAGGGATACTGCAGAATTCAGGTGGTGTTTACTGCCATGGACTCCTCTCCATGTTTGTGTTCGTTGAATCCTAAAATGTCAGGTGGGAAGGGACCTCAAGGATCATCTGGTCCAACCCTTCCAATATTATGGTTTACATGAGATGTCTCAGCACCCCGTGGAGCTGAGAATTAAAACTTTCTAAAGTGAGGGAACCCACCCCTTTCCCTGGGGGACCATTCCAATGTCTGACTGTCCTCAAAGGGAAAAAATTTCCTCTGGTGTCCAATTGGACAGAAGCAACTTGTGCCCGTTTCCCCTTTTCGTGTCCATGGGACTCCTTGTAAGCAGGGAGTCTCTGTCTTCTTTGTAGTCTCCCTTTAAGTACTGGAACATCAATTAATAAGGCTTCCCCTAACCCTTCTCTTTTCAAGGCTGAACAAGCCCAGTTTTTGTTGATTTCTGTCTCACAGCAGTCAGGAATTTGGCAGAGTATGTGAAAGAAATGTACAGGTCCCCAAGGCTGGGATAGCTGTTGGGAATGTTCATGCCATTTGTGGGGCTTTTTGTTTGTTTGTTGGTTTGGTTTGGTTTTTTCTTTTTTCTTTTTTCTTTTTTTTTTTTTTTCTTCTTCTTTTCTGGAGATTAATTACATTGTGATGAAAACCTCTTTGTCTCAACTTAAAACTTTAAGTGTGCTGTAACCCAGAGATGTTAAAGCTGTGCCTGTCTGGATGTGGGAGTCTGTGCAAGGTGACGGGCTGGCTTTGGGGCTGTGTGTTGAGAGGAAGGAAAGACTTGGGGAGATTTGAAAAGAGCTCTCTTTGAAATATTTCTTCAGCAAAGGAAGTGAAGCAGAGGCCAAAATATTCATCCTAGAAAATATGTAAATGCTTAGTAAATTAATTTGCTAAGAAATTGAGTCTTTGTGCTGTAGAGGGAAAGATAATGGTTTCTTTAGTAAAGGAACTATTTCTCATCTCCAGAATTTGCATCTCTAATTCAGTTCTAAGGTCTTGAATTCTTGCTGACTGCATTATACCCTGTAGAATCCCTCCTCTGTGTGGAGGCTACCTGAAGGAGCAGCAATACCTGATTTGGGTGATAGGGAAGGACAAATTACCAATTTACCAATCTGTTTTTTGTTTCTAATAAGATTCTGAAATCAGTTTTGAAGGGATGTTCACAGCATTCAGCAATGTTACAAAAAGTTAAGTAAGAGATAAAGGCAATACAATGTGAGTAGTCACAGAATCACAGAATCATTCCAGGTTGGAAAGGAGCTCTGAGATCAAGTCCAACCCTTGATCCACTTGCCCCTGTGGTTCCCAGGCTATGGCACTGAGTGCCACATCAGCTTCTTCTTAAAAACCTCCAGGGATGGAGAATCCATCCCCTCCCTGGGCGGCCGATTCCAATGTCTGATCACCCTCTCTGGAAAGAATTTCTCCCTAAGATCCAACCTAACCCCCCCCCCCCAGGGCAGAGCTTAAGCCCATTCCCTCTTGTTTTACTGGGAGCTCCTTGGGAGAAGAGCCCAACCCCCCCTGTCTCCAACCTCCTTTCAGGGAGTTGTAGAGAGTGATGAGGTCTCCCCTGAGCCTCCTCTTCTCCAGCCTCAACACCCCCAGCTCCCTCAGCCCTTCCTCACAGGACTTGTGCTGGATCCCTTCACAGCCTCCTTGCTCTTCTCTGGACCTGCTCCAGCACCTCAATCTCCTTCCTGAGCTGAGGGGCCCAGAACTGGACACAGGACTCAAGCTGTGGCCTCCCCAGGGCTGAGCACAGGGGCAGAATCCCTTCCCTGGACCTGCTGGCCACGCTGTTCCTGACACAGCCCAGGATGCCATTGGCCTTCTTGGCCACCTGGGCACACTGCTGGCTCATGTTCAGCTTCCCAACTCCCAGGTCCCTCTCTGCCTGGCTGCTCTCAGCCACACTGTGCCCAGCCTGGAGCTCCCCATGGGGTTGTTGTGGCCAAAGTGCAGGACCCGGCACTTGGCCTTGTTGAACCTCATCCCATTGGAATCAGCCCAACTCTCCAGTCTGTCCAGGTCCCTCTGCAGAGCCCTCCTGCCTTCCAGCTGATCCACACTCCCCCACAGCTTAGTGTTGCCTGTGAATTTGCTCATGGTGGACTCAATCCCCTCATCTAAATCGTCAATGAAGATATTAAACAGAACTGGGCCCAGCATTGATCCCTGGGGGACACCAATTGGATCAGCACCGTTCAGCACCACTCTGGTGGCCTCCAGCCAGTTCCTAACCCAGCACAGAGTGCTCTTGTCTGAGCCCTGGGCTGACAGCTTTTTCAGGAGAATGCTGTGGGAGACGGTGTCAAAGGCCTTGCTGAAGTCCAGATAGACCACATCCACCGCCTTCCCCTCATCCACCAGGTGGGTCACCCGATCATAAAAGGAGATCAGGTTGGTCAGACAGGACCTGCCCTTCCTAAACCTGTGCTGGCTAGGTCTGATCCCCTGTCCATCCTGCAGGTGCTGTGTGATTGCCCCCAGGATGAGCTGCTCCATGACCCTGCCAGGCACTGAGGTCAGGCTGAGAGGCCTGGAGTTTCCTGGATCCTCCTTTCATCCCTTTTTGTGGATTGGGGTGACATTCACCAACTTCCAATCATCTGGGACCTCCCCAGTGAGCCAGGGCTGTTGGTAAATGATGGAGAGAGACTTGGAGAACTTCCCCAGCTCCCTCATCACCCTGGGGTGGATCCCGTCTCGTCCTATAGACTTGTGAGGATCCAAGTGGCTCAGTCACATGTATGTGGCTATGAACATCAGTTTATTAATGAATTATTTGAATTATAAGCATGTAACACTGCATTTTCATGAAGCACTGGAGATATTATGGGTTTTAAATTAATGTCTGGCCTTTATATTGAGGTCAGAATGCTTGAGAAGCTTGGTCTGAAATTTAAAGCATGTCCAGAAGGCTGAAAACTTTTTTTTTTTTTTTAATAATAAAAAGCTTTGTTTTCACAAGATTCAGAGGCCAGCCATGGAAGTACAAGCTGAGCATAAATTGTGCATCTTTACTGTTAATCTTCTCAATACATGAGAATAAATTTTGGAAATGGAAATGAGATGACACCTGATGATGGCACAAGTGTTCAGCAATTTGTCACAAAAATTTGGTTTTTATTCACAGAGAATTATGTCAGCAGAAAAATATGGTCATTTCAATCCGATGCTGTGGCATGTGTGATTTAATCTCATGCATGCACTAGTAACTTATGTAGAGCTTCTCAGTCTTTGCAAAAAAGGCATCTAATACCTACCTGCAGAGTTAGTACATCTGCCCTACTCTTCAGGCTTTTCATCATCAAGTGGTGAAGCTCATGGTTAGGAACAGGTGTCTTAATCCTCATTTTTTTGGTCTGGCTCTTACTTCTAGGTACTGCTTCTTCTCTTCACTTCATGTTCTAGACTCTTCACACATAGATTTTTTTTTTGCCCCCATGAAGAGACTAATGGACTGTGATTAAGTAGCCTCTCAGCCTTCCTTTTTCCTGGCCAAAATGAGCTCTTTATGTCTTTCACTGCATTTTCTCCAGCCTTTAAGTCAATTTTGTGGCTCTTTTCTACAGTGGGTCAATTTTTCAACATCTTTGAAGCAGTTGTTCACAGAGGAAATTGATGGGATACTCCAGCATTGGTCCCACCAGTGCCATATATAGAGCTAAAAATCACTGATTCCTACTCACTGTTCCCCTTTTTACACATTCAAAGATCAATTTAGTACATTTAGCCATGAAATTGGGCTGGGAGCTCTTGTTGCTTGAATCTTCTCAGCCTGGCAGCTTTCCATTATGCCATTCTCAAAAAGTTTTGTGTTAGTGGTCCCAGGCAGCACAGGATCAGTCCTCATTACCCTCTGCTCATCTCCATTTCCACAGGTCTGAAACCAGTGATTTATGTCACCTTTTTCCTTCAAGAACTTTGGAAAAAAAGGATTCCCTTATTAGAAATACTCAGATAATACCAAGTTGAAAATTACTCGAGGAGATTAGATATTCCTCAATCTGCCTATTCTTAGCCTGTTTAATATTTACTGTCTGAATACTGTGCAGTGAGAAAGTTGAAGTATTTTGTCACACACTGTTGAAAATCTATTACCTTATCAATCAAATGTGTAATCCTGTCAGAGAATGCAATCAGATTTGTGTGATACAGATGATTTTCTAGAAAATCATTGTATTTATTCTTATCTCTGATTCATCATCAGTTTAGTTAGATACCATCTTCCCATTTTTACTTGGGATTGATGCCAGGTGAATGCCCTGTTAATTACCCAGTCAATTCACTTGCCCTTTTGGTAGCTTTCACATTATCAGCACTCTTCCTGAAATACCCACGTGTTATTAAAAATGAATGTCAGCTGGGCAGAGACTTCTGGGACTTCTGGAGGTGGTTGGGTGCTCAGTTACCTCCTGAATTCAAAACCATTTATCCTGAAGGGGACGCCTGAGATCCCCTCCAGGTAGTGGGTGGTCTGGATGTCTTCATCCCCATGGGGTGTTTCTTGCCAAAGAGGAAACAGAAATGTCAGCCATTCCCAAGCACTGCCTGCCACATTTCCACTCTTCATTTTCCCTGGAAAGGCTCTATGTGTGTGTGTCTGTGTGTGTGTGATTTATATGTTGGAGTAAATAAACAGGCAGCTTGCAGCAAAGCTGGGCACAGCTTTTTTTGTATTTCATCTGAAGCAGGTGAAACACAACATGGTGTCAACAAGCAAGGGAGTGCTGTGTTTGCTGGACATGGAAGTATTGAAAGATGATCTCAGATTTATATGGAAAGGGAGTGGGTACAGAAATTCCGGTTGGATTGGAAATTTAGACTTCCTTTGTGAGAGCAGAGTATTTTAACCAGGGTGTGGGGACTGTTTCTGGTAGAGAGCATAATGCTCACTCTATTCTTACTATTAAAAAAAAATAAAGCACTTGGTGCTTCACCTTCACTATTCAGTGTGTGGCTCTTTGATGTTGTCCACCAGCACAAGGACACTGTAATACCAATTAGGGACTGCTTAAAGTTCCCAAGGAGTGGAGAAGAATTGGTTCCTTCCTACCTGTAAGAGCTGTTATTTTTACAATCTGCTGTGTATTTTAATGAGGTGGGAAGAGCTGAAGCTTAAGTGGGAGTGTTGCCAGTGGCTTCAATTATGTGTCTGCTCTTTAGCCATGAAAATGTGAGAAAAGGTCACCAGTGCTGGGTGACAGAGAAAGTCTGTGTATCGCCTTGGCTTTAAGTGATCTTCAGCTTAGCCCTGGTTGTCATCACAATTCCTAGTTCTGTATTCATTTCCTTACAAGCTACATGCTGAAGCTGCCTGTTAAGCTATTAAAGAGCCTGTTTTTTGTTTTTTTTTCTTTTTAATGCTTAGTGCTATTGTCTGGACAGGTCATGAAAGAGTCCCATCCCATTGCCAGTATGAATTTTGCTATGTAAGAGCTGGGATATGAACTCGAAAGGCAGAAGAAAATGCTGGTCAAAAGTAACATCTGATGAAATAAAACCCAGCAGGCAGCCTTGCAAATCTTCATTTTATAGACCACCACTAATGAAAAATTCAGAGGCAGATTTGGCTTGGTGACAGCACTGGGTCCTTTTTCTCCCAGGTAGTAACTGAGCCAAAACATTTAATTCCACGTGTAAAGCTACTGCTGATGGAAGCAGAATTTTGTTTAGATAAAAGAAAACCAGAATTTGTTACTCTTTAAGAGTTAAACAGGAATTACTGCATTCCTAAGTGTGTGTTATCAAAAGAAAAAAACAGGGGTGACTAGCAAAGGGAGAGTCACCTTTAAGGTGGGTTAACTTTCTTTTTTTTCTTTCAAGTCTCCAGCAGCTTCAGACCACGCTGCTCTGCTTGTGATGCTTGCAGAGCTGAGCTAAGGAGCCCGTGATGGCAGCTCTGGCTTTCCTGCATTCTAACCTCAGTGAGTGTTTAATCGTGCCTCAAACAAATAGGCTTTTCGGAGGAAAAACAGTGTTTCTGTTCTGGTATCACTGCCCAGCTTAATGTAATGAGTGATGGAAACGCTGTGTCTGGGACACATCCATCTGCTTCCCTCCAGACCATTTTTGTTCTGGCTTATCCTGCAGTCTTCAGTTATCAACCCAGAACACTCACTGATAGGAACTTGCTGCTGCCTTTCCTTACGTGCTGGCATCTTTACTTCAGCCCAGAGCATGTTTCAGCTCCTGTTTTTGAGACAACTTGAAATGGGAAGGAAGGCATTAAGGGGTGAGCTTAAGGGTCTCATCCAATTTTAAAAGCATGTATTAGTGTGACAAGTTGTAAAAATGTCACAGTGGATACGGAGTTGGTGTCTTTCTTCCTAGGGACCTGACACACAGCCCTGACTGGATGTGCTGTTTGCAGGTTTATCCCCTCCCACCCCTTGACTTTTAAGTCACCTTTTTCCAGCTGGTGCCAGGCAGACAGTGTGGTTCTGAGACCTTGCCCTTGCATTCGAGAGAGCAGAGAAAAGCTCTGGGCTCAGATCCAGAGACTTCCTTCACGAGAAGCCAGGTGGGTGGGTAAAGAACCTGAAGCAGTTTGTGCCTTTGCTGTCCCTGCTGATTAAGCACAATGATATTCCTGAAGCCAGGCAGCAGGGCAGGCTCCAGCTCCCATCCCAGCTCATCCCTGCAGCTGTGGGAAGTGGGTGCTCCTGTGTGTGTCTGGGCCCCACCAAGGGCAAGCTGAAGTGCAGTGAATGCTCTAATTAGCTTGTTCCAATTGCACTCTGTGATGCTCAGCCTGAACACCTACCTGCAGTTAATTAAAAGATGGGGTTGCTGAGGTTTTATTAGTACAGTGTGTTTGCCATGAAATGAAATGATGGGAAGAAAGCAGGTGACTGGTGCAGACTGTCAGAGGGAGGTGATTACCAGTGAGCATCCCCCTTTGGAGATCACTCTCTTCCCCAGGTGAGCCAGGGGAGAGTCAAACCCGTGAACAAAAGAGTTTTTATCATTATTAGGCTGCTGAGCCAACCTGTCCCCTGAATTTCTTACAGCTTTCTTCTTAAAGCTTTTAAGAAGAAAAATCTCTGAGCAGATATGTGCACATGATTCATTTGGCAAAAGCGCTCATCCAACTTCCCAGAGGGAAGCTAAAATAATTTCCACATACAAGTAAAGCAAATAGCCTGTGTCTTGCTCATCCTACCAAGTATTATTGACTAGTGCTGAGTAAGAGATCTTTGCAGAGCGCAGATAAAAGGTTGGCAATTCATTCCACCTGGGCTGGATTATTGCAGCATTGTTATGTAACACTGAATTACAATTTTTTTTTATTTTTTTTTTTTTTTAGTGATCTTCACAGGCTGTTCAACCCGAGCCACTAAGCCTAAACTAAAATGTTTTAAAAGTGTGATTCAGGCTCTTAAATACTTGCGTAGATGTTCTCTCTAAGAACCAGAGGCAATTTCAATATATGTCAAATTTTTCTTTTTAATGTGTAGAACAGATATTACCTCCTAAGATCCAGCTGAAATGGTCCACTGCAGTGGTGTTTGAGGATAGTTACACCTGGCTCATCTTTGTTCCATACCCAGTTTTACAGCCACCAGATGACACCCTAGTGGCACATCAAAGGAACCAGGAATGGCTGCATTTACATCCTTGAGGGATGCACCCAGTGAGTTCCAGAGCTTCTGCACTGGGCATGGAGGAATTTGACCATGGGGCCAAGGTGGGTTTCATCTTGAGACACTGCAGCAGCACTGCGGTACAAATCCTAACTTCCAATTAAAACAAAACACATAAAAGAAGAAAAAAAAAACCCCTGTTCATCAGTGTATTTAACAAGATAGTTCCTTAAACCATCTTGAGCCCTTTTGTGCTTTACCTATAGGTAAGTTTGGGAAAACAGATAAACAGTCTTGTTGAATACAATCCAAAAATCACTTCTAAAGTTTTTTTTGGAAACAAGAAGTACTTTGGAAGCTACTGAGCAATTAAATGTTTAGCCACAGAGTTTTGGATTTGCAAAAGAAGCTGTCTGGCTGGAATGAACACAGTGTCATCCGTGGCTGGGGTGAAACCTGAAGTCACTGATCATGCAGTGTTGTTTCTTGGTCAGCTGTGACAAAATTAATCCAATCTGAATGCTGAATCTAGATCTATAAATATATTTATTATAATATAACAAGAACTTAACAGTAAACATAAACTATATACAATACCATTACAGATAACCCTGTTTTTATTCACAGAAATAGCCAGTTTTGTTCCAGTGTGAGAAATGAAGAAATAAGCTAAACTGGAAATGTTGAATGTGTTTAGGTCTTGTTGACAGGTAGCACCTCCTTTGGAGGTAGACACACACCAACACTAAAATAAGTCCTGCCCCAGGCAGTTAGAAACTTGTGCTCCAATCTTTAGGTTCACACTTGCACCCTGTTTGACATAAATACTTTAAATGACATACTAGTATATTATTTTGTTGTGCTTTTTATTTTCTTTTAAAGAATAAATAAAACAAATGCATAACAAAGGCTGGAACCTCACTGTCAAAATGAGAGACTTGAGTCACCCTAGAGCTTGACTCTGCTGACTTGAGCACTTTTTCTTTAAATACTGCAAGATACAAATTTTTTTTTTTAATTTTATAAATGATTATTAATAAAATAAGATGATTAGCTAACCATCTGCATTGATTACCCCAAAGCTGTAGGCAGACCTCCCTCTGTATAAAAAGGCCAGCATATTTGGTATGAAATGTGGCTAGATATTGACTTTAAGAGCTCACACACACCCTATTTAGGACCCTCCTTGAATTATTGGCATGGCATTTGGGATTTCAGTCTGCAAAGGCAAGTATGGCAACTTTTTTCCTTCTACTTTGAAAGAAATCTAACAATCCTTAGCTTGGGGTTACCTCCTATTTGTGAATTTTAAGATACTTTCCCCTGCCCCCTCTGTGTTACCCAGTTTCCCATTTGATCCCTTAATGTATAAATTTATAAAGAATTTCCACATCACAATGCTCTCTGGATAGACAATATTTTAATATATATAAAAATATAACCCCTGTGCTGTGCATATACTTACAACTCTACATAGTAATCACTTTAAGTCTCTTATACTGGACTTAAGTCTATGCATTTTTTTTTCTACCATGGGATTTAAACTCATGTGTTTAAAATCTGTAAATAAGAGAAGCATGAGGTTTCCACACCTATGGGGAAACTTGTAAAAATAAAATAACAAAAACTTCTCAGACTTTACATTAACGATAGTGGTGTAAATCCCAACAGAAGGATTTTGGTTGAGAGTCAGAACTGAGTGCATAGCCACACCAGGAGCCATCTTCTCCATTTGATGAACACGTGGAAATCCCACCCTCTGCTGTGTGTTTTAATGGGATTCCAATCAGAAGTGAAGAGTGGGATTATCAGGAGGATGCCTCTGGAATCAAAACCGATTTCATTCGGAAAGCAAACGCTGCCAAGTCCACTCATCAGCAGAACCTGGGAGGAAAGGTTTAGAAGCCCCCCCTAACTGTGGGCATGGCCAGAAGTGCCCACACAAGTATCACCACAAGCAGAAACTCACCCAGCCCAACATACTTTTTTTTTTTTTTTTTTTTTTCTTCACCATTTTACAGAGAATTTATTACCAATGGCTATTTTTCTTCTCCCCGGTCACCAGCTCACCCCTCCCTCCTGGGCTCTGTGATAGAGAATTGAAAGATTTGTTTGATCTGATGGAAGACTGACATCAACATAAGCCATCTGTCACACAAGATTTCTCTCAGTCATTGGTACTGAAAAGCACATATTTGTTAAAAACAAATGTAGGAATCAAAGTGGTAAGGACACTTTGACCTTTCAAATAGACTGATGCCTAAAGTGTAATAGTAAAACTAATTTGCATGGTTATTTTAAGAATCAAGCTTGAGCTGTAAAGTAAAATGCAGATTTTTTTTTTTTTTTTTTCCTCTCTTCCCCGGCTTAAAAAATATGTGAAATTCTATTGCACCTGGGTTGACCAAAAGCTGACGTCCAGAACAAGTGCCACTATAACATCTAGTGACACCCTTGTATTATTAAGTTACAATATCTTACATAGCACGGAGCTCTCTGCTCCTTGTTCACCAAAAGGTGAGGATGATTTTTCTACATTCAATGTAGACACTAATCAAGACTTTCGAGCAGTTATGTTCTCTGGCTGGCTTGGCTGCTTTTGTTCCTTAAGTAGTGGTGTTCTTCTTGCCTGCTTCCAACAGGTTCAAAGAGTTCTCCATCCAACTCCTGGGGCACATCACCCACTCTGAATGTATTTCTTGATGACCACGCAGCCGTGTCGGAAAACGGGGCAGGGCATGTTTGGGAGCAGTGTCCATGTGTTTGTTTTGGGGTCGTAGGCTTCCATGTTTCCCAGGGCAGGTCCTTCGCTGCTAACGATCCCACCAGTGGCATAAATTTTTCCATCCAGAACCACAGCACTGTAATTTATTTTTTTTTTTTTTTTTTTAAAGAGAAAGTTTTAGTTAGTCTTGTTATACAGCAAATTTATATTTTAGGCTTTGAACAAACCATCATCTTTTGCAACACGGGATGAACTATGAAGACACCTTTTATTCTTGTCTATATAAAGCTCTGTGGGCATTTTTCTTCCCCCACCTTTTCTCCCTCACAAATCAATCCTATTTTTTTTTTTTTTTTTGGTGTTCCTACCAGGTACCAGGTATAAATGTTGTCTCTGATTTAAACAACAGAAATTAGAAACAAGTAAGATGTTTCTCCAGCCCACATCTGAGATCTGCAGTGGGACAAAGCATTCCTGTGACACGTCAAACATGCAAAAGCAATCCAGGCATTTTGGGGTCCCTGACACCTTGGTTGGAATAAATCCTTAATTCGTTACTTCTCTTATTATCAATAAATGCTGCAAAGTGAGGGGGGGGGGGGGAACAAAGGAAAAAAAAAACCAAGGAAAAAAAAAAACCCAAACCGTGACAAAAAATGCTCTGAGAGCACTTCCATGGTGATGCTCTGGCACAGGAGGTTGAAGGTCCTGCTGCCTTGTCCTCTTTGTGCACCCAGGGAAATGCCCAAGGGGTGGCATCAAGTGGAAACCCAACCTGGGGCATGTGAATCTAAAGGGTGGGGATGTCCAGCTAAGGGCCTGGCAGGGGAGCTACACGTTGGCATCTAAAGAAGAAAAAAGAACCTTACTTCTTTTTTAATAGGAAAGTTTTTGACTTCAGGTATCTCCTGCAAATTGAGGATGAGGCTGGGGTAATCTCATGGTCCATAGGCTCTTGGTAGGAGGGAGCTGCATAGGTGGGGAAGGTATTTGAAAGGAAAATTGCTCTTTGGCCTCATCTCTTCCTCATTCCACTTCAGCCCTACAGCAACCATGCACAGGCATGACACTCACTTTGGGGTAATGATGTCAGAGATGAGGGACTGGGCTCTGTGTGTGTATTTGGAAGTGGGAAAAGCCTGTGCAGGGCTGCAATGTTCAATCTGCTGCCACTGCCCAGGGGAAACCCAGTGAGGGGGTGACTCTGATTTTCAGCTGCTGGGAAGCCTGAGTTCTCAACCTCGTTCAGAGATGTTAAATTGGATGGGGTTGGCGTTGGCTTTTCTGGTGGTTGGATCCCTTCCAAGAGCAGTCAGTGGATGGTTGTGTAAGGAAGGAAAACAGGGAGTTGAAGAGTGTGCACACACCAGAGGACAGCAGGGATAAATAGAGAGAGGGGGGAAGATAAATTAATTGTAGGCAATGAGGTGGCCGGTATCTAAGAAAGTGGGGAAGGGCAGTGATGCTGTAGGCTTGGTAAAAGCAAATTGATTTCTTCTGGCTAATTTTGGAGCAGTGGGAAGAAGGATAAAAAGTGAGAAAGGCAAAAGACAGAGCCCTGGAAGACCCAGGATCAACTGAGACTTAACTGGAACTGATGAAGCCACATGTTTCTGAAGAACATAAAACTCTGATGTCCTTGTGGAGAAGGAGAGCCTCAAGTTAAAAATAAACCCACAGTGACAACAGTGAGGACTCAAATAAGCCCAGTCCCTGGGTACTGCCAGGAAATAGGAAATAATGAGAATCTTGTCAAAATAACTGGTAATCTGAAAGGAGGAGGAAGCAGAGAGAAAGACTTGAAACACTTTATTAGAGCCCATCCACAAATCAGCAGGGCTGGATGATGCATAGCCCAGGGTCCTAAGGGAGTTTGCTAATGAACTTACTGAACCACTGGTAATTATTTCTGAAACGTCAGGGAGAAATAGGGAAGAATGAGGACTTGAGTAAAGCAAGTGTCATTCTGTGACAGTGAGCCCACCTCTGAAGGGGACAGAGGTGGTGGCAGAGAGGCACTGCCTGGCAGGGACGGCTGCCAGGGCTGAGGTCCCTATGGCCAAGGGGGAGTAGAGGTGGCAGGACAAGAGCACCCAATAAATCAGACAAATGTGCAAATTAAACCATACTTTAGGAATTCAATTATTTGCTGGGCGTTGGGAAGCCCATCTCCCACATCTCTGTACTGGACAAGACATGCTGGGATTTGCAGTTTGCAATATCCAACATGAGGAGTAGGGAGAATGGTCCCACCCCATGCTGAAACAGTTCCTATGTGGTGGAGGGGCTGCTGAAACCATCAGGATGAGAGATTAGAAATGAAACCATGGGACAGTGGTTACTGTTTGTGTTTTACTTTGTTCTCTTAGCAGTGAAGCTGAAGGAGATGGAAGTTTATTTGAGTTGGGGTAGGGTTTGGGATGTGCCAGGGGGACGTGAGTTCAGTGTTAGAGATGGACTGTGCCACAGAACAGCTTTGGTGCCTTGGTTCTCTAATGAGAACTGTTCAGTCATTAAAAAACAATAAATCACATAACAATAAATCACATAACAATAAATCTCATAACATTGGCTTGATCCAAAAAACCCAAATGGTTTAATTTAGCAACTTCGTTGGGTGAAGTGCAAAAAACCAAAAGAAACTCCCCCCAAAGAAGAAGAGATCCCCAGGAGAGATCTGGCTGCAAAATTACCAAAAATGGGAAATTATAAGAGATGTCAGTGTGGTGCATGGAGCTCCATCAGAGCTGGTGATCAAAGTTCTCAGCTGAGTTTTAATTCACTGATGTAGACACCCTGGTGTAGATGACAGCACCTCACACCAGCAGCTTAGAGCCTGTTATCTACTGTGTGACACTTACTGCTCATTACCCAAGGAGACTGCTCTGGGAAGAGCATTTTATCTTAGGGGAAGAATGGGATTCACAAAGGGGGGGATCCTGTGTCCTTTCCATCTAAGCTGCAAGTGACCTTGGGAACAGAAGCCAAGCAGCCACCAGCCCTTCCTGGCTGGCTGTGACCTCTGGCCACAAGTGCCCACTGTCCCCTTGGGCACCTCGTGTCAGGGCTCTAAACTGAGACATGGGTGCTTCACAAATTCCTCTCCAGTGTCTTAGCTGCCCACATTTCTTGTAAAGCCTCCTCTGTGGCAGAATTAGTGGCAGCCACTCTAAGCCAGAGCTGCTGCCACTGTCAAGCAGCTGAGGAGCCAAGGGTTGGGGTCCAGGTTCCCCCTCAGCCCACGCTCTGGATGAGGGGTTACAGCTGGAGGGCAAATTTTGCTTCAGTTCTTCAGCACCTGGGCTACAGCACAGGAAGAAATTCCTGCCTGGTGGCTGGGAGAAGCAGCCTCAGTACTGGAGCCTCCCATCATGGTGCTAATGCCTTTGGGGAGGAAATGGATGCTGAATTCCAACCTCTGAAAGACAGTGTGGAGTTTAAATGGTGATGAGAGTACCTTCTGCCCCCCCTGTGTGCAATTCCCATCAATGAGATAAGGCACAGCCCTGCACTCAGGAGTCACAGCTGAGGTTAAGGCAGTGAGCTCCTGCTAAACACAACCAGGCAGTGCTAAGTGGGCACTGAGATGAGCAGGGGACTTTGGAGCCATTCAGGCATCTCCAGGCTAACGTGGCAGGTAGGTACTTAAGATAAATTAGGAATTTAGTCCTAGACTGCTGCTACTTTGCACTTTGAGGACAATCACTGCTAATTTCTGGGACCTTAGGGAATAGGAAACTCAAGTGGGCTCTAAAACCTTGAGGAAAGTGAGTAGAAAGGAGTATGCTCATTGCTCTTTCTTCATTACTGTGACAGTATTTCTTGTCTCCCCCTCCCTTCCATCCCATCAGCTGTAAAAACATCGTTACCAAGGCTGACGTACAAAGAAAGAAATAATTACAATAATTAGGATGCGAGTTTATTGCTCGGTGCCATTAATCCAGAGAGATAAAATGATTACAGGCTGTCAGGTCCCGGGAAGGGAGGGAGGAAGGAAGCTCTGTGCTGCAGATCCTGGCTGCAGGGACACAAACCCCTGTAGCAGCATTGGGAGCAGTCAGACCCCATCTCCCCAGCAGCACACCCAGGGTGAAGGCAATGGGTGTCAAAGTGGAGGTCACTTCATCCACTCCTTCCAGGAGAAGTAATTTCAGCACTTTGCTAATTATTACCTGGCAGGTTAACGACCCTGGTTCCTACCTCCTGGGTAAGTACTGTGAGTCACCAGAGAGGCTTCACCCAAAGCCCTGCAGGTGACACCCCTGAGGTGCCAGGGTCCCCATCACTGCCCAAACCATCAGCAGGGGCAGAGGATCACACTGTGACTGTCCCCCCAGTACTGCCACTGCTGCTCCAGGCCATCTGCTGACCTCCAGGAAGCTGTGAATCATATTCCTAGGAAAATCCCAACAAACAAGGGTGAGGTGTATCAAGGACTGGTGGGGGGCCTGGTTATCCATGGTGGGAGTGCTGGTATAATCTGCACACCTTTTAAATCCCTGCCTATCCACCTTACAGTCCTTCCCAAGCCTCAGCAAACAGATGGCAGAGAAGATCCCACTCTGGACATTAAAGGACTTGATGGACAAAGGCAGTCACTGAATTATAGAATCACAGAACAGCCCAGCCTGAAAGGACCTCAAAAGATCGTCTGGTCCAATCTTTCATAAGAAAAAGACACTATTAATAATTATCTGGCACCCTGTCTAATCACATCTTGAAAACGATGGGGACTCCACCACATCCCTGGGGAGCCTATTCCAATGGATGATCTCACTGTAGAAAAAAAAAAAAAATCTTATTTTGAGATGAAGCCTCTCCTGGTGCAACTTGTGTTGCCTCTTTTCTTTTCCATGTGGCTCCTTGTGAAGATAGAGCCTCCATTCTCCTTGTAGGTGCCCTTTAAGTGCTGGAATACTACAGGCTGGACCCTCCACCTTTCATTCAAAAGTCTTTTAGAGTCAAAGCCTCCTGATGGGCAGTAATTAAGAAGCAATGCAAAGCAGAGGATGACACTGCCTCTTTTCTCTGGTGTTTTAGAGCCAAGTGCCTGGAAGATCCTGCCACAGTCCTGATGGATAGATGTAGCACCAAGTGGTGAGACTCCCAGCAAAATTTCTTAATTTTAATTACTATTATTTTAAAATTTCCTGCTTAGTCCTAAAGATCACATCAGCTATAATAGGAAATGATAAAAAAGAAAAAAATTAAACAAAATCATGTATTGTAATGTCTAGGGTTGTAAAAGAGATTTGAAACTGTAGAATTGTTTGGATGTTGTTTGGATTCCCTGAACCTTTCTATCTTCCAAGTCCACAAACAAAGCTCCTCTCCCTGCCTCAGTCCTGCCTATGCATGCACATGTGCTCACTAATTTATTTGGCACAGTTCCATAAAGCTTATTAAATATTGTCTGTTAGATGGACACAGAATCTGCTTGCAAGAAGAAAAAAAAAAATCCCTGCATTTATTAGTGGATGGATTTTCTTCCTGCCCTAAGATTTCAGGAGGGCTTTGCTGGAGGTAAAACTGACTGAGGCTCATGCAGTAAGTGCTGGGATAAGTGAAGCCTGAGGGGTACCATCTCCTCTGGGAAGCAGCTCCATGCAGGACAAGGCAGAGCTGCAAGTGCCCTGGAAGGCTGAGCTTAAATTGGGAACCTTTCCCTGCACCCTGCATGGTGGCTTGCAACACCCACGTGAAAGGCATCACTGGGGGGTGCTGCCAAAGCAATATCCTGAGTTTGGTAGGGGTGCTGACAACCTCTGTGGTTATTTGCAGTCAGGTTGGCAGCCAGGTTGTTATGTTTGAGAGAGCTTGAGCTCGGGTGGCCGTGTTTGTGCTGCCAGAGGTGTCATCTCTACAATGAGATAGATAAATGAGGGTCTAGATTAGTCATGGTCAATTAGGAGGATATCATGCCACTTCTTGGAGCAGGATTATTAGTGTGGGTGTTTTGGCCAAGCTCCAGGTATATTGTCCTCTATTCCATGAGCACTATTCCTTGCTAATGATCCAAAGCCATCATGTGGCATCGTTACTTGTTGCTGAAAACCAGCAATGTTTTATTCCAAAGTCCATCACACATCAGTAATGGCCCAAGTGCTCTGGCTTTATCAGTTATGCTTTCTTGCACACTGAAATCCTTTGTCACAAACTGCTACAGAAATTATTGCTATTAGTCTGGTACTGCAGTTCTTATCTGCTGCCATGGATCACGGTCCCAGACATGCAACTCCTTCCAGATATCCTGGAAGATTTTGGTTTTCCCTTCTGGACCACAAACACTTCCAGCTGCAAACGCTGCTTGCTGAGCAGCTCAGCCTTTAGGTCTGTGGGCTTGACAAGTGTGTGGCCATTAAGGAATTGTGCTCTGTAATAGCTTCACCTGGGAATATCTGTCCAAACGAGCTGTGCTCTCACCCCTTCCAGTGCTTGGAGTTACCATGAACTTTGAAATCAGGAAAGAAATCAGCTGGGGGAGGCTGTGGCTGGTGCCATTCATTAGCAATGCCTGGTAGTAAAGCACAGGAGTCACCATGCTTGGCTGTCCAAGAACAAGGGCTTATTTAAAGAGAAGCAGAGGGGGAGGAAAAAAAAAATCTACAAACCAACCCCAGTTTTGTGCTGTTCAGCCCGAGACGAAGTTTTATTAAAGATTTCCATTCGGCAGAACCATCTAATAAATCTTACTGGTTAAGAGTCAGAGGAGGAGAAAGAAAATGCTTTTCTGGTGTCTGTTGGGAATTGCTGGTACTAAATTAGCTGCTATGGAATTATTGCTGGCACCATCACACTGCTGCTGTTGCCCCGTGGAGGCTCTCTGTAGCACACGCCTGTTTGCACGCTGCCTGCATCCTAAGCAAGCAGAATATGGAATTTTTAATCATGCACAGAAACACATTCTGTGTTCTTCTTGCTTGTGGAAAAATAAGCTCTTGAAGGGCATTGCGGGAAGGGGGAGAACCTGCCTGCAAAGGGAGGACTCTCCAGAGCTGGAGGGGATGTCTTTTCAAGGCTTTCTTGGGGGGAGGTGTCCAGCTGGGCAGAGCAAGGTGTGTGTGGTCACTATAGTTCCCTGTCCCTGTCAACTGTTGTCTTCTGCCACTGCCTCCAAAAACCCCACAGATGCACAGGGGTTGCCAAACTGAGGTGGGGTCCATGTGGCAAACAGGACACACATGTTTGGGAAATGTCAGATATTTCCTTCACCCTCACATGTCATGTGGAGTATTTTAAAGACCTGCGTGTGAACTCGCAGTGAATTTCAAAATGCTTCAGGCCTGTTATAGCTCTTTGCCAATTTGGCACCATCCCTCAAAGGGTTAAATCTAGGTCAACACAAATTTCTTATTGACTTCTGTCAGGTGAGGCTTAATCTGAAAATGATGCTCCATTTGCTTTTCTGTTGATTGCGAGCTAGAGACCTGAACCATTTATGTTTCATTTTTCATTAAAAGTCATTTAATTTGATATTAAAACCATTTGAATGAATCTTTAATTTTTCATGTGTAGGGAAGGTGTCACACACATTTCTCTTCCCTGGGCTTCAAGCCATCACGCTCCCCAGTCACTGACATGCAGAAAGAGTGCAGACAAAAATAAAAGTCATGCAGTCAAGATTTTTCCCAGCAAATTTGGTATCGAGTGATTCCTGGTGAGAAGAGATCAATAGCATACAGTTAATTTTAAAGTTGTTTATGCTGCTGCTTTTAAACCATGTTTTTTGTGATCCATGCTAATGAGTGGAATGAGGAATTTATAGATTCACAGACTAAGGTCAGAAGGGATCTCTGTGCTTGGTTAATCTGAGCTCGTGTATACGCAGGCCATGGACTTTTCCCCAGGCAGCATCTCTCTTGGAAACATATCTAATCTCCTCTTAAAAACATCGAGCACTAGTGAGTTCACCCCCTCCCTTGCTGTTTCTCTGTTTAATTATCCCTGCTGTAGGGAAAGTGCCTCACTTCAAGGCTGAGATGTGTAACTTGACTTTCTATCCCTCATAACCTGCGACGCCTTTGTTTGTGAGACCGAAAGCTTTCCCACTTGCTCCCAGGGATCAAGTCACCTCTCAGCCTTTCTCTGATAAACTTAAATCTCATGTCAAAGATTTGATTTGCAACCTGGGGTCATTTTTGCTGCTTCTCTTTGAACTTCTGCTGGTATTTCCACATGCTGACGTGTGGCACCAAGACCTGCGCTCATCTCCCCTATGCTGCATGCAGCAGCTCTCTCTTCCCAGCTTCAGCTGGTTCTCATTTTGGTGTTAGAGCTCATATTGTATATCCAACATTGCACTGACCTTTTAACCACTATGTTGTGATGGCAGCCATGTTGTTTAGCTCTGAGTGGCCTCTTTTATGTCGATCTCTAAGCTCCTGACTACCTACGGGGAGCAGGGCTTCTATGCACAGCCCCCAATCACGCTTCCTCCGTGTATCGCTTTGCATTTAATATACCACTGCTAGCTGGAGACCATTTGAGACATGGAGGTAACTGGCTAAAACAGCTCTTTCTGCAACATTTTTTACCCAGCAAGTCTTGCACCACCTGCACATGATTTTCTGTTGCCTGGATTGTTGGTAGATACATTAAATAACGTTGAAGAAGAATCAATGTTTGCTACCAGTGGCCTTGCTCAATGGTATCTTCTCACTGACAGCTACATTTCAAGATCTGTCAGTAAGGCAGATTTAATCTCTCTAATGTATGCCTGGTTAATTCCATATAATACTAGCCAAATACCTTGGAGACTGCACTATATTACAGAATCACAGCTGTCTTTAGCAGCCAGGTGTGTTTTATTGAAAGCCAAAACAAGAAAGACAACTTCCTCTCCCCAAAAAACCAAAAGACAACAGGTTGGTGTAACAAGACCCATTTAACAGGGAAGTACCTTGATTGCTGTTCATTATATTATAAGTTTCTAGTTATTTGTTGATGAAATCCCAAATTAATCACCCTGGTATTTTGCAGAGGACCAACACGAGGCTAAGTGAGACTACTTAGCCTCATGTTGGTGCTTTACAAAATTAATTGCTGTACTCAAATTCTCTCTTTCACCTTTTCAAAACATAGAAACACTTTGGCAGTTCCCTAATCCATTCTGAACTGTAAGAGTTATTAAAAATCAGCATTACTGCTTCAAAACAGCTTCTCAGTGGAGTCTCTAAAGACACCTCAGCCCCAGTCAGCTGGGCTGCCTGATCTGGGTACCAAATTTCTGACCTTTTTCATTCACATATTTCCTTGCTGCCAATGGTGATCACTTCTGGTCCCCTCACAGCAGAATATGGAATCAAACCCTCTTGCTCTCTTCCAAATACAGATGAAAAACACCCATCCAATTGGTCTGTGCTGAAGTTTGCTACCTCATATGCCTTTTACAACTGATTGCAATTACAAATTTGATCCTGAAAGGTTTAGAGAGCCCTTCTTTTTCCTCCTATTTGCTCTTAGTATTTTACTGCTTCCCTTGGCCTTCTGCAGCAGCAGCCAGTTTTTATCCTATACATTTGTTACTGCTAACCTCCTATCTTCCCTGTTTCCAAACCTACAGATTTACTTAGTTCTTATCACACCTTTATCTGTTCTTTTGGCTGAAGTATTTTTCCTAGTCTGTTTCCCAGACCATCTACGGAATTTTGAAATGGTGCCTTTTTTGGCACCCAGTTGGGATGTACCAAACTATTCCCTTTTTTTTTTTTTTTTTTTTTTTTTTTTTTTATGACTGTAAACGTAGATTTACAGCTCACGGTTGCTTTCAGCTTTGCAAAAAAAATAATTTCAAAGTTACTTTCTACTGACAGTCACTAGACTCTACTTAAGCAAATCTTTGACACAAGGTGTCCCACTGGAAGGATGCAGAGCAAAGCATCCCTACACATGAGAAACCTTAGGAAGTTTTCAGGTGGGATGCTCAGCCAACAACCTTTACTTGAAATCACCATAACTATGCAATTTCTCTTGTATCCAGATACTTATTTAACAGGTTTTTGTTATGTCTTACAAAACAGAGAAGTTCAAAGAGCAGTTCATTCCTCCCTGTAGAAAAATATAGGAGGGTATCAAATGTTCAAGTCCCTCACATTTCATCTCAGGTACTTCGAGGAGATTGCACTATATTATAGCATCATAGTTGTCTTTAGCAGCCAGGTGTGTTTTATTGAAAGCTAAAACAAGAAAGACAACTTCGCCCCCCAAAAACCAAAAGACAACAGGCTGGTGCAACATGACCCATTTTCCAGGAAAGTACATTCCAGTACTTCCAGTACTCTCCAGTACCTGAAGGGGGCCTACGAAAAAGGTGGGGAGGGACTTTTCACAAGGGCACGGAGTGAAAGAACAAGGGGGAATTGCTTAGAACTGGAAGAAGGTAGGTTTAGGTTAGACATTATGAAGAAATTCTTCACTGTGAGGGTGGTGAGACACTGGCCCAGGTAGCCCAGAGATGCTCTGGCTGCCTCCTCTGTGGTAATGTTGGACAGGGCTTGGAGCACCTGGTCCAGTGGGAGGTATCCCAGCCTGTGCAGGAGGGTTGGAATGAGAGGATCTTTAGGGTCTCTTCCAACCCAAACCAGTTTGTGATTCTATGCTTCTCTGACTTTACTGACTGGGGCTCTAATCCTGAGCTTCATCCTACCCTTTATTTCTGCTTTTCAGCACAAAAATATCATTAGCAGCTGTCTGAGTGCTGCAGGCTCTTTCTCATCCTTCTTTGCCTCCTGTTAGAGCAGAGGGAGAAGGAAGACTTGACCTTAAGGCAGGACACAGGGCTCCAGCTGCCGGGATGCAGCCGCCTGCTCCGCTCTTTTCTTTGCAACCAAAGGCGCTTGAGCTGCCAAGAGAGGGCGCTCGGGAAATTAACAAAAGAGAGAGAAAAACGGCTGAAAAGCAGGAAAAAAAACCCCAACAAACCAGCCAAAAGAGAAAAGCTGAGCGTGCTTTCTTAAAAAGGAAATTTCTCATCTGCACCAAAGTAAAGGTTAAATGCAGCAAGTTAAAACGCAGAGGTGATTTTCAACCATAGGATGGGGACAGTCCTGGGGCAAGGAGCAGAGCTGCTGGCTGAACTATTTTGGGGATGAGGCTCCAGCTGCTGCCCCATGGCTGCTATTCCTCCCACCCCTGCCTGGCACAACCCTTCTATCCTGGTTTTGCTTGGTGCCTCAGGAGGCTGCTGCATCCAACCTCAGTGACAAAGCCTCACCCCATGCCCTCCGCGTGTCTTTTCCCCACGACACCCACAGCTCAGCCACCTCCCCACATGGGGATCTGCTCTGCCAGGGGCTGGTGCCATCCAAAGGCTGAAACAAGCCTGTCTTTCTCTAAGAGCCATGTAATACTTTTTGCAAGGCCTTTAAGTTCTGCCAGTACCTGCGATGGGTGCCAAGTTTTATTTTTGTCAGCCAATTTGGGAAGTTTGTTAAATGTGTGACCGGGTGCAGGGAAGCAAGCCCAGAAAGCAATCAAAAGCATGTAATAAATAATAATTAATATCAGCGTGTGGTGCTTATTCAGTACTTTTCTTTCTCTCAAGGATCTTTTAGCTAGTTAGCAAAAAACATGTTCCACATTATGGTGGTCACTCCTACAGCAGGGTATGTATCATCCCCCAGTTACAACTGGCAAACAGAAAAACAATGTTCCTGTGGTCTGCTGGAGGAGCCCCACACAAATCTGCTCCATGATCCATAGTGCCTGAATGTGGAGACACACATGAACCATGGTAGGGTCCTAGATGTGCCTTTTGGGAAATGCCATGACCCTGAACATGTGTAAAAAAGTGATGAGGCAAACCCCCAGATGGTACACACCCCCCTTCCCCTCTCCCCTTCACTGTTAGGTAGTATTAGTTTATGTATCAGCAGAATATATTAAGGCACTGGTAATTCAGTTTTTAATGTTTTTCTCACCTGCAGAACTGTCTGGAGTGGTTCATGTTGGGACCTGCTTTAATATTGCCTTTCTCTGGGTCATAGATGGTGGTTGCTCGTGCATAAGCTCCTCCAAGAATAAAGATGAACCCATTGAGAGTGACTGCAGGAGCATATTTGTTATCTGTCAATGGAAAGCAACACTGAGATCAGTTTTAGGCTCAGGTTTGGAGACTGTTTTTTTATTTATGCATTCCCCTTATTTATAGATAAGTCACGTTTCTCTACACCTCCAAGGCTAGGGAAAGAAAAATGAGGAAACCTTTCCTGGTCTTGTTCTTCTCTTTCCAAGTTCTCAAAGGCACTTTTAAAGTTCATCAGTCCTTCATCCCCCAGTAGGCACCTCCCTCTGAACTGGTAAAGTACAATTATCCTCTCCTGAAGCCTAATGGAGTCACCCTGAAAGCTCCACTCTTACACATAAAATTAAGATGTCAAGTTGTTTCAGAATTTTGAATTGCTGTAAATTTTAACTCAGATGCTTCCCATGCCTGTGCAGCAGCTAAGTACAGAAGAAACACACAGTGCTGAGACCTGCTTAATAATATCCAATAGTTGACTCTCTTTTGTTTTCTGTTTTTGCTTGTGGGAAGGTCACCCACATAGTCCAGAAGATTTTCTGAGACCCGACTTTCTTTTCCCCTTCATCTGTCTCATGAATTCACCTGCATTTTTATTTTCTAATGTGTGTGTACCTCCAAGCAGTCCTGTAGTATAACAAAAAACTCTGTGAGGCTCGGGTTTGAAAGGAACAAACCCCTTATCCTAAATCATGTGCAATCAGAGTTTCCAAAGATGCTTTAAAACTCTTGTGTTAACTATGGCATTATTAGAAATACTGGTAAAATGAACCACAAATTATCGAATAAAATAATTCCAATTTAATTAACTGACTTGTCCCGTATGCTGCTAGCACGCCATATGCACATTATGAAATATGAGCCAGTTGGGCTGAAATTTCTCATAATGGTGTCTGTCTTGATGCTACACTTTTTTTTTTTTTTAAAAAAAAATCAACATTTCAATGACACCAATCAGCAGTGTCTGGGGAAAAAAAGATGGGAAAATACATGGCTTTATTTGAGTTAAAATAAGCCTAATAACCACTTTTCTAAGAAGCAAGTGCCTAGGTCCTTTGAGGTGTGAGGCAGGTGTTTCCTTGGTGGCTGTTCTGCTGTCACAGGTCACATAAAAATTGTCCATATGTAGCTATAAATTATAGCCTCTTCAAAATCTGCATTTTTATATGCTCACAAAGGGTTGATCCTCTTGCATCTCCAGCAGAGATCAGCCCAGACACAGCCCTTTCAGTTGCCTTCAGCCCCTGCTACCCTCCTCTCAAGTGCAGGGAGCTGGGGGTAGTGCACAGGAGAGGAGGTGCAGTGTCATCTTTACTACACTCTTACACCTCTGTTAGTAGCCTCTTCACAACACTGAAGGGGTCTATCTGTTCCTCACAGATCTATAACACTATATCTGTGTCCTTTCATGAACACAGAAAGAGATGGGCTTGAACCAACCTCAGCAGCTTCACTTTGGGCATTTGGTTACCTCTAGCACGATTGGTGGTGTGACCCTGAGGTTCTTGTAAAACCACCTTATTCCATTAAATATTCAATGAGAGCTTTCATTTGGCAGGAGTTAAGCAAAAGCTGATGAACACCTCCAGAAGAAAAGTAAACTCCTTAACAGAGGTTTGCACTGGTTAGACTATAAGGGAAATAATGGTTTTGTGGTGGCTGCTTCTGTTCCAGCATGGCCATGGGGTTTATCTCACTCCACATCAGTTCATGGACAGGGGTGCAGCACCCAGCATGAAAACAGCCAAAGATGCTAAGGGTTAAAGTTGGGCTCCTATTACACTGAGTATCTACAGGCATATGTCAAAAAAACACGGGTGTATTAGGAAAATGTCACTGATCCTTGGGAACAGATGGGAAGAAACTAATTCATCCAGAAAATAGAACAAGGAGTATTCAGTTTCTTCTCGGTGCCACTAAGCCACTATAATTCATCAGAAAGACTTATCTGTCCAACAACCCAGCTCGCATCCCTTTCCAAATCAGACTTGCATATGTGACATTTTTTCCAGTTAAGACACTCAGCAGAAATTTTCCGTATTTAATTATCACATCTTCTTGTATTTTTTTTTCTTTGACTAGCAATGTTTTGCAGGAGAATAAAATTCTTGCATTAAAAAAAAAAAGAACTCATCTCCCAAATCTCACAGGAAAATTATCTGGGGCTCCCTCAAGGCAGAAACAGAGGCCTCTCAGGAGACTGAATCAGTGACTTCACATTCCTTTTTGTTAAAGAAAGAGAAGGAAAACCCCTTGGTTATTTTTATAGTGACTTTTTTTTTTTTTTTTTTCTTTTTAAATAGGCAGACAGTCTGATAGTCTTTTCCTTTCCTTTTTTAGGACACAATTGTGTTTGATTCTCATCCATTTCTCAATATGTCACATATATGTTGTCTTTTTACTGCTTTTGGCTTTAGCTACAGTTTCATAAATTGATATAAAGTAACCCTGAGACACAAGAAACGGAGATAATCTCTCCTGTTTCTGTGGGGAAGGGAGAAGTTCACAGCAAACTGTCTCCTGATCCTGATGAAGAAAAGTCAGAACGACAGGCGGGACACCCCTCCAGAGACAGGTAGAGAGAAAACAGTCAGTTTTATGTTTGTTTTGTTACCATGGAGGCAGGAATTGCTCATGGATACAGGGCATCTGGAAAATGGAAGCTGTCTTTTCTGCTACATAGGTGTGGATGACCACCTTCAGCCTTTCACCTTATTTCATTCCTGGTGCCCTACCCATGCCCTTCTCATTGTGTTATCCTTCCCAGGACTTTGGTAACCTCATGCATCCACACATGAGATTCCAACTTCTGCTGCTGCTAGAAGTCCTTAACGTGGTCACAGTCCATGCTTGGCATGAACAGGAGCTCCTATAGGTCAGAAGCCTGCTGTAGGATAGAGCAGGGACATGGGATTGTTTCAAAATTCTGCCAGAGTGGAGGAAAAGAAGGGAGAGGAAGCATGGAAACAGAAACAGCCTCCTTTCCCCTCAAAAATTCAAGCATTGGGGTTGTTGGATATAGTAATCCATTTCAGGCTGGAAAATCTTAAATGGGATTTGTCCAGGACAGCAAGCACACTTGAGATTAGAAAGCAGAATAAATGTAAAGGAAATAAAAGATAAAAGGTACTCTTCTCTCCAAGTGGATAACATAATAACATCGCTCTCCTTTGCTGTTGCTATAGAAAAATATGCAAGTATTTCTATTCTAGTGACAGGTCATTGCCAGGAGGGGTATGCACTCAATGACAATCCTTCAGCCAGAGGTATACTTCACATGGGGATGATAATTTAACCTACTGGTGTTCTCCTCAGTAACGAGAGTGTGCTGTCTGTGATGTGTGTCCTGGCTCTCATATCTCTCAGTACATTATATGGTCAAGTAGCACAGTTCTGCTTTCCCTTTCTGCTTAAAGATCTTATGTTGCCTTCCAGTAAAGCACTCGCTCAGGGACCGAAGTGACATTACAATGTAGCTGCACTTCATATGGAAGAAGGTTATTAAAACCAAGCTGGTCAAACATTTCTGTGAGGATGAAGAAGCGTGGGGATGCCACCAGTTCAGGTATAATGCCAAGCAAAGGGTCTCCTTGGAGGTGAGGGTGATTGGTGTGGGGAGTTGATGCACATGATGAAGCAGCTTGGAGAAAGGAGACAGGTTAAGACAAACTAATTCTATTTTAATAGAACTGCCTCTTCCCTTCCCTGGATACTATGCAGACAAGCTCAAGAATGGTACAGTAATGGATAAGCTCCCATGGCAGCTGGGAGACTGTGATGTGATCTGTAACATAGCTCGTGAGGCCAAAGTGCAGATATTGCAATTACCAGAATGGTCTCAGATGTCAGCCCTGCTGGCTCAGTGCTCTCCTGCTGGCTGATTTCTCCAATGTGCTGCAGGTCTCTATTGTGTCCCCAGTGACCAATATGGTTTCCCCAGTGAGAATTTGCTCAAGCCTCCTTAGAGACACTGAAGCTGAATGTCCTCACTTGCAAACACCACATCTGGTGTATGTGTGGGGGGATGAGCTGTGCCAAAAGAAGGGAGAAGGCTCCACCTGCCACTGTGGGGCAGTTTCAGCATCACACTTTTGGGCAGAATGTTGATGAGCTGAAGAGATCTGGGCAAAGCATGGCCACACAGATGAAGCAGAAGTAGGAAGTGAAAGGGAAGGCATCTGGTAAAAAGCAAACACAAAAATACTGATTTGGCTGGGTAGGGGGCAAAGTATGTGTAGGAGGAACATGTGAAGGAGTGGAAAAAAAACATTTTGAATGGAGGATACAGCATATCCATAGGGGAAATGGGTGAGACAAAGGAAAGTAAAATTCAAGCTCTCTAGTGGAAAAAACTGAGAATTAGTCATGGGAAGAAAAATATGTTGAAGGATGAGATGAAACACTCTTTGCTTTGAGGCTTCTAGGTGAGAGCTGGCCAAACCCACACATAGATACTTGACCTCAGAGGGAGGGCCAAGACATATACCCGATTTTTCTTGTAAAGTTCAAAAATAAATTAATGGGACTGATTATGCATTTTAATGGCAGTAAGCTATGGAATAGTGCACTCCTGATTTCCAGATATTTCTTGTATTCTTAGCTCTGTGATTGTCCCACTTAGGTTGGATATATCGCTGTAGCAGTAAACGGCGTGGTGAGGAACAGGATACTTGGGTTAGAAATCAGAAATGCTCAGAGATCTTCAACATCTGTGTTCCCATAATTCTCACCATATTTTAAAATTTAATAGTGGTGATGATTAAATACTGGTTTTCTAATAATCCAGAAATATTAATTAGAAAATGTAATTCCACCAGTACAGGCACTGACTGTTCAGGGTATCAAAAAAAGGCATATTTTAGTGCTCTGGCACAAAGGCACAAAATGAAATAAAAGGGGGTGACAAGATAATTAGGCTTACTTACAATCACTGACTTTAACATGTCTTCTGTGGCCATCTTGTTAGATAAGACAAATCTCAGGAAGCTGTGCATGAAATACACTTTTAGCAGAGCTATGTAGGACAGCCTGGCAAGAAATGGGAAGGCAGGTGCTACAAGTATGTGGCCTGGGTTCATCTATTGTGGTAGGACTTTGACTCGACAACTTCTTACAGCTCAAAACACAAAAAGGGGATGTGCAAGGTGGTTTATCTTAAAAATGCAATGGCAAAGCCCTGGCAAACTCCATTACTGGGGTAATATCAAGCTGTGACCTGGGCTGCTGCAGGAACATCTGCCAACTCCAAAGGCAGGGAGGACAGGTGAGGGGCAAATGATAGGGAATGGAACCCTCTCCTCTCAAAACATGGATGTGCATGATCAACACATACCCAAAAGCTACCATAGCATCCACTTGCAATGTGTTGGTCAGTGTCATATCTACTGCATGCAGCCACCCCCATCCCAACACCTCCTGGCAGGGGAAGGCTGAAGAATAAATGGAAACTGGAAGTGAATTTACTGCTTATTTGAGAAGAAATCCAGGCAGAAGAGAGCAGAGTGTGTGGACTCACTGTCAGTCTCCATTTCTCTTCTGCACAGACAGTATGGCAGTCCAGCCTGCTTCACCTCCACACAGAGATGCCAAAAAATGACTTTTCCCCTTGCCATGACTGATACCAGTGTTGCCCACTGGCATCAGAAGTGTTGGCTGGCACATGGCACTTTAGAAGAGATGGATTCAGATGAGTGCCATGATGTGTTCAATGCACTACCATAAAATCCCACAGTGACTTGAAACAAGTACTACTACTAAAAAAATCTCCAAACACCTTGGTTTCTTTTAGTACTTGCATTTACTGGTGCTTATCTGAGCATGCTTGACATCTTTGTAAATAATCTGTTGTCCTACCTGAGGTCTAACAAGTTTCACTGATCTCTGAGGTGACCTTAACCAACACAGCTCATCGTTAACTGTCTCACTATGCTTAGTTCAGAAGGACACCTTAAGAATTCAGAAATAACACAAAAAGGCTCTGAGGCTGTCGAAGGCATCCCAGCAGTGATCATACCAGGATTTATCTCAGTTTCCATTTTTTAAAAAGCACCCTAAAACTCCTTCTGTTCCTTTGTTTAGATACATGTTGACTGTACTACACTTGGCAGAGAATCCAGTTAGTGGGGGGTACTTTACTAATGCAAGTTCTTGTAGAGCTGGAGAAATAAAGTGTATCTCCAGAATTCCCGCTGACTTTTAGCAACTATTAACCATCACAACAGCTCACTTCCCCTGATATTCTGTGCTGGGGTGCAATTTTTCAGGCTCTGTGTTATTTTACTTTATTTGCAAATAAATCGATGTTATATATTTCCCTGTAAGACACACAGCAACTCCTCATTTAATCATGTACTTTATGCCTTCAGCTTAACTAATTAACTTTGCTTACTCCAAGAATACATAAATCCCACCTTTTAAAAATCACTGGTGTCTTTCATGTATTTCTGTTAGGAAATAATAGTATACATGCATGAGCACAATGGGTGACAAACCCAACTCTGGATGGCTTGGATGTTGTTTTCCAAGCACGCATGGTGTTGATGCCTGCTAGACAGTGTAACAAGCCCAGGGAATGATTTCTTAGCTCCTGTGGCACTCATACTATTTTGGTAAGAAAAACGGGAATACCTCTTTGCATAATGCACTCGTTTTTGCAGTACACTGTGAGTACAGGAAAACCTCATACTGTCAGTCAGTGGATTAAATGAAGCACTGCAACTGTAGCCATGTGATGGGAAAAGCCAGGCAATGGGGTTGTTTGCACTGCTGTATTACATAAACATGACTTCTGCTGGTTAACACCCTCCTGCTGGGTGCTTCATGCTGCATCACATGCATGTCATGTTATGTTAGGCTGGACACAAACAGCAGCAGGGGAGTCAGAAAGCAGCAGCACTGTCAGCACAGGGGTGGCTACAGCTGTGGCTTTCTACCAGTTCCTCATGACCTGGTCTACCAAGGAACCCCAATAAGAGAATCATAATAACTGTAACAAGGTACAATAAAAAGAGCAACTAATTTTAGTTTTCTGAATATGCTTAGGCCTTACCTCAATACCTTATAATTGTGCTTCTTTTATTTATTACTTGCTGCTCCTATTGCTCTACCACGCTCAGTAATGAGTCCACAATTTTTTTTAAATGAATCACCTCATGTCACAGTTCCAACGTGACTAAGAGCTTTAGGATGGAGAAAAACTACAGCAGGTTGCCCAGAGACACTGCAGATGCCCCATCCCTGGAAACATTCAAGGTCAGGTTGGACAAGGCTCTGAGCAGCCTAATCTAGTTGAAGATGTCTCTCTGCTCACTGCAGGGAGGTTGGACTACATGACCCTTAAAGGTCCCAAACCTTTCATGATTCTAGGATGCAAAGGCAAACCACTTCAAGGCAGCTCCTCTGGGATGAATGTATGAGCACTGTTTCTTTGGCCACTGGAGTACAGGCAGACTGAAGGCTGTCACAGCCACCCAGCACAGGGCAGGTGTCCCAGGTCAGCTGCTACCCTGCAGTAATGCCCTTGTGAAGCTGAATGCTAAACCTGACTCCCAAAAGTAGCAGCAACAATCAGGGTGCAAATCACTTCAGAAAGCAGATAAGATCCAATCTTCTGAGCACTACCCTAATTTTAGAAGGAAGTCTGCACCTCTAATATTGGTTGGGATGGTGGAAAATTTGTCCTCTCCTCTTACTCTGTATTCTGTAAGCTGTTTGGAGAGCTCAAGGGCATCAAAAACTAATAAACACAGTTTTAATATTCTACATGTCTCAGAGATTTCAGCCTCTGAAGCACATATGCCTTTGGACATCACTGATAAATCCCAGTTAAGAACGACTGCCACTGCCCACAGGACAGGAGGAATTTTAAGATACCCATGAATAATAACCCATTAACTGAGCACTGCTGTAAAACCACATGAAGCAACACGTGATGCCAGGATGAAGTTTCACTGCACTTTCTGATTAATTTTTTTTTATATATATCCAAAATTACTAGTTGTCCATACCTAAATAACTGCTTTTCTTTCTCCTCTGCTTTGAACTTTTCACTTCTAACTGATAACTAGCTGTATTAATGAGTGGTGATTGCCTTCAGTTAAGATTCAGATAATTACCTCTCTGGTATAATAAACCACCCATTCCTGCAAATTTGTTGTAAGCCTATCTCCCCTCACCCCCCCAACTCATTTGCTTTCCACAAAGGCATTAAAATACCGACAGCACAGAGGTTTCTGTCATAATATGGGCTCACTCTGCCCCCACATATCCCTTACCAATCATCGGAGACTCTATAAAACTCCAGGAATTAGTCTGTGGGATGTAGGACTGCAGGACCCCCGCAGCTCGGCCGGCCTCATTCACCCCACCAAAGACGTAGATTTTTCCACCACAAACTGTGGCAGCAGCTGAGTGGACAGCCTTTGGCAGAGGAGCAATGGTCTCCCACTGGTTGGTTATGGTGTCGTACCTAGGAGAAGGCAACAGAGGGAGATGAGATGCTGCAACTTGGGGCAGGACAGACAGGCAGAGAAAGCAAACTGGGATGTAGCAGAAAGGCAGCTTGAGAATAAGAAAAGCAGAAGGTGAAAATGTATTTTCTAACATCCTACCTATTCAGCCCCAGATAAACAGTGTAATTAATGCCTTTTTTGAGCTTTTAAATCACTGAGAAAAGCCCAGAGAAATCTGATTCTATTTTCTGTATATGCCTCTCAGATCTCATTATAGTCCAGGCTGAAGAAACTCAGGACATCTTTGTTGAGGTGTCTTCCAGTAATTAATTTCTATTAATTGGTATACAATGAGATTATTCTTCCAAATCAGTTCAGTGATATCCAATAGCAACCGCAGGCAGGCAACTGTTAATGCACTTCAGTTGTGCAGGTTTCTGGAACACATCTCACCTGCAACACAATGCAACACAATAGCTCTTTTTTCTCTAGTTAACTGACCAGTGATGCACAATTCATGCCAGAGTAAGTTGCTTCCATTTAATTTTCATTGTGCAAACCAAACTACTGTGCTTCATTGCAAGAAGCTGCAAACATTAATGCTGGAATAAGATTTCACCATTGTATCCATATTTGACATGAAGCAAACAGAAAAGAGTATTCATAAAAAGTGCTAAATTAGTTTTAAGGTCATCAATATCTGATTTAATTAAGCCATTGACCATAAGGGATGTGCAGTTAATAATCCATGGATGAAGATTCATTTTAGACAATGTCACAAGTACAGGCATCAATTTTTTATTTTTTATTTTTTTTTTCAAGATAATGTGGCAGGGATCCAAATAGCTGCTCTAAAATGAGTCTTATAGACAGAGGAAAATAATGTGATTTTTAGGCTTCTATATTTCCATGTAATGGCACATTCAGTCAAATAGAAGTTTCCTGTGTAGCGATTATTCAGAATTGTTGACTGCAAGAACAGAAGCCCTCATCACCCATTCAGGGCTTTTGCTCTTAATATTAGTGAAATATATAATATGCAAACATGAAATGAATCCATGGCCACAAACCCATTTGTAAAAAAATGATTTAGCAACAGGGGAATTCTCCCTTTGTTACACATCCCTCAAATTCTCACTGCCCAAACTTGGGAAAAAGGGAAATGAGATAGAAATGGTGGAAATAGCACAAAATAATGTGCTTAATGAAAATGTATTAATGAGTTTCCAAGTAATATAACTGAAAGTAATTAACATGCTCATAAAACTGAAGCAATAGCAAGAGAGTTAAACTTTAGCTAAAAAAAAATAAATAATAGGGATGTCCCTTTTAATGAGCATGGAGAACTGCCTTGTACGATGCTCTAAATTAGTTACTGAGAAATTAAATTCATCTACAACAAAGTGATCAAAGGGGTGAAATATAACAAGATTAAACAACATGGTGCTGGGAGCAATCAAGGCAACAGCCACACCTATATTGGGCTGATTCTCAAGGTTTGGTACCAAAACCACCTGCAGATGGACTCTGACTGCACAAGCAACTCCTCCAGGCAAAATACCCTAAGCTGCAGCTCCTGCATTTAGCCTCAGAGCAGCACTCACACCCATCCTAGCAGATGTGCAAAAATGTCACTTAATATAAAGTTTCATACACTGCTTTGATAACTGCAGTGATTAGGGGCTTGGTAATTTAATTATTAATGTCATAATAAAAACTGGTTAAGAACTTGGTTAGAAACTGGGCAAAGAAACAGATCTGAAAAGAACTGATCTAATGTGCCTTTTTGGTTCCTTGGCTTCTAAACCACAAATTATATCTGTCACCTGATATGCATTGTCTCACACCATCCCCTCTGCCTTGTCACCACCATTAGTCCAAACTTCAGAAAGGCCAAAGTGGCCTGAGACAGGACAATGAGCAGCTGTGATGCCTTTCCCTGTGCTGGCAGAGGTACCTGGCAGACCCCAAGTCCCAGGGCTGACACATTCCTTCCAATGACTTTCTGACCATCCTAACACAGTTTTTTGAGGGAGGGGTTATCCCCTTCACATCTGCTGGGGGTTGGGTGTGGTTGAGGATCACATTTTAGGAATTCTGGAGAAATGTTCAAATTTGAAAGACAACAGTCCCTTTTCTGGATGAATTTTACTACTGGGACTTCAGGTTCTCTAGACCCCATTTTTCACTCCTCTCTGTTTATGCTACACAATGAAAGAACTGATTTTTCTGTCTTCTAAACCTCCTCCATCTGCCACCAGGAAACCAGAAATTACCACTTTCACTTTATCTGTTGAAAGCCAAAAGCTGCAAATCTACTGGATATGGGTGCAAGTGGGGCAAAAAAAATCCACTCTTGTCTTGAAGGTCATTTGGTTTAAGAAGTCAGTGAACCATTATGAAGGTGGAAGTCAGCCCTTGCCCACCTAACATGGGCATCCAGCATGGGTTTCACATAGCAAATCATTCCTCTTAAGTAAGTGCCTAATTTAACCCGGGGGCTGAAGAAGGAAAATCAATGCCTTCAAGGCCTCCTGATACCTGTTCATCAAGTTCCTCCGTCCTCTGGGAATTTATCCCTCTGGTTCATTCCCTCCTTGCGAATTTGGAGACCTGATTTCTAGTCTCTGTTTTGTTTCAGCTCTCGCCTACCAGAAAGTGAGGCATTTTTTTTTCCTGTTGGATTATAAAGCTGTCTGCTATCAAATCTCTCTCTTTCACGTAGGCACTTGCTGAAAATAATAAAGTCACCTCTTCATCTTCTGTGGGATCAACTAAGTAGTCTAAGCTCCTTAAGTCTCCCACGGCAAGGCAGGTTGCCATCATTTTGGTCTATCTCAAATGCGTTCACACAAGGATTTGCAACAGATTAACTAAATTGGTTTAAAAATGAATAAAGCTGAATCTCTGTAACCTTCCAGGACAGGAAATAATGACACCTGCTTTACCTCTCTGCCCTTGGGCCTTTACATCTGTCTCCTCATCTCCAGCACCGCCGTCTCTCTACCACCGTGAGTGCTAGTGACTCCTTGGCTGACTTTGACACTGCTCTGAACAGGGGCCAGTGGAAAGGGAACTGGTTTAAAGAATAACCACTTTGATGTCTTTCCATTAGCAAGCTTTGCATTTGATTTCCCTCTTTGAAGCCATAGATGGAGACTTAATGGCATCTGGCTTTGAGACAAGCAAAGGTTTTTCTTCCCTCTCCTCCAGTCCCGGTATGTCCATCCACTCCTTGGCCATGGGCCTACAAAGCCCGTCCAATTTGCTGAACTTGAAACTTCAAGGACATCTTCCACATGACTGACTCCTGTTTTTTCAGTCCTTGAATACTATGGGCTCACGTGTGGTTTTACGTGGGTGCCCTTGCACGCCTTCCTTTGTCCCCAGAGCACTCACTGCAACCCCACGGTCCACGGCCCCACTGTGCTCCAGACATCAGGTTTTCCAGGCATGCAGGACATGGGTGTCCCTGCTTGTCATTCACATGCACCAAGCACTCTTGCCTCACCTGACCCTTGTGCAGTCACTATCCTCTGCTTCATGTACTATTTATACACCCATGATATGGCAAATGATCTGAACCCAGCACAAAATAGAGCCCAGGCTTGAAGAGAGCACATGCAGGAATAACCTTGCTGGATTTCACAACTCCCCACTGTTAGGATTTCATCTCTGGGCCTGATCTTCCTCTTGCTTCACTCATTTCATTTAACACCTCCCTTCTTGTTCTTTCCCTACCACTCAGTGCTAACAGCAGAATCCCCTTCATTTCAAGCTGTGCCATTTGCTTTTCTGACTTCTTGACTTTTGATCTCTTCAGTACCTGAGAACTGCTTTTTTTTCCCTCTTCAGTCTCTTCTCTCCTTCTAGGTTTAACAGCTGTATAAGCATATTAATTCATTCAGATTAAAAAATCCTTACATCATGATCAGTTGCTTACAGACATGCACCCTCCAGTTTCTTACAAATTATATAATTCTGTTTGCAGGAAAGCTGCTATCCAAAATAAAGCTGCATAGTGTCATATTGATCTACTCTTCAGATGAATCACATGTTGTTTAAAATCACATTAATGGATTACTATTTTTTGCCTTTTTATTTTCTTCTGACTGCTCTGAGGAGCCTAAGAAACTATCTTTGGACAAGGCTATATATCTAATTTTCTTAAGACATCAATAAAACACTAGGTTCTGAAGTAGCTTCTAAAGCTTGTAAAGATTATTCTTTACATTGAATTTTTTAGACTGTCTTCCAAGTGCACACTGCCAACCTGAAATAATCTCCTGATTTTAGACAACCTTATTGTAAAAGCGCTGTCAGGTCAAGGGGATTCATCTTCTTCCGTCCTTCAAACAGATAATAACCACAAAGCACCCACATTTCCACACTTTTAGTCACATACATTGTCTTGTCAGCATACGCAGTCTCCTTGGCTCTCAAATTGCATATATTACAGGCTCCATCCATTATCTGGAAAAGTAGTTCATGGATCCACTTCATTTCGCCGCCTCCCAACTCCACTCATATCTCAGAAGAAGACAGAGAGTGTAATACCCTCTCACCTAACACCTCATGACTCACTCCCTGTCACAGAGAAACTTGCCAGAGGGGCTTGATGGAGAACTGCAGTCATGCTGTTATTTCCCTAAACACTCATTCCAAAAACATAACTCTCCTGAACATATACCCACGTACAGCCACAAAAATGGACTTATAACTCAGACCCTCTGGCACATGCATATTGTTTTAATGTGAGTAACAAATGACTCCTACCTGTCTGCTTGTGATAGGCCTGTAATGTTATCCATCCAGTCAGAATTTTTACTGCCTTTTCACAAACAAGTGGCAGAGAGAGGGTAAAAAAATCTCAGCCCCATTGGAGTTGATGGGAGAACACCCACTGATCTAAGTGGCACCAGAATTTCTGGTTGAAGCTGCACCCTTCATCATCACTTAACCAAAAGAATGGAGAGAGAAGCACAGGAGGTGATGCCATAAATCATTAGACCAGTGGTCCTTACTTGCTCTAATGCTTTCTGATGGTGCAGCAGATGTATTAGATGTAGTCAGGTGGTAGCATGTATAGCTAAGACAGTCTGATACCTATTTTTGAAAAACAAGATACAATCAAACCAACATTGCAAGATTTTAACCATGTAGGATGAAATATTCCAATTACAGGAAAAAGAGGTGGAGAACAAGGAAAAAACTGGAAGGAAACATTATTTTCTCTGTTTTCAAAGACACACAGTGGTGAGACACTGCTGTCTCCATGCTCTGGGGCTGCTAACTACTCAGGTTAGGTTAGGTGTCTTTGGACTGGAGCTGTGCCCTCCATCACACCAACAAAAATGCATCAAAACCTGGCCATAGCTGGGCATGGTCACAGCTGAGCTAACTGAGCAAGCAGAAAGCAAAATGTGGTTGGGAAAGATAAGCTGCATGTGCATGGGGGGATGTGTGGATGGCCCAGCAAGGGATGGTGTCCAGTGCATTGTTCTTCACACTGGTGGCACAGTCCAGGACTGCATCGTGTGTCAGGCCCAGATGAGACCCTGTACCTCCATCTGGGTGGATAACAGGGCTGTAATCTCAGATGCCACATTTAGGATGAAAACCAAGCTAATATCCAAGAGTGTGTGACCCTAAAATTCAACTCTGAAGGGACCAAAGTTAACCTCAGTTAGAGGTAGCTTTTGTCGTTACCTGACTTGAGGCATATGATCTTATAACTTCATTATAATCTTAATAAAGTGCTTGTTGTGAGACCTGCTGGAATGAAAGAGAGGCTTACCCCCTCCTGAGAGATGGTACCTCAATGTCCCCTCCAAAGCAACCCAATATTTGAATAGGAATATGAAGCCCACACAGAAATATGGTGGGTGAAGGCCAGTCACTTGCAGCTCTTGAGGGAGGGGAAAAAGAAAGAGTAAAAAGCATTAATTTGCACATGTGACTAGAGACAACTGAGCAATTACAGTGACTTCACTTTGTTGTTTTTTTTTTAGGTTGCAGCTCAAATCCAGAAACCCTCAATGCTTGCAGAAGTGTGTACAGTGATCTCTATGACTTAAATTCCTGAATGCTCCCATAAATCAGCTGCCTGGCCCAAATGGGAAATGCTTTTGCCTGGAAGGGCTGCACTTGGCTCAGGATACCTATGAGGGTCAGCTTTTCCCCACCTGCATTTTTAACAGCAGATCCCTGGAACATCCTTGTTAAAACACACAGCTTCAGTCAGCCATGTCATGCTCTGCTTCTTTTGTCCCCCACTGTCATTTTAATGCAACAGATAAAAAAGAAAACATCCCAAACCCTCTCTCATTTCTTGGCACAACCAAAAGGAGGCTGTGTTGCACTTTTTCCCTGACTGTGTCTCACAAGTCACTTTATAGACAATAGCAGATTAATTATAACCACGGGTTTAGCAAATCCCCATGACAAGACATCCTTATTGCAGTTGAGGAGGTGTGTGCTGAAATGATAGGGAGGAAATCTGCTCCTTTCCCACATAAAAAGTCTCTTGGTGGGCTTGTTACAACTAGAAAACCAGCATGACTGCTCTCACTGAGCCAGGCAGGGTACACCAAGGGCCTGAGTGTGACTTTGCAGGCTGCAATGTCATTTGTGGCAAAGGCTTGGGTGACTGAGATAAGGAAGGAGAGGGGGAGACTTTGCTTTATTTGGGGTTCGTTCAACTGACCAGTGTTTTGGATGCTTTGTTAAAGGCAGACTGTGGAAATCAGAGCAGAGAATGAAATGAGACTCTGGGAAAAACTGCAAGAGGTCATTGAATCAATGACATATATCAATGGTGTTATTTCAGTGCTCCTCTTTATTGAGAGATGGGTTGAACGACTGCATCTCCTGGGCTTGCTCCCTCCCATGTTCACAAAACCATTTTTGTCAGTTAACATTTTACTGACAAATTACAGGACGAACACCTTCAGGAATAAGAAAAGAAATCTGCATAAAATGGTGAGATTTTCTTCAAAGCAAGTCCCAAGGGCAGTGTCCACCTTAAGCTCAGCTTAAGGAGTGAAGCAACATTCAAGTGTTGCATTCACTGCTATTACTGATCATCCATTCCTTGCTGCCTCCATTTCCCTGACTTCCTGAGAGCATCATCACCAACATCAGCTCTTCAGCCTGGGCTGGGAGGGAAGGGTACTTGCACAACATCTTTTCTTCTGTCAGATCTTTTTCTCCTAGGTAAAGTGGTGCCAAATTTGTGAACAAAAAAGGACACAAACTTTATGTAAATGGTGATCATTCAGCATCAGGTAGTATCTCCCTGGCCATGCACACATTCCCCAAACTTGTCTGCCCCATGCACTAGAATAGGCAGAAATAAGGTGATCACCCGATTAAGGATGATATTACAAAATAGATCTGCAAAAGGAAACTTCATTTTTGGCTTTTTCTAATTCCCTGTGTGTCTTTGACACATTATTTTAACTTTTAATACAGGTTTTGGTATTCAGTAGGTATGGTATCTACTTAAATGAAAAAATAACCCCTCCCTGCATAAATGGAACATAAATGTAATAATAGATTAAAAAGAAATAATAGATTGAAAATATCTTTAATCCTAATCTTTTGAATAAGGTTCTTTCTAAATGACCCATGCCTTTTTTTGGCTCCCCTGCTAAGGAAACTTTTACTGGGAATTGCCTGCTTCAAAATGTTACTGAAGAAGTATTCAAATTTCAGTACTTAAAAATGACAAAAAGAAAAAAAACCCTCACATTTTTTTCTGCCAGATTCACTAAGGAGGAAAAACATTTCACAAAAAAAGTATCATTAATCTATTGTCACAATGCCTTTTTAAGTGTCTGCATAAGGTTGGGGCTGTATTGATCTTTTTTGAATGGAATATTCTTATATAAGAGGTTTGTTTTTCAGTTTGCTCGCATTTCCAAGTGGTTTCTATCTTTTAATGAAAACATTGAGACACATATAAAATTTACAGTTTTACTGGATGTTATGGTTGCCATGAAATTAGTTTTGGAATTCTGCTTTGTGAAATGTTTCTTTTGTGCTTTTGTTCCTTCCCTTTTTTTATGTTCCATGTAAGAAAAGGAAAATTTTTATATCTGGACTCTTCTTGAAAAGAGAAATTTCCATTCTCCCCAGAGTCAGCCCCTTGGCCAGGAATTGAAAACTGTTTCCATTTATTGGTTGTTTTAGTCAGAGCTTTGCAGGTCTCAGCCCCAGGCCAGGACCACCAAAGGGAGGATCTTCCACCCAGGCCAAGGCTGAGGTGCTTTACCAGGAGAGTTCATGCAAGAAATTTACTTTGCAGTTTCTTTTTTTGGGTTTAAAAAAGAAAAGGATTATTGTGGTTGTAAAGACTTCCATCAGTACCACATTCAAAGGAAGTTTATTAAGTTCATTCTATCATCTGTGTAAAGTGTCCACAAAGAAGCTTAATTCCTCTCCTCCCTCCCCCGAGCAAACTGACAAACAAACCGGCAGCCCTCGCCTTTGGTTTGAAACAATGCTTTCCATTGAAGCTTAAAAAGAAACCCAATCCTGCATAGTTTCCCCCTTTCTTAGCTATTATAAAAGCTTGTTTTAGCACACCCAGCCCATTTGATGTGTCCTTTAAAGGGAAACAGTCCTTTAATATCGCATGAAGAAAAACCTCCAGCCAACAGCACGGTTTGGGTTTGCGGCTTTTTTTTTTTGTTTTTTTTTTTTACCTTTCCACATGGTCAACGTTGCCTGCCACACCGACCCCTCCGATGGTATAAATTTTCCCATCGTACACCAGACTGTTGTGTCGACACCTCGGGACTGTCATGCGGGACACGAGGTTCCAGTTATCGAGCAAGGACATGTAACACCAGACATCAGCCAGCGTGACACCCGACTCCATGCCGCCTGGCACCGACGGGGGGGGGGGGGGGGGGGGAGGGAAATAAATAAAAAAAAAAAAAAAAAAAAGGGGAGAATTATGTGAGATCTCGGAATGGCAAAAGCTTTCCACACGGCAATCAAAGCCAGTTACAAAGTAAAAACTCTTCAAATGACATTTGACTAATTAAAATAAATCACCCTCAATGCTGAGCATCTGTTCCGATGATGCATATCTGTGTCATTTATTCATGTGCCCCAAAGGCTGTCTTTTTTTAATAAGATGGCATGAAGAAATCAAGATGTCATATTACGAGGGACATGTACATAAGGGGATAGACCCTTTTCATAAATAACCTCCAGTCTATTAAATTACTTCAACACTTGCAAGAAGGTGTCAGAAGGCAGAGCCTATCTTGGCTTGTGAGACACAGGCCAGTCTGAAATCTAAAATGCTTAATGCAGTGATGGATTGAAGCAACACACGCGGGCAGAATAAAGTCAGTGCTTGTACTGTAGGCTTAATGCCCAATTTTCAGGGACAAATTTCTTATTTATTTTCATTTGCTGATGAAGGAAAGAACCAGCTGTCCCACTCCTGCAAAACAGCTCAAGATGCTCCAGCGAATATTTATATTGGTTATTTTTTAACTTCTGACTGAGGCTTTCAAGGTAGCCACTTAGAGGGTGTTTTACTATCCCTGTTTTGAAGCATGAGGAGGTGACATGATTGATTTGAGACCACACTAGGAGTCAGGAAAAGAAACTAGACTCAGTTCTGTGGTTTAATGAGAAAACCAGGCATTTTGGTATTTTGCTCTCCAAACCTATGCTATGCAGTGTGGAGTCCAGCACTTGGATCTCGCAGGGGTTCATTCCTACTTTTGTTGGTTTCCCTTCCCTCTTTCATGTGTCTCCTAAGTTTGAGCAAAGCAAAATATCCACTGATACTCAGCTGGGTTTCCAGCCATGTGGTACTTTCAGCTCTCCTATTGTAGCTACCAAATACTATCAGGTCATTCATCCGGACTCAAGGGAAAGAGATGAATAAGCTTTGAATTTAGGATTCAATGGCTTTTGTTAGCAGGTATGGCACAGCCTAAAATGTCTCTACATACTGGAAAGTAGCTCAGCTAAGAATAACTAAAAGTCAACATCTCACAAAAGCTTCCATAGAAGGCTTTTGCTCCAGCAGCATAACAAGTACGGGCCAAAACCATAAAGAAATAATTTCCAATCAATCCTTAGGGCCTTGAATGCAGTATTAATAGAACTTACACCACAGGCAGCAATTTACTGCAGAAAATGCAGTGAGGGAGCTCGTCAAGGGGAAGGCAACAGCTGTAACCCCTTACTGGTACAGCCTCCTGCATGTGTGCTCCCAATTACATCCTTGGTTGGCACACATCCATGCCTCCCTGCCCAGGCTCCTCTTTTTATCATCAAACCTCCCCTCAGCTGCCATCCAAGCATCCTTACATCACCAGGTGGGAATTGCTTTTCCTGCTCCAGCCAAGCAGAGGTACCAGCAGACTGCAGAAAAGCAGCTGTGGTGATGCTGTGGGTGCAGTGCAGACAGCAACTTGGGGAGTGAAGTCTTTTAAGGAGCATGGTCTCAGTTTCATTGAAACTAAGGAGATTACAGGGCTAGTGACTACTGTCAAAAGAGAGGTCTCAACAACCAGTATAAAACATGAATGCTCCTGTAAGCAAATACTGTAAGTGTAGGCCACATATTCAGCAGTGCAGCCTGTCTGTCTCAAATTCTATAACCCACCATTTAGACTCACATACAGCCAGTATTTTAAATTGTGTTTCTATGGCAGTGAAACCTCTTTGCATGCTTGATGGTTGTCAGATCTATTTTCTTCATGTTGCAACCACAAAATATTGCTTTTGACTGCTTTGAGAGAACATTAACACCACAGAGAAATGGAGAATGATAAAACCAGGGAAATCCTTCTCTCAAGCCTCCCTCCCACTTGTTGTGTTGGTTTTTTTTTGTTTTTTTTTTCCTCCAGGAGCAGCTGGGTAAAACTCCCTTAAGTCCTTCTTTGTCTGCTCTGCCTGTGTTGTAAGGAAGAAACTTTTCTCCTAGCCCAGTAAATCGGGGGCATGAAGAGACTGAGAGCAGCTCTGAGAAAGACTAGGGGATTGGACATGAACTGGCATGTGTGCTTGCAGCCCAGAAAGTCAATCTTATTCTGGGCTGACTCAAAATAAATGTAGCTAGCAGGTCAAGGGGTGTGATTCTCCCCCTCTATTTGACTCTTGTGAGACACCACCTGCAGTGCTGTGTCCAGTTCTGGGGTCCACAGTGCAAGAGAGACATGGACCTGTTGGAGTAAGTTCAAGTGGAGGGGTACAAAAATGGTCACAGGGCTGGAGCACCTCTCCTATAAAGAAAGTCTGAGAGAGTTGGGCTTGTTCAGCCTGGAGAAGAGAAGGCTCCAGGGAGACCTCATTGTGGCCTTTCAGTACTTAAGGAAGCCTTACAAGAAAGATGGAGGGAGGCTTTTTACCAGGGTCTGTGGTGAAATGACCAGAGGCAGCAGTTTTAAACTGAAAGAGTGTAGATTTAGACCGGATATATGGAAAAAAAATATATAATGGAGATGGTGAGAAAATGGCACAGGCTGCCCAGAGAAGCTGCCCCATCCCTGGCAGTCTTAAGCGTCAAGGTGGGCAGGGCTTTGAGCAACCTGACCTAGTGGAAGATGTCCCTGCCCAGGGCAGAGGGATTGGACTAGGTGATCTTTAAAGGTCCCTTCCAAACAAACCCATTCAGATTCTATGATCTCTGCTGCTTACCTGAGAGATAGATGTTGTCCCCAGCACTGACCACGCTGAAGAACTCTCGATCATAGAAGGGCAGACTGGCCAATGGGTACCACTTGTTGTTTTGAGGGTTTAGGCAAGTGACTGCTGTTAAAGCTCGTTGATTCATGCCAATCATCTGACGACCCCCAACTAAGACTATTACCTCAGCTACACCTAGGATTCAAGTAAGAAAAATATTATTAAAAAGTGACATCTCTCAACCAGGCAGGACCCATCAGAAAATCCCAGGCAGAGACGGTCATTTTAAGGTACTGTATATAAATCTGGTTTTTACTGCAATCAAACTAGGAAGGGTGAGGAAAAAGGGAGTGTGTGTCTGTGTGTGTGGGGGGTAAGCAGTGGGTAAGGAATAAGACTATGAACATGCTTGGGAGAACTTGGGAGGAAATGTGCCATCTGGGCTAAACTTTAAGGGGAAACAAATAAAAAGGCAGTTCCATGTAAAGACATTCACTGACTTTAACAGTCTTTGAGTGAGACCTGCATGTAGCAAATTCCTGTTCCACTGAAGAAAATGGGAATTTTGTCAAGTATTGTGATAGCTTTGGATTTTAGCCATCATCCAGGGAAAGTATGTTTGGACTTCTACCTGAAGTGTTCTCCCACTAAAAGCTAATGTTTAGAGGAGACTTAGACTATGGTTGTGGTTCTTCATTCTCATCTTCTCTCTGCATATGTACCTAATATATAATTTTCTGCTGTGGGCTTTGTTTGCTTGTTTGGTGTTTTTTTGGGTTGGGTGTTTTTGGTGCTTTTACCAGAGGCAAGTTTTCCCAGCTTTAGATAACATGTGCTCATGTCAAGGATTAAGGAATGTTCTTGACAGGATCTTTGTGTACTAGGTGCTAGGAAACATAATGGAGGTAGCCCCTGCCCTCATGCAGTAATTCACTGAGCTGTATCTGTGCTTGAGCAGCTCCCTTAAGACTGTAATATGCAGGGTGTACAGCAAGCCAAATTCTCTATTAGTGCAAATGCAACCCAAATCTCAGAGTTTTTATTCTCAATTTACAGCCAGAGCTGAGTCAAATCTGATCTGGGTGTTACTCCAGACTCCTCTCCACAGCGATGGGTCGCAGTCTGGCTCCAATCCCAAGCATCAAATGCTGGAGATAGTTTGGATTTACAGCTTAGCAGAGGTGTTAATAATCTTTCTGCAGCAATTGCAGACCTAAGTACAACCAGTTGCCAGGAGAGGTAGGCTCAGAAGCAGGACCATGTATCCATGAGCTGAAAGAACTGATATTTCAAAAGCTGTGGCCAGACCTGTTGTTGTGATGTGTTAGGGTACCCAGCCCTGAGAGAAGTGTGCACGGGCAGGGGGGTCAGAACAGCCCAAGTGAGATTGTGTGCAAGAGAGATTAGGAGCTGCAGCAGAGCAAAATGTGACTTCAGAGTAATGGATTATCCCCACTCTTCATTAGCCTTTTCAAAAAATGCATTTGTGTCATTCAAGCAAGGTTACTCTTTTGAAAGTTATTAAGTTAAAGTGCTGTACGATTTTAAATAAATATTTCTCAGTAACAAGAGATCATTATTTTTGTGCCATATCAGTAAATCTAATCACCTGTGCAAGACATAAATTGATTATAATCAATGACCTCGAGAGGGCATGTGACATGCTGCAGCAAGTCCACAAAGTGTGTTTAGAGATCCTTTGTGCCTACATGAAGGCTGTTGATATGCAAAATAACATGATTCTATATAATTAGACTCTGACCTAAAAAACCATAATCACCCTCTCTTACCTCAAGAGAATCACTTTTACCTCATCAACAAGCTTTTGGAAATGGTTGATATTACACCTACAATTTTATATACATAAAATAAGCACTTTTCAAAAATCCCTTCAAACATCACACCATTAGTCATCTTCAGTGAAAGACTTTTTTAGGGTAGATTGTTATTGAAAGTCTTCTACACTTCATCCTTCTGAAAGGTGCCTTGATGAGGCAGTCTCCAGAAGCTGCAAATGCTGTAGTTTGATGTGCCATCTCTGTGCCACATTAGCATTCATGGCAACAGCAGAAAGTTTTGCCTGGCTTTGTGATTGTACTTATGGGAGGCAGAAGTACAGGGAGCACATTAAAACAATTCACATGTTTCACCTGACTCCTTCTTGCATGCCCTGCTCCTACAGGGTATTTGTACCACCCTCAGTTCAACAATTAGTTAAGATATTTCTCACACTCCCATGATACAGGTTGTGCTGGTGAGTGGGGCACTTAGCTTTTTTCCCTGTGTTTTTCCAAAAAGGAAAATGCATGAGTTCCTCAGGTGTGAAGCTCCTCGAAGTGACATGGTTCTCCTTAGCTGCTGGGTTTTTAAAAGGGAATATATCATGTATGATCCTCTTGTTTTGGAGCCAGCCAACAGTCTGAACTGACACTGTGAGACTCATGGCATGAATATCTATTTACACAGGGCTGTGAAAGTGAATCTGGTTTATGAATATTAATCAGCTGCTCCCTGCAAGAGGCTGAATGACAAAGAAGCAGATTTTTCACCTGTTTTTTTGCAGCTAGAGAAACTGAGGCACAGAAGGCATATGGCTCACTTTCAAGACCACAGAGATGTGTCACAGACTCTGTCACTGTGTACATTTCCACACCCACGGCTGGTCACTGGGAGAGGCTCTTAAGTGCTCAATCAAAGCAGAAATGGAAACCTGAGCTTGAAATATCACCAGACACCAGGTGGAGCCAAAGGAAGGAGTTGAGGTCTGTGCCCTATCCCCAGCCACGTTCTGGCCATGCCTGGGAACCACAGGACCAGGGAGCTGGTGTCACCCAGGAAGTTTTTCTTTACCTGCAGAGAGCCTGGGCCGGGTCCTCGGTGTTTGCATCTCTTGTCGGGCATGTGGCAGCATGTGATAACGTTTGGCTTCATTCACTAGATCTCTGCAAGCCTCTGAAGACTTTATCAATTCCTCGTTGTCAACAACATTTAGCAGATAGCTGGGATGGATGAAGGGGAGCCGCACCACTGCCAGCAACTCCGCGGCGTACTGGGAGGGGGGAGAAAAAAAATATAATAACCCACTACAGCCTTCGTGCTGGAGTTCAGCTGCTCAGCACCTCTGCCTCCTTCTCCAAAAAACATCTTCTGTCACCAGACCTGGAAAGATGCTTTTCATGGATGCTGCATACGAGCTCTGCCTAGCAATTGGGTGGGACAGAGACAATATAGCGCTGTGTTCCCTGACCCAGGCTCCTTTTAGTCCCAGGTGACTGAAAATAATCTTCAAAAGGTGGTAACTCTTGTTATACAGAACTGTATGGAGGGCTTGTTGAAAAAAAAAAAAAGCACATTCTGAACCCAGGTTGAAGATAACACCTTGTGCACTGGAGACATGGAGAAAGCTATAGAGTTTTCAGAATTAACCTTGAAATGTGAGTGTTGTTGCTGCAATGTAAAAAAAATCCCTAAACAAGCTTTTTCTGGCAATATGAACATGAAACAAAAGCTGGTACATAGGGTAGATTTCAACAACTGCTACAGAGACTGAATATTATCAGCCAATTTGCTAAAAATCTTTTAATTAGTAGTGTTTATTTGTTGGTGAAACAGATCATGTACTTCTAGATTTTGGGGAAGTCAGACTCCAGAGGGTGCTATACAAATACTGATGGTAAGTTTCATCTTCTAAGTAAATACATTAAACCTCGAAGGGCAAAGGACATCTGAGCAAATGAAGCTGTCACAGAACACTGCTTAAAGGAGAACAAAGCCCCAAGAGAGAAAACTGCAATTGAAAAATCAAGAGTCCATCCTCAGATTATTCTTTTTATATATAATTGGCTATATCACAACACAGCACAAAAGTGCAGTGAAAATCAGAGTAATAGGAAAACGTGCTTCTCAAGAAGAAATGCACACTAATAGGATGCAAACTAAGGGTGTGCAGCAAGAAAAGATAATCATCTGCTGTAATAAATATTCATAAAGTGGCAGTATCCAAAGATCCCAACTGGGATTACGGCCAGGATGCAAATAAATGTTCCTGAGGTCCATGCCACTCGTCCTGAGAAATGCTGGGTGCCAGCAGCAGCTGGCCTGCAGATGCCTCCAATCTTCCAGAAACTACTTGGCTCTCACTGCCTTTTTCAGCAGCATGCCCACTCCTGCAGTGCATGAGAGCCAGGGCACAGCAGGAACAAGGAATGGAGCACGGGCACAAAGGGCTGGGGAAGGCAGGGATGTGCCCTAAGCCAGCTAATGGGCTGGCCAGGCAGGTGAGGATGCAGTGACACTTGGAACTGCTTCCAGGGCTTCCCCTTTCCACACTCAAACTGAAGAAGCAGGTTTCATTTAGGAGGAAAGCAGTGAGCAGCCTCAGCCTGATGGAAGCTCAGACAAAGCGAGGATGTGACCATCCGTGAGGAGCTGAACCCCTCAAGGCAGCGGGGAGACAACTTGGTCAGTCCTCTGCTCACCAGTCCTCCTCAAAACTGGGGCCAGCAATTTTTGTTACACCCCTAAGAGTTTAGGTCTGGCCACTCTGTAGTTGTTACCAGATGAAAAAGAGAAGTGATGTAAAAGGCATGGAAAAATGACAGCGTGCATCTTCTGGATAAAATCCCACTTGAGCAGCAAGTCTGTGGCTCCTCACTATTACTTCTGGCGTGGCATGGGGCCCAGTAAGGTTTGAGATCAGTTCATCACCAGCAATAAGACAGTCCTCTACCTTCCCTTGCTGAAATACATTTCTAAGATGCTTTCTAGGAGATGAAATGGCTGTTCCCCTTCCCCGGAGTCACAAATGTCAGGCACTTGGCTGCAGATATCTTAATGTCATTAAATGGCACCTTGTAAGAGAGGGAGCAGTGGACATATGGCAGTGGGTGGCAAAGCTCTGATTTCAGGAAGTGCTTTTTTTAAGAAGGTTGGAGGCGTTTAACCTTACATGGGAGCCAAGATGAAACATGGCATCAGGATGTGGGAATAATGCAGTGAGTGAGTATACAGGGGACGAGCCAGACAACCCCCATGGGGGAGGTTAATCTCTGTGTCACGCTGCTCAGGAAGCAGTACGAGTCACTAAAGGGCAGTTAAAATAAAGTTGCAATATATATGGAGGGTACAGTGCAGCCAGCACCTTCCCTGGATGTGGGGACACACCAGAGCTTCCCCTGATGCTCCCAAGCTAGGGCTGTGCTGGAAGCAGCCGTGACACAAAGCAATGCAGAACACAGGCACGATGGCTGTGCCACTAAATTAGGACACAGGGTTCAACAGGCACCACCATGTCCTGAAGTTGAATGTGAATTAGGTGAATTAGCAGCAGAAAAAGTGCTCCCCTGCAGCAGGGACAGACAATTCCCATGACACAGGCAGAGCGGGTGCCTCCATCTCTCACCTTTCTCAGAATAAATGGGGCAGCACTGCTGCCAGAGCCCGGCGAGCTCTCCCTCCCCCACCTTGCTTTAATTAGATAAGTGAGAAAATGAGATTCTGTTTCTCTCCTGGATTTTTCTTCCCCCTTTCTCTCCTCTTTTGTCTGAGATCACGGTTTATTTTGAAGGAGAATAATAATTAGAACATGTTGCTCCCCTTTCATCAGCTTGAAAGTTAATGTCACAGATCAAAACCAATGTCAATTTTCACTCTTACTCTCCCCTTTGCTCAAACATCTAGAAAAAGCCAGCTTGGGGTCTGTGTGTGTGTGTGTGTGTGCACTGTGTGCAGTCGTGGCATGGGCATGTCACTGATGGCATTAAGGATACATATAATTGCAGTGGTTTTCACCAAGGGATTTGAAGAGTATGTCCCATCACTGGGATGTCTCTAGAAGACGGGAGAGGCTTTTATAAACCAACGGCTTTTCACACCAGCTCTTTTAAGCACTATAGTCAAGGGTGAATTTCATTTAGCCTCACTGATTTAAGAATATTCAAGTGATTTAGGCAATCAGCAGCCTTTTTCTTTTGGATTCTCCCTTAAGAAGGCTTCCTAGCTCCGTTAGCTATGATTGTACTTAATATCCTGTTACTATTATCCTTTTCATTTAAGACTGGAATAAGCACTGTAAAGCATTTCAACCTTCTTACCATCTGTTATTTGCTCTCCATTCTCGTCTTTCCATTGTTCCTTACACAGCTATGAAATATCTGCTGCACCTACTGATGTTACTGTTTTTTATTAAAACAGCAGAATACCTGTGCAGGGCACGTTGTCAAATTCAGCAGACAACAACCTCCAGTCCCTGGAGCTGTGGTTTGTGCCTGTAACTCCAGGAACATTTTCTTCTCTCTATTTGGCCACTGGAACTGGCTGGACAACTAGAAATACTTCTCAGGTCTTTGCTGGGAATAACTGATGAGTACTCTACAACTTGCACCACACACCAGCATGAAGCAGAGAATGTATAATGCCCTTTCTGGCCTAAAATTGGGAGTTTCCAACTCATGGAGAAGGGAGACCTTGCCTCAGCTCCTTGAAAATGGACACCACTATGCAAAAATCTAGCGAATTCATTGCTTAAAATTCTAGGGAAGTTTTTGAACATTTTCAGTACTGCTTTTCCAGGTGACATGAACCTCAGCATAGCTCCTGTTGGATGAAGGGAGCTGCTGGGGTTTTTGCAGCATTGGAGGAGATAGTCCATAAACCCACTGGTGAGCAGTGATGGTGCTGACTACCCCCAAGGAGCCAGCCACAGCCAGGATGATCCTGCAGGAGCCAGGGCAACCCTACCACATCAGCAAAGGCTTTTTGGACAGTCACTGGGGAGGGACACAGTAGAGTAGCAACTGTCGAGAGATGCCTCTGCTTCATCCTTATCAGTTTCACTGTCTGGATAGAAATCAGGATATTCAACTAGCCTGCAATCACAACTTTGTTTCATAGAAGCAGAGCAAGAAAAATCTTAGGAGATCTTTCCTTTATTAGCTAAACATTTTGCGGGAAAGATTCAGCTTGAGATTCAGACACCTAAACAGGTACATAAAAGCAAGTATTTACTTGCCAGCTAGACATGTGTAAACTCACATTATAATTAATAGAGATTTAGTCAACACACTTAACATGGTCCCCAGAGCAATCTGAGCTGAGTGGCTGCATCATGCACCAGGGGAAGCAGAGAATATCAATGTCCCCTTCTGGATTAAAACTGCAAGCCATCAGTTCCTGGGGAGGGGGTGTGTTTTTCAGACCCTGCCTCAGATGGCTCCACAGCAGTTTCTTTACAATTAGATGTCAACCCAAACTGGAAGGAGAAGCACTGACTCAAAGGATATATGATCAGCATGATGTGCTATACCTTAAAGTTGACCATTTCAAGCCTTTCCTAATAATCTGCTCATACATAAGTTTTAGCCTGGAGAAGGGAAGGCTCAAGGGAGACCTTACTGCAGACTTTCAACACTTAAAGGGGGGCTATAAGAAAAATGGGGACAAACTCTCTGTCAGGGCCTGCTGGGATAGGACAAGGGGTAATGGCTTTAAACTAAAAGAGGGGAGATTCAGACTAGATATCAAGAAGAAATTTTTTATGGGGATGGTGGTGAGACACTGGCCAAGGTTGCCCAGAAAGGTGATAGAAGCCCCATCTCTGGAGACATTCAATGGTCAGGTTGGACAGGGGTCTGAGCAACCTGACCTAGTTGAAGATGTCCCTGCTCACTGCAGGAGAACTGGACTAGATGACCTTTAAAGTCTCCTTCCTATCCACACCATTATGTGATTCTATGATAAGTTATTCCCATCTCAGCAGGCTTAAGCAAGCTAGATTAAAAAACACTTGAATGCTTGTTTTATTCCTGGCTGGTAGTTTGAATGAGGACACTTACTTTCCTAAACTTTTTGTGAACATTTCTTCTCCTACTAATTATATCAGTATTAGGAACACTTGCTTGTAAGTGGGCTTCTAAGTCTTAGTTACAAAACCCTCTTCAGTATTACATTAAAAATAATCTTTTTATTCTTAAATCTCTAAATCCAGTAAAATCCTCACAGGTATTCTCCAAAAGGACTCTCAGTGTGTTCCTGCATAGACTTGGGCTACAACAGTATACAGTTAGTTTTAAATGGAAAGATGTTTACTGCCACAGAGTCAAATTTCCTGCTTCTTAAAAGCTACACTGGAAAGCTCTCAAGATTTTTAACATTTTTGAAGTAATGCCCAGTGAAGTTAAAATAATGTTTCCCTTATAACTCACTTGTCTCTCCAGTTTACTGTTCTTTCTACAAAGGGCCCTTTGTGCTATTTGCCTAAAGAAACAGGCTTCAGCTAGAAATACAAATACAGAAGTTAGATTACCTACATCACGATAGGGCTTTGCTCCAACAAACTGCTGTTTCAGCTCTTTGTGTGTAATTCCAAGAGAATTTTAAAAAACATTATGAAAGAAAAATGTATTTGATTCATCTGAGAGCTGCAGAGGAGATTTATATAACTGGGTTCGGATGCTCAGTGTCTTGCAGTAGCCCAATCTTGGAACTGCAGATGGAGGAAGCCATCAGAGACAGATCTGAAGAAGTTCCTCACTGCATAAACCTCCTTCAAATGGGAAGAGAGCACTCTAATAGAAAAAAACCACCACACCCAAAGCCCTCCAAATGGCAGGTGCTAGATTTTGATGTCTGCCCACCAGCCAGCCCAGTGGGCTGTGCCACTGGTGACAGCTGGGGATGTGGCCTGGTGGCCACGCAGGAAAGCAAACTGGGGTGGTGAGGTAAGCAATCCCTCCATAAAACTGTGTCCAGCCCAGCCCAGGCTTCCTCAGCAGGTTAGCCAACCCAATATTCAAAATATTGATGGCTCCAAATGCAAGCCCAGCAGGGAACTAGCTGGTTTTGTGAAGACTAAGCTGTTGGTGCACTGCTTTGCCATTCTCAGAAATGTGTTGTTTTTTTTTTCAGCTGGATTTTCACAGGGATGCCCTGCTATTTGGTAATGAGATTATTTGCTTTAATATCTCTAACTCCAGGTTATTACAAAGATATGCTGTGTTTCTGCACATTCTTTCATCCAAGGTAACACCTAAAACCAACCAAAGCTCTCTGGTGTGCCCGGTACTTATTAATCACTCATATTGACTTCTTGGGATTGCAATGCTGCCTTCAGATTAAACCAAAAGGCTTGGTTGCATGACAGCCGACAGCCTCAGCATATCATGACATAAACATGTGGCAGAAAATCTGGTTTGCAGGCAGTGGGTTGAGCCGGCAGCTCGGTGGCAGGATGCCACGTGCATAAATCTCATGCTTAGCAAGAAGGAAAGAGCAATCCCTCTGTCTTCCTGAAATAAGGTTTCAATGTGACATCTTTATGGCAGCACAGCTGACTAAACACTGTAATGTCATCAGTGCCATGTAAAGTGAACTGCTCTCCTCTTCTCTGAACTGTTTGCAAAGCAGCACATGGGTAGGTATTTCTAGCAGTAATATGATGAGAGCTTTTTAAATATGGAGGAAAATAAATCACTGAACCATCATACCTGGAATCTACCTGATACTAAGGCTTAAAAAAACTTCACTCTCACAATGCAATCTCTAGCTTGCTGACTAAATGCTCCCAAGTGTACCCTCCTGAGTTCCCTCAAAGGTTACTCTAGCACTGAGTGGCCCTCCTTTTGTTTATGGGCAGTCACCTATACATAGAGATGCATTCCAAAAGCATGCTGGCAATAAGAAAATGGTTGAAGCTTCCAAGATGCTTTTCACAGAATCAAACTCCAAATATATCCATCCCTGCAACAGAGTTATACACAAATCCGTATGCAGTAATTCTTCAAAATGCTTCTTCCCTGTGGTGTAAACTGATTTTCTTTCTGGAGGTTGGTCGTGAGTGCTGGGGCCATGTGCAGCACAAGGCAACACCAGTGAGCATGTTTAAGGAGCTGCTTGCAGATGTGTGTTTTTGTAAGGCTGTTGCTTCAGCAACAGCAGAGATCTATGTTGTAAAAAAATAAGAAAACGTGTTGGAAAAGACACAAATGCAGAGACCGAGAAAACTGGGAGACAAGGGAGCACCTCAAACCAATTTAAACTTTGGAGAAATAATTAAGTAGATTTTCAGTCAAGGGTATCCTTTTAAAGAAACCCCAGAAGTTTAGTACAGGGGGAATTTAAGGAACTGCTCATGTCAACTGCATTCTCTTTTTTAAAAAAACTGAATGCAGTGTCTTCCTCCAATATATAGATAAGGGTATGTTCCTGCACTCACTCTGTTCCAGCTGCTGGCTATTCTTCTCCCTCTCTAAGCTTGCACAGGCTCTGAGTGTGTCTGCAAAATCCTCATTTAAATCTGAGCTCTTTGAGCAGCCTGTCCCTGGAAAATCACAGGGGTTACTACTGCTCATCCCTTCCTTTTTTCACTTTCAGAGAAATTGGAGCTTCTTGCACTTTTATTATGGCATCTTTTTGAATTTGTCTGGTCTTCCCACAAATGGATTTCAAAGCATCAGGGTAGTCTGGGCTTTTCAAAGAAGCCTAATTGAACTGTAATAGAGTGTTAGTGCCTAATTCACTTAGGCTCCCTTGGAAGTTTCCTTTTCATACTTACTCCAGCACTGCTTCCCTAAAGCTTAATGCCCTTAACTACATTGATTGATCAATTAATTTCCTATTATGATGGACTTAAGTAAGTTGTACATGCTGGTATTGGGTATCAGCATCTGAACGTATTATTGCCTCCCTGTTGCCACACAGCTGGGATTGTGCTTGTTCCACATCAGATTCTCCATTTTCTTGGAGCAAGCTGCTCTCCTGTATAACTTTGGAGACTCTTTAAAAAGTGCCTGAGAAATTATGCTACTATCTCAACAGCCTGGCCAGGGATCTTCCATCTGCTCTGTCACAGTTACCAACCCCTTCTCCTGGGTAGGATCTTTCCTCCAAACTGCCATTCGCTGTCATTGTCAAAATATAGCTCATGGGCATTTATAGCATTTTTGACATAAATCCTTTTTTCTTCTCTCCATCACCTTTCCTTACCCTCACTGACAGATACAGGGCTTTCAGGTGGGATTCATGTTTGCTTTGACTAATTTGCCAAGCCTCAAATTCATCCCTGTGCTCTTTACTGTTGCTAAACCCCTTGCATACTTCCAAGCAATTCCTCTCCTTGGGGCTTCAAACACTTGTAGATGTCTATCTCTCTTTAGCTGTCATTAGGCCAAGTCATGCATATTCATATCTTCTAATCTTTTTTTTCTCACATCACTTCCTGCAGTTTTTTAATAATTTGTGTTGCTCTTCTCTAAATTACCTCCAATTTGTCTACGCATCTCTGGTTCTCAGGCACCATGAAGATGCTGTTTAGACAAATCTGCCTCTCAGGACACAAGTTCATAGAAGGCTTGTTAATGCCTTTATGGTAGAGATACTTCTTTTTTGCTGCTGGGCACCGTGATTTTAAACAGGGCTTGAAAAAAGGGCTCATGGTTATATTTTTTCAGGGTGCAACAAAAGGTGACTGCCTTTCATCTGAGCCTCTCTTCTGTCTCTCATGGGTGCAGTACCTGCCTCTCTTCCAGCACTGCTCCAGGCAACTTGGGGAAATGTTTGTCCTCTCCTCACTTCTTGACCCCTCTCTGGATGAGAGGGAAGCTTCATCCAACTGGACATTTTGTTTTCCCAGGCTTTTTGTTATTAATAAATATGTCACTATGGTTGTTTATGTCAGAGAAAAAACGATACAACTTTGGACTTGGAGCAGAAAGGAGGAAAGTTTCCAACAGGCTTTGGTATGTCTTTGCTTTGGGCAGGCAGTAAATCACTGCACATCCAGCATCTTCACATCTTCCCCATCTTGTGCTGATGCTGAGCATGACTGCAGCTCTGCACAGCTCTGAAAGTGGTTATGGCTCATTATCCACTGGTACCTCCCAACAGCCCGGGTGGGAGACATCACTTTCCTCCAGCTCATAGTGTAGGGAATGGGAGCAGAGCAGTGAAAAAACCTGCTCAAGGCCATGCAGAGAACTGGGGGATGAACTTTGGTGAAGACTGCCTGGGGCCTGGCAGAAATCTTTGCTTGTTTGGGTGCCTCAGACCATCCTGGTTTCCAGACAGTAAAACCTCCATTATACAATATACTTTTTGCATGAGCTCGCTGGAGCTGTAATAAGCTTATCAAGGGGATAACTGTTAGGATAAACCCTACAATCTTGTCCATCAGTCAGGAAGAGAAATAAATAGAAAACCCAGTAAATTCAGCCTTTCCAGATGTGTCAGTCAGCTGCAGGCTTTCCACTCAGTGACAAGCAATCAAGAGTGCTCCTACAACCAGCTCTGCGTCTGCTGGTACAGGAAATTACCTCCCCAGTCCAGACCTCACATCACAGGCTGCTTCTTTTGGTTAGATTCTACGTGACTGCACTACCAGCAGCACTAAAATAGCTCCACAAACCTTACCATGTGAGCTGGAGCACTGCTCAAAATGGGTATTTACCAAATCTTAGCTTCAGATGCTTGTCATCATCTGAACTGCCTCAATGTAGTTTGCCTCTGCCTTATGCAGATGGATCAGTGACCTTTACAGCACTGTTAGTCCCTCTTTGTAACAAGGCTCGTGAGCTGTTTTTTTTGCAATGCCACAGAGCACTCTTATAGGCACCTTAAGACTTTGTATGAGCACAATTTGCAAAATTAAAAGACAGACAGAGCACAGCTTTTCAATTTGCCTTACAAGCAAATCCTGGTTTCTTCCCTGCCAAGAGCAGAAAGAATTAGATACCTGAAGAAGAGCATTTATAAAGAGCAGGAAGATAGCAAACTCAGTATGATTCTGGGAGAATGGGGGGCTCAGTTGAAAATCTCCTTCCCAGAGGCTGTCAGAAAGGGATCTGTACAGCAGGAGAGGTAGCACTGGATAAGGTCATACGAGCATGGCACAAAGAGCTGTGGTGTGGGGAACACAAGTGGTGAGATTTACTGTCCCCAGGTGTAAGCTTGCACTCCACAGTGACCCAGAGCCATTAGAGCAGAAAGAGTCTGCAGGGCTGCAGCTTCTCTGCAGGGATGTCTCTACTGGGCACGCCCCTGCCAGGCTTTGGCAGGGAAGATGGTCATGCAGATGAGATGAAGAGAACCAGCTTTTCCCTGTTTGTGTCAGACACCCACCTTTGGGAAAATTCAATGCTCAGAATGAGCAGCCAGAGAGGTATTTTAATTACCTGCTGAAAATACATGAAGATAGAGCCTGGCCTGTCAGGCAAAGGGAGCTGGGAAGAGGGGAAATACGAAGAAAGGGCCTGGAAATTTAACTGCCAGGACTTTATTTGGGAGAGAGAAATAAAAGCAAATGGGTCGCCTGAAGAATGCAGCAAGCAGGAGTCTTGTGGCTGTTTTAATTCCTGGATAAAACCTCCCAAGCAATCCCTCCCAAAAGATCCCACCAGCTGGTTGCAGAAGCAACAATCCTGCACTGGTGTCCTACATGTGCTGCTTCCCTACCCCAAAACGTCTACAGAGACCTGAGTGAATACATCTCACTAAACTGTGGCTAAAGTAAAAATATCCATGCAGAGCTCCTGCAAGGAGGTCCATCCTGCATTTGGTATTGCCATGGTTGCCCACTTCTGCAAGGTTCTGAGCAGCCTGAGCATCCCACAGGAGCTTGGTCAGCTACTGGCATGGTGGACCATGCTGCACACCAAGCACAAATTTTCATTCATCAGAAATCTTTCATTTTCATTTATCAGAAATAAGATTATTTAGGTCTATCTTCCTTCCTATCCACTGTCAGAGCTATTTGCTCCTGGGCTCTGAAAATGCAGAAGTCATTATTGTAAAGACAGTACTTTTCGTGGTAAGTATGATTTCCTACTATTAGAAAATAAGTACCTATTTAACTAAGAGCTTTATAATAGATCAAGCAGTGCACAGAGTACAAAAAAGTAAGAGCTACAATTCAAAGAAACTAGTTCAGTGGTAGGATTTGGCATGAAAATAGTTATTTGCTTGATATCTTTAATCTTAATTTATTCAAGACCCTCATCTCTGGATAAATACAAATTAAAAATTAAAAGCCCTTGTAAAGCAATGCATGAAACCAAGGCACCACAGAGAAATTTGGAGAAGCAAATAAAACTGCTATAGTAATCTACAAAGGCACTGGAGAAGCAGGGCAGAGGGGATGGCAACTTAAAAACTGAAAACCAACCCAACTGCAAAAGGAAAGAGAGGAGGAGATGGAAGTGGTGGCATCAGTGAGAGAGGGACAAGAAAAAACACCACTGAAAAAAAATAATTTCTTAACATCACCACAGCAGAGTGCAGGAAGAAATATTTAAAACAGCAATTTTGAATATGCAACCTGGACTGCCTGGTGAGTCACAAGTTTTGTGTGCAGCAGGCACACAGGCTCCTGCCACAGGAGTTCACCTCCTGTACTCCATTCCCTGGGAGTAATCCCCAAGGTTGCATCAGGTTCAGAGCTGCACAGAGCCGACTGTTGTCATCAAAATTAAAGCAAGGAGTGAAATAAAACACTGTGTTTTTCAAGGAGAGCCAAAAAGGGGCCCATTTCAGTAGATTAGTGATACCGTGTAAATATTTTAGGCAATAATCTTGGGCAATACTTACTGGCATGGCCAGCACATGGAGGAGGAGGTCAGAGAGCACGACAGGTCCCCAGCACAGGGGAGCTACATCACCCCCTGGCATGGGGCATGACAAGTTTGTTAAAAGCCCTTGAGGGCTTCCAGCAGGGTCCATGGACTGTGCTGGTGGTGGCAGCACAGGCTTGGCATGGCATGGAGTCCCCACCATCCTTAATGTCCTTATCCTCACCCAGTGCCTGCTGAGGTAGAGAATACTATTTTTTTCCCACTTTTCAGGTGAGGGACAGAAATGCAGCTGCCCTGGATTACATCCAGTGATATATTTAATGTCCCATTGCACTTTTAGGTGCTTGAATTCCCATTTAAATCAAGAAGGTACAGCCTTTCATGACGTGAGACAGCATCAACAGTGTGTGGCCAAGTATTTCCTTGAGTCCCTGCCTGGTACATGAATGGCTGGACTGCCCTCCCTAATCCAAAACTGACCAGGGATCAACAGAAGTTGGCCTGGAAGAGATAAGCCAGCAACTCTGACCTCCAAAGGGAGGGAAGGGGGGAAGACAGTTTTTCCCTGCTGGGGGCTGTGTGGAGAACTGGCCTCCAAAAGGAGAGTTTTGGGGTTCAGAACACCACAGTTCACTGCCCACAAAGGCCAACTTGTAAGAGCTACACCAGAGGCAAGTGGCAGGTTTTTAAATATCACCAGGGATGTCTTCTGGTTCCAAGGACAATCATCAGCCTCTAAACAGTAATTGCTTCTAGCATTTATCTGGAGACAGTGCCGGAAAAAGTAATGCACTCAGTTTCCTGAGTCAACACCAGACTGCATAGCTCAGATGGTAGAGGAAAGGCTAACTCTAATAAATATATAATACTCAAAGGGTTATCTAAGCAGCCAATAAAGAGTCAGAATATATATATGTATTTTTTTCTGTACTGAAGTCACACTCATTCAGTATATGTCATCAAAAGAAATACAGATTTTGTGACAGATTTTTATTTCCCATTGTTACTAAAATGCATTGCCTTCTTAAAGCAGCATCTCACACAACTCTAATCCTTCCTGATTTATCTCTGACCAAGGCTGCAGCCAACAACTGGAGGCTCTAGCTTTGTAACATGAATGTCATAAACAAGGTTTTGATTCTAAATGATCAGCTATTGGGATCAGATTTTGAAATTACAGATATATTTTTGCATAGCCTGCATTGCCTTTTTCCTGTTTTAATCTGAACTGCTCGTCCCATCTCCTGTGCACCCTCATGTTTAAAATTGCACAGGGATGGTTTCTATTTTAAAAGAGATATTCACGGGGAAGGAGCAGAGTGAGGCTGCTCAGATTCTTTTTACCTGAGCTCTGATTGCAGCGTCTTTCTTAATCCACTTTATCACTGTTTCATAGACCAGCTCCTCTGCTTTGGTGTTCAGGCTGTCATTGGACATGTAGGAAATAAAGTCGTCTTTTGAAATATTAAGGATCTCTTCTTGGTTTGCCACCTCTGGGAAAATCTGCAGGGCATATGCTTTGGCCATGTTGTATAGTTCAGTGCACTGCATGGCTTCGGCCATGGCTAATATTCCTAAGCAGTTGCTAGCAGTCAGCTGTTTTTCTAAAAGGAGGAAAAAAAAAAAAAAAAAAAAAAAAAAGGCAAGTGAGAATTATTAAAAGCAAGATTCACATTTTTACCGAGATAATGAAAAAAAAAAAAAGTACCACAGACAAGCCTCCAACCCTAATTAATTTTAGGGATTTAATTAGATGCAGCACCCTGGGTTATTATGAATTGGGGTTTAAAGCACAAAAAATCAAAGTCTGTCTAACAGCTGAGCTGGGGATGGGGAGAGCAGTGCACTTTCTGAGTTTGCTTTTCATGTAAGCTCTCACAAGGCACTGGGGAAACCTACTGACATAACAGTATCTGGGGCTTCCCAAGGGACGGGAACCCAGCCAAGAGCCTGCTGCTATTTCTCCCGCCTCCAATGTTGCTTTAAGAAACAGCAAAGATGTAAATGCCACTGCAGACACTTAAGAATAAATACAAACAGCACTGAGGACATTTCTGAGGATGCTGCAGTCACTGTATGATAATTTTTGCCCTGTTCAGCTACTAAGCTACTTCAAATAAAAAAAATAATCCTCTCCACCCCATCCCCCCCCCCCTTTTTTTTTTCAAAGGAACTTTGTTGCTGCTGAATGTGATGACATCCCTTATGCAAAACACAGATTATACTAACGCCTTCTGTTAAATGTTGTGTAGTGGGTTTCAAAGAAAATCATGCACAGAGGAGCCAGCATTATCTCCTACCCAGCAAACAGAATAACAGCACAGTGTGTAGCTTTGCATTAAAAGTGTGCTGCACCATACATTCGACTGCACTTTTTTTCCTTTTCAGCTATTTGGAAGAAAAACCCACCAATTTCAGACATTTATATGAGCAACTCTAAGATTCTTCTCAGCTTTTGTTAACCAAGACACTAGTAATGGATAGAATATTACAGGACCAAGGAAAAAAAGAAAAATAACAGAGAGACAGACTGCAATAGATCACAGAAGCATCGGTGCCAGTGGCAGGCTTCTCAGAGGAGAAGTATATCACATTTGGTCACTGTCACATCCTTGTGCACCATTTCAGAGCACTGGACAGGCATGTGATAGCCCCATATTTCTTCAGGCAGAACTCCCATCAGAATGCTTCTGCTGGAAATGCTCAGGGATTTTTCCCTACATCCACCTTCTGCCTTCATCAGATTTACAACTTGCATGCTATCTATAATTGGCTCTTATTAAAACAGGATTATGACCTGTTTGTTTATTTAACCTGGCATGAGATTAGCTTTCTGGGATTTTTTGTGTGTATGTGTTTGTTTTTTTAGATTTCTCTTAATTTTTTTTATTTTCTTTTACAGATCCAGCACTCATGAAATTAGGCTATCTCATTTTGCATCAGTTGATTGTACTGACTCCAAGGAGCACCTTTCCTCAAGCAGACTGAAGCAGTGGCTCAAGAAAAAAAAAAAGAAAAAGAACCAAAGAACCAGAATTTTCTTCCAGGTTCTTTGGTGATGTTTGTTGGCACAGTTTCATGTATACCTACAACTGGGTGTAAAAAACCAATAATATAACAAGAGATAGAGATGCCCCAAACGTTCATCACTGTTTTATCACTGCTTTGCAAACTCTCAACTCAAAGACAAATCTGACACTGCTCCACCTTATCCTCACAGGATTTATAACAGAGGTAATAATCAAGCTTGACTCATTAAGCAGCTGTTTACTAGCACAAGACTTGCAAGAATGTCTTCACCTTTAGGGGACTGGGTCTGCCTATACCATCCCCAGAAAAAAGCACAGGTCATGACTGGTTTCTTCTGATCTGGGTGGGGTTTTCTACCACTAAGAGTGCTGGGTGACTGATGTAGTCTGGTATGCTGGTGTCCAAGAAGCTCCCACATGTCCCATGGAGCCTCGCACCTTCCTCTTCCCCAAGAAACTGCCTGGTGACAGACCCAAATGATGTTACACCTGCCTCATTTGGCAAGCATCATAAAGCCACTTGGAGAGGGGTCCCAGGTAGATTGCAGACCAGGGTATGTTCAGGAGGCTGTTGATGCATTTCTTTGCACTTCATCACTTTTGATGTGAGGAGCACCACTGCAAGGCAGGCACAATGATTTCTTCTTAAGATGAGGTCTGGCAATTGAACCAGAGGGATTTGTTACAGGGGAACAAGACAGAGGTTGAGGCAGCAGCCATAGGAGATGGCTCTCTCTGCGAAGTCTCCATCCCATGGACAGAAAAAACCCTCCATTTTTCACCCCTCACTCAAAACTAGGGGGCAAGACTATTGACTCCAGCTGCCTATGGCACAACTGAGCAATCAGACTTTTATACCTGTATACTCATAAACAAATAATTCCAAGAAGCAGTCTGGTGATATTTTGGATAACAAATCAGGATGATCTGAATTATGCCTTTCCAACACCTATTACTCTTCGCTGACTAATATATAGCCCATCTCAAGTAACAGCAGTTCAGGGTACTTCTAGATACTGACATGACAAAGGCAGTTAAGGACCAGCCCTGCTCTGTCTGCTCCCAAGCTGTTTTCCTTTGGACACTGACATGTTTACAGCAACTGTTGATTCTGCCACAGTGACACTGACCTTGTAACAATACATGCTTCTGGAATTTCATCTTGAGTCCATTCAGAACATGACTGCTGACTACTAAACTATTCCCAGGGCTCAAGGACAGTTCGTAACAGACTTAGGAGCAGACTTTGGGGATATCAGATGTAATCTAGTAGGTTCTCACTGGTTTGCTACAGTGCTGGAGAGCACATTTGTCTCTATGTATGTCACAACACTGCAGATCAGCAGCTGGTATTCTCCACTTGTGCTAGATGAGATTTTGGATCCTGTGCAGAGTCATAATGAGATAATCAGCCAGGCAGACTGCTAAGACTGCACTACTCAGAGTGAGATGACTTGAGATAGCGTCAGAGATAGATGGTGTGTAGGAAGGATTACTCAGTCAGATTGCAGTAACAGGATAATGGAAGCTCAGTGGTTGATGTAAGCCCCCCTGTGTGCATTAAGTACTGTATTTTCACTTAGAGAGGCTTTCCAGATGACGACTTGATCAGTAAAATTAGCATAAAACGTGCATTTCCTCATCAAACTCTAGGTACAGTCTGACAGGGATCTTATTCCTCAGGTATTACCACTGGTGTCAAAAGCATGGGAGGATGGGCAAGAGGTGGAAGACTTCTGCATACATCGATTGTCAAAAAGATTTCACTTCCTCTGTGAAAGTGTTCCTAATTTCTCCTGTATGCAGATATAACTGATGCTTCAGTTTCTCCAGAGCTGGGCAGTGTGGTTCTCCAGCTGGCCCAAAATTCTCAACCGGGGGTGAGCAAAAAGAATTAGCCATAATATTTTCTCCCAACTCTATGAAGGCCTCTTGTTCCCTCAGGTGCATATGACTGCACATGCAGGTCTCATCACTGGTCTGCCAGTTTTTTTCTCAAAGTTCATTCTCTTTGAAAACTTTGTGCCCTTTGCTCACGAGACTAAGAAAATTCAGAGCTCCTGCCCTTTCCTCTTCTCCTCCATTAATCTAACAGGCTCCACCAAATTCTTTTGATTTATGGAAGAATGCCTCTACTTTATCAGCAGCAGGCTGCATCATGGACCCAAAATGTGATGCTTATGAATCTGAAATCCAATGTGAGCCATGACTGTGATGATGGTGCAGAAAAGTATGAAAAAACCCAAAAAACCAAAACATAACCACAAAATTCAGCCATATGGATGGAGGAAATACCTATGATGTCCTGACCAGTTTGCAAACATTTGCCCAGTTATCATATGGTGCCTGCATGAACTTGTCAGCATCGTTGCATCAGTCAGCACTAAACTGTTGCAATTTCTCATGGTTCAGACAAAAGCAGAGGAGACAGCATGTGGGAGAGAGAGAATGTGGCTATAATTAGCCCAGTGAAGCTAGTAAAGGAATCTCCCCTTGAAATGAAACAATCTTCCTGACAAACTTTGCAGCATGTTTCCACAAGAAAGTGCAAGTAGATTTGGGGTGCCTCTGCCCAACACTGCTTAGAGACCCAGGATAGACACACGAGCTGCCTGGATATCAGCCAGTTGTGATCCTGCTTTCATGACTGAAAAAGGACAATCTGAACCTCCCCTGAGATGGTGCTGTGCTGAACAGATCTATTCATTTAGGTCTTTTACTTCTTTCGGCCTTTTTGGACCTCCTTCCACTTCTTTCAGTGTTAAGACATGGCCACTGATGGCCACCATTTATGCAGCTGAATTCTGCAGAAACCCTGGAGAAAAACAAATTTCTACCATATTTTTGCTTTCTCAGGGGGAAGATGGCTGGGATGAAAGGACAAAGCACAGCCAAAATGCCTTCCTCTAAATTTTTTAGATGGCAAATGTACTATCTCTGTGGAGCAACCCTGTCACAGCTATAAATAAAAATAAGCAATTACGCTCCATGAATTCTCCAAATGAGAATATGAAATTCCAGGGACTCTCCATATATCAGTGAACTTATAACCAACTCTACTATTTCATACCATAACATGGTTCACTGAATTCAAATATTAACTATTGGAAAAGAGAAATCTCACACTGATTTACTGAAATAAATGTATTTTGGTTCTGTGGATGACTCTTTAGAGGCAGCACAACTTAAACACATCTGTTCTTGGAAAAGTCATAGGTTCTAATCACTTAAAAGAGGTGGTGAAGGGAAGCTGGGGGAAAGCAATGGACAGAGATCTCATTTAAATTGCACAGCCAACACAGTGAGCTTGTAAAGCAGAAATTTAATTTCCTCATTACCCACCTATTTGAGAAAAGACTTTTAAACATGTGATGTATAAAAAGCTGGAAAGAAGAGACAAATACAATACCATAGATTCTTTACTGCTGCCTGCATCACACCATTCATCTTGCCAGCAGGCCAGCTTAGCAGTGAGAATTAGCACTGTAGTGAACTGGACTCATTTAAGTTTTTTGGGTCTTTAGTTTGTTTGCTTGTTTTTTAATGAGTGCAATATTTTCTAAGCCTCATCCTCCACACTCTGCAGCTCTAGGTGGCAATCTTAAATGAGAAATGCCCAAGAAGAACCTATAGTTCATGTGGGTTGAACACATATTTGGGGTCCAGAGAAAATGATAACTCCCATGCCAAGTTGAGGAAGCCTGAACGGACAGAAGTTGTCACAAAAAGGTACTTAGAACTTGGACATGGGAAATAATTCATGTAAGATCAAACTCACATATTTTATATTAACAGGTTTGTGTTAAGTCAGTAATTTATAAATTACTACTCTAGTTAACTGGTATTATAGCCATGTTAGTGATGGAGCAGTATGTGATATAGGCAAGAACTTGAACCAATGTATTTCAGCAGAGCTGCAGTTCTGGCTTCTCTTCTGCCATGACAGAAATGGGGCTGGTTGGTTCCAGTTCAGACCAGTAAAGCTTAATTAACTGAGATGGCAACCTTAAAGTGTTTTGAAATGATCTATGTTAGAAAATAGAGAAAATGCAAGGAGCTGAGTGACATGGTGTTCCAGACATGAGGAATGGGCTTGTCATGTGGCCATGAGATGATAGAGGCACTGGTGATGATGATGTTCAGAACATCTTCACTGAGGCAAACACTCCCCATGCAGGCAGCAGTTACCAGGGGTGGGCACAGATACCTCTGATCCCCATGCACCACTTTGATGACACATATCCAACAGATCAGAACTCTGTGTGAAAGAACAAACCCTGTGAACATTCAACCTGGATCAGCTCAACCAGATCTTGTTCACAAGAACATTGGACACATGAAGGATTTTCTCAGGGATGCAAGAAAATTGCAGAACCTTGTCTGTAAGAGCTCACCTCCAGTTCTTTCAGCATTTGGCTGAGATGGCCTTGTGTAGCACCCAATATTTGCTGTCACAGTTATAAGCAACCTAAGAGCTGCACTGTGGTGTCTGTGTTGTGATCAACCTCTGTGAAACAAGATGTCATTGTGATGCCAAGTATCAGCCAAGATTCAGGAAAGTCTAAGATGTGATAGCAGCTGCACCTCAAAAAACAGGCTACACTTTGCTAGATTATTTTCCACTGATCACCATGTTGGAATTTTAAGTTCAAATCTCAACCAAAATAAATACTGGGTTCTGATTTTATTATCTTTAATAGTGAGTTTCCTAACTATATTTTAAGAATCATTAGAAGGAAGGCTTCCAAACCATAAAATAACATCTTAAAACCTCAGTAGATGGAGTGATTCTTACCTAGAAACGAAACGCAGACTTTACAGAAAGTATGAAACTGGAACTTGCTGGCAGCTTCCAGTAGGGTTTTTGCATTGGCTGAATCTATGATCAAAGAACCTGTATAAACAAACTCCAGGAGTAACTCCAGGACATCTGCAGTGAGGTTGGACATGGCCAGTTCCAGCTTCTCTCCACTTCTGTTACTGTCTCGTGGTGACCTGGTAACAGCAGACAATTAAATTATGGACATGACACCATCCCCGTTTTGTTGGCATTTATTGATTAGTGAGGGCTAGAAAATCACTTTGCACCTCATTATATTTCTCCATTATTTTTGTTTACGGAACTGAAGAATATGAATTTTAAAATAACTGAACTTAAAAACTTTAACTGCATCTGAAAGAGAAGAGTCTTAAAGCAAATCTTACAAAAAAAATCTGTTTATTGCTACTTTGCATTTTCATGCAAAAACAGTTGCAAAAGAAAAGGAAAGAAAGAAAAAGAAAAAATGAATGAGCCAACATTAATGAAAATGAGGAACAAGATTAGCTTTCAAAGGGAAACAATACATTTTAACATCTTGGTTAACATCTCATCTGCTGTGCATAATATAACTGTTAAGGAAAAAACACTCTCCAATTTCAAGAGAAAAGGTCATCTACTTTTTCAGGAATCCAGCACTGGAATAATTTTAAATGTCATGTGCATTTAAAGATACATTAAAGACCTTTTCATGAAAAATAACAATAATAAATATTAATTTCTGTTTATTTTCAACTTCTCAGTATGGTCTATTGAAGTATAGGTATGATAGACATAAAATGAATATACAGACGGCCATAAAAAAACCCCACATTTTTGCTTATTCTAAAAATCTATTGTTCCCTTTTAGGCACTAAAAAAAGGAAGCCCCTCATGGCAATTGCTTTGAAAACTGAATACAAGACAAGATAGACAGACAAAATGGTTAGAGCAAAGAAGGGAGAGGGGGGAAAACAACAACCAGCTCTGCCACAGGAAGCCAGCAGCCATCCTCTAGGAGTTTCATGACTGTGGCCTATGGTTTTTCCTGCATGAAGTGCTGAACAATTTGGGGATCAAAGTATCTCCTGCATTTGAAGTGTGGATTAGTGCTTGTGAAATTATTGGACAAAAAGAAAATTATACTGAATTAAAGTAAGGGCCCAGTTCTTAATGCATGGTTGGCTGATGTGTCTGCAACACTAAAAACAGGTCACACCTGAAAGACAAAAATGATGATAAATTTGGTAACATCAGGGAGGGGAGGGGAAATCTGTTGAAGTAAGAAAATGAAACTCTTTTAATGGTTAGGACCATCCAGCACCTTCTCAAAGAAACATGAGCTTCTCCTAGTCACTGGACAGTCAACGTCTGCTCGCTCCAATTCTGCTGGAGTACTCACAAAAGCCATCGGACGATTGACACAAACCCCACATATGATGCTGCATGACTGTGGCATGGACTGGTCAAAGCATCACCATTCACAGGCAAAATCAGATTGAAGCCTGAGCAAGAACATTACCAACCTCTTGGATTCACAAAGCTGCCTGGAAAGGTGATGATCAGACCTCTGCTACCATAATGGAGGAAAAATAAACAACACAGGAGGTTCAGTTTTCTTCCTTCACGACATCCCCACCCCACCCGCCTCAAGAACCCCTAAAATCATTTAGGGAAATGCTTAGAATTTGCAGTGGTTGCTTTGCCACTGGTCTGCCATTGACTACCCCTGCCCAGGTCAAGGGCACAGCTTTAATTCATGCAAATATTTTCAGGATAAAAGCTGTAAAAAGGTTTCATTTTTCTACTGAGAGTATTTAGATGGTGTCCATTAGCACAATGGAGGAGGCAGTGAACTAGAGGTAGTGAATAGGGGTCAGCCCCACTCACATAAGGAGATAGAGGCACAAGGAGCCAAAATCCCTTGCTGCAATCACAAAGTCAGGGGCAAAGCAATGAACTAAACCTCAAGTTTTTATTCTAAATATTGGACTATCCCTTTGGATAGGAATACAGGTGTGTTTGATCCTATTGCACAAGCAGATGGATAAGAACACATATTGACCATGATACCACAGTATCTTGTATGCACAGATCTGCATCCTACCCAGAATCCTTATGCTTCATCACATCACAATGTTCTTTTGGAACTCTTGCATATGGATTCAGTTTTGCACTTAGCACAGGAAACCTCAGGTATCAAAACAGAAGAGCTGCCATTTCCTAGATCCTCAAGAGTATGTAAAAAAACTACTGTTTATTTTTTCATTCTCACACTCACATAAGAATAACATCCCCCATATCTGCTTTATCTCCAGTTGTGCACACACTGTGCTGCACTCTGGGCTACTAAAGTACCTCCAGGTACTGATATAATTCTGGCTGAGTTGATTCCAGAAGTAATTTGTACCTGACAGTGAGTTCATATTCAGGAAGGTTGGTTAATCAGGATATTGCCTGAAATTTAAGTGAGACTGGAGGTCCACAGCAGGTGACAGGATCAGGGTCCTTGCATTGTGGGAAGATCCACTGTAAGCAATTATTAATTTAAAGTCACTAATTGCACTGTGCTGGCAAAGGCTGTGGGAATAGCTGTGCATGACCTGGTAGGAATCACTCATTCTCTCCCAGTGCAGAGATGAGGAGGCACAAAGGAAAGGATGACATGACACCAATGTCAGCATAGACACACACCCATGGTAGCAACAACTGCAAGCTGCTATTTTTCAGAATAATTAATTAATAATCTCTTTTACTTTGTAATACACCAAGCAATAAACTGCTGTTGGCAATTGATTAAATGCCAAAGAAAAGCTAAGGTGTTTAATCAATCACTAGAGCCACTTACAGCAAGTATAATACAAAGCTACAGAGATTATTGATATTACACAATGAGCCAGAAATGGGAAAGAAAATTATCCCTGCTCCTTCCTCTGCAGTGCCTTGGATATGTTGTGCTGTTTTGCTTGCACTTTCTAAGCAGTGAGCACTTTGGCTCCACGTTTAGCTGGACAAAATCACAGAATCACAGCATTGTCGTGGCTGGAAAACACTAAGATCACTGTGTCCAACCATCAATATCCCCCCTAATAAAATAAATAAAATGTATTTATCAATATCTGTATCACCATGTTCACTAGAGCATGTCCTGAAGTGCCTCATCTACATGTTTTTTAAATACTTCCAAGGGATGGCAATTCCACCACCTCCCTGGGCAGTATGTTCCAGTGCATGACTATCTCAGTAAAGAAATTGTGCTGATATCAAGTCTAAATCTCCCCTAGTGCAGCTTCAGGCCATTTCCCCTGTTTTATCATTATTCACTTGAGAGAAGAGGACAAATACTAAGAGCAGGCTTGGTTCAGCCCACACAGGGCAATCACAGCCACCCTGATTTCCATGCTGGGGATCTACCCTGGTACAGGCTGAAGAATGGGCAGGGAACTGGTTGAAGCAGGTCCTAATGGATCAAAAATGAGTGCTGGAAGGGAGAAAAATAATGTGGACTGATGTGATTGAAGTGGGAAATGCCATAGATTTCTTCTCAAAACAATTTTGTTGAATCAGGTTGTGGAATCCTCCTCCCAGCCTCACTAAAGCTTTGTGTGCTCCTTGGTTCTGAACATACTGGAATATCAATATGCTCTGTGTGGTTACAGTTCATCTATTTGGGACTGTGCTTTCACTCAGCTACTCGAGAGGAGCTGCAATAGTGGCTACACTGCATGACAAGACATGCAGTGGACTGGGGAAAATGTATATAATTGTACCTCAAATAACTCATCCTATAGCACCTCAGGAGGAGTTCTGTCAGTGGCATCAGTAGATGCAAACATTTAGGAAAGTCTGTGCTCAGAAACACACTGACTTCTTGCCTTGAGAGCTGGGAAAAGACACAGCTCTGCCTGGTATATACATGCCTGTTCCCAGACTCCTGGCACAAACCTGGGATATTTTTGGGAGGGAGAGCCTGCCTGCTTCCTCTTTCAGTCTCACTTGAAGGCAGGGAATGTACACTTATTGTTCACGGACATCATTAAATGTGGCATATTCTGCTATTTGCCCTGCGAACTCTAAAGTTTAAACAGAATGATGTAATTTTATTGGCCTTGTAATCATTGCTCATATTATAAAGGTCACACATTTCACATTGTGGCAGAAAATCAATAGCTCTCCCAACGGCCTCTGGGGGAAAAAGTTTTGCTTCTGAAGAATAATATATAATAAACAATTTTAGTCCATACTTTATCATGGCTGTAATCTTGGAGAATAGCTACAGTAAAAACCTGGCAATGGCTGATATATAAACTCATTAAAATTAGGAAGTGATTTAGAACAGGACTTTTAAAAAGATTTATCTTGAGCTAAACAGCAAAGAGGGTTGTTTAGGTCTACATTTAAACATGCTCCAAGAGCTCTTTAACAGTTTAATTTTATGGTAACTGCTGGGGAATTCTTTCAGATTTACAAATCACGTATCTCTCCAGCAAGGTGATAGACTTGAACCTGCAGATAAACAGGAACAGAAGATACACTCTGAATGGGCAAGAGGGGAGTTACTGGAAAATATTTTGTATTGTCTGGAATAATTAGGTCTGGAAAAATAAAGGCAAGGCCTTTGAACATACTCTGGCTACTTATCCTTCAACTTAATTACTTAAACCAGAGAAGACAAAGGCACAGGGAACCTTTTAAAGCAAACAATGGCTCGACTATGCTGCCAAATAACAAATCAGAACTGGTGTCCCTTTCTCTTAACTAATCTATAGAAAAGGGCTACACTGCTTAAATACTGATAGCAGGAAAAATCACCCTAAAACCTCCTCCACTCCTCCATAAGAGTGGAACTGACAAAGGAAAAAGTAGAGAACTTTACATTTTTTGCATTTATTTGTCCTTGAAAATAATTTCTGTGCAGGTAATACACACAGACAAGAATCAGCACTAGTGTTTTCATGCTTACCAGAGATGCAACTGAGTTTTCCGCACCTTGAGTTCTAAATCTTTGCTTTCTCCCTGCATTCGACACATTTATATAACAGAACTTCTGTGTGATTCAGTTCAAACCATTTAATAGTTAGTGCAATGCCTTGATTTACAAAGCTGCACTTAAGAGCTTGGCTAAAACAGCTGAGTAAGTGAAACACCTCTAGAACATCAATTTGTCAATTTCTGGACAGTGCTACCACCTCTAATTCTGGTTTCCCTCATGGTTTGGATACGCTGCCTTTAATGGGCTTACAACATTATTTTGACTGACTAATGGTTTGGCTACAGCCTCACTCAATTTTAGATCAAATACAAAAAGCTACCTATACCCAGTACAGATGCCAGCCAACTCTCTGTTTACAAGCTATAGTCACAAAGTCAAAACAAATTCTGGATGTTCAAAGTGGAGCCATCTGCACAGAATAAACATGAAAAATGTGAGACAGTTTATGTTAATGTACATTACTGTCTAGGAACAGTTGGTTTAGCTTCCTCCCAGCCTGCCTGGTTGGGAACAGGAGGACTGACAGAGTTTGTGACACCTATTTACATTCAAAACCATATGACTCACTGCTGCAGACTCAAAGGTATGACGTATATTCAAGATCTGTGCTCCAACAGAGTACCGAAATAAATTATTATCTTTTAAAATAAAGACTCATTCAGAATTATAATTTCTGTTCTTTCCTCAGCCATGTGGGACTGGCTGGCTGTCCTTTTCTTTTGCCTCTCCAAAGGCATCATTTCTGCTTGTGAACAGAGAGTTTGCCACCATTACCTGCATCTCTCCACAGGACACAATGGCAAAGGGCTAGCTCCAAAATATAGTGCCAAGTTTGTACATATTACAATTGGAATTTATGTCTAACAACTAGGAAAGCAGACGTTCTAGTAGTGTAATTAAAAAATTGCTATCTTTGACTATCCGTTTCTCAGGATCTCATGCAAGGCAGAAAATTGAATATCCCACACTAAAAGCACATGCTTGAGCTAATGGAAGGCTATGAGACTGCTGGCACACAGGTGGGAGCCCCAGCTCCACCCTTGGCTCAGGCATCTGAAGCCCCAGTTTTGGGGCTGGTCCCTCCCTGCAATGTCCCACAGCTGCACCCCAGCTTCTTCACTTGATGCTCTCCCAAGATCTGCCCCACCAGCTCGATGCTGATTGCCCTGGCTTCCTTTCCTCATTAGGAACACAAATGTTTGCCCTCCATTAATTACCTTCCCATTCCACTAAACCAAAATGTTTGCTGCAAAGATAGAACAGCAACAACAACAAAAAAATCACCAACCAAATGAAATGGCTTTGTTCCCTGGATAGTGTTTTGGTCTCTAGAAAACAGGAAATCCAAGATTTTTATGTCAGACGAAGCACTCAAACGAAGAGAAGCTACTTCTTTTTGTCTCTGTCAAATTATTTTGATTAACAAAGAAAGGACTCCAGACTGGGATAGGCAGCTTCTCATGAGGCTTAAGAGTCTGTTAGCTATGTGCTCATTAAAAACTCCTACTCCAGTCTATACAGTTTTGACTAAACACCTTATTACTGTGGAACACAATCCTTTAAGCATTGAAATGCCAGAGGCTGCTACGTTGTTGCATCTAAACTGTCCACTATTTGACTTTTCATCAGCTTCAGAGCTATTAATAGTTCAAAATCCACATGTCTGTTTATCTTGGGAGAAGCAAGCAGGAAACAAGTTATATTATAGCTAACCTTCAACTCTGAACAGAACAGACATGACACTCTACATGGAAAGTGGTATTTCACACGAAAGAGCCTGATTTATCATAATTACACACTCATGAGATATAAAAGCACAGGTGCCCAACCATACCAACATACACTTCCATGATACACTCACTGAGACGCATGTGTTACTCAGGTAACAGGTTATTTACTGAGTTATCCAAGTTTATGCAGCTGCAAGGTAATCAATCATGTAAATGATGACAGGAGGAGACATTTATAGAGCAACATCCCTGCAATATGTATGTCATAAGGCACTGAATGTTCTTTTAAATAGGATTTTAGAAAAAATAAATTATATACTAGCATTGCTTCTCCTTTAGAATTATTTTATCAGCTCACAATGTATTAACTTGCAAATCTCTGCCTTTGTTATACTATCCTGTAGATAAATATTATCTTTGAGCCTCAGCCACTACCCATCTGTCTCATGAGAGATGAAAACATATACTATAATGGTGCTATTGTACAATTATGATAAAGAACTAGTAAAATCACAAGATTAAATAAATTACATTGTTTAAACACAGGCTTGCAAATTTGTCATGAAAGTTTACCTGACCAGCAAATCCTTTTGCTCACTTTTTATACCACGACGTTGATACAAATAATGCTCCTTGTTCCAGGCAAACAAAATTTGGCAAGACGCTCGTGTAACTTATTAGGCTCAAACGCTGCCAGTTTGCACCTGCTCTATCAGAAGAAAATCAGGCAAATTAATGGCTGTGGGCTCAGGCATGCACTGGCAGCTCTGGCTAATTCACCATCACAGAAATGATCATTACAAACACAGATGAGCAACGGGATTAACCGCAAATGCTTTTGTTCACGGACAGCATGGCCAGAATAAAATAAAACAAACAAAAGAGCCATGTCTCCTATATATCCTTAATGCTATTCACTAAGGGAACAGAATCTAATTGCTCTTTGGACTGTTTCTAAAGGCAAGGATCAGTGGCAGCCTGTAATGCTATAGTGTGGGAGATCACTGCTGCAGGCACAAATCTGCCTCCCTGCTGAGATTTAAGGAAGATGAGGAGTTTGAAGATGCTGGTTTAAATGGCTTGCAAGGGAATGAAGAAGTGAATAGTGAGTGCCTTTGGAAGAACAACATTTCATGACCTGGGTTTTTGCAAAGGACTGATAATAAACAAGTGGAGAAGTAAAAAAAAACCGGGCCAACTTATTAACAGCATGGGATCTAACTTGTTTGCAAGTATCTCTGGAAGCCTAATTCAGCAAATATGTGGCAAAGTAGCCTGGGGCGAGAGCAACTATTTGTTAAAAGTAAATAAAAGTGCAAGGAGATTCTGGTGGACTATATGGGAAGGAAGATTAAAAAAAAAAAAGACACAATAAAAAAAAATTATTCTCATCCAACTTAAAGCTCACACTCTTAAATAACTCATATCTGATTTGTTTTAATGATATTTATTACACCATCAAAAATCAGCTTAGCAGAGAGCTAGTCTTATGCAGCTAATAAATCTGTTTCTTAGGAATGTGTTGAAATTTATACAAGTAATTATCTAGGTAAGTCTATCCAAGGCTTTCTCATCATTGCAATGTCTAGAGGGAAAACAATAATAAAATAATGATAACCACAATTATTATTTATTACTACTACCATGATTATGGTAGTGCCCAAAGATCCCAATCAGCATTTCAGTAATTAGAATTAATTCTGTCAGGCACTGGTTCTATCTCACTCAGCTACAGGGCATTGCTGCTGCTTTTCCACCACATACATAGAGCCAGCCTGTGCTCTGGACATCAATGGCAAGAAATATATTGCATCAACTATGGCCACAGTATATGCAGGGAAGGGCAGGTAGCTCTTCTCACTCCATCAATCCTCCCCTGCCCACCCCACCCCACAGAATTGCTTGGAGTATTTGAGTTACTGAAGCTCAGTGGTATGCAGGCAAAAAAGGGTGGGAAGATCATGATCTGATCTGACCATAACCTGGTCGTATTAACTCAAATTCATTCTCCCAATCCAGGAGTGGCTAATCTTTGATGATTTAACTGAAAGGAAGTGAACTGCTGATCCCTGGAGCAACCTGGCAGCACATTGGAGTTGGGAGATTTGATTACCCTCATTTTAGGGCAAGACTTGCTTTTGAAAGTGGCCCCAAAATGACAGCTTTCAAGAACACGGCTCCAGTTTCTATGCCGTGGAAGTTTTTTTCATTGTCTTTGATCCATTTAGCTTGAACTGCACCTCGTTAGATAACTGTTCCCTTTCACCCCTAAATTTCAACACAGTCAAGCTTAGACAGGGCTGTGAGATGTAAGTAAATACAGGAAGGTCACCACGCTGGCATCTTAAGAGTGGTTGTATGACAGCTGCATGGCTTGCAGATAGGTCTAGCCAGAGCAAGAGAGGTGATTACTCTGTCATTTCTTGGATAAGATTCACAGGATTTGTAGTTCTGTCTCAAAATTATGTGAGTGTGAAGTCCAAACTACAGAAAATAGAGATGCTGTCAATGAGGGAGAAGAGTGAGAGGTTAAGTGATTTTGCTCAGTGCCTCTGAAAGCTGCAGCCATTACGAGGCAGAGGCTTAATTTGTGCACTACAACTCAAGGCTTGAAAAGGAGCCCTTTCTCTCCTTCTCACCACTCTTTTTCTTCAGAGCAGGGCACATTGATCCATCCCTCATTTCAGAGCCAGCATCCAGCCCAATCCATGGACACTCCCACAGATTCACCTCCCCCAGTCCATGGCCCTGCTTGCCAGGCTGGAAATAGCCGGGCTGGGATGCCTGCTCTGGGCTTTGTGGCACTTCCTTAGCCTGGCAGCCCAGCAACACCACTGAATATTTGTAAACTGCAGTTCATTTACGTAGAAGACCATGAGTTTCTGCTTGATGAAAACGTGTTTTTCCAAAGCCTGGCAGCTGCAAAATTTGAAACCCAGCAGGCAGCTCTGACAGGCAGGTGGGAGTGTGGCTGCTGGGCTGGGCAGAGAAAGTGAAGTGCTCACGGAAAAGGGCCACCAAAACCAGAAAGCTGTCTCCTCTGCCAGGATTTTGTGCCCAACACGCAGCAATTATTGTCTCTTGTTTAAGAGAAAAATATCACCCATAGCATAATTTACACCTGCACCCTGGAAGTAAAGGGTGTTGAATATTTTTTACTGCCATTCTCACAGGCTCCTTTAAATGGTTCTGCAGAAACTGTCTAGGCACAATACACCTCTCCCGGCACCTGAAACAAACATCTCATTTTTAACTCCTTATTTTTGTGTTTCTGAAGAAATGTTATAATTTGTTTCTACATTCATTTTGTTCTAGAATGTGGAGGAAGCATGCAGATACAGAAATGCTGCCTGTTCCCCTCCTGGAGTAACAAGAAAGGTTCTTAATAAGCAGAAAAACACAAAGGGGTCACTAAGAGTAGATTTTTCTTTCATCTGCTATTTCTCATTTTGGGCTTTTTACAACGTAAACACAAACCAGACAGTCTGTTTTCCAGACACCTAAATGCTTTTGCAGTTTTGTCAGACAGTTTCAGATGGATAGCGGCAGGTTTCTCTGTCTTGCATCCAAATGTTGCCTTTCCACACAATGGTGTAAAATGCAGAATGACATCTCTGTCTTCAGGGTAGATGTAAAGAAAAAGGAATTTGGTCTTTTCACCCTAAACACTTCACTTATCCCTGTCCTGCCTTCAAGACCTAAGAGAGTATATACAGAACCTTATTTTAGGGGGAAAAAAATTTTAAAATCTGAATACTTACAAAAAGAGGAAACGTATTGTGGAAAAGCAGTTTGGCCAAGAACTCATTACCACTGCTCCTTAAGGAGAGTGAACACAGAGTTGCCAGATTACACTGCATTAAAAGTGCTTGCTTCTTATGACTGAATCTCTTTGTGTGACTTTATGCTGCTCTGTGCTAGTGGAGTTAGGCAGCCAGGATGACTTTGAAATTAGAAAGCATGGTTAAAATCAAATCTTGAAAAAACAAAGCTCACAGGACAGGATCTGTGTATCTTTAATAACTGACTACAGAGAAATTAAACTAAAGTCTGATTATAAAAGCCAGTATTTTGGTCAAAAATAGACTTTTGTGTGAGGTGCTTCCTACTATTAATGTTGCATTTGGTATATATTCCAGCACTTTGGGTTGTATTAAAAAGAAGAAAGCAGCAAATTAAAATGTTCCTGTGAAACTCCCTTTGTTACAAAAATATCACATTCAATTTATTCAGCAGCTGTATTTGTCTATCCCAAACGCAGCTGGAAAAAAATGATGCCTCTTCATGGGATTTTCCTTCCTTCCAGAACACACACGACTTCCACCATTTCTTCTAGGGCAGACACAAAGACACAGAGCTCATTTCTCTCCTCCCTCGTATCAAGAAGCTTCAGCTTTTTTAAAAAATAAGCTATTTAAAGAATAAAATCTGTGCTCTGAGAGATGGCTGTTTTAGCAATAGTTTTTTAGAGTTTGTTCTTTCTTTCTGTGTACACATACAAGCAGATGCATGTGACACTCAGACAAACACTACTTTCTGGAAGGAATCACTCATGTACTTGCAGCAACTACAAATCAGGTGTCTTATCACAGCTAGGTGATTACCTTTCTCTCTGGACAATGAAAAATGAGCTCTTCCAGAAAGCAAATCACAGTATTTATCATAAGGTGGGATTAATCACCCTGTGTACATTTCCATCTTCCTTTACTACTGCAGAGGAACCACAGATAACCAGCTCAGGCTGGCCCCCTGAAGGAAGCCCTGTAACACCCATCTTAACTTTATAGTCTAGGCAGATCACCTCAGCTCTATTAATAGTGAAGAGGGATGGTCTCCTCCTTTATCTCTAGCTTAGACACCTGTTTTATGCTAAGAGTACCTGTCTCCTGGAGAAGTTTGTGTCCCTCTCTATAGAGAGACTATGGCAGCAGGCTAAAAAGTGAGGTGGTTAAACCAAACCTGCACGAGATGTCAACCTGATGCCTAAAGGTTGGCTGACTAACAGTAAGAGGTAAGAACGTCTTGCTCCAGAGGGATCTACTACCTGTCTGTGCACAAGTACCTGAATTAGGAGACAAGATTTCTACTGGAAACCTTCAGGCTGCTTCTCTTCATTGTCTGTAACATAAATTAGGCCTTTGCTTTGGGAAGGCTGATTTCTTAAGCATCTAAAATCTAGTTGTGAATTAGAGGCCAAAGTCAGGCAGACTGGAAGCAACTGTGGTTTGAAATACACTTCAAATACATTGCATTTAGGGGACAGAATGCTATCTCATCTGCTATTCATCATTCATTTTTTCCTGAAGATGTATTCTGCAGTAATCCTGGACGGGTTATTGTTTGAAGAAGCTGACTAAATGTAATTACCTTAAGTGCAGATAAAGTAGATCAACTCCTCTATTTGCTCTGTGCCCAAAGGAGCAAGACATAAGGCCAACTATTCAACTCCATACCTGTCCTAGAGTAGCCTCAAATGTTCAACAGAAAAAAGAACATGCTTTAAAGGGGATTTCATAAAGAGAATCCTCACACTGTACAAGTATCTTTAATACTAGTGTAAAATAGTTCCTGAAGTAATTAGCAACAGCCCCACAGCCCCTGAGGTTACTGCAATATGTCCTTCTGCATGACCAGCCTTGGATGTGAAGCCATCTTCACACATCCCTATCTCTCCTGTATCCCTCTCATTCTTCCCTTCATGGGCACAATCAAGTGGAATGGATGTCAGTAACATTTCACACCTGCTATTCCTAATACAGTTAATCCTTTTCAGATGATTTTGCACTTGGAAGGACCAACACTGCTGTTGAGAGGGAGATGAAAGTGAAGTCCTGGCTTAAGCCTGAATGCTGCACAGCTCCTGATGAGGACTGGTTAACTCATTTCAAAGAGCACAGTACTTGGTACAGTGCTGAGCTTTAGGCTCATGACTGGACTAATCCAAAATAAAAAGGGCTAAGCTCATATATTTAGAAGATGAACCACACAAGAACTTTTCTGTAGGAGGACTAGAAACTGCCATACATGGAAGGATCAACCATTTCCTGAGAAATTAAGGGGCTTTCAAAGTGTGGTCTCATTACCACATTTGCTTGATAAATAATAAATAACTTCAGAATTGTTTTGGTCCTGGTTATCATCTTTTCACTAAAGTGCAATAAAATAACATATTTTTCCCTGCTATGACTAATGCTCATCAAACACCCTTCCTCAAGATGGGCAATAATTCTATTACATTATTTGCATATTTTTTTAAAAGGAGGTAAATGATCTCTTTGTTTCTGAAAATTTTCCTTTACTCTTTTGAGACACTACTTGCTATTCTACAACCAGATACCAGCCTCAACACACAGTGGAATCAATGGCAGAACAGATGAAGTAAATACAGTGGAAGATATTCTTTTTCTGCATATATATATATATGGATATACACAGCACCCTCATGAATAGATAATCTTCTCATTGACCTTTCTGGTGACCCATTGGTGCCTTCAGTTGGAATGGGATTAGAGATTTACCCTGGCAAACACTGATTAAAGTGGCCTTTGTATTATATTTAATACAAAGAGATCTCTTTTATTCTTTAAGAAAAACTGCCATTTCTTGTTTTGGTTTCTATAATAACAGAGAGTGCAATATAAATCACATAAAGCTTTAAGTACTATCTCAAAGGAGCTGCTAACAAATATCAGGAGAGGATTCTAGACATATTGGATTTATAAACATACTAAGTCTGTGAACTATAATGATTCTGTATTATTAAGGGCATGATCCTATGAAATGCTGAGTACCTCTTGCAACTTGAATCTTTGACTTTCATTGACTTCATGGGTGTTTAAAAAATGACTAGGCTTTACACTGTAAGTATCCTCTAAGAAGGCAAGTCTTTAGAAATTCCACCCCATAGCCCTGAGTTTATTGCTTTGCAAAGACATATTTGCTCAATTTGCAGGCGAATATTTATTTTTCACCTGACAGTTTTGCAAAGTGAACTAGACATCAAGCTGGATTTTTTCCCTATTCAAGAATCATCATCATAAAGGTATTTTTGCCCAGGATACAGCTGTGCAATTCCATTAGACTTCATTAAAGATACATGTGTGCAACTGAGGTTATATATGGAAGACAACCTCACTGTAGACACAAACTGACCTCTGGAATATATACTACTGATGATGATGTCAAAGAAGGCAAAAAGTGATGAGGCTGGTAAATGGGCAAAGCCTTTCACTATTTTTCTCTTTTACTGCATGTGAGCTTGTGTGGGCAGCTATGAGATAATAAATACTGAAATCTAGGATTTTGCTTTCATAGTCTCTTTTCAGAGAACTTAAAAAGTTTTTTTCTTCCATTTATTTGAAATGTTTTCATATCAGAGCAGTGTTCAATCTCCATTTGATAACTAAATGATAAAGCAGCAAAATTCCTCAGTCTGCTTCTAGAAATAGATGTTGCCTGTTGACTTATGCACATAAACAGATGTCTTCACAGCAAAATCCAAAATGACAGCCTTTGGCCAGTCAGTTGTTTGGTTTCTGTGAGTTGATTCTAAGATTTTTATTTCCCTCTATATATTCTACTTCTTATCCCCCTAAAAAGCATATAGTGTAACCTTTGCAATTAAATGACAATGAGCAGACAGAAGAGAAAGGACAAGAGAGATCTGGCATAGCTATAGCTAGCAATCATTAGATTTACAAAGGGGAAAAGGCATGCTTCCTAGGCCAGCATATTTTTTATGAATAATTGATAAGGCAGTCAGCACAGTTATATCATAGAAATGTAATATATATCCACAATTATAAAAGCAGCTTTGTGCAGAAGGACATAATATACTGAAAGGAGATACCAGCCAATATGCCATCCTGAAATAAAATACAGTCACTATTGTGTTAGTTGGCAAAATTTAAATACAGGATTTGAAGCAAGCAAAATGTTCTTTAATCCCATTTTTTAGCACAGTCCAGGCTCAGTCTGCTCAGGAAAAGACTGCAAGGCAAAATCAGCAGCTGCATTAATTTGCTGATGATTGAGAGAAAAATGAAAGTTATCCTCATGTTTTTTTTTCTCCCTACTTGCTACTCTAACCTACTAATAATATGAGAGTACCAATTTATTCCTATGCAAGTATATGAAGCATACAAATTGAAAAATCAATGTAATGGAAAAAAAAAGATTATCATGCACTGTTTAGAATCAATCAGCTAGAAACAGAGGGGGGGAAATATGCAGGTGGAAACATGATGTTTAGAAAATGTACATATTGTACCCACCCTAAGCTAGAGTCTTTGTAGGAAAAAACTACCCTTAGTCTAACATGCAGACTGAGCTATATTTTGAGAATTGTCTTATTTCCCAACTTCTCCTGAGAAATTAATCAGTAGTGTTTTCGTCTTTTGAAAGTCCCCAAATAATAATAAAAATATAAATCCCTTTGCCCATAAAAGCCACACAAAAGCATGTAACAAAGATTGCAGGGTGAAGGGATTACAATACTCAAAATGCTCTCTCAGCACGATGTCTCAGCATTGTTCACCAGAACACTGATGGCTTATTGTAGCCCGAAGGACAGACTTTTGTTGTATGTGTTGGAGTCCCTTGAAAATATTGACAGCAATAGTTTTTACTTGTGGTCTGAATCACCATTAGCAGTTGAGTTTAAATCTCAGATTTCTCAGTGGTGGAACAGTTTCTTCGGCCAAAACCGGCCTGTACTGATCAGAAATAATTACACTGTACGAGTCAGATGTGTAACAAATGGGTCTGAGTCTCAGTTTGGAAATACATTCAGAGGAGGTGGAAAGAATGGCTACTGGCTCTGTGACAGGAGATTCAATCTTCATAAACCTGCAAAAGAGGGGAGGAAAAAAAAGCGACACAAATGCGCCCTACAAAAGAACAGAGCAGATCACAGCTGGAAGGAAGGCAAACCTTTTAATCAGGTCCTTGAAATACAAGCTGCAGGAAGCTAGAACATTTTGGTGGACTTCAAACTCTTTGCCTTCAACAATAATTTTCAGGTCTGTAAACTCTTTCGCTCTGCGTTGCTGGTTCAACTCCTTCAACATTTCTGCAGAACAGAGAAGACAGACAGTGCCAGGGTTCCCATTAAGAGTTTTTTATTTTCACTTTTTACTTTTAATTTTTTTTTTTTTTTTTGTAAAGAAGTAGAGAAACAGGAAACAACTGATATTTTTGTCGGTAAGATTGGCTCAACACAGACAGTCAGAAGTTACGAACATAACATATTAAAAAAAGAAAAAAGAACAAGCAGGAACCAGTAGGTCTAAACAACTGAAATATATATACACAAAAAACCCCCAAAATCAATCCTAAATTTGGAAGGGTTAAAAACAAAACCAAAATATTTCAGCATCAGCAAATCAGAAACACAGAGAATGTATTATCACAGAAAAGTTACAATAATTTGTTATAATAAAAATCAAGAGCTAATGATTTTCTATTCAAATGCAAATCAGTTTTGAATATACTAGAATAATATTAGTAAAAACATGGTATTATGATGCAATGTGAACTGGATATGGGTCAAAACAATAAAACCATAAAACCTGCAAAAATAACTTATCCTTAACATAGTAAAAAATGTGTTAAGCTTCTCAGTTAACAGAATAGGCTAGTATTTCCAAATAATATATAAATTACAGTGCATAAAAAAATAGCCATATTATCAGTGCATCTTGCAAATATACCTCAGCTATATAGACTACAATTGTACGTGTTTCAGAATTAGCTTAAAAGCATCTTTATGATAAAAAATAATCTCACGCAGAGAATAAATTACTGCCTTTTACAGCAATTCCCATTTTTTGCACTCCAAGGATTTTTACCATCACAGCATTTTTATTTTTTAGCCTTGAATGGCTTCATTTACAGCAACAATCAACTTTCACACATCATGAAAGAATTGTAATGATTAAAATAACTTATGAAAGTGCTTCTATACTGCAATAAAGCACCTACCTTGTGTGATGCCTCCTTTTATAATGCCTATTGGTACTAACAGAATGAAATAATAGCATGCAATATCTTCATGTGTGGATGTGAACTACTAAGTGACCTATGTGTTCTTTATGCTAGCTGGACTTTAAGGCTAAGACTTCCCTCCAACTTTGCAGACCAAAGTGGCACTCAAAATGAATAATATACTCTTCACCTGGGCAACAGGCTGGGGGTTCAAAGGCAGTGATCAAAATTAGAGAAGAACTGATTTTAAATACTCAAGGATTTTGGTTTTATTTTATGTTTGCAATAGGTCAAGGTTCTCATTTTCTCAGTGTAACACCCTGAACACATTCCTCTTCAGACAGATCTGTAAATAATTAACAGTTCTTCACATAGGGTCCCTCCTTACACAAAATAAAGGGGGCCTGAAGAGTGTGTGACTGTAACTGCATTTATTGCCAGTGTGGTTGAGTGCACTGGGCTGCCAAAGCATCACCAGAGGGCCTTATGGTGAAATTGAAGACCCAAATATAGTTGTGCTCTCCTGCTCTCCCAGTGAAACTCAACATGAATCCTTTCAGTGAATCACTAGTGCTTAAACAACAGGAAAGCAAATATACAGCTACTGCATGAAAAGGAACTGAAGTTCTCCCAAGCCCTGCTATCTGTGGTGCACATTTTTCTGGCCTAAGTAAATAAATGTCACCTTGCACATTTATGTCTATTTAATGGAAACACAGTAGTGTCTGAAAGGCTAATTATTCTGTGCTGAAATGGGTCAGTGCTCTCCAGAGAGCAAGCAGATCATTAGAGAGGGCACAGAAATAACAGCAGGTTTGTGTCAGATCTGTAATAGGGGAAAATAAACCACTCTGTCCTGTGGGTGCTATAGCAGGGACTATTTCTAATAAATTAATCTGAGCTAAAGTACAGTGATACATTTCGAGCAAAACTTCAAGTGAGATCTGAATGTTCACTCTGCTGCAGGAAAGTTTCAGACTTTTTTTATGGAGTAGTGCCTGAAGTCCAACTTGACCACGAATACCTATGGCCTCAAAGACCAAGGATGCTTTGGACACAAGGGGTGTTTCACCGATTTAAGTTTAAGTGACTTAAGGTCTTTGGTTTCACAGCAACAGCACCAGGTGCTTTCTTAGCCACGTATTTTTGGAGGCAATTGTGGAGGAAGTATTTTTCTGTCCCTTTTAATGTATGAATGACTTTTTTTTTTTTTTCCTCTGTCTTTGCCTACTTTCCCACTTACAGTTTACAGCAATTGTATTTTTCTCCTGACTAATTTTCTGTAATTTCATTACTTTTTCCTCTAAACTTTCTGATACTTTCTTAACCCTTACACAATGTCACTTTTGGTTTTTTTGTCATTCTCCTTTTCAAATCTGCTCAACTATTGTCCTTCATCCCCATTTGCACTTTTCCTAAGTTTTTATGCAAGAACTCCTCTCTAGTATCTGTGGCAGTCCTTCACAATTTTCCTTGCAGAAGCTTTTCAAGACAAGGGCTCCAACTAAGAGTAAGTCATACAAGTTGAAGATTGCACTTACACAAGGGTTAATCTCCATCTCATCTCATCTCATCTCATCTCATCTCATCTCATCTCAATCCATTTCCACCTTTAAAGCTCATGCTCCATTGTTCCATGTATTCCAAGAGCACAACTGTATGGACAGCAACCGTGTAGACGGACACTGTGCTCCAGAAGGGGAAACAGAGTTTAGTTCCAGTCTGAATGGGCTGAGGGTTTTTGGAGGTGGGCTAAGAGTAAGCAGGACACTAGAGACCATCTCTGAACTCATGGTTATGACCTTAATTTTTTAATTCTTTGTGAAGACACAAAGTTCAGACACTGCAGTGATGGATGCTGTGCTTGCTGTGCTATCTCTGGTGTTGTGAGAGCTGGTTTGAGCATCTAAGTCCCCAAATGACTCCCCCAGGCACTGGGCTGATTACTTGGAATTTACTGAACACCCTTTAATTATATCCAGTTCTGCAGTTCGTGGGCACAGTTTCTATCTATGCTATAAGACACTTCAATGTGCTTTATACTGCATGCTTTCCTTAAGGGATCAAAAACAGAGAACACAGGTCTGGAGCACTGATGCAATTTGGATTATTAAAAAAACAGACATCAGAACAAGTCATAATCAGAAACTGAAGCTTCTCTTTTTACTGTAGCCATCCAGAGGCCACAGTTCCCTCCCTGTTCCCCTGATTTGTTATAGCACTCTCCAGAGAGGGGGGACTACAAACAGTCCTGTATTTTTTGTAGCTCAGTTTCTGAAGTAGAAAGAGAAGAGGCAGGTGGAGAGAAGAAGGAAGTTGGTAGACTGCACTGATTCATTGATCTTCCTCTCCGAGGCTCCTTTGTATTACTAAATAACTAGCAGGCATTAGTATTGGACACAAGGTTATACTGGAACGAGCCCTCATTCTCAGAGTATTTGTAATGCTCACACTGTGCCCAGCCAGGCTTTAATGATTTATGAGGACTCAGGATGAGTTGGAAAACAAATTTTTTCACCAGGTAATAATGCCTGCCAATGAGTTGTAAAAGGAGAGACAACACAGTGCAGTCCTGGCAGTGAAAAATGATCTCAGTTGTCTCCTGCTAGTCCCTCTTCTGTGCTGCTCCTAATTTTCAGCATTTCCTTCAACAAGTGGAATTTCCCAAAACCTTTAGAAAAGGATGTGCTGGGAATTTCCTAGTGGCTATTTATTCCTCTGGTTTCTTTGTTATTACAAACATCTTTCTTACTTGATTTATTTTAAAGTGATCCAGATAAAAATCAAATGCAAGGACAGTTAAGATGCAAGGTCCCAGTAGGATGGGCACTGGTGTTCCCATTCCCCAGTGAATCACAGCAAATGTTCTTGCATCCATATGTGAGGGATTTTCCTTTGCACCCCATGTGCACACACACATTGGAACTGCAGAAAACAGGCAAGTCTTTTCTGTCTTCATCATTACTGATGCTAAATTATTCTCAAAGACTGGTTTAACATTTTCTTCATGAAGACATACACAAAAGACATCTGGGTCTTCTTCCATAATTACATGAGCCATATAGTGACAGAACTTAAGTGGGACTTGGCCTAAAACCTGGAACTGAACATCTCTATGGAGCTTGTGAAAGCCAGCACTTTCTATCTTGCCATTATCAGCCTTCCTGTCATTGCTTGGGGCCATTTAAACATAATTATATTGAGAGTCCCAGAGAAAATATGGGTCAGAAGGTGTAAGAGACTTTCTTCAGGTCAGTAAAAGAGGCAGAAAGAACTCAGAAGCTTTGATTCCTGCAGTCCCCAGCTCCATCCATCACATCAATCTTTCTCCGTTTTAATTAATGGACAAATTACAAATTAAACCGAAGAGCCCATAAGCTTTGGATCAAATGGAGGACTAAAAACAACTGTGTAATTTTGTAGATCAAATAAAGGGAACAGAAATGATATTGTGAATCTTTTTTTTTTTTTTTTTTTTAAAAAAAAAAATTACTTATGATCAGAAATAAGAATGTACAAGAAATGTACTCCCCAAGGCTACTTATTTTGTATTTCAAGCAGAGCAGTCTGGATATCCAGCTGAAGATCCTCTCTAAAGCACAATGTGGCACCTCCTGTGGCACAAATGAGGCTCTCAGGTTTCTTTCCACTTTTGATAAAGAACTCTTTATTTAAATTCTAGTAGTTAAGGGTTTAAAATGTGGCAACAAGAACAAAAATAGAATGAACTGTGAAATACGGAAGAACACTTTTCACAAACTGTTTTAAAAAATTTGCTTAGAAAAACTAGCCCATTATAAAACTGCAAAGGCCAATTGATGAAACATCAATAATTAGTATTTCAAAGAACATGCAAGAGACCAGTATTTGTCCAGGCAGCATCATGCTATCATGACTGGGACAGAGAATGTGGGAAAACCAAGAAAAGTTGCCAGAAGAAGAATTTAATTACTTTCTTCCCTGAATAAGTAAGGGAATTAATTTCCAAGATTATGCTCTTGTTATATAAAACAAGCATTTTAACCATTAAGTGCCAGCACTGCCCACACCCACATATTTTATGAGACAGTGGAAGAGCATGTATAGCTACAAGAAATTGATGTATGAGGCAAAAGACTTGGTAGTTGAATAGAAGCTACGAATGATGGGAAAAGGTGTGCCATGGTCAATTTTCCTAGTGAGCCACACAACAACTCAAGATTTTTAGTCAATTTTGACAAGTCCCTCTTTCTCCTTGCTGCTACACCCACAGACACAGAGAGACCCCAAAGCCTAGAGAATCCCACAATAAACTGCTCCACCTGCCCTCCCACTATTGAATATGTAGCTTGAATCAGTTGCAGAGAGAGATAAAAAAAAAAATGCTTCACTGCCTCATTAGGGCAGTCTGATGAACTTCTGCAGACACACCTGGTGTTGCAGTGGCTGAGGTTGTTCTCCACTCCCCTGGGGCATCTGGACACTGCAGAACAACCAGAACCCCTTAGGGTGTCCCAGGATTTAAGCTTCCATGGGTGTGAAGACAAGTACACACCTCTGGAGAACAGCTTCCTACTTGGGACCGAGGAAAAGAAATGGGTCCCTGATTCTCTTTTTGCCTGAAATGAAATAGTAAAAAGGAGAAAGATCAAAGCCGTGTGGGAATCATTAACAGATAAAGATGGCTAAGATATGATCTTGGGATCTTCAGTTTCCTTCCTTAAAAATGAAACACTTGATTATGGGGACTGCCTCTGTAATAAAATAAAAAAAACAAAACCAAAAGCATCACAAGATGTGATACACGGTTGGTTTTTGGTTTGTTTCATTTTGGTTTTTGTTTTTTGTTTTTTCTTCCCTACAAAAGGTAAGAATTAATCTGCTGCAGACAAACACTTCCACTTTTTCCTTTTGGACCTCAGTTCCAGTTGAACTTCTTCATCAAGAGGAGGAGAAAGGGATGCAACAAAGCAGGGACTCACCTATGTAAGGATCCTGTATCAGTGAGATGGGGGACACAGACAAATACTGAAACCCTCTTGCTCTGTACTGTGAAATGCAAAGGCTGCTGCTGGCTTGGAATGGAGGTGAAAAATATCACTGTACAATAGTGGTGTGTCCAGCTCTGCTCTCCCAGTCTGTATTGATTATGGAGCTTCCATAAGATGCCATCCTGCTCCAAACATGTATGATATTATGGATATCATGCTTGTGGTTATTATGAATATTTTGCTTTCATAAGCTTTTAAGCCAGATAAAATGTACTGAGAAAAGCTCAGTAGTGACTACAGGAGCACTATGAGGCCACGCTCTACCCAGTCACTGCTACCCCACTACACACCCTTGATAAGATGGAGCAAGTGCTGATGGAGAAGGATCACTGCTGGCACCAACCTCTGAACACAAGGCAAGGACTCATCATTTGCTGGGTTTTGTCAGCAAAGCAAGGTGAGATGCAAAGTGTGAAGCTGTCATTCTCTGAGCTGATACAGTTACCACAGTAGGACTTTGTAGTGCAGACCAACCTGTCTAGAATTTAAGTTGTGGTAACACTGTTATCCACCTGTGCTGCTAAAGGAAACAGGAACAGATGTTGGGGAGAGGGAGAGAGAGAAAGAGAATTTTTAAATCCCATACTGAACAACATGTATGTGGCTGATAGTTATACTTAAAGGGTTACTGGCATTCTGCTAAATAGTTTTTTGTTGTTCACATGGACAAATTTCTCACCTTATTATGATGAGAAAGGGTCAACAGACTCAGCTGCAGTGATTACTCACTTGAGAAAGACATCTACAACTCTATGTGTAAATGGAGTCTTTCTAAATATATTTAGAAGTCAGGGAAGCAACCATATGATGCTTTGAAACCAATTTTCAGGCTATTATCATCACTAGAACTGACAGTAGGAGGTACCTCAAGGATGCTTTCACACATTACAGAGTTGGTATTTTCCTGTATTAAGATGTAGGACTATTTCGACATACACTTCCTGATTATATTCAGAGATGAACTACTCCCTTAACTTCTAGAAAAATCTACATTAAATGCAACTTTTTAGAGGGTTTGGTATCACAGTTATGCAATAAAAAAGAGAGTTTGGGTGCTAGAATGCCTTTGCTGCTTTGATTTATAAGGTAAAGTCTTCTATGGTATCCATGCCTGCTGATTTATAATCATACAGGGTTATAAATGCACAGTGAGTGTATGTGACTGGTGTTGAAAATGAGCTGCATTTACATTACATATATGAATGCAAAGAATAAGAAAAAAACCAGAGACAATCTGATCTCTTTAATTTTCCAACACTGACTATGATCCACATAGGGACAAGCAGCAAGACCAAAGGATCCAGCAATAAAATACCCACTCAGATGTTAAGATAAAGATGCAATTTCCCATACCAGAATGTGCTGTTTCTTTTTTTTTTTCAGAAATCACCCCTGATTAAATATCAAGTTGGCTGCAGCCTATTCTATATTGGCCATGGCAAATAAACCCCAGGGGATCCCAGCAAATTGCCAGCCTGGGCCCCTGTTCCATATATAACATGCCACTGCCTTAGTAAGAACTGTAACTTGATTTCCAGGCAGACAATAATTTTCTCTGGAAACAAAATGAGAGACCGACAGAAAGAGGAGGAAAAAAAACCCCACCTATGAACACTGGATAGGCCAGATTCAAACAGAAATTTACTTCTGATTGTTTTATTTACCAGCAGGCAGCCCTGAATATCAATGCACACTTAAGGGAAGGCTAAAATATTTATTACTGTGTGGGATCTGGGATGGATTCAGTATTATCCTAATTGCTTGCAGCAGAAGACTAGCAGATAGCTTTTAGACCTTTTTGATCTCTTCATGTAGTGCAAGGCATTAGCTAAACGTTTCCTAGTTTTGAAGGCTTTGAACAAGAAGCACCCATCTGTGAAACTGATAGTGTAATCAACAGGCTCCCTGACACATCAGCAACAGGCAAACGCTGACCAGTTCTGGTGGTGGAAGAACAAAAGCTGCAAATTGTGTATTACCTGAGCATATGTACAGCCAGCAAACAAAGTGCTTGTTTTCCAAAAGAAGAAAATAAGAAAAGGCAGGTTTCTGAAAATAAATCAGTGATGCATCCAAGTCAAATTTCATGTATCAGAGTTAAAGAAAAAAAAAAAAAAATCCAAAACCAAACAACCAAAGCAAAACCAGCTGTAAGGCTAAATTTTAATAACTGAAGACTTCAAAGCACTTGATACATTAATTAGCAAAGAGAGGGTTTCCTCTGCCCATTATAAACAAAGGCAGTGCTGCCCAGTTTCAGCAAGGGCAGTACTTAATTTGTGCTTAGAATGGAGGTAGGGATAATCAACACAATCCTTTGAAAAAAATCCATCTTTACTGACCAGTGGTAATGCACCTATTTTCTCTCATTCATACACTGCAGTCTATGATGGCTGATGAAAGCAAATAAAAGTCAAATCTCTGGTATTGAAAACTCACCCTTTCAGAAGATACTGTGCATTATCCATAAATAATTACTAAATCTAGGAATTTAAGCCATCTCAATGGATGGCTTAGTACCAGACACATGTTATGCACTGGGTTAAATGCATGTAACAACATCTCTTGGTTCAGTGGACATCTCATAGAATAAAGGACTGTCCTTTTGGTCCAAACTGGAACTCCACAATGAGACTCAATAATTACTACACTATTAGAACAGACAAGTGTAATAAACCACTCTGAAATAAAAAAATAAAAATGTTGCCAGTCAACTCTAGTTGCAGTAGTCTGCAATCCAACAACTCTGCTTCAACAACTGGTTCCCTGCTCTCATGTCCACTCATGATTACAGAAGTAATCATACAGTTCCACAGTAATTATATAGTTACACAGTTAAGTACAAGGCTGTTAACTTACCTAAGAATCACAAGTGACTACAAGTTTGGAAAAAATTATAGATAAGCTAATTTTTGTGCCCCAGGAGCTTTAGGATCATGTTATCATATGATTAAAAAACCTGCAGTTTGTGTCAGATTTTCTTTGAGTATCTCCCTACCTAAAACATTTTAAAATCTCTAGATTCTACCTCTCTTAAAGATGTAAAAGAGTGTATAATTGATTTTTTTTTCTCTAATAAGCACTGTATATTTTAAAAAGTCTAATGGCGTTGTAGTTCTTCAGGAAATGTTTTGTAAAACGTCCTCTTCACTTTTAGTTAACTCATGTTTCCCCTTAACAGGGTAAACCTTGATTTTTAAGTCTTTATTTTTAGACAAACTTTTTGGAAGGTATTCTTGCTAATACAAATGATTCTTGTATTCTTGTATAAATCCTAGTAAAGTCACTTCCTACTATCCTAAATGGTGCTACCTGAATAGTGAATTTCTACAATGGTATAGTAAGAGAGTATGAGCTGTGACTGGCTGATAATGTAAGAAAATAATTAACTGCAAATGTTTATATTCATAGAAGAAAAAGTTACCATGAGGTGTTTAAGTAGCTACCACACCAAACTCAGTATAAAATAAAGAAGATACTTTTAAGACGACCGTTGAGATTAAAGGACAAAGATTTATTTAATGAGCATTAAAATTTATGGGCTCTCTAAGAATTACACATGCTTATAAAGACTATTTTGAGAGCTGAATGGCTTTCAAATGATGAAGATGGTTGATAAGCCTTGGCTAAAACATTTCAAATACAAGTGAAAACAAAAGGATGCCTCTGAAAACACAGTGATTAAGTCAAAATTTCAACTGTGAATGCTACATACAAATTTCACAATCATTTCCTAATCTGAAAATGCTACCAAGACCAACCTGCAAAGGTGCTGAACCTCTGAAAGGATGACAACAGGCAATTTTGAATCCAGACAAGCATGAAAGAAGCATGTTTTTCTCCTTCTGTGTAGTTATGGAAACAGAGAGATATAAAACTCCTCCTAACTGAACGAGGGCTTTTTTTCCTCTCTCTGCTCCCCTTCACAACTTTAAAGTTGTCACCACAAGTCATCCTGCTCCCTCCTGCAAGCCAGCAGGCAGCAAGCAGGCATCTGAGGTGAAGAGAGAACAAAAGAGGCTGCAATACAGCTTCAGTTCAAATGACAGCCTCCCCAGGGCTCCAGCTTGCACTGGCAAGACAAAGTTGCAAAGTTTTAAGAATCGAAGTAAATATCTTTTCCAGCTTTTTCTTGGCTGGAAATCAAAGACCTATTTTAATTCAAGCTATTAGCAGCTTCTCTTGCTAATGATTGAAATATCTAAACCAACAGCTCCTCAACAGTATCTGGCAGGATAACAGGGGGCCATAAAGCCACTTGCACTGTTCTGAAAAGCCATATAGAGAGTAAAACACTGTCTCCAGTTTTCAATCTGAGTGTTAAAGGTAGGGAAATACAAGAAATGCTGAGGGCTGACAGGTATCTTTGAAAGCTGCTGTTGAAACTGCAGATCTGGATAGGGGATATGCTACAGCTTTAGGTAAACTGAAAATAACTGGATCAAATTTACATAGAAGATCCTTGATGTGAATTGATTTATGTGTCCCACAATAAAAATCAGAAATATGCTGATGTAGATGAAGTAGAAGCTTTCTTTGGTATGCTAGGCTTAGGGAATGTCACTTCAGCATGCCCGTTGATTAATTTCTTGTGCTTAAATTAGAATAAAATATAGGGTGCCACGTTTAAAATGGAACAAGATGCCTATCCATAAGGTACTTTGCTAATCCATAATACACTAAAAAAGCACTTAGTACAAATACGGAGAAGAGGGTTGCCTTTGAGGTCTTCTCAAAGGGCAAATGCTTTCTTGCAGCCTTAAATTCAGTGATGAGATCTCCAGAAAGAAGTGTGCAGAACTGATAATGAAATAACCACCACATATTGTCTGTGGTCTCTTTAATTTTTATTTTACATTCTTCAGGAATGAAACAGTTGGTGATTATTTAATCTGTCTTCAATGATACTCTGCCCTATGACACCGAGTAGAATCTGTTGTCTCCAACTAGTGTGAGCTTTGTGTCTGAGCTGGTTTCACAAGAGATAATCATTATAATTTCATTTATTATTTCTCATTTCTCTAGACCCTTAATTTTCATCTATCATATACATATTTATGAAAATTGTGGTACTTTTAATGACCTATATGGTATTAGCAGTTTATATGTACAAAATAACAAGCCTGGAAACAAACTCATTAAAAATCTGTGGCTAAACTTCAAAGGCTTCAGGATTTCACCTCTTATGTACTTGCCCTCTCTCTCTGGCAGTAGAAGGCTAACACGTATTTAAAAAGAACAAATATCTACCTGTGCAAAAGCTGCCCTTTAAATTTCACAGGAATTGTCAATATTTCAAAAATTGGTTTTGTCTTCCCAGGTATCTGTGACCCTTTCTGCAGACTGAAGATTTCCTATACAAGGTTTTAAAAATGAAAATCATTCTTAATTTTATTTTTTTAATGGGTATGTACATTTTTACATTGCTTAACAAAATGTCCTTAATAGTGACAATATGGCACAACTGTCACATCACACTGAGTTGTCATCTTTAGGTTAGTCTGAAAGCATTTTTCTAGGTAATTATTTTTAATTAATACAATGAATTAATATATTTTTATTCAAAATGTCAAACTATTTTAATCATAACAAAAATATGAAACACTGACCGAGAAAATAAGATGTTTCTCTGGTACTAAATAGAAACAACATAATTAAAAGCATGACATTCTAAAATGGAGTATGTGACCATCTTACTTCTTAATGAACTAACATATACACTTGCTATTTAAATTTTATTAAACTGAAACAACAACATCTCTCATAATGAATTCTGGAAATTTGTACCTTGTTAATGATGGTTGAATTATTTTTCTAATTAGTATGATTTGGAGAAAAACTGATTGGAATGGTGTCTTACAGCAAAAAAAGTTTCAAGGACAATTTATTTCAGTGAAGGCTCTGTCAACACTGTATTGGGTGGTAGCTATCTATAATCAGAACTTGCTTTAATGCAGTTATGGCTGTGTAGTAACTCGTAGTCTTAAACTGATACAAAGCCCTCTTAGGTGACAGTAAATATTCACCATTTCTAACCAACACATGAGTTTAACTGCACATGATTTTATTTCCACTACAGTACAGTAAAATAAATAATTATAGAGATGCTTGCAATACTATCAAAGGAACATTGTTTCTTGATTTCCTGGCACTTTTTAATATTAGTTTTCTGTCATTTTAACTTATGTCTTGGGCTTTGTTTAGTTTTCCTTTTTTCCTTTAACCACTACATCTTTATTCTACAAGTCCTTCTTGTACACTTGTGATTTTTTTCCTAGCAGAATTTTTAAGAAGCAGTAATATATCATTGAAGAATATGATATATTAAGATAATTTGGTGCATTCCTAAGGACATTAAATTGCTAGAATAAAGTGTAATTTGGGTAAACTGCAACTTTTTTTTTTTTTTTTTTCTTTTTTTAAAAATACATAATGTCCTAAGTGCAAAACAAAACTGAATATGAAGCCTCAGCTCTAGGGTCCTTATCTGCAAGAATTCTTAAGGAATGAAAAAAAACCCAGCAGATTTAGATTAAATTTTGCAAAATGCCTGAGTAACTTTTGAGCTTGCAATTTAACAGCTCTTGAAAACTAAATCTCTGTAATTTGTCATAAAGAAAAACAATTATCTCTCCTGAAATAATTAGGGTCAAATTGCTTTTGACTAATCTAAGTAATGGTAAAGGTTAAAAAGACAAAGCAGAGAGGAAAGTACCTACTCTGTGAAACAGCATTCATGGGAGCTTTAAATCTCTGCTTGTTCTGCAGGGAACAGTCTGCAGTGACAACTTCACATGGAAACAAGACATTCCCTTTGCAAGGGACTATACAATTCTTGTCTTAATTGCACAAATTTTACACCATTTTAACACCAATCTTTAATACTGGTTTAAGTAAAAGAAGCCATAGTTCAGAGCTGGCAGTGTGAACTCTAGCTATTCTCACATATTTTTCCCCGTAGCTGATGAACCCAAAAAAAAAAAGCCCAAACCAGCTCTTTCACGGTCTTTAGTATTCAATCTATAAATGAGAAAAATTAATATAATTCTTGGAAAATAACTGCATCACACAGATCTTGAAGGGTAAAAAGTCATTCAATAAATGACTCAATTTGACTGTACTTGGAGAACATTCCTTGTCAAGTCCTTTTGGAAAGCAAAAAAACATAAAATTGCTCTACACTCACACATTTTTTTCTGCACTGAAATAATGTCTTCCCTGGCCCAAAAGTTAGAAAGCCATGAAGATTTTCAGTATGTCAAACTTCAAAAAGAAGTTGTCTGTGTTTTTTTTGTTTTTTTCTTTCTAGTATTGTAAGAAACCAGCTTCTGTAGATTGGTATGGAATCTACTGAGAAAAAGGGATGCTAACTATATTTTTGAGTTATTTACTTTTTTTTCTTGGAAGAGGAGGGCCAAGTAGACTTATAGGCAAAATCCAGAGGAGTGAAGCTAGGAGTAAACGTAGTAAAAAAAAATTTCAAACAGGATAATCATAAATAAAGATGATAAAGCAAGAAAATAAAATAAACCCCCCCCAAATTACCTGACAATAGAAGACATGATCCTAAGAGCCAAAGGTAGAGGTCAAGACCATAACGAAAATTAGATGCTATAAACTGTGCAAAGCAGGGTTGTTTCAGGACTGTGCCAGTGGCAGAAACCAGCCTGCTCATGATGAAAGAAGCTGTTTTATATAATGGAGAACACATCCTACCTCACATGCACATACTAAAAGTGATCCAGGAACATTAGCAGCTGTTATGCTGAAGTTAAATCCTCACAGACCAGGCCAACTCAAAAATAATGGAAGTATAAAAGATTTTCAAAAGTTACACAACTTCCTAAGTGACAGGTATGAAGAAAGAAACCCTCTGCTACATTGGACCTTCCTCAAAGAGACTTTTTTCCTCCCATGAAAACAGAATTAAAACTATGCAGCTGTGGCAGATGTTAGCATATGAATATTTATACATCCAGAGGATATTTCAGTCTACCTCACCAGGGACGTTAATATTTGAATAGATTAATCAAAGCACTGAGATCACGAAGCAAACTGCCCCCTCACCTCCTTCTAGATGGATGCAGTTCATGTTCTGAATGATGTGATGCTCCTGATGGACTCAGCCCCAAAGCTCAAGCCTGCACCACCTCATCGGGCAGGTCCAGACCACAGAAGGGGGTGCAGGGTTCCAGCACCAAGTTTCCAAAGGACACAGGGCATGACAGCAAAAAAAAGCACAACACAGTGCAGGGATGTGTGGGCAATGATTGCTCAGAACCAAAGACAGGCTGGTCTGATGGTGCTGTGCTCAGGCTTATAGCTCATTCCTATAGAAAACACTTCCAGCAGTCCCAGTGGCTGGCACGTTTAACTGGCCTGCACTTGGAGTGGTGACAGCAAAGCCCTCCTGGCACAGCACAGCAGGGCTTGCTCCATCAGGTTACATTTCCTTTAACTCAGACTGCTCTAAATCACTCTTCTGGCATCTATAGCAAAGCACCAAACATGTCCCAAACCATTGGCTATGATGGGTTGGTGGAAACTTCAGCAATAAACCCTTAATGCACTTTTTCCATGGAGCTCTAGAAAATTTAGTTTGCATGAACAGTGGCAAGACAACAAAACCTCCTAAACCAGCACTGAACTAAATTTTCTTTTTAGAAACATGTTATGTAGACATTCACGCACTCACAAATGGTGCTGACATGACTGTGAGAGGAATCTAAATGGCATTAAAGCAAGACTACACTTCAAATTGCTTTTCATGCCTTAAAGACCTGCAAAGGAGAACAATACACTGTACATGCCTATTCATTTCTACCAGGCTGGAAAGTAACACAACTCTTGCCCTTTTCTCCACTTCAAATTGAAGTATTTATTTTGTATATACCTTTTTAAGTTTATAACTTCACATACAGGATACATTTGCACTGGTAATACCTACTGTTAACCTGATCTTATTTCCTAGTTTTAATGGTATTGTGTGTGGATCAAAATTTTTAGTGAGAATCACAGCTGTCCATGAGTGACAGAAAAATACCTGAGCTGTCTTTTTAATTTTTTTTTTTTTTTTTTTTTTTTAATGAGAAGTGGATTATTCTTAGGAAATCTACAAAATATTTAAGGAAAAATCTGAGTGCATTGCTTTTTCCCAAGGCTGGGAGATGTGTCAGCTTTGACAGCTGGTTCAGTCCACCTCTGTCAGCACTGCAGCAGAAGGCTGAGGATGTGATTGTTTTCCTTGCACTCACTGGCCCTCCAGACAGAGGACAGGAGAGCAGACCTCAAAATACTGATTACTATAATCAAATTAAGATAAACACACATATTTTTACACAAAGTACACATTTTTGGCCGAAATTAATAAAATCTACATTTAGCTGTGTAAAAGACATTTAGCCTTAACTTCATTATCCTGAGTTTTTCTGTAGAGACAGACAGGCACCTCCAGAGGGATAGTCTTTTTGTTTCCTTGGACATCTGTTTCAGCACAGCTGGGTTTTCCCTAGGGTTGTCCATCTCTCTCTATAAAGTAGAAAGGAAGGCTAGCTGATTACTTTTGATTAGCCATCCACATTTTTCATCTCCTTTGATCCAGTTGGATTGACTCTCATCCCCAGAAAACAGAGACTGCTGAGGGCTCCCTAAATCACTCCCAGTGGATAGGGAGTACCCGGCACTGAAGCCAGAGGCAGGAAGGACACCAGGTATATGCTGGCAGCTGATTAGGACAAAAAGAGGTCTCCTGGTCAGGGGAAAATCAGCAAATTACTTTCTTCACCACTTAGAAAGTCACCAGGAGGAACTGAAGAGGCTTCTGAAGCCATAAAAGTTCTGAAAGCTCTGAAAGAAAATGCATGTGAACTGAATGCAAAGAAGGAAAGGGGAATTCAAACAAAAAAAGGAGGAAGTTTAGGGTTTGAAAACCAGGCTGTTGGTCTGGGCATTACTGAGGTGGAAAACTGTAACAACTCAAAGACTGGATGTGTGCTTTTGAATAGCAGCTCCATAAAAGCAAACCTTAATTGGTACTGTTTTGTTCCTGGCCTATTCTACTGCAACTTTCATTTAAAAATTGCCATTCATAGCCTAGGAATATTTGCCATCCTAAATCATGCCAAAGAGAGTAATAATTCGTATATCCATAGAGACTGAGGAACCACAGTAGCATATCAAAGAGAGGAGAAAGAGAGCCGGATATGCATAGGGAACAATTTATTTATTTAAAAGCATTTGGGAAAGCTTCTCTTTAACCTGAACGGCTTCTGCCAAAAATTAATAATTTGAATGAGCACCAAATGAAGGGCAACTTAAGATTTTGATCTCCATGTGTTTATGCCACCCCACTGCCTGACAGCTTCACCACCTCCTGCCACACACTGCTGCCTGGTTTTCTTTGGAGCTGCTACTCATTTCCAGGCACATCTTGGCTGTGGTGGAGCTGTGATCCTTAATATGCTGCCCTCCCAGAGCCCCTGACCCTGCCAGCACCACAGCCCATCCCGTGACATTTTGAGGACAGGCACGGGGCAACCTCCACCACCCCGTTTCATGGTGAAGTCGACAAACAACTTCTTCGCTCTGGCTCTGGAAGCCCAAACGCATCCTCCGCGATTTTGATCGGAGAAGCAGCGTGGCTCCGTTTGCCTCAGAAACCCCACATCCATCATTTGAAACATTAAGAGCTGCAGCAGGCTGGGACCTGGCACTCCAGCTCTACCCTGCAACCTGAAGCTCCCAGCTGACAATGAAATGCTTGGTTGCTGCTCTGCCAGGATGTAATTTTCTTTCCACCCAGCAACAGGCAAGAAGGCATTTGAAATCATACTGCAACCCTGACAGGTGCTCCGGCAAGGCCAGCAGAAAGAAAAAAGACAGAGGGGGAGTGAAAGAAAGACAGAGTATGCAAGGATGGGGAAACTACCCTGAATTAGAGTTAATTAAACCCAAGCTTTGACAATGTTTAAATAACAGGATTCTACACCTAGCCCTGGAACGCCTGTATGAGCTGTCATTTAATTTAAAAGAACACAATGGTGAAATGCCAGTCTCCAGGCAGATCTTTTGCATCTTTCTGATGCTGCATTAAAAAGTTATTATAAAGCAGAAGTTCAGAATTTTTTTTTTCAGAGTTTGATAATAGCCTTCTCAAGCTTCACATCACAAACACTCGGTATGGCACTCGAGTCTTTTGAAACTGGGAGGAGAGTTACCCTGGACAGCTCTACAAAAGCAAAAGAACCAAAATCTTGATGTTAATATCCGAAAAATGAAACCTCAGTCTAATCTGAAGATGAAAAAAGGAAAGCATTTTCTTACTAAGACAAATCATCTAATAGTAAACTGCCTCAATAAGAAAATCAATTTAAGAAGATCAGAATCCCCTCCCATTTGTAAAGCATTTCATCAAAACTTAGTGGATATTGCATTGCATATTTTTAAAGAATAGTGCCAGTACATAGCAGCACTTTGTTCAGTTTTTAATTTTCAACGTGCTTTGAGATGGATCTAATGAATTCTTCCATAACCTATTCAGTGATAGCTGTGGATGTCTTTTTAGTTGCAAGTTTTCAAAATTGCTTTTTCAGCTCAAATTTATTTGAATTAGCTTTTCTAATTGAAATAAAACCAATCAGAAATTAAGTACCATATTTTAATATAAATGTTGGTTAAGAAATATTTCCCATGTTATGCTGCTTTCTTGAAAGTAGGGTATCTTCAAAGAAATTTGGCTATAATTGCCTCAGCTATTCAACATATAAAATGTTATATTCATATCTGGTTTTGGTATTTAATCTCAAATTACTTAAAAGACACATAAAGGCAGAAACATGCAAAATTACCAAAACTGTCAATCAGTGCACAGGAGTTATATGGAAGGAAAACACAGCAAGCTAATATTTAGTATCTCAAGAATGATCTTGATGCCCTATATTACAGTAAGAACAGTATTAAGGGAATCTGATGACAAACTTGACACATCCATTTGCATATATTTTGGACAAAATTATTAAAATAAATAAAGGTAATCCACAGCAGAAGTAGCGATTTAAGAGAGATACTAATTTAGAAGCTCCTTGTTCTTAGAAAGCACAAAACAAACTTATTTTACACTAGTCAGCTGGAAATTCCATATTGATGGATGCCCCTCCAGATATGAAATCAGAGTATGGCAGCTGAGCTTCAAGTGATCTCAGTGTAGGTAACAAAAACAGGGTATCTGAATTCAGCCAAAAGTACAAGCAGAAAGGTAATGCCCAAGGACAAGATTAAAGTTGCCCAAGGACTTGGGTGGACACAAGCTTTGGGGTAACAAAGAAGGTTTGTGCATCAGTGCTGCCTGACAATGGAGAACTCAAAAACTCACTGGGAATCTACTTTGTGAGGCTGCAGCTCCCTGGTCACCAGTCCTGCAGCTCTCAGTCCCAAATCCATATCAAACTGGAGTCCAAAGTGTGGTGTCAACCCTGTGCTGGGCCCACACTATCTGGAAGATACCTTCCAAGGACAGGGAATAATTGATTTCTGGTTGATTGCTGGAATCTGAAAGCTCCATTCAAACATGTCAGGCTAAAGTAGGACTTCTGGAGGAGTTGCTTTTGAACTTGTTTAAATATTAGCAGAAATTAGTCAAAGGAGGTGGATGTATAGAATATCTGACTGTAATACAGGCTCAATCTCTCCCTTCCAGAATGCATGGAGTGCCTGGACAGCCCTCCTTTCCTTTTAGAAGCTGTCAAATGTTAAATAAATGATTGGCTGAGATACAGTGCTCTTTGTGGGAGAATGCAACATCGAACTCTTCTAGCAGTTCTCCCTCTCATGTGTACCTGAAAGAATTTCAGTGTCATACTACAATATGATGGGGTCGCTGAGACACAGCATTATCCACACTGAACTGCAGAGCTGAGCAAAAGGTGCCAGGAAATCAAATACTGTGATACAGAACAAATGACATTTCTAAAGACAACAAATAACTCTTCATTTCAATCTGGTGAAAGCAAAAGCAGAATGGGACAACACACTGTGAAAAACACAGGAAATGAGAAAAGTCTGGACTATTAGTAGTTTCAGTACAAATTAAAACTGCACAGGGAGAAATACTCCTTTTCTTCCCCCCTGCTGGGCTCTACTGTCCTACTAAAAATCTCTTTAAGCAGTGACCTTCACAGATCCTAACATGGGTCTAGATTTGTTTGTGTGCCTCCCTCTTATTGAGAAATCTGTCCTTTCTAATTCTAGAGCAGTGGCAAAAATCTTGTAGATCTGACCAGACAAATTCTGGCAAGGAAAACATTCAGTACTGCTTCAGAACCGCAGCTATGAACATGCTGACTGCTGAGAGACAGGGATGATAATAGCACTGTTGATAACAATAAAAGGGACAGAGGGAAGGATGAGAACCTAATTTTTGGCCATGTTCCATTTAAAGCAACTACAAAAGACATCAAAAAGAGATGGCAGAAGCAGAGACACGGACAAGGCATCTAAGAGAAGGTGTCAAAGAGGCAAGGGTCTGCTTACAGAGATTTCACCACCTGGCTAAAGTGATACAAACTGGGGTTTTTTTGTTTGGTTTTTTTTTTTGTTTGTTTGTTTATTTTTTTGTGGTGTATTTTTTTTTTTAATAACTGAGAAGGCAAGACAGTCTCAAAGACCTTGATATTCAATGTACTGTGGCTGCTAAACCTCCTGTTAGGAAGTGTATTACCATCAGAAGCAAGCATTCTCTCTCTTGGGGAAAATCGTGCAGCTTTTCTGTAGTCTATAGTGGGCAGACACACCAGTGAAATGTTTCAGTGCTTTACTATTTATGCTTTAAAAAAAAAAAAGATAAATTTCTATCTCTCTTCATTTTTGAATACTGGGTCACTTGCTCTCAGTCTGTTCTCCACAGTTTGTTGTCCTGTTGCACATCACATGCTCAAATACAGATGCTGCTCCAACAGCACTGAAGTTTTCCTTCTTTAGTTATTCTTTCCTATTCAGGGGTATCATGGCTCTTGTCACTTGGTTACTGGCAGCATTTTAGATGACTCACAATTATAACTGGTCGATATTGTGTCTTTTCTATTTAAATACCAAAGTCTGAGTACCACCACCCTTGGACTTGCTGCTCTTCCAGGTCACTGTGCAGATATCAGTTTTTTTAATTTCTCCCCTATTGGTCTTGACCAGTCTGGGATAATTTTGAAAAGATCTTGATCTTCATTGAATAGGAGAATGAGAACAGAGCACAGACATGAAGGAAAAGTATTAGAGAGGCTTTTTGTGACCCTCACTGTATTGCCAGAAGCCCTTCTCATCAAGAGACTTAGGAAGGGCTTGACTATAGTAGAGACTGAGTCACAGAACTATCAGAATTTCTGGTTTTGCTCCTCAGAGTTAAATACTTTGAGTGACTTGTGCCTTTCTGTATATTTCACTGCTTGGATACTTGCTTGGAATATTTTGAGTATTTCTTTCCCACATTTGTCCTGCAGTCAGGTTTGTCTATTCCCTGGGTGAAGCTGATGGCTTTAAAAAGCCCAAGTTAAGCACCTTCTGCATGAGCAGTGCTGGTACAACCTTCCATCAGCATCTGGGGGCAGACCAGACTGATAAGCATCAGTATCAGCAACAGTGCCAAAGACAAGGGAAGGAAATGCACCTTCTGGAAGATGAGCAATGAGTGACACAGAGCTACACCTTCTGCACAGCTAGATTTTGGGCAATACAGAGCCTTTGTGTGACCTTTGTATACCTGAGGAAGGAACTCTTTATTCTCTCCCTGTGTCTAAAAGGGTGTTTCAGTATCATTTCAGTTTCAGCTTGCCCTGTAGAGTTTCTGCTGTCTTGATCCTTCACCTTTCAGGCAAAATGTTGATGCCTGCTGGACTTCTCTGCAATGATGGTTTTGCCAGGAAGACGTTCCTCAGGAAAGCCAAGGAAGGCACTCACTGCTCTCTGTTCTCCGATTGCCAAAAGTCTGCCAGATGAGGAAAGCCTCTGCTTCCCACTCAGCTTGCTGTACCAGTTTTCCAAGTAATACAAATGTACAATGCACAGCACGCATTTATTTTTTTTTAATATCAGAAAACTACCTTTATTTTTAATTTCCAACTATGAGTTAAAAACATGCAATCACAGAGAAGAGATTCTGTTTCTACCCATATGTATGTGCAGCACATTGGGGAGCATCATCACAGAGAACAGTTTTTGTGTTTTTCTCTTTTCAGTAGCTCTCCAGTTGCAGCACAAAGTCAATGTTTTAAACAATGGAAATAGTGCTGAATTAGTGGTTCTGTGGCACTTAAACCCTCTGAGCAGTGTAACTGAGAGAACCCTCCCTGGATTTTCAGTGACTACACTTTACAGTAAATGAGTGATGAAAGATGCACTGCTTGTCTTTCCTAATAATTTCCAATATATATGAAGAGAATGAAACGTTTAAACTCAGGGGTGGGGGATTAAAGGATATCCATGATGAATGAGCTGTAGAGCTGAAGAGAATTTGTTGTACATCCTGACCAATATAGCAGTGAAAGTAATCAATCCATTACCTCTCTACTGAGAGAAATGGCAGAGAGGTAAAGGATAATAAATGCCAGGCACAATACTGATAAGGAAGACACTTAAAATGACCAGCCAGAATATATTCCACAGTTAACAGTGCTGACAAAAACAGTGACAAAGTAGTAATTTATTCATGAAATAAGAACCATTCCTGTGAAAAATCAAGGTAGCATTTAAAATTAAAGCAACTATTGAAATTAGAGTAGGCTTATTAACCAGTAGCCATTAATTAAGTATTGTAGAAAAGAATATGTTTAAGGGCTCATTTTGCCATTAACATATGGGCTAAATTACAAAATCCTGTTACTTACAAATGCAGATTTTTTTTTCTCCACCAAATCCTTCTGGCTTTTTTTTTTTTCCTTAACCCTTTTCTTCAATGCAATCAAAATTCATATGAAGCTTTGCATATTCACAGCTTGAATGGATAATGCTTTTGCCCTGTGCTGACATACCCCTATCCCACCATCTTTGAAGAGGCTGACCTAGATTTTGAGTCCAATAACACTGAGTACTGCCAAGACTGAAATTTAAATGTATTTCAAGATTCAAAGTGCAACACTTAATTAAGAAACCGCACCCTTCTAAAAACTGCAGGTAATGAAAACTGTTAGTTTTTCTCTCTCTGTTCCTGAAGATTGTGCTGTATGAACATATTGTGCAACATGAAGTGTTGGAGATATATATAAGGAACAGCAGAGATTGTGTTAAATGAAATAAAATCTGCATTTGCTCCAAATGGCTAAGGTTACAATTAAAAACCAGGCTTCTCAATCCTGATTTTCTTTTCAGATTTCATTATACCATTTCTTAAATGCTTATACTGTTTCTAGGAATGTTTGGGGTCATTATCTGCTTGGAAACTGAACCTGTGGTCAAGTATACTTGTTTCCCTGGTACACAAACAAGCTATCTAACAACATAACCTCCTGACCCAGAAGTCTATTATTAAAACTGTAAAACTTCTATTTTCAACAGAAATATCTTCCAATTATTCAAAGGATCTCTTTCTCATATTTCAGTCCTAGTGCCAGACAGAGATGGGTTTAGAGGGTTTATCCCTTCCCACATACAATAATTTTCTCCCAGTACACCCATGACAGATACAGAGCTGTAGTCTCAGATTTGTTGTCTTACCTTAGACAGAGTTAAAACATAACTTCCAGGGACTTAATGATATTTTGAGAATTTTATCTTTATACTAAAGCAATTTTATACATCCATTATACTTAGGAAATTATCTACGCTAATAAATGTGCCCACCACAAACCCTAAGAAGCAATTACAACTCTCCTCCTTCTTTCTAATGAGGATGGTGAAAGATTTGTGTCAGCTGAGAAGTATTAGTTACTTAGGTCCTTGACAAGAAAGTGTCTCTGGGAGAAAACAGTCACTAAATTAGGTAAAGGTTTCTTCAGTGGGCAGAACAGAAACACTTAGGGGAGAGGGAAATAGGTCTTTAATGTACATACACAGTATCTTCTGTTGCAATTGAGCTCACAGAGCAGATGGCTGCAAGACGGAGGAAACAGCCTTCAGATCCCCCAGCTGCCCACAGTCCCCAACAGGAAAAAGAGGGCTCACTCGTTCGTCTGAGCACAAACCAGACTCTTATTCAGTTCCATCAGAGCTCGTGCAGAGACAGTGACAGTTTTCTCAAAAGGGAACACAACTCGCTTTCTCAGCTCCTGAGCGTCTGTAACGAGCTGCTCTAATGGCTTTAGAGTGGCTCAAAATAACTGGGCAAAAGAAATGCTGCTAAAAAAATTGCTGAAGTAATCCCTGTTTTACACTGGGACTCTGCTGTTCTGTCGTGTTCTGTTCTGGGTTTTCCAGGTGCAGTTCTACCACATTCCCATGGGCATACAGGGAATTTTGAGAGATCTGACAATATTCTTAGGTTTCCAATACCCTCACTGGTCACTATAGCTACAGAGACTTCAAAAATCTGCAAATTTGGTCCATATCCCTCTTGATACTGGGGATTCAGAAAGCAGACGATACACTCTACTCTCCTTCCTCCCCATTTCCTTCTTCACTCCCTCCCTCCCTCCCTCCACTGACCCTCTTTCTTCCCTCCACTGACCCTCTTTCTTACCTGCCTGCCTTTTCCTATTTTGTCAAGATTCCCATACCACTTTTGGAGGTCTTGTCCTTTTTTTGAATGACTGGAGTTGGCAGCAGTGGTTTTTGTTGATTCCCAGGGGAAACTCCATCAGGCTTTCTTGCATTGTGGGAATATTCCCCACTGGCTGTGAAGAGGCTGCAGCCCAAGACTATGATGACTGCTAAAGAGATTCTGTCAAGAGCCCGTGGCAACCATCCTCCTACTAAAGAGACTTGGACTAAATCACCTCTTTGAGGATTATTTCAATCCATGGTAAATTAAATCACTTGGAGTGAATGTGGTCTTTCCTGGTTTACTTTTAATGTAATTTTTATTATGCTTGGGAAGAATGATCTTTAAAACACAGAAGTGCTCATCAACACCAACCCAACTGACAATAGTTTCCAGCTTACAAAGCAAGACAAGGAATATTGGAAGAATAAATTAAATGAATGAAATTAAAACAGCAGAGAAAGTAACTAATCTCCATCAAGTCTCTTATGTAATTCAGACCCTTTTTCTGCTGTTATTATTCAAAACCCTTAGGGAACTGAGGATCTAGGTCATCTGCAGGATAAAGAGACTACTATCCAGGAATCAATATTCACAGTAGTAAATTAAATTATAGTCCTTTCCATGCGAAGAGTTTTATTATTACAAGGACTGTTAACAATTTAAACTCAACTGGAAGAAATAAATCTAAGCTATCACATAACTTTTTCACTATGGCTTTTCTCTATATACCATGCTGTCACTTAAACTGTCACCAAGTCTTCAACTTTCTGGAAACAAGATAGTGCACTTTCTAAGTGAGCATATGGCTACTGTAATGATAGGCTTAATAAGCCACTGCATCAGTTGGAAGGACCATTTCAATTAATACTGACAAAGTTACACTGCCATTAACACTAAAGAAACATCAACACCAATGATAAGGCTTTTGAGGGATCCTACAACATGCCACTGCCATTTGCAATGTGATTTTTAATCACAGCAGTGTCATAACAGAATTTCTAATGCATAAATATGTCAGAGAAGATGATTTACAGGTATGCTGGTAAGCCAGCCCTGCAGCTTTGAGACACACTGTTAGCTGCAATGTCTGGGTAAAGCCTCCTATGGTTTCTTCCACAAGTTTTTGATGGTCAGATTGCATTTACCTATGACCAACAACCCAACTGAAGACCCTGCCCAGATGCAAAAGTCAAATCTTACGGTAGCTTTCAGCCTAATTGAAGTTGATAGCATATGATTGGGAAGGGAAGGCAATCGTATAGTGTTTATCTAAGCACTCACATTTCTGTTTTTAAACCTCCACATAAAAGCTTCTCATTTCATGGTACATTATGAATCTTATTCATTGCATTAACTGATGAGGAAGGCAGAGAGCAGTGATTGATTACTTCAACTGGAAAAGCTCAACTCATCTGAACTGCACACTCCAGGGCATTTCATGTGCTGCTCCCTGTGCTGTGCTGGCTGCTGGCACCAACCCTGCAGCCTCCCTTGATCCAAAGCAAAGGGAAGTGACCCAAGTAGTAGATATAAAACTTCCACTTGCCATCTTTAATAGCACTCTGTTTCCTCGTCTTGCACTCACCATGACTTTTTGGACTCAATTTCTCTTTGTAATTCAGTGAGAAAACATGAAATGTGTAGATCAAGAGGAAATGCTGTCAGAGAAATGCAGCAGCATTCGCGTAGGAGAGAATCAGCTGATTCCTTTTCTCAGATGCATATAATCTCACACAAAAGACTATAAAACCACATAAAAGTGCTAATTTGGGAAACTTCAGAAAGCTGAAATCCAGATCAGAATGAAGGAATAAGAGAAAGAATTGCTTCGTTTTTAGCTCAATAGTCATGCAAGGCTCAAACACATCCAAAAGCTAAAGTCACAGTTTGCTGATTTATTACAGAATACCCGAGGCTCAGCTTGCACAGAAAATTAGGGAAATTAGGGAAGTTTTCCCTAATTGTTTCCCCAGTGTACAGATGACAACATATAACTACAATTAATATATTCTTCTCCTTAACTTGGGAAGTGGAAGGCATTACTATGAACGAGTGTTTCTCTTGCCAAATGAACCAGCAGATGCAGCAGGCCCAGGAGATACTGAACTTTCCGATCCCAAAGACAGCCAAGTTGTCATGATGCTTCAGCACCATCAGATACCTTTGAGGAACAGGGAAGCAGCAGGCACTGCATATTGACATGTGAAACAGGTTTTCATGTGCCACCACAGCCAAAAGGGTTTGAGAAAAAACCCCACGTGCCTGTCCTTCCAAGTGTGCCCAACATCCAGGTGAGGGGAAAGTACCTCCTGAGGTCATTATCTCGCTCTTGTTTCTGTAGTGTTCCTCCACCATTTACAGCCAGAGGAATGCCAAAATTGCAGGACCCACCACGCCTGTCAGAACAAAAAGCTCCTGTCAAGTGCCACTGCTGGTCATAATTAAAGTGACACAAAAAAATATTTAGAAAAATGGAGAAAGGAGGGAGCAGATGGATAGAAGTAGGAGCTAGTGGTTCACTTCTGGCTGCTTCTCAGCAGTTGACTGCAGCAAAAACAATGAGCTTTCTTCCCCGATCCTATCCTAGCCAGATGATTAAACAAATACCACTTTTTGTCACTGCAGTCTACTGGTGACTGAAATCTGCTCTGGTTATAGATAAACTATTCTTTAATTATAGAGAAAAAAAAAATCACTAAAGCTGCCGCATTCTGTAACACTCTGGATTCTCATGTTTGCTGAGAGTAATGAAAAAAACCCAGGAAAAACATGTTTAAAGACCATCATAAAGGATGGTTATTACATTTGAGCATGTAGCAGAAAGTATTGCCAGAAGACAACTGATGGACAAAGCTGAAGAACAGCCAGATCTGACTAGAATCCAAATCCTACCCCTTTTTTATCCTCTCTTTATCAAGCCCAAATCACACTCCCTCCAGCTCTTGTCTCCCTGTCTCTGCACACACCGAGTTAACAAAAAATTTCTTGTAGCTGTTAATGAAAGCTTATAGCCTGCAATATACCGTTGAGCTGCTCTGATTCTATCTAATACACATTTTATTATTTCAGGATTAATAACAAGAACAACCGACAACACTACAATATACTTACACAGCACCTTAATTTGAAGATTGCAAAGGATATTACAAAAGACTGAATAAGCATTAATATGTCTTTGTCCCTGGGTAGCAGCAAACACTGATACACACACAAACAAATTTCATTTGGGATCTGAACAAAGAATTCTCAACTCTGAGTGAGGAGGGTGTCCATGAGCCTACTCACATGTGTAACTTTAACTAGATATTAAAATACACCACTGCCCCAGGACTGAGGTCAGTGTGGTATCCAGCAGCTTAAAAAGCCTAAACACAGCCTGCACAGAGCAATGCCTGACAAGTTCACATTTACTGCTCTCACTTTACATGTTCTTTGTGTGGTTTATGGATTACATGGTTGAAACCAACGCTATATTATGGCTTTATAGTTAAGAGTTAAATGTATGGCATTCATTTCTTCTTCTGTGCTTTAGATTTTGTCAGAAAGGTCTGATTACTTACCAGTGCTGATGCTGTATGAATTACATCAAAATGAAGAATTTACATGAAAATAAGTCATCAGCACTTCATGCTGAGTTCATATGACTTCAGAGAAAATTATAACTTTTCTATATAATTTAAAATTCCTCCTTTAAAATATCCTAATGGTATTCTATAGAAGGGATGAAAACCATCTCCTCTTCTCCTCCCACTCACCCACCACAAAAATCGAGAAAAGGATGCTATTATCTATAAAATTATGAATGCAGATTAGCTTACAAGTTTATGTGATTTTAAAATAATCTCATAATTCTGATAATAAAATCAGACTACAAGGCTTGATAATTTTATAGCCCCTATCTATATGATCTTATGCATAATTTTAAATGCATAAATAACTGCAAGCTAAAATGACCATTTTGAGTATCCAGATTGCATATAGATGATAATTGCATACAGATCTTAATATGGCTGAACTGCAGTTTCATTCACTCTTTGTAAAACAGATATGTAATCTAGGTTCAGAATTTGAGTGCAATGTTGAAAAGATCCAATGCAAATTATACACATGCATACAAATATACAACTTCATTGCTGTTATATCAAATTTCTTCAGCTTTAACAGCATCTATATGAGATTTAAGACCAGGTAATTTCTGAATATTTGGAAACACTTTTCCAGTATAATGAGACACAAACGTGTTTATTGTGTGCTTTGCTGCCTGCTTTAGGTCAGCATTTGAAGTTATTGCTAATTTTGGCTACTCTTTGCTTCAGCTTTCCATCAGCAGACCTCTTTCCAATTTCCAAAGGAATGCAGTACCACAAAGCACTGACTCCAGGCCCATTGGATGCTCTACAGGACACATTAAATATGTGCATAAATCATTGCAGGATTAAGATCCAAGTCAGTTTAGAGTAACTGACTGAAACCTTTTCTTTCTGGAATAAACTAAAACTCATCTCATTGAAGATGAACTCCAAACCAGACAAACCACAGTTGGAAAAAAATTCAGCTGGTGTAAACCAGTTGTACCACAGTATGATAAATCTAAAATGGCCATAGAGAACACAGCCAGTTTTAAAATGCACCACCATAAAAAAAAATAAGTACCCACTCTTACAGTCCAAAGCCCTAAAGGGATGCATTTTTTTTTCCCAGAAACAATTACAAATAACTGGAAAAAAAAAAAAAAAAAAAAAAGGATTTGGTATGAAAATGCCTCCCACACATCCATCTTCCCAGCAATGCTAATGCGTTGCTGTAACGCTTTCTGTGAGTGATTTCAGCTTCTGCATACCCACCAGGTTCAGTAATTTACTGCACAGAATCACTCTGGTTGGAAAAGACCTTTAAGGTCTTGGAGCTACAAATGAACATTTGAAAAATAAAATATAATTTTATTTTTTTTTAATTTTGTGTTTTAAGTTTGACTCAATTGATATCTTCCTGCTCCTCCTCCAGAGTGACACATCTCCCTCTCCTCAAGTTTCAAGGACAAGCCTTGTCACTCTATTAGTCTTAGTCTGAACCTGAGAGATAATAGGGCAAATTTGACAAAACCTGTGCAGGAAATGAACACTCATTCATGTATTAGTGAGTCTCACTGGGCACTATTAAACTTGTAATAAAAAAGTTATTGAAAGGAAGAGAACAAGAGTACTGAATTAGAAACCCAGACACTGGTGATGTCTTCAGCTTTTTCACTGATTCCCAACAGGTTGTTAATGGACAGCACTGCTCCCAGCTACAGGGAATTAAGGAGTTAACACTTAAGGTTGACAGGGAGAACAAATTATGATCCCACTGTACAACATCAGTCACTCAGTATTGCTGCCAAGGGGCATCAAAGGTCGGGGACAAGTGCACTAATCTTATTGCATAATTATAATATTACCTTTTAACTAATTTCTGGGAAATCCTGAAGCTCTGCACAAAGCATAAGTGACTACAGCAATCTGGAGATATGCAACACTGGCTTTGGGAGTCCCATTTCCCTTGCCTAGAAGCAATTACACAGGATAATTGGAGATGGCTACTGGAGGTGTATGTATCTCTAGTAATTCTTGATATGGTACTTTGGATCTTGTATTTTCAATTTATGGGATAAGTAGGTGAAATACAGGGACTGGGTACCTTGGGAGATTTTATGAATATAAATAAACAAAATAAACTTGGGAAGCAGATTTGAGAATAGTTTTCACATTCAATTATAAATTCCTTTTCAAATGCTCATGCATACTGTGATTAATGCTATTAGTTGTTAATTAGCTAAATAAATATGATTAACTGTGTAAATTTCTGTTGCTTAGATAAACAGTTACATAGTGAATGCTTTATTACACACATAAAAGTGTCTCATATTATAATGCATAAGTACATATTGATGCTACATTGCCTTGCTCTGATATATGCATTAAGTCCCAGGCCACTTTGAAGAGAAACTACAGATCTTAATAATTTATGTTCCAAGGTTTAGCCAGGATTATCAATGGTAGCTTTTGAGCTTTTTCTTTTAGTATCATAATATATCATAGTAAAAATGCACAGACAAGCGATGTGTCAGTTTGATTTTTTCCACCTGATTCAGCAGCCCAAAATTCAGACACAGCAGTTTAAGCAGAGTTGCACTCTGAAGAATTTAAGTCTAAGCATTTAATCTGTTCTTTCCATAAATTTCTGCTGCTTGTGCTATTATAATGATGTTACCAGAGGAAGTTTATTTATATCACAGATTTTCAGCATCAGCACATTCAGAATACAACAGCAATCATTCATTCAATAGCTAACAGCAATGTAATATCATCACTAACATTCTAAATATCAAAAGAACATTTAGAGAAAAGACAATGGAAAATAAACTCACTTCGACTGATTCAGTGGTGAATTCAACTAAACCCAAAATGTATCTTTTAAGTACACGAACACACAAACCAGCAAAGAAATAAAGAGCAATTATGCACAGCGATTTTGCAGCAACAGGTTGCATATAATTAAACAATAATAAATAAGGGGATCTTTATGGGCCCATTAATAGGAACATACACTCTAGAGAGCAGCATCTTAAGATCTTAAGCCCTGTGCATCCCAAAGCACCTAAAGAGATTTTGTTTGTGAGAAAACTATAACCAGCATGACTGTAAAGCAGCGGGGGCACACCTGACACTGCAATGTCTAGACTATGCACAACAGGATCGCAGTAAGCAAACACAAAATGCTAAGACTGACTGTGACAGATATGAACCAGCCCTTTTTTTTTCCTTTTTTTTTTTTTTTTTTTTTGGACTATGCAGGATGACTTCTTTTTAACAGGCTCAGATCTACCATGAAAGCTGTTCTCCCTGCTGTTTTTAATGTATATTGTAAAGAGCTTCCGAGAACAGCACTTTAAGGACTCACTTGTCATTCTCACTTCCCTCCCCTGCCTGTTTCCCCAGTATTTTGATAATAATGGTTCTGGTTAAAGTCATAAAGTCCAAGAACATACTGCAGCAGGTTAAAAAGTCCAGACCTGTAAAAGCACAGATAAAGACTTCTATTGAAAATTATGTTAACAAAGTGATACTCTCAAAAGGTGAAGAGGTGGTCAATCCTGTGTGTACCCATGATTTAAAAGAAAAATTGATTTCTCTCTATTTTGCAGAGTGTGTGGGTGAGTGTGTGGTGGTAGGAGAAGTGCAGCTTCAAAAAGTGAATGGGAAAGGGAAAGGCAATGTGTCACCCATGCGAAATATGAAGGAGAAGAGTTTTCTAGATAGACTGGAAGAACTGTGTGGTACTCTTAGAGATGCTTACAGATGCTTCTCCCGTGTAATGAGCAGCATGGGAAAAGGAAGTGCTGGGTTGAAAAGGAAAGAGATGGTCTCTTAAACAGGTATGAAGCTTCAGATATGACACCTGAGCACAGCAGCTGCCTCAGTAGTTAACTGTACTGGCTGAAAACCGGTAGACAGGAAATCCATGGGGTTTTAAGGACCTTAATGAGAATGCAAATAACAGATGAAGCAGAATGAATGAAGGCAATAGAGAGATTCATAAATCGACCAACTTGAAGACAGTCTACAATCTTTACAGTAACTTCCTGAAAAACTCTGAATGGAACAGCCTTGGTCATGCCAAAGCCAAAGAAAGAGAAGCTCTAGTGGCTGATATGTGAGATGAAGACAGACAGGAAAAGAGCTTTGGCTATCAGAATGACCTGGAAAGGCTGTGTCATGGAAAGGCAAAAAAAGCTGCAAGACTTGTGCATTCAACCTGGCTATGAGGAAGGAGACACACGTGTTGAACATGACAGCTGGAGAATCCAGTGAGATGAAACTGTCGCTCACAGCAGCTGAATAAAAGAGGTAGTGAATAACTGGTTTGCAGTAAAAGGAAAAAAACCCAGAAGATTTTCTAAAGTAAGGTGAGATGAATCTTATCCCAGCAAACACATCTAGAGCTCAGGGAAGATCCAAAAATCATTAGACTACATATGTCTCTTGGTATTAATCTTGCTGCAAAATGTAACTTTTTTTCTTGGGAATCTGGGGAGCAAGTGGGTAGTTATACAAGGGCTCACTATTGTAGAAGGCAAAGATGATAAAATGTTGTCAGAACTTTTGATGCAATACATTACATGTTGTGTCTTAATAATATGCATAAATATATGAATAATATGAATAAACTAGCCTGGCCTAACTCACTTATTAAAAACTATAAAATAAAATAAATAAATAAAATTGTGGACAGAGAAAGCAAACTGCCTGGAAGGTGCAGGCACAGTCACATTGAAAAATGCCACCTCATAAAGGCAGTAATCTTTCCCAGACAGATCTTCATTATAGCTAATCACCATTTTGCCAAAGGCACTTATGGCAACAGATTTCTAGGGGAAGGAACAGGAAGGCAGCAGGGAAAAGGAAAAAATTTCTCAAGCCCCTGCCCTCTTACCCCAAAACTGCAGCCCAACGTAAAAGTCAAATACTTCACTTCAGCTGGAAAATTCTAAGAAAGAGTTCAAATGAAATATTGTAGCAGGTGAAATTGAAAACGGGGCAGATAAGTAGTTGCAAGGCATATACTTCCCTCTGGCATTTTTTAATCAGGAATACAGGACTCTTAGGTGGAGGCAATATCACATACTTACACTGGATTATATGGTCCGAGTAATAACCTTGCATTGGTAATAAATTAATTTTTTTCCTATAAAAGTTGGTTTCATTTTAACACAGATACCTCTGCTGAGGGGAATGGTTGGATATTTCCACATGAGCACACATGCTTATAATGCAAAATGAACAACTGCCCTCCCCGTTCCTCCTGATGAAGCAAAGATACTCCAACACAAAGCCTGGTTAATAAACCAGTTGTAAACAATCAGAAAAAACAGGCAATGCACTGAGCTTTGAATTGCCTTCATACAAACCAGGGGATTGCAACGTAGATACAGTGTAAAAGCCATCTTAGGACCAAGATAAAAGAGACAATAAAAAGAAAACGATAGAGGACAGCAGACAGAGCAGCAGGAATATAATTTCCTTTATAAATAATTGCATTCAATTTATGCTCTTACCTCACACTCCCAGCACTAAGTAATCTAATCAGACACATATGGTTTTACTCTCCAAAGTACACAAGAAACATACAATGAAACCCACCCAAAACATGACCTCTGGTGACTCTCTGCAGATTTAAGAGGTTGTAGCTATCTCTTCTACTCTTGCACTACTTCACAAAGGTCTTTTGCAATCTTGCAGTCTCCTTCTACACTCCAGCCCCCATGTAAAATACCTTCCTTTGGTTTTCAACATATTGTTGCTTACTTGATCCTCTAGTACTTTTCTCTTTCCTTACTAAAGAAGGTCCAGCTGGAGGACCTCCACTTACTGCTGTGAAATGGCCATTATTTCTGAATTTTTATTTTTTACAGCTTTCTATGACCAGCTATTTATGACACTGAAAATTCCCTTTGACTCTCCCCTATTTAAATCTTAACGTAGGATAACAGGCAGACATTCATAAGGAACTAGCAGCATCTGTAAAACTTTCTTCCTCTGCTTTGTCAGTTTGAGCAGGACAGTTTCTTCAGCATCAACAAAATCCCAAGTCAATGTTACCCATCCAGAACACTGGACAGATATTTCACACACTTGATTTAGAAACAGAGCTTGAAAGTAGTCAGGGCAAGACTGATACTCTGTGGAATAGAGGCATTTATATATCTAAACTGTATATTATATATCATTAGTACATTCTGAGCCTTCAAAAAAGTTTAAACTATAAAAATCTACTTATCAGAAAGCATGAAGATCAGGACATATTTCACAAATTGTTTCAGAGTTCTTCTCAGATTGCCATGGAATTGTTCAACAAGCTTAGTGCCAGATCCATTTTAACAGCTAGGCCCTGAAATCAGTACAAGTTCAACCTCATCATATAGAGATGTGACATTTTGATCTCATTTCCAGCTGATACACTCCAGAAGGCAATGGTTGAGGCAGCTTCCAGAGTATCAGTTTTCTACCTCTGAAATCTTCACCAGAAGCATTTCCCCTAATTTCAGCAGTTATGCCCACACATAAAAGAAAGACCTCCTTTAGACCTTCAGAACAAAAACATGCAGAGCATCACAGATGTCTATGAATGTTTTAACTCATCCCTATGACCAAATGGAAAGACAGGGCATTTTACAGGGAACTCATAAAATCTGACTCTTCCAACAATGTGCAAAAATCTGCACCCCCCTCCTTGTGTTGCTTTGCAGCCCCTCTTTATGAGTAGCCCCAAGTGTTTGTTATACTTATTACTTCAGGTTATTTATTAACTTATGCAAGACTTCAGGCACCTTAACTTTACTAGTCATATATACACATCTCACATTACATTAACTAACAATATATGTAAGTAAAGTAAATCTTGGCAGCCTCAAAACTATCAGTTCTACAGGATCTCAGACAGTCACCTAGAAGCCTGTTTCATCTTTGAGGAAAGATAACCTTGGCACTTCTATCCAGTCTTTCTTAAACGCATGGGAACATTACCAAGAAGTTCAGATAAAAGAGCAGGAGTGTGATTTCCAGATCCTTGAAGACCGTCCTGCCAGGCTATTTTATGACAAGGACTTAAGTAGATACACATTCAGTACACACCACTGCATGGACCAGGGGGCTGAATCATTATTGAGGTTAAAAAGTGAAATGTCCATGCAGCCAGAGCCAATCATGGTAATCAGCAGAATTAGGATGCTGAGATGAACACGTAAGCACAGTTTAATCCCTGGATGGGCAGTGGACTGGATGACTGACAGCAGTGACTGTTCCTTCCTTACAACCATAGACTTTTTCCCATCTCTGAATTTCCTGCAACTTTACCTTTCACTCCTCCCTGCAAGGGATGTTGTGGAGCTACAGCTTCCTTAAAACATCTGTTTTCTACACAACAGGTATTTAGCCTTTTTAACGGGTATTTAATGTTCATTGGCTCTTAACAAGGCCATGAAAATTTAGGTCCTGTCCCATCCTCACTGATAATTGAGTGTGCCACAATGGACCTCCTTGCCTGCTCTGGCTTCACAACTGCCATGGAGAACACTCTTCACTTCAGCTGATAGTGTCCACATAAAGGTTATTGAAGGCTGGCTACTCCCCTGAGAGATGGGAGATCAGAGTTTCAGTCCCTAACACAGAGCTGGGAACTTAATCTGGGTTTCCTGTATGTCAGGTGAGACCTCTGTCCAACAGTCTGTTCCTTCTTGCAATCTCTCCTCTACTTGGTCATACATGAATTGAAGGTCTAAATGATGGATTTTGAGGGTGTGAATCAAAGATTCCAAATGGAACTCAGGTCTTCAAGAGAGGTGGGATTTTAGAGGTACCATTTTTTTGGTGTTCTTTCCAATGACCTGTCCTGTGTGTGATGCCCTGCTCTGCCAGCTGTCTCCTGTGGTCTCTCTTCTTACACAGCACCAGGGTTGTTGACACCTAACAGGAGACACCTTTCTGGATGGAGGGAAGAGTGTCTTTCCCCAGGAGATTTCCAGACTAAGTGACAGGGCTTTAAAGTAGATGTGAAGGGAAAGGGAATATCAGTAGGCTTTCACCTAACACGCTGTGAGATGACACACCTGTCCCCAAGGGGGAAAAAGATCCTTGCTCAGAAGCTAGGAACACTCATTAAAGGCCTTTTAAACTGAACTCCAACGGGGGTGGGGATAAAACTGGGCTTACCAGAGAGGAGCCTGGACACCTGGGCAGCTTGGTGAGGCATGCTTTAAACTGAAGGACCTGGATGGAAGGATGAAAAATGACAATGGTCACCCCACCATCACCACTACAACTGATGTGGGGCTAAGCCAGGCCAACCAAAGTAATGTAAAATCTGCCTCAGTTGTCTCCTTAAATGAGAAGCAAAAGGTCAGCCTCCTGAAATGTATGTGTACAAACACATGCAGGCTGGGTAATAGACAGGAGGAACTGGAGCTCCCTGCCTAGCCATAGAATCAGAGAACCACAGAATTATAGAATCTGCCAAGTTGGAAAGCACCCATCAGGATCATCAAGTTCAACTCCTGCCCCTGTGCAAGGCACCCCCAGAATCACACCATGTGCCTGAGAGTGTCATTCAAATGCTTCCTTTTCCTGGTATTTAACTTAAACCTCCCCTGATTCAGCTTCCTACCATTTCCCCAGGTCCTGTCTTTGGTCACAGGAGTGAAGAAATCAGTACCAGTCTCATCTCTTCCCTGCATGAGGAAGCCATAGACTGTGATGAGGTCACCCCTCAGCCTCCTTTCTCCAAGCTGAACAATCCAAGTGACCTCAGCCACTCCTCATAAATCATCCCTTCCAGACCCTTCACCACCCTCATGGCTCTCCTCTGGATGCTCTCCAACAGCTTGATGTCTCTATACTCTGGTGCCCAGAGCTGCACACAGTACTCAAGGTGAGGCCACACCAGTCAGATAGTTATGATATCACAGGAATAACTGAAACTTGGTGAGACAATTCACGACTGGAGAATCATGATAGAAGGTATCACAGATATAGTCTGTGTTGTAAAGACAGGCAGGGGAGGAGAGCTGAAGGAGCCACACTCTGTGTTAAGGAAAACTTTGAATGTATAGAAGCCAACTGTGGTAATTTTGATAGCCCTACTGAATGCCTCTGGGTCAAAATGAGAGAGGCTGCCTGCAGGGGTCACCTAGCAGTAGGTATCTGTCACCAACCCCCACACCAAGACGATGCAACCCGTGAAGTGATACTTGGGCTGATCAGGCAAGCTTTGGGTCAACAAACCTGGTTATGGGAGACTTCAACTACCCAGATGTTCGCTGGAAGAACAACACTGCAGATCACTTGACATCAGCCAAAATCCTGGAATATTTAGAGGACTGCTTCCTCACACAAACATTGGATGTGCCAACCAGGAATGGGGCACAGCTGGACTTACTATAAACTCACCAAGAAAACCTGCTCTGTGCTGTCTCAGTTAGTGACAGACTTGGCTGCAGTGACCACAGTATTGTGGAGTCTGGGATACTGCTGAGCACAATGAAGGTTAATCCAAGAACAAACAATTTAGATTTCAGAAGAGCAAACTTCAGATTGCTCAGGGCTCAGCTGGAAGAGATCCCATGGGAAGCTTCCATGGAGGGTAAAGGAGTTAGTGAGTGCTGGGGTTTTTTCAAGAACACTCCACTCCCCTACTTAACCAAAACCAGTTCATCCCCTTTAAAGACAAGGGATGTAGGTGGAGTAAGTGAACCCCATGACTTACCTGTGAGCTTCTGGGCCTGCTCAGAACCAAAAGGGAAAAGTACCAGAGGCCGAAAAGGGGAACATTACTGGTTGAAAATTACGAGGCCATTACCAAGGTATGCAGAGCAGCAGTTAGGAAAGCAAAAGCTCAGTTTGAACTAAATTTGGCCAGAGATGTCAAAGACTTCAAGAAAGGGTTCATTAGATAGACTAACAGCAAGCAGAAACACAGGGACAATATTGGCCTGCTATTAAACAGGAGAGGTGAACTACTCACAAATGATGCTGAAAGGGCAGAGGGGCTCTGTCTTTACCAGTGCTGTCAGGTCCCAGGACATAGGAACAAAAGTTCAGGTTGATGCAGACACTGAACTCACCATCAGTGAAGGAAGAGTTGGTGTATCAACTATTACAGGAGCTTGATCCATACAAAACTGATGGGTCCAGATGCCATCCACCTTAGTTTGTTGAGAGAGCTGGCTGATGTTGCAAAACCACTCTCCATAATCTTTGAGAAATTATGGAGATGGAGAAATGTCCATGAAGACTGGAAGAAGGTTAATGTCACCCCCATCTTTAAAAAGGGTTCCAGGGAGGACCCAGGCAATTACAGACCCATAAGCCTCACTTCAGTCCCTGCAAAAGTCATGGAGCAAATCCTTCAGGGGACAATCACAAGTCAATTGAAACATGGGATTGGGAAAAGTCAACATGGATTTATCAGGGGCAAATTATGTTTTACAAACCTAATTGCCTTCTATGACAAAGTTGATGCAGTTGATGCAGTGCAAGCAGTGGACATCATCTACCTGGACTTTTTCAAGGCTTCTGATATGGTACCCCCCAGCCTCATCCTGGAGAAACTGACTCTTCATGGCCTTGACAAGTGGTCTGTGTGCTGGGTGGGGAAGTGGCTGACACACCATACCCACAGGGTAAGAGTAAATAAACAGCTCCTCCTCCAGCTGGCAATGGGTTACAAGTGGAGTCCCCCAGGGATTGATATTGGACCTGATGCTGTTTAACATCTTCATAAGAGACCTGAATGATGGGATCAAGAGGACCCCAATGAAGATTACTGATGAAACCAAGATGAGTGGAGAGGCTGACACCCCAGAAGGGAGAGCCACCCTCTAGGGTGACTCAGACAACTGGAGGAGGGGGCTAGCAGGAACTTTATGAAGTTCAATGTGCACAAGTGTAAGGTCTTGCAGCTGGGAACACAGAACCCAGGAGTGCAGTTCAAACTGGGATCCACTTTGAAAGAGAGGAGCCTTGTGGAAAGGGACCTGGGGGTCTTGATGGACAACAGGCTCAATATGAACAGCAGCAAACAAAGCCAACAGGATGCTGGGCTCCATCAACAAGGGCAGAGACAAAGAAGTCATCATCCTGCTCTACTCAGAGCTTGTGAGACCACACCTGGAGCATTGTGTCCAGTTTTGGTCCCTGCTCTACAAAAAGGATGCAGACAGTCTGGAGAAGGTCCAGAGAAAAGCCACCAGGATGATCAGAGGACTAGAGCACTTGTCATATGAGGAGAGGCTGAGAAAACTGGGTCTGTCCAGCCTTGAGAAAAGAAGGCTTAGGGGAGACTTTATTACAATGTTCCAGTTCCATTCCCAACAGCTATCCCAGTCTCAGGGACCTATACATTTCTCATATAAACTCTGCCAAATTCCTGACTGCCGTGAGACAGAAATCAACAAAAACTGGGCTTGTTCAGCCTTGAGAAGGGAAGGCTTAGGGGAGACCTTAATACGATGTTCCAGTACTTAATGGGGAGCTACAAAGAAGATGGAGACTCCCTGATTACAAGAAGACACAAGGAGAAGTCAAGGGGCAATGGTCACAAGCTGCTCCTGCGGAGATTCCAACTGGAGACCAGAGGAAAATTTTTCCCTCTGAGGACAGTCAGACATTGGAATGGTCTCCCAGGGGAAGTGGTGGATTCCCCCACTTTGGAAAGTTTTAAATCTCAGATTGTGTGTGCTCAGGTGTGCTGAGTTATCTCATATAAACAATAATATTAGAAGGGTTGTACCAGATGATCCTTGAGGTCCCTTCCAACCTGACATTCTGTGATGATTCTAAGATCCTTAATCCCCAGTTTGAAATTGCTAACTCCAGCCCAGAGCCTATCTCAGGTGCATTGGTGTGCTAATGCCTAAGCCCTTCTGGGGACAGACAATGGTCCAGGTAAAATAAAATAAGAGCAACCAGAGTGTATGGCAGTGCCAGGGCTGGAGGGCAACAGACAGACTGAGGATGACAGGAAGCTGTGGCAGCTCCAAGAGATTGCGGAACTGTCATGGTGAAAGGGAGGGGAGGATTTAGGGATTCAGGCATAGAAATACAGGTCTGTTTCAGTATCTAGACAACACAGAGGTACAATAATATATATATGTATTTCCCTCCTGTATACTCAGGGGCTTTCTCAAGTTGATAAAGGCCATTTCAGGAGTGAAGATTCTTTTGCACATAAAAATCTATTTTTTAAGAAAACAACCTTGTTCACATGCCCTTGTAAGTATTTTAATCCCTTTTCTGTAATGAGAAAAGCTGGGGAAAACACAATGCAATATTACTAGTATTTTAAATTCAGTAATGAGTTCTGGTTTTGGTATGCAGAATTTTCAAGCTTTTTCTTCTATGTTGATTAACCCATACACATGATTAAATCCATTGCACTCTTGTTAGAAGAACCAGAGGAAAAGGTTTCCAAAATGAAAACATAGCAAATACTCTGTAGATTTTGTGAGTGTGGACATCACAGTGAACAGCTCCTGGGCTAGAATATACAGAATGGTGAAGATCTCATTTCTAGCTCAGTTCCAGGGAGTAAGACAGAAATGATCATTGAATCCCTAACAGAGACCTCACTGCAAAGCAGACTGTGGGAATGGCTCTGGAATTTCTGAGTAGGTCATAATTCAGTTGGTACGTTGAACAAAAGGAGACAGCCAAAAGATAATGCAAGGGAAACCCCATGAGACAGCAGACATACCATGGACATGACTTGCTATTTTGTACTCCTGTTGCTCTCCAGGAAAAGAAGGGTGAATGCATTGTTCTAAATTTTGGAGTAATTACTGGTACTTGTACAGGTTAAATGAGATGCTGCACTAAAAAACCTGCCAAGTCTTTATTTATACCTATCCAGGAGACAGAGTGGGCAGTTCCAGGATGAGCATACACTGACAACCTCTTTTAATCCAGTCACAGGGACACCATCAAAAGAATGGGAAGTAATTTAGCAGGCAGGCTTCTCCAACTTGTCCTTATTCTCCACACAGTGGATTTTCTGTTTAATATGGTTTTAGGATAAGTATATAGGCACATGATAACAACATAATACACTAGCATCACAGAGTGGCAGAAACTGTGGTATCATGCCTCAAAGAAAATAATTTTGAAATCAGGATAACGATGCTACATTCCACATTCCACTCAAACTAATGGAACCTCCAGACAAATGCAGCATGTCCTGATGGCCAATTTGCAAAGGCAGCTTGAATCATTCAGACAGTGAAATCATTAAGTGAAACCTACTTCAAGCCCCTAGTCCTCCCTAAACACACATCCTCTGCAGGACTCCAACATGTCAAGCTGAACACACATAGGGTTTGATGCAGGACTTTGCTGGTGCATTACTCTGTCCTGTATAGGGGAAAAAAGACCTATGTGGGAATAATGGGATAAGAAACTGTTGGTAAATCAACATTGAGGACTGATATCTAAATGAGTATGTGTGTTAGCATCTGTTACTCTCATTTCAGAAGAGAGGAGCAGATTGCTGAGTCCAAGTGCTGTGATTCAAAGCTGTGTGACAGATATGCTCTGTGAACCTTAGCAAGTCAACCACAACTTTGTGTCTTGGGCCTCCTGGTCTAAAGGGTGTGGGAAGGGTCCTGTTCCAGCCAGTGAAAGTGTTGGTGCCATGCACAGTGTCAGCCCTGTTAAACTGTTTGCTACCTAAGAATCTGACAGCCCATATGACAGTAAAATATTTCCTCTGCAGATACTTTCTTTTAGGTAACTGCATTGCTCTAGGAAGCTGCCTTCACTGAGGTTTCTCTGAACCCTTGCAATTAATTGCATTTTATACTTAGTAGACAACAAGCCAAATGCCTCCCTCAGTTATAAAAATTATGCAGGAGGGAGCAGCATTTGACCACTGGACATTCATCCAAGAAAAACAATTAAGTCTCTGAGCATGCAAGGATGGTTTCTGTGGGAGGGAGTATCATGGTTGCATTTTCTGGTTTTCAGTAAAACTGAGCTCTGATAAGAGCAGTGAGGCCTTCCTAATGCTTCTTAGTTCCACTTTTCTTTAGTTTAGGCAATGTAGAGGTCTCCCTTCTCTACCCATTGGGTATTTAATAAAATTGGGAGAAAAAAAATTACAGTGTTTTAGAACAGGAACCTGTTGTGGAATTCAGCTTATATGGTTTAAACAAATTTTAAAATAGTGGAGCAATGGTTAGACTCACTGCTATAAAAATATTGTGATCATGTAAGCTTCAGACCCTTACAGAAATCTTGGAAATCTCTTTCAGTTCTCAATAAAAGCTGAACTGATTTGGGATGAAACTGAATATGCTGAAGTGACAATAACACAGAAAACGGTTGTAAAAAATCAGCCAAATCCTCACTGCTCCCAGAGAAGCCCTACTTATATTTCCAGCTACCTTGCATGAAAGGTAAACAAAGAGAAAATCCTGTTATTCTCATCCTTTTGCCATATGGATTTCTTCTTACTTTGAAATGATGAAATATTAATATAAAGAGACTTCATATGAAAATGATGAACAATATAAGCTTAGGAGAGGTCCTGTAAGTGCTTCCCACAGAATTTCTTCCACTTGTCTAAAAATCAGATCTAACCATGGTACAAGTCATGCTGGCAAGACAGGCAGCTCAGGGCACTGCTTCAATTTGTCTATTTTTACTCTGCTTTACATTTTTATGTGTAACACAGATTGGTGAAAACCAATGTTTTTTAAAAGAGATGGGAGAAGACCCCTAAAGTATCCTCCAAGCATTTCAATTCCATGGGGATGGGAGCTGATCTGGTCACATCATAGTGGGAAAACTGTGTCCAAAGAACCAGTGGATAAATTTGCATTTGCAAACGACCCCTTAGGTGTTTAGTCATCTGCCACATGCATTCCTACCAAGCTTATGCACATAAATGCTCTAAATCATGTATACAGTTTTGGACACATATGAGACTCCTACTCCTACCTTGCTTCCTTCAGTTAAACAAAAATAAAACATTTGTGTCTTTAGCATTCTCTGCCTCTCAAAGTTGTAAATGGTATCACCTGCATAATTGGGTAGAAATACAACAGTTCTAAGCCTTATAATGTAATTTATCCATTTATCCCTTTGTTTCAATAACCATAAATAACTTGGCAGAGAGACTTCATGTATTCACTCATAACATGGTGTTATACGATGAGTTCTTAGCACTTCTTTGTGATCTGTTTATATCCCATTGGCATTCCTGAGCCTCTGGCATCCCAACAGAAACCTGCCCACATTATTCTATTTCTGGTGACTTCTGTTGCAAACACTGAGGAACAATGACATGGAAACTGTAATCTGTGAGCTACCTCTTACAAATCTCTTTGTAGGAGGCGGCATGATGGGTTCTAACAAAGTAAGAATCATAGTATGGAAAGAGTAGGAAGAGAAGAAGAAGAGGAAGAGGAGAAGAAGGAACCCACTCTCAGAACCCTGCATATTTGGGGAACATCCTGGAATTCCCTCTGCTACAGTGCTTCAATAACCTTCATCAGGTTGGGGGAATTTTTTTTATCCCAGGACTACAACAGGCATTCAGGACTGGTAACATTTAAGAAATCTGCCTGCAGAAGCTTTTCATCCACATTAATGAGGTAAACTAAGGCAGTAGCAGAACAGTCTCTTCCTGACAGTTTATTTGGATTTCCCAGAATCCTGTGGGCTAAAATGGATGGCAGATGTATCCCATTTTACCACTTACCTGTATGTTTCCAGTCACTGCATTACTATGAGAAATGTTATACCGCTGCTTATGGACATTCATTTTCTCTTAAGGACAACAAGCGTGTCATCCCATCAGAGTAAAGCTCTCAGTGTTTTAAGTGCTTTTAGGTTTGCCTTCTAGTACTGGAGCATCCTCAGATGCTTCTAGAAAGTTCTTTGTAATTTTCCCAGTTGGAAGTGGCTGTTTATTTTAGACTAATGGCTGTATTGAAAGCTTAGGGGATAAGGAAAGAAAGCTGTCCAAGCATAGGCACAGACTATAATTAGTTATTCACAGATTATATTTTGATTACAGAACATTTTGTATTTTATATTCATTAAAGAAGCTTTGCTTATGTTTTTCCTATGTACCAATAGCCAAATTTATAAAAATTAAGTTAATTTCTAATAATAGCTAATTGTTATGTAAATACCAATGAATTTGCTTCTAGAACAGTTGTAGGTCTTGATCCATAGTTTCAGATTGTTCTTAATATTAACAAGTAAAATTTGTTCTTATGAAACCTTTCATTTCTCTGATATGAGGTGAAAAACTATCATGCTGACACTAAAGAAAACTGAAGATGTTCTTCAGGGAAATTTTTAGAATTAAGATAAAGCAATGATAAGAATTATGCTGCGGTTCAAGTGAAAAGTCAAGTTAACCATAGGAAGGGAAATAGCAGGAGCTGTCAGAAAATGCTAATATTCTGAAGTTCAGGGATAATCCTCTAATGACCCTCGTAAGTATAAAGGTAATAATAAAAAAGAAACTTTATTTCAAAACAAAAATGAGAGTTAGCCCAGAGATTCAAAAGAATAGTCACTAAAGGGGTTTGAATCTATACTGAGAAATTCCAAGAGATACTGGATCTTCATTTCAGTTGTAGAAAGATCTAAAGGTCTTTAAGGCTGTATGATAAAACCTCTTTGTGAAGATGAAAGAACTGTACTTTATATTACATTTTGGTTTGTACATGCATCATTGTGGGCCATGCTGTGAAGCTGAGAGCCCTCTGAAACCCCACCACACTTTCAAATGACTGCTTCAAGTTTTAATGAACTGGGTGGACTTTCAAAATTTGTTTATTATCCATTTGCCTCAAATAACTTGGGACTAACAAATCACAACCCAAGCTTGCAGACTTTTTATCTATCACCAGCACTAGCCCAGGGGAAGCAAGAGAATGTCTTTGAACAAGGATTGATAAGATGTCTATTGACTGAGGATAAAGCTGAACCATGCTGAGAAAGCAAAGCAGTTCATGGCAATTTTGTAAAGCTAATTTTTGATTGGCGAAAAAAACATTTCTGAAACATTCTAAAATTAAATTTGTCTCAGTGGCATAGATGGATGCGAAGCACCACAAAACACAAGATACAGGCAAAGCAATGTACCCCCATAACAGTTTCTATAAAAGAAAGCTCAGAGTAAATACACAAATGCTTTGCCTGAGGTCAAAATTATTCTGCCTCCAAGCCCTGGATTTTGATGATAAGTAATATAACAGGATTGGACTGGGATCACCAAGTTGTTTTCACTCAACTTTTTTGCTCTTGAGTACTCATGTACCCCACTGCTAGAAAGCTCTGGCAACTTGAGGATTTACTTTATTAAATTTGCAAGTTCTCAAACACAAAGTTTTGCCATCTACATACTTGAATTTTATTTTCACTAGTGCTGGCAAACAGAAAGAAGCCACGTGTTATCTTTCCTTTAGGATATGATCAGCAGAAGAGAAAAAGCTAATGTGAAAAAAAAAAGTGACATTGAGGAGATGCTCTGAAGCTAGACCAAATATGACTTGCTGACTTCAGGCTGTCAGTAACCCATTAGCTAAGAGAAAACTGAGTCTGACATAGACATGAGACAGACTTAACTACAGGGACTGTCACATTTTAAATTGTATCTTATTTAGTCTCTGGGAACAAAGAAAGCCTGAAGGAACAAAGCCCAGAGAGTGGTCAGCAATGTTCTCCAGCAGAAAACAGGTGTTGAGGACTGAAAAATCGACAGGCAGGATAGGAGGGGAAAAGGTGTTGCCCTCTACATCAGGAACCAGCTGGAACTGATGGAGCTCCACCTGGGAATGATGATGAGATGATTGAGACCCTATGAATTAAGATTAAAGGGATGACCTACAGAACCAAGCAGATGAGATAGAAGTGGTTTTGTGATCACAAGCTCTGATCCTTGTGGGGGATCTCAACCATCCTGACATCTGCTGGAGGGACAACACAGCAAGGCACCACCAATCCAGGATGTTCCTGGAATGCATAGGTAACAACTTACTCCTCCAGAGGGTAAAGGAACTAACGAGAAAAGGTGCTATGCTGGATCTTGTTCTCACCAACTGGGAGGGACTGGTGAGCAACGTGAGGCTCAGGGATAAGCTTGGCTGCAGTGACCACGAAGTGCTAGAATTTAAGATCCTTGGGGTAACTAGGAGGATATATTCCAAGCTTCCAGCCCTGGACTTCAGGCTTGCAGACTTTGATCACTTCAGGAGTGAAGTGCCATGGGAGTACCATGGGAGTATCCTGGAATGAAGGGGGGTGCAGGACAGCAGGTCAACATTCAAGGATTTTCTTCTCTGTGTCCAGGAGTAAAGCACACTGACAAAGAGGAAGGCAGGAAAGAATGCTAGGAGACTGGATAAGCAGGGAGTTCCTGGACACCCTGGCACAAAAAAATAAACTTTACAAGGAGTGGAAGAATGGACAGATAGAATAGGGGGGCATATAAGGAAGCTGCCCAAGCAGCAAGAGATCTGGTTAGAAAAGCAAAAGCTCAGTTAGAATTCAATCTAGCCAGAGAGATGAAGGGGAATAGCAAAAATTACTATAGGTATATAAATGGCAAAAAGAAGATTAGGGAAGGTGTAGGCCCCCTCAGAGAGGAAACAGGAGAACTGGTGACAAGTGATATGGAGAAGGCTGAGGTTCTCAACAACTTCTTTACCTCATTGTTCACCGACAAGGACTCCAACCATGTTCCTGGAGTCACAGGAGACAATGGCAGAGGCTGGAAGAAAGAACTGCCCATTGTAAGTGAAGATCAGGTTCATATGATTAACCTGAAGGTGTACAAGTCCATGGGACCCAATGGGATACACCCACAGGTACTGGGCGAACTGGCAGATGTAGTTGCTAAACTGCCCTCTGTCATACACCAAAAGACATGGCAGTTCAGTGAAGTCCCCACGGACTGGAAAAGAGGAAGCATAATCCCTATTTTCAAAAAGGGAATGAAGGATGAACCAGGGAATTACAGGCCAGGCAGTTTCACCTCTGGGCCTGGTAAAATCATGGAGAAAATCCTCCTGGAAGGACTGCTGAGGCAGAAGAACAATGAAGAGGTGATTGGGTATCATCAACATGGCTTCACCAAGGGCAAATCATGTGGACAAACCTGATGGTCTTCTATGAAAAAGTCACAACATCGATAGACAAGGGAAGAGCAACTGGACCTGAGCAAAACCTTTGACACTGTCCCTCGCGACATCTTGGTCTCCAAAGTGGTAAAATATGGGTTTGATGGATGGACAACTCGGACAATAAAGAACTGGCTTGATGGCCACACCCAAAGAGTGGCTGCCAATGGGTCCATGTCCAAGTGGAGGCCAGTGACAAGGGGAGTCCCTCAAGGATCAGTGTTGGGACTGATGCTTTCTAACATCTTTGTTGGGGACATGGATGGTGGCATTGAGTGCACCCTCAGCAAGTTCTTTGATGACCCCAAGCTGTGTGGTGTGGCTCACACACTGGAGGGAAGGGATAACATCCAGAGGGACCCTGACAGGCTGGAGAGGTGGGCCCATGCCAACCTCATGAAGTTCAACAAGACCAAGTGCAAGGTTCTGCACCTGGATCAGGGCAATCCCAAGCACTGATACAGGCTGGGCAGTGACTGGCTTGAAAGCTGCCCTGAGGAAAAGGACTTTGGGGTGCTGGTGGATGAGAAGCTCAACATGAGCTGTCAGTGTACACTTGCAGCCCAGAAAGCCAATTGTATCCTTGGCTGCATCAAGAGAAATCTGGCCAGCAGGTTGAGGGAAGTGATTCTCCCCCTCTACTCTGCTCTCCTGAGACCCCACCTGGAACACTGTGTCCAGTTCTGGAGCCACTTTTACAGGAGGGACAGGGATGTGCTGGAGTGTGTCCAGAGAAGGACCATGGGGATGATCAGAAGGCTGGAGAACCTCTCTTTATGAAGGCAGACTGAGAGAGTTGGGGTTATTCAGTCTGGAGAGGAGAGCCTTGTTGTGGTCTTCCAGTATCTGAAACGGACCTACAAGAAAGCTGCTGAGGGACTCCTTAGAATCTCAGGTAGTGGTAGGACTGGGGGGAATGGATTAAGAGTAGAGTTAGGTAGATTCAGATTAGATATTAGGAGATATTTCTTCACCATGAGGGTGGTGAAACACTGGAACAGGCTGCCCAGGGAGATGGTAGAAGTTCCATCCCTGGAGGTTTTTAAAGGCCAGGCTGGATGAAGTTCTGAGCAACCTGATCTAGTGTCCCTGCCCATGGCAGAGTGCTTGGACTAAGATGACCTTTATGGTCCCTTCCAACCCTAAATATTCTATGATTCTATGAAAATGCATTTTAATATCTTTTCAAAGACATATAATGAGTTAAAGACTTTTAAAAGTCTAATAAAGTATGAATGAAAAATCGAATAAGATGCATGTGTATTTTCTTGTAAAAAATTCCCCCCAGTCTGTTTTCTCTAATAGTTTTGTCCCACTTTCTTAGGGTTGGTGCACACTACTGTCAGCAACCTCAGAGCTGGGGAAGGAAGGGAAGACTCAGCACAGTGCCTACTTCTTCCCTGATGTGGGCACTGAAAGCCAGGCTGCACAGGACAAGGCTACCTGGAACTCTGTTCCCTCCAATCCCCAAATCCCCAAGGAAAATTTTGCTATGAAGGTGACACTGACTCCCATGTCCTGCTTGGGTTTCACTAAGGGGATGGTGAGAGTGGAAAACAGCTTCAGCTATTTGCCAATTAAAAAAAAAACACAACACAATATAACAAAGGAGACAGGTAGGAGTAAGCAAGCCAAGTCAGACCCCATTCTGGCCTTTTATTGCTATGTTTATTGCTTTTGTATTTCAAGAAATGCTGTTGAAAATGGTGTACTTTAAAGTATAGCAAAATAAAAATGCTAATCAATAGTTTCTCTATAGGAGCAGCTACCTTATGCCAATTAAAGTACCTTGGAGAAAAAGACTCCTGAAAAACAATTTTCTATCTTGCAGTGGGTTTTCAGGTGGGAGAGGGGCTGAAATCCAATTTCCCCTAAGGGAAGATTAGCCAAATACGATTTAACAGCAAGGCCTGGATGTAAAAGGATGCAGCTAATATGCCTGTCTAGGTGCCATGTTGTAAGCCAAGCTAATGGCATTGCAGAATCTATTAGGGTGTCACACACAAATGTTATGGTTTGATCAATTCCCACTGCTAGCAGTGGTTTTTCAATTTTGAAAGTAGAAAAAAAAAAATAAAAAAAAAAACCCTTACATGAAATAACATGCCATTGCAATGTTTGACTGCCTGCTTCTGTCGCACTTAAAGCTACTGAGGATAAATGTTTGGAGAAATCTGGCTACTAAAATAAACTACAAAATGCACTATTTCATACTACATGAAAATGCAATATATTTTGAAAGCACAGTGACAGTTAACTTGTCAGCTCATAAAAGTGAAGCCATGAGACAGTGTCTGTAATGAAGGTTCCATAACCAATAGCCCAATAAGGATATAACTAGTGAGGGTTGTATAAAAACTGGCTTTAGTTTATGGAAAAGAGAAGGACTAGAGAAACAGGATGTGTACAGTATATAAAATTGTGCACAGTACAAAGTCTTTAAAAATAAAATAAGCTAAGTCTGCCATGCCTCCCTCTAGTGGTTAATTCACTGAAATTATGGCGGTCAGGCTACACTAATTTATTTAATTTGGGCAAAGAGCCAGGATTCAAAGTTAAAGGTTCAGCTTCTCTACTGGCAGATGATATTACAGAGGATGTTGTCCATCTGACGCTGTCTGTATGTGGGCTGCAGGAACAGCATGCTGTCACTGCTAGTCCTAATGAATCAGGAACATTTGATGGAAAGTATCAGAGTCCCTGTGAAGTAAGGGGTAATAAGCAGAATTTTTGATGAAACAAAAAATAAGCCATTTTAAGTGTTAGGATGCATTTACATGGAATTCATGAATAGGAGGTTGTAAGCATGGGTTCCTGAGGATACATCTGTACTAGGAATTTCAACATTGCCAGGGCACAGCCTTCTACACCACAACTCAGTTGTTTCTGCTACTCTGGTAATTTTGGTCTGAGCCAAACAACATCCTCCCAGCAGGCACCATACTAGCACCTTCTCTTGATGTGTAGGTGAGTTCAACAAGAAGGATGAAAGCTGTTCTGTGCCAGCTGGATCTCTGTTCCAAGGATGCATGTCACACATATTTATTAGTGTGGATTTGGTCTGAGGGGCTTCAATCACACAGCACATACAGATAGTACTGAATTCAGCATCAAACATACTGTATGGGAACATACAGGAGCTCTAATGGGCTTGCACATGAGAAGAGAGTGTTTATTAGATTTGTGTTCTGGACAGGAGACACAGTAAAAAAACATTCCCAGCAATTTTTTCATCTCTCTGTGAACCTGATTTGCCAACAGAGAGCAAATGGGCCCTGGAGGGCAAACTGTGCACAATTCAGACAGCAGCCAAATGGAAACTTTCAAAGAAGAGATCTGAAGTAGCTCTGTGACTAGTTGAAAGTTATGCTTTTCCCCATTTAATTTGAATTTTAAGGAACTGTTCAAAAATTTAGACTCAGAGAACCACAGAATAATTTAGGTTGGAAGGGAGCTCTGAACTGTTCAAATAACTTCTAACAAAAATACAGAAGCCCAAGCCTTGCATTTTGGAAGAAGAACTTGAAATCTGAAATAAACATAAACCACCTCTTCCCCTTAATGATGGATAAGATGAATAAGGAAACTGAGACTTGCAAGGCAATTTGCAAGAAGTATCAAGCTTACAACTCAGCATTCAAACATCATATCCCAAGCCGGTTGCTAAGTTTGCTCTAGAATCAATAGAAAAGATGTCCAGCCCCTCTAGCAATGCCTCTTTCTGCGCTGATGATGGAGACCAGTTGCTGAGTTATTTGACAGCCAACAGGGTGTGTGGGAAAGCTAAAATCAGTGGTTAGAAACAGATTCAAGGACCTAACAATAATTTTCCCTGCTGTAACTGGAGTAGTTGAAGTCTCAACATAACAGTGTGGGTCCTGGCTCTGCAAAGGCTTTTGACCCAGTATAGCAACTTAGGAAGGTTAGAGACCCATGGACTCTAGTGAAAAGCACTATTCCTGGCTGCAAGACCAGGGAGGGACTCACAAATTACAGACTGCTTGCTGCAGGAACATTTTACTTTTCTTGTTCTACATTTTATCTGTATAGTGTTTGCATGTAAATAAAAACAATAACAACAGTGTAACAAAGCAGGTGTACAAAATAAACTCACGTCACTTGCAAACAACATGTAGATGCTGTGATTCTGATGGCCCTGCTAAGGATTATTATATTGAAGTTTGTCTGAGCAGCTCCATAAAGATCCTAGAACAACCTGGTTAACTGAAGTCCTTATTCCTTGCCTTGTACCTGGCTTTATATATAATGTTATAATTTACCTTTTTTGATGTTGTTCATCCAGTCTTCGAGCTGATTATGCTGAAGAACATGGCAAACATTACCAATATAGTTAGAAACTATCTGTTTTACAACTTTGCAGGCCAGCATCCAAGATATTAAAAGATTAAAACCTACATAGTTTTAAAAATTCTCCTCTAAGGCAAACTTGGGAGAAAGGCAACAAAAATGATCCTGACCAATTGGAAAGTGTTTGACGCATTCTGGAAACCAAGCTGATGAATGAAACTTGCAAAAGCAAACAAATCTCAGTTGGTTTTATTTAAGCTTCCAGGCAGACAGACACATGCAGGCGCATCTGACTTTGGAGAAACACCAAACCAGAGATTACTGCTATTTGCATATGGCAGTGCCTCAAGGTTCAGTCAAGGATCAGACACCCACCGTGGGAACTGCTGTCAGGACAAGAGGTATGAAGGTGGTCCTTTCCTCCCAACATTTGTGATTTATTGGCCCAAACTTGCAGCAGATGCTGAGGTTGTGAACACAGAGCATGATGCCTGCTCAGCAGTGCTCGTTCTTGGGCCTGGGTGATGCCCAATAGCAAGGTCAAGACATTCAGAATGAGATAGAGGTAAAGTGAGATGCTATATTAAAGTGAGAGTATATTAAACCAAGGTATCTTTATGCCCATCTAAGCATTGTCCTCGAAATGGAACGGAATACCCTCCCCTTGAGTTCTGGATGCTATCTTGATTATATGGCCAGAAGGCAGTTGGAGAAACCCTATATGGATAGCTGGAGACAGAAAGAATCTCTGTGGTCTTGTGATGATCCTCTCACCTGAAGATTCCCGGTGTTAAACCAAACCCTAAGCAATCCTTAGGACCACCCCCACTACTCTCTCTCCTCGCATGCTGTTTCACACCTGGCCTCTTTTCCTCTCTTTCCCAGCTCCCTTTTTTTGTCTCCCGTCTAATTGATTCCAAGCTTGACCAGCTCTGGAATTAATTTAACTGCATAATATCATCACTGCGACAGGCTCAGCCAGCTCGAGCTGCCGCAGCCCAGTGTGAAGGAGAAGGGGTGGGAGGAGAAGGGAGCGTGCTGGCCAGATGTCCTCCCCAAACAGAGAGGTAAGCCAGGGCCAGAGGCTGTAGCCTACCTGTGTGCCATGAGCCCCTCTCTTGTGGACGTGTGGAGCATGCAAATGAAGTAAACAGGAGTTTCTTCCTTCCCATTCTCTCCTCTTGCCTTTGTTGTGTTTGTCTGCAGAACAGGGATAATCTTCCGATCTGTAACTGAGCCTCCACAACTTCACATTGTTCCCTTTCTCTGTGAGGATGTCTGGTGCCACCTGAAAGGTGGCTAAGGAAAGGGTTTTTTGCTTTTTTATTTTTTCCTTTTTAACAGTCCTCCTCCAGCTAAAGCAAAAGAAACACCCGGACTCTTCAATAAAGGGGCCATGTAAATTCCTAGGTGAAATTTAAGTACTACAGACTATCAGAATGAAAAAATATTATCTTTCAGGTTGTCCTTTCTTTTGCTTTACATGCTGATCGCAACAGGGGATTAGAGAAGGATAACTGTCCTTTTCAAACTCCATCAGTGCTAAAGTCAAATTGCTTCATATTAAAGCTTTTTGCAGCATTTTCACTATTAGAAGTCAAATCAAGGACAACACATCTCAGCAGCTATACATAACTTGCAGTGAGGGGCAGGGCCCTCACATGCTATTCCAAAACATTCCAGGAGTGACACTCATTGTTATAGTTGCTGACAGCCAAGTGTCCAGCATTATCCTGGGCTGATGTAGTGTGCAACTCTAGGTGCAGTCATGGACAAGAAAGAAAGCAGAGGTTGTAAAAGCCTCTGATTCTTGATCACTCTGCTCCAGTGCCCTTTTCACCAAGAAGAATTTTCATTGCAGCTAGATTCCTGTCTCACTCTTTCCCTTTCCAGTTGGATGTGGCATTCTCCATTTCCTATATTTAACCACTGCCACCCTGCAGCTGCTGCCTTTGCCCCAGGAGCTGGTCAGCTGCACGAATTCTAAGAAAAGTGTTTAGAGCCCAACAGGTGCTGGATTTCGTTGACTTGCATCCCTCAGTGCCAAATGGCTGCAGGCTGCTACCCAGCTCTCTAGTACAGACACTTGCAGAGCTGCTTTGATTTACAATTCTCTTGAGTCAGCTTCGGTTTAGGAAGGCAACTCAACAAAACTGAACAAATTCCCAGGTACACAAACAGAAAACTCTGAGGATACAAGCTGCTGGTGACACCTTTCAGATTTCTTCCTGTCTTACTTTGGCACAGTACAGCTATGACTTTCTATCTTTCACTACAGGTCATAAATTTCAGAGAGGAAGTATTCTGTGGCCCCTGGTATTTATTGGCATGAAAGGCAAGGGAGTCTTGGACTCTCCTGAACTAGATGTTTCTTTTGCACATGGTTACCTGTGATTGCAGTTTGGACGTGAAGACCCAAGAGGCCCTTTCTAGCCTTGCATTTCTAAAACTTGATGCAATCCGAACAGGTAAGTAAGAATAGTAACTGAGAAATCTTGCAGCTTCCTCCAAAAATAAAAAAGACGTGTTCATGTGCCCTCCTTCACTTATTCTTTCTGTTTTGACTGGATTCCTTTTACACACCACTCATTTTAATTTACATATGGTATTGTAATGGAGTCTTATGTCCGTCAGCCAATTTCTGGCATCTTCATGATGTTTCCCACAGTGCCACCAGCTGCTTCCCCAGCTGCTTAAAAGCATATATATTTGGGGCCACCATGGTTATGGTCCTCACAGCTATTTCCAGGATCCAGGAAAGTGGTGGCTCTGAGATTCTTTTGGTTTCTGAGATGCTACTTAAGGATGAAAAGAAACTCTCTATATAATGGTCATTTGCAGGAAGATCAGCATCCGTGATTCAGAAGAAACTGAGGGAAGACTGAGGCGTTTTCACAAGGGAATCCTTGAAGTCAAGCCAGGGAAAAGGCATTTCAAGTAAGATGAAATATTTTTTCATTATTAAACAAGTTAACAATAAAGTATAGCCTTCAGAAGGCATATGTTTGAACAATTTGAGGCAGGCAAGATTCTCAGTGCAAATCAGTAAAGGTTCACTGCTTTCATTACAGTGCTGATGGTTTAAAGCAACTGAAGAGCTGCCCACTGTGTGTAATTTCTCTGGACCAGGGTGGAAGAACCATTAGGTTACATGCTCTTTTAATTGCTAATGAAACTGCAATGAAGACTACTTCCAAACAGATTTTAAAATTATCTGGTTTCTTTTTAAAATCAGCAAGGAGCTTAAGACTCCACTAACTGCTGAGGAAAGTTTTTATAGAACCAGTAGGTTAGTCACAATGGATATTACACTGCCAGCCACAGCAAAGATTTAGCATAAGAGAAATGATAATGGGTCTATAATTCTTTGAGGTAAAAGTCTACCATCGTTTAATAAGAAGGTGATGTTATTGTACATCCTGACTGCAGGTCCTTCTGCATTGCCATAGATAGCTGCTGTACTTAAAGTGGACATTAATGCTAATTTACAATGAAATGCTGGCTGAATTACGGATTGCATCCCCACGAGACTGTAATGAACTCCCCATAATTAATGTTATTAATCACAGGCCTAGAGCAGGGGGTACATATCATGCATTTCATGTCAAAGGTTCTTATTAATAAACATTTCCATTTTCCCTGCTGATGGGAGCTAACAGCCTGCCTGAGCTCCTCCTATCATTCAAACCTCTCCCCGCTTTACAACCCGAAATGGAGCTCAGCCCCACACAGGTCTCTCTCCTCCCAGACTTGGGGTGGTCAGCACTCTGCAGGAGTCACCAGGCAACCCGTGTGACGTATCAAAGCTCTGTTTCCATCCAGCAATTCTACAATAAATCTGCATGGGGTCAGCAGGGCCCGAGAAGCAACTCCTACAACCTCACACGGTGAGACATGAAACACAGAAGATCTGACTCAAACGCTGTAGAAAAGGGAAGTTCAATGCTGAGGATCTACTTTGATTTTTAACTCTTGCTGATAGCCATGGGTCTGTTGCAGTAAGTCAGTGCCCAAAACTACCATATTATTAAGGCTATGCTCATTTCTGAGATTCAGCTTTGGCTGCAACAGATAACTTCTAAGCTATGAAAAAAACTATCAAAATCTTTCAATGACAAGAACTGAGCAAACTCCAGACCCTTTTCTCCCAGCTGCCTATAACGTCCATCAGAGGTGAACAATATTATTCATGCAAAGCATTTTGCACTTTATCCTTCCTCTGATTTTGTCCTTTTACTGTCTAATGGTGATGTGATGTTAAATAATAAAAATGTCACTCAATTTCCTGTTCTTTTATGAAAAAACACAGCAAACCCTGCTGAAGATAGCTCAACACTCCGTGTCACTGACCACATAATGGCTTCATTAACATGTGCATTAGGACCACACATTTATGTATCTATGGCATGGCTCCTTTGGAGCTGCTATGATCTGTATCAACACCTCCTTAGGGAGCTGGGAATCTGTGGACTCCAGAACAGAACGTCAAGACTACTTCTTACATAACTATATCACTTACAAGACTGACTAATAATTTTCCCTGAAGCTAATACTACAATAAAATTCTTTGTCTTGACACAGTTATACCAGCTTACAGGTGTGATCATAATTAATTTTTCTTCTTTACTCCTTACAGAATAAGTTTTCTAAGCATTTTTCTAACACTGCAACTGCATCTACACAGAGGAGCTGTGCTCTCCACACTACAAATTTAATTAATCCAGGAGACAATTCTAGAAGACAAGTCCTAACAGCCCTTCTAAGCACCCGAATGCCAGGGATGGAAGAAGTGTATTTTTTTTCAGTGCATAGACTGAAAAAGTTCATCCAAGCTCTTACCTGAGCTGCACTAAACAAGCAAACAATTTCATGTCTGAGCCCTTTTTTTGCCTGCTATCCATCTTGAAGGTACTATTTTTTTTCAGCAGCTGGGTAAGTCTGTATGGCTCTGCTTCACAATCCTGGCTTTAAATGAAGAAGGTCCTGCTACTGAGAAACAGGAGAGCTCTGATCTCATGCCTGCTCTATCTGAGGAATCTGTGACGGCTGTTAACTGCTGAGACTCCTGCGTCGGTGCTGAAAATGATCTGGCAGGATAAAAAAGCAAAGCTGCAGTGCAGTCAGGACCAAGGAAGTACAGTCAGTTAGGCTCAGACTTCATCTCAGGCACGCATTCTCTCACGGTGTTGAAAATGGCAGTAACCCAACACGTGGCAAGCTAAACTGCCTCCGTAAGGACCCATTGCTGACAACTGCTGTCACCCTTCTGTACCACAAATGTCCTGGCCAGCACTTGCCTGCCTGTTGCTGCTGACCACTGCAGTTTGCTTGGGGGCATTTGCAGCATTTCAAGTGTTCAAACTGGACCTTTTCTCTACTCTCTCTCATCTTTCCAAAAAGCTAAACAACCTAAAAGCTGTCAGAATATACACAGAGCTCTTTATTCAGCCCTACGTCTCCCAGAATGTTTCACTGAAATGAAAACCTGTTTATAAAAAGAAAAAAAATAAAATAATACAAATGTTGACAAAGGAAAAAGTGAGAAAAGGGAGGCAGAGAGGGAAGTGGGTGAAGACAACTTGTCTCTAAGAAGTACAAGCATTATTCCTTTTTTCTTCCTTCCTTTATCCTGTCCTGTGGGCATGTGGGCTAATTAGCATGACTGGTACACATCTGCCATCATCTTACATAGGATTTACTACATACAACTCCTTATTGAGAATTCTGCTTCTGTGGGAAGTAGCTGAATCATAATAATAAAAAAAAATGACAAAAGTCACAACTTCCAAAGGCTAACTCTTGCTTTACTAGGAGCTAGCACCAGCTGTACAAGTCAATGAAAATTAACCTTCTTCCCTACCCCTTGGATATCCAGTAAACTCAGATTTGATCTGGATGTTCTGATTTCCATGCAGCTAAAATGCAATCAAATGCTTGATTTTGGGGGATAGATTTGCTTAAATTGTATTAATTCACAAGGATAAACACAATTAGTAGAGCTCATTAGCTCGCAAAATGTAATTTATTTTCTTGAATATACCCATTTCCTTGGATGAAGAGCTCCATTAGCTTTATTATATTTGCAAAGCTTATATAAAAATCCAAACCATGGCAACAAAGAGAAAATTGTTACTACACAGTCACAGCAGTCACCTTTCCATGTTAAATAAGTATGGCATTTATTTATATTTAAATGAGAATATCTACCACTATCAAGACCAGGATATGGGGGAAGTACTTATACAGAATATAATTAAAACTAATTCAAGCAACAAATGTGGCCTGAAATTAAAATACCCTCCCAACTTCTTTAACTGAAAAATGGTTCAATGTTCTCCCTCAAAAACCCTGTTTATAATCGCTTAATTATCATAGCCAGCAATAGTAAAGGGACTTTAGCCATTTACAGATGGGTCTGCATTCAGGCACGTCTGGTTTGCTTAGTGCTGTGCTTTAATTTCACTGTAATATAAAGGCTGGAGAGTGGAGAAAATGAATACATGGCAAAGTACCTGTCATTACTTGTATCATATCACCGAGGTATTCTACATGCACAATATGAAAGCGGACGGCGCAATTTTCATACTGTTATCATTTTTGATATTATACTGTCTAAAAGCAGTGACACACAAAAGAAATGCTTTTATCATTTTCAATGCGGGGATGATACTAATTACATCATCTGTCATCATTATACAGCTAAACAAAACTTTTCTTTCATAGAAAACTGCCATTTAGCAAATTAACGGGTAATGACCCATAATATACAGAAGATTGAAATGTGGGAATTACATTCACATTAGTTTGTTTTCAGCTTTCCCCTCTATTTTTTTCCCTGATATATCACGAAAAAGAAGAGAGATGGAGAACTTCTCCAGCTATCTAATTTGCCAATAGCCCTACTGTCCTTTTCAAAATTGGTGCAGGATCATCTCTGTCCATATCAATGCATAGTTTGGTTCTACTTAATGATACAGACTGTCTGCCAAGCCAGTAAAAGCCAGCTGTTAGTATACTGATGCACAAAAAAACTGCTGCTGGGGCCAGATTTTCAAAATCAGACATGAAACAATGAGCCTGCATTTCCTTTCAAATAACAAATGGATGCTTGGAAGCCAGGTACTGAAACGTGTGTTGTCTCCTAAAGCTTGATCATGTCATGTAAGATGATGGCATGTAGGACATGTTCCAACAAAGAAACCAGGAGTGGGACTCAAGCATGAAAGGCCAGGTAGGGTAAAGACCACCCCACCCCCAAGGGCCCTTCTGCTGCCTGGACACAACTTTGTGCCTGGTATAATGCTGCAATGAGCTGTATTGTGGAAAATGTTCAAGTGCCACTATTGAAAGAGAGATCTGGAGGGACTACAAGAGGCACAAACAATTGTGGATGAACCCTTACCTCAAAAACCCCTGCTTTTGGGAAAGAAGAATAGAAAGACTTCATTTTTCATTGTATCTAATCATGCTGTGTTCCTCAACACAAAAGCAGAAATAAAACACAAGATAGAAGGTGAGCAAAAGTATGGATTTTAGCTGTGATGCACTTACTACCAAGATAATCTAGCTAAAACCAGGGAAATATGTTAGCCAGATTTTTGCTCAACCTGAACCTCTATGGCCCAGATCAGCTACTTCCTTTTATCATGTACCTGCTACAGTTTGAGAAAAATTAAAAGGGAGATTCCAGGGTCAATTAAGAATAAAAATAATGGCAAAGACCAAGGAATTTGCTATAAAGGAGCCATATCAGTGGAAGATTCATTCATCAGTAGGTGCTTTAGATAGCCAGTAAGAGCAATTGAGCTTTTGGACTTCAATTGCAATTGTCCATATCAGGGTATTTAGGGCTTTCCTCTTGCCTGTAAAATGATTTCCTGACTTAAGTGAAATTCTGAACTGAATGTATCTGTAAAGTAAGGAGAAGTTCTCAGTTTCAATTTATCATTGTTAAAGTGGATTAAAGGATTTTTTATTAGTAACACTTAGAGCTCACTTGTTCATGTACCTGGAGACTTCTACCAGAGGAAACCTTCCCCAGCAGACACTCTGGCCAAATCAAAAGCTGTAAAATAGTATCTGATGAGCACATTACACAGGCTGATGAGGACCATGATGACTTGGGAATTAGTGAGGAAACCTTTGAGGAAAGACCAAACTCTAGTAGAAACAGTGTATATGACACTTTTTCCTGAGTCACTGCTGAACCAAAAAGCACAAGAACCCTGTGGGACACTGCACGTGATGTCTCCTGAGTGAGGTTTGCAACCATCTCATTTCTATACAGAATCACAAAATCATCCAGGTTGGAAAGGAGCTCTGAGACCATCAAGTCCAACCCTTGATCCACTACCACTGTGGTTCCCCGACCATGGCACTGAGTGCCACATCCAGTCTCTTTTTAAAAACCTCCAGGGATGGAGAATCCACCCCCTCCCTGGGCAGCCCATTCCAATGTCTGATCACCCTCTCTGTAAATAATTTTTTCCTAATATCTCAGAGCTCCTTTCCAACCTGGATGATTCTGTGATACTTGGGAGAAGAGACCCAAGTCTCAGGACCACTTTTCCTCTATGAAAGTGAATTAAAGCATCCCTGGCTGATAACATCTTGATTCACTGCAAATGGTTTGCCTACATGGAAGTTTTGAGAGAAAGCAAAAAAAAAAAAAAAAAGTAAATTAATGATGGCTGATCCAAAGGCATAAAAAGCACTCCTCAGGAAGGGCTGTGGAACTCATTTACATTCTCACAGAAGAAAATATTATCGGCGTGGGACTTTAACAGATTGACTGATCTTGCAGTGTACCTATTTTCTACTCATGAGCAGATTTGACTGTCCTTGAGTAGCTGATCCTAAGAGAGGATGTCAAATTTGCTTATACCATTATAGTAAGTAAAATACATGGAGAATCATGCTGGAGCTGAAGGAACACGAGTCCCTGTTCCTGCTCCATTTACACAAATGAAAAAGAGACTCCTGTATTTCTTCAGAGTGCAAGGATTCTCTGCATACTGATAACTAAATATCTGCATCTGTCTAAACTTGAAATAACTTAACTGCTTTCTGCTATCCATCTAGAAAAAGTTATTGAAATGCTCCTGAAAACTACTTTTCTATTTGGATGCTCTATAATATGGCTTCAGAGCTCTAACCATCCTACAGGAGTATAAAAAAACAAAACAAACCAAAACACAAAACCTCAGAGAAATGCACTGTTCATAAAACAGCACCATTTGGCCATGATAGGAGTATATCTAGCAGAAAAACATCTAAACCCCAGCAAATTCAGCCATCTAGAAAATTCACATCTGTAACAAAGTCCATGTAGCATGCAGGAAAAGGCAAAGAGCAGAATCTCCTATTTCCTAGGTTACAAGCAACAGGAATCTACAAGCACTGCTCCTCCATCTGTTTTCCACAGGATGGTAGTGTTTTGTGCAAAATGTGCTTGGGGATGCAAGGTACATTTCCCTCTTCGTTCCCAAGGAAATGGTCACACAGAGGAGCTGGGCTCGATGTTGGATTTGGATCCTCTATAAATCAGTCAGACTGCCAGCCCACATTTCTTTTAAGAACTCTTCCAATTTAGCCAATTTTGTCTTTTTCATACCATCTTCCTCATTCTCACTCAACTACTTCAATGTGCAGACTAATGTTCAAAACACATTTTGTATTCCCCTGAAACATCAGAGGAATCATGAATAAAAACATAATGTCTCTTTAATACTATATTCTTGGGGTTTTTGATGCTGAAATGCCACATAGTGCTGTTCAAAATATAATGTATGAAGGCTTTAGGCAAACCTTCTAATCTGTTTTAGCTCCTTCAAAAAGTATTACACAGTCACACTGTGCAAACTTGATGAAGTATCTTGGCATCTTGCTAATCAAATGCTTCTAACTTAATTGTCAGTACACATAAGTATGTGTATATATTATTATGCATACTCCTGGTCAAAACCTTATCTTGAACCTCTTGATTTTGTCAGCAGCCCAAGGACTTTTCCAGTTCAGTCATAAACAAGTACAACACTACATGCTGTCATTTTCTGAATTTAACATGACCAAACTTCATGCCACTTTAACTTGAACATCTACGTGATGGAGATTTTGTCTCTGAGTAGTAATTCCTGCAACCTAATGTAACTCCTTTCTAGAGATGATTTCATCACCTTATGTTAGTTTCCAGAATATACAGTCTGGCAAGCTACTGGAATGATTTATAAGTGTTAAGATGGAACAATATACAAATACTCTGATACCCTCACTTGGTACAACTTGGAACCTGAATATACACATGGAACAAACCAGAACGACTGCAAGAAGCTTTAACCATTCCACTGTGCAGGAAGAACTTCCCATGACAATGCACAGGAACTCAACATATGGAAACAAGTATATCCTTTGATGGGAAGAATTTTTTTTAATGCACTGAATTCTTGCCCAAATTATTTGCTACTTAAGCAACTGAAGACAAACTCTAGAAAAGAAAGCGTTGCTACAAAGCTTGTGAACTTACAAAGCACAAACCATTCCTCTCTTCATAGATGTGTACATAGAAGACATCTGAAACAAGCAGATGTGTGGGATGTTACACTGAACCTAGTTTCCAGACAGTTCTACTTTCTTTTGCTTCAGCCAAAGTCCTTTTATCTTTAGTCTTACAAGATACGCACATTGGTAATTTAAAGACAGTTAAATTTTTAATAAAATTACATCCATAAAAGTATTTTAAAGTTGCAAGGTGTTATATAATCCTGTGTTATTATTATTGTAGACTGCAGCTTAAAGCTCAGCCTCGCCATGGGACAGCAGAGCTTATCACCAGCAATCTGAAGGCACAGCAGGGTAAGAAAAGTTGCTATTTGTAAATGTCTGTATTTCACAAATCTGTTTAGATTTTTAAAATCTAACATGGGACAGAATAATAATAAAAAGAATAAATAATAAAAAAAAAGCATTTCTACCTTCTTGTAGGGAAATGAAGAATCATTTGCAGTTTGATAAATTCACTTGTCCAAGTATCACAGAATAGCCCAGTTTGAGAACATTAAAATGTAAACACAAATGCAAAGTCATACTCTTGATGGATCCAGCTTCTTCAGTTTGGACTGAGTGTGCAGTCTGAACTTACTGCCTTTCTGCAGTAGCTATAACTTGACTGTCCATTTTTAAAGTCATTACAACAAAATAGTGGAATTATCTTGTTTTGAAGAGAAAGAAAGCTTAGTAAGAAATTCAGGAGATGCCAAACTTGTGGAGAGAATTGAAAGGTCAGAAGAAAAGTTAGCTCTGAAGTCACTCCAGGCATATGAACACAGCCTGAAAAGGAACATGGATGTTTCCTGTTGCACCCAGAGGGTTGGATGCAGACACATATGAGTCAAGAGTTGAAAAAGACAGAGAACCAGGGAAGATAAGGTCAGAGAAATCAGAAATTAAATATAAAGAGTCCTGAAAGGAGAGTAGAGACTCTGCAAGTGTTTTAGACAATTAATACCTTTCAGAATATCCAAATGCAGTTCCAGCTCTCTGCAAGGGATTTGGATGGATAGACAAGTAGCCTGCCTGGAAATCTGGGCTGCTTTTTCAAAGACCTGCCACTTATGTATTCTGTGCCAAAAGGGAGCCTATATTTTGCTTATCATCCAGCTCCTGAGAAATTTTGCACTTTGTGAGAATAGTGTTGTGTGGATAGGGGAGAAAATAGTAATTCAACAGAACTCTGCCATCTCTCAGACTTAATTTGAATTCATTTAGCTGTCACTCTAATGGACAAAACTGTATTTGTTATGAAACCATGTTCTAAGCAAAATATGTCTTAGACTTCAGGGTGGGAAGAAACTCAAGACATCGTCAAATGTATCAGAGTCTAATTACCTAAGTGGATCTGCAAGTGATGACACAATATCACACAATAGAGTGAAAATGAAGTTCACCAACTCTGTACTTTTAAGAACAGCTCCAAGCTGGTGATTATTTGAAAAAACATGCATTAAAAAAAGCAGCATGGAGTGGATGACTTTTAAGAGCAGTTTCAGTGAGTTTAACACACTTTAGCAACCCCTCACTTTTTTGCAATAACCCTCATAAAATATTGGTAATGGTGAGAGGCTCCTGCTCCAGTTGAAACTTGGAAATCTCAAGTCAATCACATACTGAGAGCTGTCAATCAAAAGACAATTCGATGACCTTCTTTATGCTGTACATTTAGCAAGGCAATGTTCTAGGACTATTACAAGTCCTCTTTGACTCTTCAGTGCACTAAATCACTGTCTGTCATGACCTGACTGACAGTGGCATTAGAAGATAGGGCAGAAATTACTGAAAATACTCCACCTGGAACATAAAAAAGTGAAATGTATTTCAGTCTTGCTCAAGCGATGGCTTAGATACTCTCACCAACTCTGCAGTTCCATCAAGATTATTCTAATGACAGAAGACAGAAATTAGTCTTGAAAAAATGTTTGATTTTAGAGGACCTGTTCAAGCAGTCTGATTTAAGGTCCTTACTGTGTGTCAACATACTAAACATCAGCCAGCAGGTCTAGGCAGGTGATCCTTCCTCTCTGCTCAGCACTGGTGAGGCCACGTTTGGCAGTGCTGTGCCCAGTTCTGGGCTCCTCAGTACAAGGGAGATATGGACAGACTGGAGAGTTCATAAGATGCTGAGAGTCTGCAAAGATGATGAGGGGACTGGAGCATTCCTCCTATGAGGAAGAGCTTGTAAAGCTGGGACTGATTGCCTTGGAGAAAAGTAGATTCAGAGGGCCTATGTTTATAAATATGTGCTGGGAGCACTCAAAAAGGATGGTTTGAAGTGACAGAACCAGAGGCAATGAACACAAACTCTAATACAGGTGGTTTCCTCTGAGCATCAGGAAACATGTTCTTACTGTGAGGGTGACTGAGCACTTGCCCAGAGAGGCTGTGAAGTCTCCATCCTTGTAATTAAGAAGTCATTTGGACATGGTCCTGGGCAGCCAGCTCTAGGTGGTCCTCCTTGAGCAGGGACCAGAAAACCTCCTGAGGTTCCTTCCAACATCAACCATTCTGTGGTTCTGTTAACTCATGCATCATTATAATGATGGTCTTAAAAATGATCACTTGCTAATCATCACTAATCATCTATAACTTGGTACCATTTAGACTGTTGCAGAAAATCAATATTATCAAGAAAAACACAGTAAGATGCACAATGCTAACTGACTTCCATCCTAACCTAACTCTCCCGCAAGAAATAGGAAAAAAAATGCACTGCTATTTTTACTGAAGAATTCCTTCCCTACAACTATAGGCATACCTATTCATAAATATATATATATATATGTACATACTGGTACACATAATACTAAAATTTTATGAATAATTTTTGTATCTGTAATTTTTATAGTCTCTTTATCTACCTCTCTATATCTATGGATAAAAAATAAGGGAGAATTTCCTACGTGTAGACAGGCCATGTATTCTAGTGCAAGGCAGAGAACTGGAAACAGACTTCCTAGAGTCTTCGTTACACAATATCCTTTAATTAACATCATTAGAATTCCAAATGCTAGGTTGCAATTCATGTTTAAAAACCCCTCCATGCCCCAGCATTCATATCTGGAAATAGCTAAACTCTTAGAACTACAGGTCAAGCTGAAATCCCTTTGAAAATTGAGCCTTTTGTGAAGAAAAAGTTGATGGCTATTGACAAAATGTTGTTCCTTGTTACTATTCGTGATTAAGGAAAGTAAATATTGTCTGAGGTCTAATGAGAATTCCAATGCAATAAAGTCAAATGTGAAAGGTGCAATCAATACATGATGATGCAACAGCACTCGTTTGTAGTTTTGTGGTTGTTTAGTTTGTGATATTTGGTGATGCTTGAAAATAAAGTGTTAAGAAATTAATGCTAAAAGGATTCACATTCAGATTTTATTTTTGATATTGCTGTTTCTACAGTCATCACATTCTGAACACTAATTAGCATCTGATTTCTTTTGCCACTAGTTAAGTTAAGGACTGCAAACCAAAGAATTATAGAACAAAAATACTATGGAAACAAATATTGACATTATCTATGAATTAAAACCCATGATGTCTGTAGCTAATTTTAGACTGCAGAAAAAAGTACTGCAATGAAGAACTGTATTATCATTGCAATGAAGAGCTGTATTTTCCTGTATTTCTTTGTGTCAGCAACTATGCATCAAAGTATATCAAATTTATGAAGAAAGTATCTTTACAAATGTATGACAGATGTCAGAGTCTAATCTGGAGCATTTATATCCTACATGTGGTGAAGGTTCAGGCTCAGATTTACTACAGGTCTTGGATAACAAGAAGCACACTGCCCTATGAAAAAGTCAAGAATTCAGTTACTTCAGTAATTTCTGCAAAGAAACCAATTTCTTCTAGTCCTTCATCAGACTGATTAACTTCTCTCCATTTGGGCTCCACTGGACTGTCAGGCACAGAGACATTGGTCTCTATCACTGTACCATGGCATGGGATGCCAGAACCTCGTGTCAGAAACTGAAGGGATGATTTCCATCCCTCTTTCCTCACTGCAGGCATGCTGTGCAAGTGACAAGTTCTGCTGGCACGTCATGTAGCCTGAAGATACTGAAATTATGTTTGAGTATTATTTGCAACTCTGTATTCTCTAAAGAAGCCACAGAAAATTTAGCTATGTGAACTTCAGTTCATCTTCACTGAATATGTTCACAATGAAAACCTTCACAGTTACGAATATTTTGCTTCATTAATTCCCCTGGTGCTTATCTTTAGATTACAGAGCAAGACTTAGGACACGGGTAGAGAGCAAGATTCTCTTCTAAAATACCAGGTTACATGTCTGCATTAAGGTGACATGGCTTTTAAGTCAGCTAGGTGTATTTGGCATAAATCTTATCCAAAGGTCAATTACAGGCCAAACTTGACACCTCTCAGAACTGCTGTTGATTGTGCATGGTGAAATATGCTGTGCATTTCATAAGGCAGCTCTACAGTTCTTCACACATTGCTAAAAGCAATAATTACTTTGAAACATCATTTATGTCTCTCATAATATGACTGCTTTATAAATTCACTAAGCAAATGGATCATGTAGCTAAACTTACCATTGTATTTAGCATATTACAGAAGCATTAAAAAATCCCTTCACAGAATATAAGCCATCCAGCCCAAGAAGATTCTCTAATCCATGTAAAAATTATTTTCTTACAAGTAGTTTCAATGGAATTAATGGGAATTAGCTGTGACACTGTAAAGAGAATGACATATCTGTTTTGTATCACAGTTCTTATTATCAAAATGTATTTTTTGCAGAGCTATGCAAACAACTTGACTCCTTCAATCACTATGTGAGATCTCTTGACCTATTGCAAATATGACAGCAAACTTGCAGTGCCTTTACCTTTTGGCAACATAGTTTTCACTTATGTCTAGAAACAGCCAAGGAAGAAACCTAGTTTTGCATGAATACAGTACAATATGGCCAAACATGTACACAGCCAAATGAAGGATATTAGTGGGAAATAAAAGATGATGTTTCAAACCTGCTCCCTAATAACAGCTAAAAATATACAGAATCCTATCATATTAACCACTAAGAACTGCTCTTTCACTTAAAGGATAGTTGGGTAATTATTCAAACTCATACATGACTGGGTTGTCAAGTGAAATAATAATGCAGAGTATCTCAGGATAATGAGATAGATCTTAAGGCCATTAGCAGTGGCTCTTAATACAATACTGGCCACGGTTCCCCAAGAAAAAGAGAATATTTAAACTAAACTTGTAGAGAACTAGCTTGAACTTGCATATTTGAACAGCTTAGAGTACTATCTCATAGTTTCCATTCCTTCCCAGAGAGAAAAGTGCCAGTCACAGGAAACCATGAAATCAGCCAGTCTTTAGAAACTGAAATCCCCGAGGGCAAAAATTGAAACAAAAACTAATTCGAAAATTGAACCACAGTGAAATTCATACCAGTTCTGCTAAGAATCCTTTCCTAGCAAGAGTTTAAGGTCTAGTTAGACACCCAAGTGTCTTCTCTTTCCTCTTCTTTCTATCCCATTCAAAGCAACCAAACCCTGAATATATCTTCTCTGACTTCCTGTTTGACAAGAAGAATTACAGCTTTAGACATAAGGACTTTTAAGTCCTGGAAACAGAGGAAGAGATTACTTTTTCTCTGTAAAATAGGTCCTGCTTATGAGACATTTGTATATGGCTGCTCTGTGATTTTATATTTGTTCTAACCACTACAGGAACAAGAATAACTCAGTAGCTGATAGTCATAGAGAAGCTGGCTAATCCCTGGGAAAACAGTTGTCTAACTTGCAGTTCATAAGGCACAGTGAAGCTAATGTGTCATCAGTTGTCAGGGATTAGAAACACTGCTTTTTCTAATATTCTGCTTTTGAGCCTCTCCCAGGTACACAGGTTTCCAAATATCAGATCAGAGCTAGGTCTGACATCCCTGGCATCCTCTAGTGAGGAACTCTCCCCCTCATCCTAATGAAAGCCTCCTCAGCTGACTGCACTCAGTGGCTCTTGGACAATTAGACTGGAGTACAGTTCACAGCAGCTTAAGCAAGAACGCTGACTAAGACTTAGCAAATCAAATATTAAAAGACTGACTTAATATTTTATGATCTTTTTACTTAGGCTCTGATTTGAAGTTTACTTCATCTTCTAGCCAGAGATTTGCTGAAGGTTAATTGATGGAGGAAGAGTAAATAACAGCTGATGCTACTGGCCTTAAGTATGCAAGGCATTTAAGAGTATTCCTAACCTCAAGTGTGCTGTCACTGATGTGCTCATTTGTCTCACTAGGTTAGTGTCACTAGGGCTCAGATATGTGATCAAATTACCGTGGGGAAAGTGGTTTAAGCTTATGTGTTTTTCCTTGTATTGTATATTTGCACGTCTCCAGTGACACCAAGTAATCCTTTAAATTGTGTTAATTTGATCATGTATCCGAGTATCCAGTCCAGTAAATTGGGATAGGTGGCCACGAAAAGTGGAGATGATGTGTTTTAAAAGACAAATAGCTTCCATGGAGAAGAGAGACATTCAGCAGAACAGCTGCAGCTCAGCATAGCAGGATTAGACAACAAATCTCTCCCTTTTTTCTTTCTACAAAACCATAGAAACATAGAATGGCTTGGGTTGGAAGGAGCCTTAAAGATCATCTAGTTCCAACCCCCCCCTGCCACAGCTAGGGACACCTCTCACTAAACCAGCTTCATAAAAACCAAGGGTTTGTAACTTAAAAATCTGACCTGACAAATAGCTTGTTGGGGATTATTTTTTTTTTATTTGAAGAGAAAGAATTAACAAAGCTCTTATCCAGCAATTGTTCTTCAGTTTTTGGCTACCTGATGGGCCAGTATCACTTAAAACCCATTGCAATCTTAAAAAAAAATTCAGAAGCTCAAAATCAAGCAAGGATTCTCATAATGGGGATGGAGTTGAAAATTTACAAGCAGACCAAATATTTAGGTTCAGAAAAGTACTGCCTGAACTCCCTCTCATGACAAGTTTGGTAAGGATTTGTGCATACCAAAGTACAATTTATGTAATGAGCAGGAAGAGTTATTGGACTAATAATTTTTAATAGAGATTCCTTGTCTTTAATACAGAGCTGCACAACAGAACTTAATAGCTTGTGGCAAGTAAATAATTTACAAATGGATTGTGTCTGAATACAAATGTATACATAAAATATCACAGACTTAATGAAGCCTTTGGGGTGTTTTTAAAAAAATCAATTTAATTGATTTTGCTGATAGGTCCGCATTTATATTTTTGAGCCACATTTTGCTTTACCTGCATATGTGGCACAGTCACGATTTTTAAGGGAGGCAGGGAAAGCTCTGGAAATGAAATTAGAAACTAAGTACATGGTGTAGGTATTTTTGAAGTGTCTAGGGCAAGATACTTGGAAATAACACTCCAGCATGACCCACTGGTGTGGCTCATTTACAAACCACTTATCAGAAAAGGTCAGCTTCTTGGGAAAGCTCATCACTATTCGGGGTGTTTTGCAGTGTTTGATCCCAATGAAGCTGGTAATGAAGAGTTTTCCTCTTAAAGCTGATCATTTTGGGTTGTTCAGCTTCAGTTGGAAGGTTGCTTGCATTTGACTTGGGATCCTACTAAGGAGGGGAGAAGACAAATATTGAAGAAGATCAGGGTTGTGACTTATGCACAGCTGAAGCCAGCAGGAAAGTGTCTGGATGGAAACATGGGGGTACATTTCAAAGGGAGAGGTGCAGGATGGTGGCAGCTTTACCATCGAGAGCACCGTCTCATCTGACAGGCCTGACAGCCGTGCTGCACTACAAAATACCACCACAGCTCTTCATCCCTCTGTCTAACGCACTGCTTTTTGTTGTCATTAACTCATAAAAGCTACAAATTAAGAGAAAAGCATGGAGACAGATGCTGGAGCTGGGCAGTGGGCCCAAGGAGAGCGGTGGGAAGGCCCGGGGTTCCACCGCCATCCTCTGCCCCACCGCCTGCCCCCCCCCAGGGGCCGAGCCGCCCCACCTTACCTTTGGGGTGCCAGGGGTCCGTGAACTCGTACTTCCCCACGCCGATTGTCCGCAGCATCTGCACCCCGTTGGTGTTGTCCGGGGTCCCCGCCGCACTGGGGGGCGGCGGGGCGGCTGCCTGCCCATTGGTGGTGGGTGCGTTGCTTGGCAGGGCAGCCGAGGGCAGGGTCGGTGGTGGCGGCGGCAGCATCGGGCAGGCCAGGTGGCCGTTGCCCACCGGCCCTGGGCCGGGGTGGGCGACCGGGCCCACACCGCTCATGGAGGACATGCTGAGGGGCTGGCTGTTGGTGTACAAGGGTTGGCTCTGGAGGTTGACCACCATGTTGCTGAGGGGCTGGGAGGGCTGCGGCTGGAGCTGGTAGTGGGCCGGCATCAGCGGGAGCTGGGGGGTGACGTGCGGAGGGAGGGAGGGGGTGACGCCGATGACGGGGGCCTGGACGCTGGCAGCCGGGCTGAAGGTGGGTGGCTGCGTCATCCCATAGGAGTGCGTGATCAGGGCGGGTTGGCTGCCCGCTGCCACCGTGGTGACCCAGGGCGCTGCACCTGTGGCACGAAGGAAGGCTGGCAATGGTGGTGGGCTTGGCACAGGGGAGATCAGAACAACAAAAAAACCCAAAAACAAAACACCCAGAGCTTTCCTGTCCTGCACCCAACATTCGCAAGTGAATCACCCCAACACACCCATCTCCTTCACGGTACCTAAAGTGGTTCAGGGTCTGGAACCATTCCCAACTGGTAAGTGCATGAAATTACTACGGTGATGTGAGCGCAATTGTTAAAATACTCACCAGGTGACATGCAGCATGTTTGTGGTTTTATGTATTTTGTGCTTTATGCGGCTTAAGTGCACGCTTCCAAGAAAATTAACCTCTTTCCCCACCGTGCTTTCATAGCTCCCTGACAAACACTCTGTGTGTGTAATAATGGTGCTCCAGCCACTACAAAGAGATTGTAATTAGGCGTCTGGCATAGTAGCACAATGTATGATATGTGTCTGGAAGCTGGAAATCATTTCAGGTAGTTCTGGACATAAAAGAGGTCTTAAAGTATTACAAAGTGCCTCTTCCTCTAGTGAAGGCAGAGAAGGAGAAAAAAAACACACTCTAATGAACTTGCAGGCATCTTAATACATTTGTATTAGCCCCAGCACAGAAGAAACTTGAGGGGTCTTTACAATGAGAGAAAAAAACTGCTAAAGAATAAAGAAAGGGCTCACAATGAAGTCTAATTTATGGAGGTAAATGGAGATAGTGCATTGAATTTGCTTCAAATGATTTTCCCTTGTAGAATTACAATAAGATTAGAAACATACCTGGGTTTTCATTCTCCCTCATCTGTTTAGATGGAGGCTCATCAGTGTCCCAGGGCGTCGACTGATTGATCGGTGTCTGTCCCCACCTGACGCTTGTTGCAAGTCCTTGAGGCTGATTTTCAGTCTTGGAAATGCAAGGTGTCTACCAGAGAGAGAGAGAAAAAAGTACATAATAAAAATGTTTAGACTATTGGGAATAATTACTGTTCCTCATAGCTAGTAGCTTGCTTGTTTGTTTGTTTGTTATAGTCCAAGAGGATATCCTAAAATCTTTAAATATCATTCTCCTCCAGGCTTGCATGACACGTCTGTATGGAAAACACATTATACTTGAAATAAAAATGCTTCAAAAAAATTAACAAATTTAACAGACCCATCTTTAAAAAAATAATCCACAACAAACTAGCATTTTCAGAAGCTGCTTCTTTTGCATTGAAAATCAAAAAAACCCAAACACTATAATATCCATTCCCTCACAGCTTACATAAAATGGGACAATTGTCTGTTTGCTCAATCTCTTCCAAAACCAGTGAGTTTTGTTCGGCAGACGGCAGAACAAGAGAGACTTATTTACAACTGTAGGACAAATTACTGTAGAACAGTAAAAAGAAGCCTTCGTATTTAATGTCTGTCAACTCTTTAAAATTGAATGCCAATAAAAAAAGCAGCATAACAGTCACTGGATGCTAAAGTAGGTATGTTGGCAGTTCTTCAGAGATGTTAAAATAACTGTAAAGTAGAGGAAGGATTGGGGCTGAATAATCATCAAAGGAGCTATGATCTGAAAGAGATTTCTTGATAAAGAATCTATCACATGGGTTTAAATGCTAAGCCAGCCCCCCTCCCCCCCCCCCCCCTCCCCACCTCCTGTAGTTTTAGAGGATCTTTGAAAAAAAAAAACATGGCTTTGCTGAGAAAAGGCCTGTAGAAAACAACGGTGCTCCAATACTTCTTATTTATTTAACTTTGCTGTGTATTTTATTGCTGGAAGATTAAAAGTTTTTTTGTTGTGCTTTTACTGGTGTCAGAGCCTCTAAACCACAAAAACAGAACCAGCTGCCTATCGCTGAATGAATATTGAGGACTGAAGCCATAAAGAACAAGAGATCAGTTTGAGAGATTGCTTGTTTGCCTTACATCTGGGAAGTAATTTAGCTCTGAGACGGGGTACAGCAGCTCCTGGGTCATGCTGTACCAATGAAATCTCTCTCAACACCAGCATCTTATTCCCCATCACCAGTACCTCAATACCTCCCGAAAGAAGTCATTAGCAGATGCATTTATGTCCTCTGCAAATACATACACACCTTTCCCACGCCCATCAGTCATTTCTTGTGTCTTTAAATTTGTTTGAGGTGCCTGCTTCTTCTGGCCCTCTCTTTTCCCCCACCAACACCCCTGCCCTGCTCCAATGCTCCTCCTTCATCCAACTGCCTCTGGCATCTCCTATCATCCACTCTCCTTTCCCTTCTGAGCTTCATTCTCCTTGAGCTTTGGGAGTAAAGATTCTAGGGTGCAGACCTTGATGCAGGATGGGGTTTTTGCTGTACTACTCTCCTTGAATGGCAACATTTTTCTCACTAGGAAATGCTGTCAGTCATTAAATGCAGATGTTCACAGGGAAATCTGTCCAAACGATGATTATTATTAGTTTTCAAAATGCATGAGTTTATTATTTTTCATGGGTTTAGGGGCCTTTTAAAGAAAAAAAAAAAGAAAATTTCTCTACCTTCTTTTCTACTGCCACTAAGGACAATATCAAAATTTTAGATTCACATTTCCCTCTGGCCCTACCCCCCATTTCACCTACTTCTAGAGCTTTTGCAATTGAAATAAAAAAGAGAGTCAAGAAAGACAAAAGAGAGAGCACATGCAGACAAGCAAAGGCTTTAAAATCCCTTCTTTTGTATTCACGGCAAAGAACTAAATCTCAGTTTTAAAATGCTTTCTATTTATAAAATGTCCTGAGAAACAGTTTAATCTGAATATCTTCACCTTTTACCTTGTACAAGGCCTTTGACATGGGATATAATGCTGTTGGTGGTTTACCCATTCATGTTAGCAGTATCCCTTAGGATCTAGGTAAACTGCTAAACAGTGGTTAAAGCACTCTGCACTATGAAAAGCAAGAAGAAAAAAACAAAGCACAACCAGCATTCTCTGCTTATATATCAGCTTCAATACACCCCCCAGAAACACAAGTGTTTATCTCATGCAAAGCTTTAAAAAACAGTAAAAGCAATATAGAGACCTGGACATTCTTATGAATCATCAGAGATGGACAGGAGGACTCAAATGATGCCCCACACATTCACATGTGACACTATGTGGTTTGGTTCTTTGTTGTATGAACTGATTTTTTAAGTGGGTTTGAAATTCGTGCTTCTGATTATTGTGTGAGGTTGTCAAGATGAACAGCATCTTGTGTAATTGTTGTATCCCCAAGCTGCTTTAAAACACTGTCAATCTAAAACAAGAAAAAATATTCCTGTACCTAAAATAATATAAAACCACACACTTGCTGTAATTTTAAAAGAACCCATATGTTCCTTATAGAAGGAGTTAGAAAGGGAGACTGTGGCAAAACTCTTCTAAACCCTACCAAAATCCAGTTGTGTATTTTGCAACTGAAAACCTGATTTTCAAAGAACTAGAGCAACAGACACATATAAAACTTACCATTTGCAACTAAATCTGGATCTAAATTCTGTACTTGGAGACTAATAAAGAGGAAAGAGGTTTACAGGTTTGCTGTCAATAAATACTCCTCTACTTCTGCAAAATGTTATTTTTTTCCAATTTTTTCTCTCACTAGATATGCTCACAGATTCTGCTTCTTAAAGGTTCAGTGGATTTAAATCCAAAAGTCCAGCATATTGCTTTCAAACTTCACTCCTGAGCTTGTATTAATTTGATAAAAAAGAGCTAGAGGTTAGCTGGTATGAAACCCCAACCATGCATTCATGAAACATAGTGTAGACAATGATGGTGGTGGAAACAGAAAAAAAGCTAACTGAACTTCTTTATATATACTATATATTTTTTTTTCCTGGTCTCTGATCTAATTTCTGCATTATTTTTATTAATGCATAAAGGGTTACATTACAAGTATTACATGTCTCTGATCTGATTGCAGCACTTACTGATTTGCGTATCTGGAAAGCAAAATTATTTCCAACGTTATCAAACAAAGGAACTTTCTGTCTGCGCGCTCAGGCACATGACAGCACTCTATTTGCTGCTTTTAATGTACAACACAAATGACCAAAAAATGGCCTGTATTATGCTAGTTGTGAAGGGGGAAGAGATGTGTTCCATTAGTGATCCACAGACTTCACAGGAACTAATTGTACTATGTTACACTTTTATCTTTAGCTTTCATGTCAGATGCTTGTTTGAATTAAACACGAAACACATGAAAAAAGGAAATGCATTACAAAATCCATTGGGTATACATTTTAAAATACTGCCAAATGTCTATTTACATGAAAAGACAAGAAGGTTTCCAAAAGGCCTCTTGAAGCCTGGCTAGTCAACAGCAGCATTGGCTATTTAATTGCCTGACATTCATGGCAGACTACAAGGATTACTTAAGGAACCATCAGCACCTTTGTAGCACCCCTAAAATGTTCAGTCTGTGCTCTTTGTCATGGATAGAGTAGTCTAAATCCAATTCTGAGATTTCTTTTTCCTCTTTTGTTTGAAAAAAGCATTAAGAATACATAAAATTTTCAGTTGAAGTTTGCATTTCACCTCATGCCTGCCACTTTGAACTCCAGCAGTGAGCAATCTCCCAGTTTTAAGGAAATTAACTGCAATACAAATGCACAGGCAAAACAGAGCAAGATGGAACAATTTCAGAATTACATGAGACTAACACAGACAAATTGCCAGGTTGTTGATTTTTTGTTGCTCAGTCAAAAACCATGGCCACAGGCAATAGTAATTGGTGTACAGCTGATACACTGAGCCTTATTACATTAAAACATTAAAAACCTTCAGATTTACGGGGCCTTTCAGAATACCCCCAAGAAATTTCCTGAGTTCACAGGAATCAGGTGGTGCTAAAGACTGGGAAGTAGTGATTTGATATACACTGCATCAGTTTACATGTTTACTATTAGGTGTTCAGGAGGCATAGCTAGAAATAAGTCAGACTTTAAGTCTGAAGTTTTACAAATCTTTGATGAAATAAAACCTAAAATTTTAGTAAGACCTTTTTTTACACCAATGGAGAAAAGACCTACTGTGCCTTTACCAGCATTACAGAGTATTTTAGTGGAATTCAAAAAACCCAACCCAACAACAAACAAACTACAAAAAAAATGCCGGTACATTTTTCCTCAGCCTCAATGCCCCAAAACATTCCTGGGAGGTCCTTATAAACACATTGAGCAATTTCCCCAAAGGCTTGTAAAAGTGCTGACATACATCCTGCCTCAGCTCAGAGTGCAAAGACCTATTCAAACAGTTTCATGAGCAAAGAAGAACTAATCTGGAGAGAGGGATCCTATTTGTGGTTCTCTGCGACCAAAATTATTTTACTAAGGCCTTCATTTAAAGTGATGGATGAGAAGCACCGATTCTCTGTTCCAATTATCCAAAAGAGATTGGGAATGGCAGCTTAATACTAAGATAATGTATCCAATATGCAACCCACTCTATTTTCTCTCCCCATTGAAAATAAAAAGGCTGAGACACATGCATGCATTGAGGCAAACATTCCCTCCCACAGAGTCAGGTTTTATGGCCTGTCATGGGTAAAAGCAACTTCAATTTAATGAGGGAATTCCTTTTAAAGCTGTTAGCTATGCCTTGCTCTAACAAGTAATGACTGGTGGCCCTGGTTGGGTTTTAAGCCTGAACGTGTCTGGTGGTTTAAAAAGCTTAGCAGCCTCTGCACCAAAGAGTTTATGGTCTAATTTGCCATTCACACTGCTAAATATTGCACAAAACAGGTATTACTTGTGTGCATGAGGCATACATGTAAAATCTCAACCACACTGGGACAGATCTTCATCTGGGGTAAATTCCCATACCGTATTGGAGAGGATCCCAAGCGTATCTCTGAGCCTAGCTCGTGGCCAAAGAAGCTCTTAAGGATGGATGGAGAGCTTTTAAAGATTCAGTGATGACAGTGTTATCTCCTTAGCACTGGCTGATGGGCTGGGAAACAGAACTGGAACTGTTGTTTTAAGAGTTGGATGTACAGTTATGTATTAAACACCTAAGAGATATGGACAGGCCATTGTGCAAGAGGAACAGAAAGAGCTGTGCTGCAGTAAAACCTCATTCAAGAACTTGCTCATGGGTGGAGAGAAGAACTCATCTACCTTACAGTTCCCATCACCAGGCAATTCTGCGATGACACAGCGTTGTTTTTCTCTTTCCAGAGCTAATGTGGAAGCAGCAAGAAAGAGAATAATATAGTTAACTTATAGGAAAAATGCTGCTACCCTGCATAAAAGACAAAAGAAGTCTTAGCTCCATCTCAAGTGGAGAGAATAATTCAATACTGGCATTTTAAACACCATTCAGCAATGAGCCACCAGCCAGCGTGAGCTCTGGAACACTGACGTATAGCCTCGGGGTGAGACATATGGCTTAGCAGCAGGGTGCAGTCTGCATCCATTCCTGTTTTTTCTGAGGATTTAAAGACATCCCCCCACCTTCATATTAATGACATGGGATTGGAGAAACCCAGCAGTGCAGTGGAACTCAAGTCCCAGACAGCTATAACACAACAGCCTTTTCCCAGCCCTGATCCTGGTTCTGTGCATAGCAGAGCTTCTCACCACCCAGCCTGTGAGCTGCTAAGAAGGCAGATGTATAAACAAGTCCAGCTTCTTCCCCCCAACATCAACATCAACATCAGCATCAACATCAGCATCAGCATCAACATCAACATCAACATCAACATCAACCCATCTTTCCAGGACTGAGCCTCTTTGCAACCTCACTGGCATCTGTTACCCTCCCAAATCAGGTGGTCAGCCCAACTCCCAAGCTCGGAGAATGCAATGGAAGGTAATTCCATACCAGGAATGGGTTTACTGCTCCTATTTCTTTAACCCTTATTCTTTATTCCCACTAGCTGCAGGTTTGGAGCGTCAAGAGGAGGAATGAGGTGACAGAAAAGGGGGGAGAAAGATGGGACAGAAGAAGCTTGCGAACTGACCATAGGTGATGCCTCTTTCTTTCACGGTTGTACCACCCATGACAACAACCACGCTCACACCAGTGCTCCAGTCAGGTGCTCAGCATCAGATGGCAATGAATGCGGGACTATGGAATGATAATAGCACTTCATAAATGGCACTTTGCATTCTGTCTTGGAAAATTTCACCAGCAGAGGCTCAGGTACTCACCCAGCTGCCTTCGTTTCTCAGCGAGAACATCAGGGAACGGAGCTGAGGTATCGAACCGAGGTCCCGGCTGCGACACTTGCTGCTCCAGGACACCAGGGACATCAGCGCACGACACTGGGTTCGAGCACAGAAGCCCCACTTTAGCCTGAGCAGAACCTCCTCTGCTAACACGGTCGGCATGCAGATCAATCCCAAATCAGAACAAAGCTACGGATGCAAAACCATCTCACAACAGAGGAAAACGCGCAACATCGGGAACAACGCGGCAGCACGTACCACAGAGAACATGCACTACACAACCCAAGAGGGCTCTCAGAGATCCTGCAGGCATCCCATGGTGGAGGCAGATAAATCCAATTCATCATAAGTGCTTTTTGTCAGAGGGCAAGAGGAAATATAATATGGGCAATAATGGAATAAGTGCTTGTCAGACCAGATTCCCAAGGGTGTACAAAGGATGTAACCCTCGTGTACTGGCAAAGCTACTCAAGAATGACCTAATGACAGACTGCTTGAAAACTAAACATTTATCTTGAATGTGAATGCTGGCCATTGGTAGATTCAGAAGTCACTCTTTATGGCATTTTTGCCCTAAATTTCAAATGGATTTATATTAATGATCCAAACAGGACCCTGAATTTCATTGTGCATCAGGGCCTAAAGCATTAAAGTGAGGAATACTTATCAAGTCAAAGCTGTGTCACTTTAGGCTCCAATCCCAGTATTAAGTTACTTCTAAAAAAGTTCCTTTTTGTTGCATTGGATGCCGACATTTTACATTCAAGCCTGTGGAAATCAGTGTTTCAATTGCAGTACATGCTCCGTGGCAAGAAAGTGCATGTTCTCTGCCTACACAGCAGGCACATAATAAAAAAATAAATAAATAAAAAAATTAAAAAACCACCAAAACAAGTCTCCGAGTGTTGAACAGTGCTGCATGGTATTACTGATTTATTAACTTGGCTCAATTAATAAGGCTATCATCAAGGGCACATTTAGTTAGCACATAAATTTCACTTTCTAACAAGCACTTTTGTGTGCTCACTTTAGTTTCCATTATCTGATCCAGATATCAGGAGGCTTTCTTTAAGGGAGAAAAGAGAGTTCTTTTTCTATAAAAAGGATCAAAGTATACTTGGTCAACTCTCAAACAAAAGGACACTCAGTACTGTCAAAACAGCACGCTTACCTTTCACAGCAAAAAAGAAGAAAAAGCCTATAGGTGCAGATTTATCACTGCCTTAAGTTCATCAACATCAATTGAGCTATTAAATTGTGGCTGAATTTGGCTCACAGCAATTTAAAATTTTCCACTTTCTTTGAGAGTCTTCCATCAATAAGATGTTAATTTAATGCATAATTTAAAATCCACTGTCCTTTAACTCAACGCTTGTAAATAATTAAAAAAAGAACTAAAAATCCTTTTACACTTATAAAACTCTCCCCCCCCTTTTCTACTGCAAAACAACAAAGACTTTCCAATAAAGAATTTATTTATTCTTTAAATGTGAAAGTAAAAGCTGTAAAAAAAATGAGGAAAAACTGATTTACAAGATAAAACAATTAGCTCTGGGGTATGTACATTAAGACTAATATATTTCACATCATATTTTAAGGGAGTGGAGGAGGAATCCCAGATATATTAGATGTTATTCAGATTCCCTTGAAATGGTCAGTTAAGAGCATCTTATGATGGTAAGTTATGCAAACACTAAAATTAAGATTTGAAATTTAGGATTAGAGTGCTGCATCTCTCAAAGAGGATATATACTTTAATAATCCATCCCTTTTTCCTACACTCACGATAAAATCTAAAATCTTACTCTTCTTGTAATTGCTTTGGTCTTGTTAAAAAATTCGGGTTGTGCAGGAGAAACAGAAATGTATTCCACACTATAAAAAACTGGAACAACATACTGCAGTCTCTTTTAATAAAAAATCATGTATCTCAATGGTTCTTATTAAAATACTCTTTTTCTATGCAGGCAGATGAAAATGCATTTTAAGACTCAAACAAGTCTCTGCAAAAACAGCTCGAACCTGTCAATCTCCCAGTTGGTTCTTAAAAGAAGCTAAACATTCACCAAGCTGTTCCGACCAGACGTGACTGGCAGATCCTTTTTGGGAATGAGGTTTCAAGATGCAGCCCTGCTTCCCTTCAGCTTCACAGCTTTAATAACACAAGAATTTCAGTGCTGGATCAGGCAGCTGGGCGGTCATTTAATTTGATTTACAAGAGAGTGCTAATATATGTTTTTTTCTAGAAACACAGTCACCATTTTATCCAAATTTTCCAGTCTGTAGGTTTTCCATCAAAGCATTCCTGCTCATCTTGCTTCTCTATCTCCATGCTACCAGTAGCAAGCTGCCCTGTTCTCCTCTTTTCCTTCAGCAGAACTGCTTCTTGAACTAGCATGAACGCTTCAGTTGCCTTGAACATCATCCTTCTGAAAGATTTATGGCAAACACAGATCATACCAAGCTATAAATCTAGCAAATGGCTATTAGACATACTTTTCTGTCCACAGTCACACAACTTAAAGTAAAACAGATAATGGTAGAGCTGTGGCTTGAAATACCAGTGGGTCTGCCAAAACAGTGCTAAATCAACACCCATCTTTTCGAGGTGCCTCGCTCTCATCTTTGTGGTGTTAATCAGATGATACTTCAATATTACTCTGTTTGTGGCAACTTGTGATGCTAAACACAAACACCATCCAGGGATAAATTGATACTGTTAGATTAAGCCCTACTTACATTTCTGTAAACAGCAAACTGTTTACTGTTCCTTTACTTTTTATTCTTTTAAGATTAAATTCTTCTAGGTGGCCAGATTGGGCCTCATTAAGAAGAGGAAACGCAGCAAGGGTGGGGAGTTGGGCCAAAGAATTTGTGCCTTTAAAAATCCTCTATTATGTGTCTTTTAAAGAAAATATATGCTACTAAAACCATAAAACACCAGCTAAACCACCCCTAAAAATATTTTCTCACTCAAAAAACTCCAGGGCAATAGGTAGAGAGGGGTTATTGTGAGCCCTCAATAACACAGGTTAGCTCTGTAAGCCATGTAGGGAAGGACAAGCTAAAATTAAATGACCTTTGGTAGGGATATCTCACCTACAACAGCAAATTGTGATCTGATCTTCCTAATTCTCCTCCTCCGCTGCCGCAGGTCAGGGTCCATCAGAAGGTACTATTTCTGCTAGGATGGGTGCAGGGCAAACGGTGCCCTCATAACCTCCCCAGATGAACTCCCAGGGAGACCAGACTGGGGTCTTGGCAGATAATATCCCTTAAGAAGCAGCGTGTCCCCTGCTGAACTTGCTGTGGCTTTCAGGAGAGGCAAAGGGAGCTTTGTGCCTCTTCAGAAGACAAACAGAGCCTTTGTTTGTTCCAGTGAAGCTTCAACTAGAACACAAATCTATAAACACCTAAGAGTGCAGATCAAAATGTCCAACTTTGGGCTCAAATGCTGATCAGAGAGGAGACAAAGCAGGACCAAACACCCACTTCTACAAACCTAAAAATGGGATACTTTCCTTTCCACACAACACACAACCTAGTTTGATTTTTTTGGTTTTTTGTTTGTTTGTTGGTTGGTTTTTTTGTTTGTGGTTTCTTTTTGGTTTGTTTGTTTTTTGGTTTGTTTTCTTCTTTTCCAAACAACCTGTTCTACAAGTTAGAGATCAAAATAACCTTTATTGCAAATCCAGAATCTCCTTTCCTACCCAAAGGAGTTTTTGGAGTAAATGTTAGCTTCAGGCACTGAATGTATACTAGACTATCCACACCTTATTAAAACAAAGCACAGAGCCTTATCTTGTTTCTTTACATTTTTTGATGATTCTATGCCTAATCCAAACAAGGACCACATGCTGATATGCTTAAAATCCTTGAGTCTGGGGAAAGTTCAGTCTTCAAGCAAGACTCTCCACCCAACACCAACCCAAGATGCCTGCCTCAAAAAGTGTCATGGAACTGGTGAGATTAGGACACTTTGGGTGGGGATATAAAGTTGGACTAGACAATAGTTGTAGGTCCCTTCCCATTGAAGTATTTTTATTCTGTTTTGATCTATTCTAAATAAGCAATTAAAGAAACACATATATGTATATATGCATATATATACATCTCTCCCTTTGTACTACTGGAATGTGAACACTGTTAAAACGTCCATCCCTGCTTCTTTCTAAACAAAGTCTGAATTCCATGTACTGAGGAAGAAAAACAAGAAATAAAAGCTAACAGACTAGCTGAGGATCTGCTTTCCTAATGCTGCCTTTGATTAATTATGTGATTTATTTTCAATGACTGGTTCAATCAATCCTGATCAAATTAACAAAGACAATGATCAGAAATACCAGACTAAAACACAATACAAATGATTTGGTTCCAGGGGATCCAATCAAATGAAACAGGATTAAATTAACCAGTGATCAGATTAAGCAGAAGTTGCTGTATAAAGTCAGAAATGTATCAGTACTTTGGGCCATTTGTGGTGTCTGTAGGTTGCCATTTCCAGCTCTTCCTAGAGCTCTCAATAAACTTTAAACCCAACTGTTTTTCCTAGGCATCACAAGGATAATGTGTAATTATTATCATACTTTTGATTATTATTTCACAGTACTACAGCATCTTGGGCTCTGCCATGGTAGGCACCCTATACTGAAAAAAATATATCCCTATCCCCATATGCACATATGCACAGCAGCTTGTACCTGAAGGGGTTTACAGTCTCTGTGCATGATACAGAGATGAAAAGGTGACAGAATATCTGGATACAATCAAAAAGACAGAAAAGTCCATTTAATTCTACAATGTTACTAAAGCACAAAGATGAAAAAGCTACCGTTCAAGAAGGAGCATTAATGGAACTGCAAGTGATACAGCTGGAAATGTAGTTCTTACCTAAGAATCAAAGTAAATACAAGTACCACAGGAAAAGCACTTCCATTTACTGTGTACCTAAATCTTGAACAGCCAACAAGGTCCTGGAGCACCAAACAGAAATGTAGCTTCAAATGCTTTGTGCTCACCCTGGTTCAGGGAGACCCATTGGTTCAACTTCTAAGTAACCAACTGCAAAGGGACTTTGTGTCCCAAATTAGTAAAAAAAGAGGCTGGGGACTTCAGAAGCCAGGTCATGACCATTGTGTGATGGGATATCTGTCACCTGGCAGAATTTAATCTCTTTTGATTACCCTAAGCCCTTCATGCATGCCGGGTAAGAAAAAGCTGGACTCTAGGGTGTGGGGGTTCAGTTTCTGTCCCAGTTGAAACTACTGGAGACATTACACTAATTTCTGATGATCAGAAAGTTTGGGGTTCACCCCTGGGATCTGGTTTGTGTGGCCATGGCCACATGTCCTATCCTTGCAGTTCACCATTTGTACCAGAGATATCAGAAGTGAAGGACTATCCTCATAGGACTGAATATTTGATGAGCTGTTTTACTTATTGAGCTGGAAAAAGGATTTAGAAAAACACTTCTCTCTCCTTTCCCACAACTTAAGGACTTGGTAGTTTATCTTTGTTTAGAGCTAACACGGTGAGGATATTTTAAAGCATCAGCTCTTCCCAGCCAAAAGACATTTGGCATTATGATTAAGAATTCATTTTTCCCCCTCTCCTGTTTCCTTAAAGAGTATATTATTTGTATGTGTGGGCTTTTTCTCCTGTTCTGCCTTGCTTCATTTTTTTACAGTTTCATTTTATTTTTTTTCAGAAGTATTCTCAGTTTCATTTTCTTACTTTATTTTCCCCATCTCTCTCTCTCTCTCTCCTCACCCTTTCTATCATAGTCTCTCCTAAGTGAAATGAAAACCCAATTATATTCTTGCTAGAACTGAACTTTCAAATCCATCATGTGCTAGTGGGCTCAAAATTAGGCAAATAAATTCCTTCAACCCTACAAATTAAATTGAGTCTTTGCATATGTTCTTTTAAGAGCACAAAGATGTCAAGTATTCACCCAGCTGTCACAAAATATGATGAGCAGGCACTTTGTATTCATATAGATTTTCTAAATCATTTGTCAGATTTAACAGAAATGCTAATGGATCCAAAAGTAAATTCTAATCTATCCTAAATATCTGGTTATTATTTGTATTACAGTATGACTTAAAATTGTCAGTTGAGGATCAGGGTACAATCTCAATGCATTTTGCACCCAACGACAAAGGTCATTTCGGTAGGTATTTGGTGCAGGTATTATTTTGCACTTTCTCAAATTTTATCTAATTATTTTAACCAGCATCATCCTCATAGGTATATTCAACTTCATTTAAAATAAGAGTACCATCGACTTGCAAGCATCATTACCTAATGCATCTAGTACTGAAACCCAGGTCTTACATTTGCTAAAGTCAGCAACTGTCTTCCAGGTGTAGATTTCAAAGGAAAAAAGCTATCACGAAGGTCAGACTTTGCTCAGGCTTCATTCTAGTCAAATGACTATGATGGAAGTTTCATGATGGGAATTTGCAAAGAGCTGCTGACACTGGCAGGCTGGACATAGCACAGTGCACTTGGAACTGGTCTGTGTAGGTCCAGCACACCCCAAACATGTAGAATTTGCTGCACTGACACTAAATGCCTGTACAATATTTCTCATGTGTTCAATCCAACACATTCAGGGAACCTGTGATGTGATGAACATACCCTGGAGAGTTGTTCTCTAACTATTGCCCCAGCTGTTTGTCTAAAAAACTATTAGGGCATCACTTAAAGCAGGAAGGCACCAGATCCTGGCTGTCAGTGATAATCCACTGCCAAAATCAATACCACTGGCAAGCTTACTTCATGGATATTTACGATCAAAGCTCACATTTTCCAAGAATGTATTGTCAGTCCCATTGTCTTGGCCCAATTTCAACTCTAATAATTACATTTCTGCCTGCCTAATATCCCCTGATGCTTTGAGGAGCTGCAGGAGCCCTTTTCTCCATTCCCATGTTGTTTCACAGCACTGCTGCACCCCACTGGACACACTTCAGCAGTGGACACAGCTTTCCCTGTGTGAATTGTATGGAGAAGTTTTCATCTAAACAGCTTCATAATCCCTAAAGAGGTGAAAAGTGTAAGATATTGTTGTTGCTGTTACTTAAAACATGATTTATCTGCCTCTGGAACTAGTCATCTTGAGACATCTTTTAATTTCCTTCTGTCATGAATAAATTTGTACGTTTAAATTATTTACCAAAGGTTGAAATAGGTAGGTCTCGTTTTGTACTTTTAAAAATTTCATTGATAAAAGTACAATATCTATAAAACGTGACTGTCTACAGCTTTCAAATACCCTGCTTCAGGGAGTTCAAGCCCTTTCAGTTCTAGCTGTGAGAACTAATTCCACTGGCAAACTAAAAAAAAAAAAAACAAACAACTTTCCTGGTGGAATAAAACTGCTGTTTACAGCTGTACAGGGCATAAAATGTGAGGTTTTAAACTTGTGACATTTCCGTGTCACACACCCGTCACAGCACCTTACCTCAAGCTGGAAGCCAAGGGGCATTAGTAGCATTTGCTCAACTGTAAGAGTACCAGAAGGAAATAATGGTGTAACTTAAACACTTTAAAAACCTCCCCAAATCTTTCCTATATTCAGAAAGCAAAAGTTTTCCCAGTGGGAAGGAACTTTTATTTCCAACTGTACATGCTTTCAGTTATGCTTCTGAAAAATGTCTTGATAGTGCTCAGCTGACAGATTCCTGCCCATCAGAAATCCTGTCTCATGACATTTTGGGAGAGTTCTTTGATCGAAAACACTGTTTTCTAAAAATATTTTTATTATTATTTTAGTTTTGCAGACTATGCAACCATTGGAAGCTGCTCTGAGCCAAGACCTGGTAGGATCAACCTTATAAATGTGGTTTTGTGAGAAAAGGAAGATATGCTAAATAGAAGTTAGTGCGAGCTGCCTTTGGCTGCATTCCCTGTGCTCCTCCCACTTCCCAAAGGGACCGTATGGAGTGTTTAAAACAACTGCAATTTTAAATAGACACCGTCAAGCATATTTTGTATTAAAATGTAAAAAGAATGCCAAGCAAAACAAGCCCAGATTAAAAAAATGAACTAGAAAAGTATGCATATGAGAAAGACTAATAAAGTACGAGTGCATTAATTTATTCTGGAGCACTTGCATGTGTCAGAGGGAGTGGAAAGGAGGTGAGCAGAAGATGGGAAAATACGAGTTGAGATACAAAGCAACAGAAAAAAAGAAGCAGATTTGGAAGAAAGAAGCAGGCAAGGAAAAGAATGTCTTGCAGATAAGCAGACTGTGTATAACACGAGGGGATTTTTTTAAAATGCTGAGCTTTTACCTACTGACATCACCAGGGTTATTATAACTAGCTTGGTAAGATGCAGGGGCAGCAGTTAAACAAGGTGACACAGGTACCTAATTTAGGTGTCATGCCTACTTTTCTCCATCGGCTCTGTTAGAAGCAGGAGTCTGGCAGCCCTGGATAACAAGTGGTGTAAATTACTCATCACCCTCCGGAAGGTAGGAGCCATTGTAAACTCTGACTATGTCCCTGTGTGCACTGCAGCAGAACCAGAGTGAAAAAAAAAATAAAAAAATTACAAAGAACATCATCCAGCTACATTACAAGCAAAAGAAAGACATTCGGGAACTCTGAAGAGAATGATGACCTAAACCAAAGAAGATGGGGTACTGAAAGTTAAATTACCTGTGCAGAAAAATTATTGTAAAAAGATTCAAAAGAAAACACAGTCAATGTAGCTGCAGTCTGCTGCATCTACAGGGAAAAAAGCCAACCCCCCCTTCTTCCTCCCCCCAAACATAACTAAACTAAAGGAAGGGAAGGGCATAAGAAGGAGGGAGATTTTGTTGTTTTGGAGAATCTAATTCCTAATTTAATCTTAATCCATTTTGACATTCATCCTTATGGATAATTCATTGTACAAAAAAAAAAAGGGAGCAGAAAAAAAATTAAAAAAAATAATAAAAGAAGAGCTACTTGCAAGGATAGTATCACTAACAATTGCCATTGGGTAAAAATAGTTCCTTCTACTTTGTGCCCCACTTAGCTTCAGGTGATGTACCAAGATCCAAGGAACTACTTTTTTTCCCCTTACACAATCATCTGCAGCTCTCATCCAGCCTCTGATTATGCTAATTGTATTTGATGGAATTTCTATGTACTCTCCTTTGCTCTCATCTCATCTGAACATACACAAGATGCATTTTTAATTTTTAACTCTTCAAAAAAAAAAAAAAACAACGTAATTTTCTCCCCAAGGTTGTGTAAAAGTCAACCTTATTACTAGTTCTAAACAGCAAATACACAGCCTTTATCACCAGCAAAACAAATAAACCTTTCTATAATAACATGTTGCAAGAAAGCTGTTAGTGTGAGAGGAATGTCATAATGCTGAAGTTTGCATAACACAGTCAGATCATGTCACCTAGAAACAATTTTGTTTGAAATAAATTAAAACCACCATCACAGGAAGTGCAACTTTAATAAAAAGATAGTCAAGTTGGATAGATCAATAGCCTGCATCATTTTGAGACAGACAAGAGAGGATGAGCTTTTGTGAAACCATTCCCAAGGGTGAGTAATAAAACCCAGGACTTAAATTCCTGCATAAATTACTTTTTTTTTTCTTTTTTTTTTTTCTTTAACCAGTGTTGACCAAGTAACTATCAAAAATATCAAAAAACCCACCTGGTTTTGGTGAAGCAAAACAGAATTACTTTAATGGCCTCAGCCCAGGTACCCTGACTGTCTTTGAGGTCCCCAAACACAGTGGTGACTGGGTTATGTCATACTTCATGGAGATCCTCTGAACCTCTAAATTATTCTTTAATTCTACTACCTGGCAACTAAAGAGAAATGCAATTGCAAGGGTAAAGGACTTCTTTCCATTACTAAATCAAAACATCACTGGCTTTTCATTTATTTCTTTAGAACTTTCTCCAAAAAACATTTTGATTTTTTTTTCTTCCAGGCATTTGAACTGCCTGTTCAAATTACTGGTGTAAATATTGGAAGCTGGGTGCCCTGCCACCCACTATTTTGGACCCTGATAGGAGCAGTCAGCCCTTCTGAGATGGGCTCTTTGAATGGTGTGCTCAGAGTACTTCAAGTCACAGAATCACAAAATCATTATGGTTGGAAAAGACCTTGAAGATCATCAAATCCAACCCTTAACCAAGCACTTCCAAGGCCACCACTGCCCCATGGCCCCCAGCACCACACCTCCACAGCTTTGAAATCCCTCCAGGAATGATGGGGACTCCAGCCCTGCCCTGGGCAGCCTGGGCCAGGCCCTGACAACCCTTTCCAAGGAGAAATTGTTCCCAAGCTCCAATCTAAACCTCCAGGTCAATTCCTCTTCTCCCATCCCTTGTTCCTTGGGAGCAAAGACTCAACAATCCCATTTCTTTTCTGCTAACACTCCTCCATCAGGAGCAGCTTTCAACTAGTAAGACACAAATATCATTAAAAAGTTACTCTTAAGCCCCAAAACAAGGGGCAGGTAATAACAGACACTGAAAATTGTAGGTACTATATTCAGTCCAAGGTCAGCAATAGTTTCCCCAGCAGAATTTTAAGTAGTTTGTCTGTAGCATACACCAAAATCCAAACCTTCTCAGCCACACGAGTGCTTAAGCAAACAAGATGCTGTTGCCCTCTGTGTGAATTTATCTGCCATGGAATTGGCTCTTTCCTCAGGTTATGTTTTCTTCATTCTCCACCCTTGTGCAATGACCTGGCTGCAAACCACCCTTTTTTAAAGGGTGGCTGCATGTCCCTAGTAAAATGTGTAGTATTTCTTTGGTGATCACTGTAAAAGTAACTCTATTAAAAGAAAATAAAGAAAAACTAGCTTCTTCAAAGCTCTTGGATTTGAAGTATGTCTCTCTGATATAATCTTAAAACACAATACCACATGAGTTGCAAAACATCAATCATCAATAATAAGAGAGAAACACTTCTCTCCACTTTCTGTCTGCTGCTACCTAAACTCTTTGTGATTCTTCAGGCACTGTTGTTACACACATGCAAATTTTAATTAAGGGAAAACTTGGCTGAATACAAGATAAAATTATCTGTTGTAAAGTATATTTGAAAAGTAATGCATCATTCCAATAGATCATTCAATGGATATTTTCAAACTTCAGTAGAAGTGCTTAGGTAATGTAAAAAAAAAAAAAAAGATTAACTGAATAATTTATTTGATGGACAACAGCATTATTCATCAAATACATTATTCAACTAGTAGTGTTCATCCAGTACTAATTAAAAGCAGAGAAACAATTGCTTTTTAAGTACAATTCATTCACCTACCAGTTTTGGCTCCATTTAGAACACTGACTGCAGGGGAATGTCTCAATGTAGATGGTCCAGATATTCTTCATGCTAAGGAAGCTCTATCCTGCATCACAGTGTCCTTGAGGAAATATATATCTGCATGACTGTGATAGGATTTGCACATCTTAATGAATTCTTGCCTCTATTAGGGATGGAGTCAAGCATCCTCAGCTGGGGAGGTACAACTCACTACCTGGGCCAACAACAGTTACCTAGGAGCTTCCAGATACAGGAAAGAAATAGTCTTCCATCTTCTTTGCTATTTGGTTTCCCAAATGTTTTCCAAACTCTCTTCTGCCCTGTGATTTATCACTCGTCATTGCCTGATAAAGGTCCAGCTGTTTCCTTACCCAGCCTGGTGACATGCCACACCAGTGTCCCATCATGTTACAGGACTATGTGTGCATGCCAAAGAACATTAGAGGCTTTACTTACACTGCTGTGATGCCACCAGGCATGGACCCAACAGAGGGGAGACCACTGGGAGAAGCCAGTGGAACCACCCGTGCTTCAGCCACATCAGCTTCTCCTGCTACATTAGCACAAACATGTTGACATCTTTTATTTAGCAAGGAACAATGATGAACATTAAGCTGTAAGTGCAAAAGGCTGACAACAGATGAATCCAATCCATCAAGAGGAAAGGCAAAGAACATATCAAGTACCAAGTAATGACCTCCTAGCAGCACACAAGAGTGGAGAAATGCTCCTTATCAGACGGTGTCACTCAGCTCCCCCAGTCACCCTCCCCACGGATGGGAAAACCACCACTGGAATGAAATGAGCTTCATGATTGCAGCAGAAAGCACATTTAACATAGCCTGCACCCATGACAGAGAATAAATACCATGCTAGGACTTTAAAAGACATAATAAACCTTTGTTAAGTTCCTGACAAACATACCGTGGAAAAGGCAGCCGTAATGGTTGGCAAATAAAGACCCTCTTAAAGTTTAGTAAGGTTTTAAAATTATTTTACTACTTAGGCAAAAATGTCTATCCTATTTTGAGGGTGTTCTAGAAAAATATTCAGGGAATAAAGTTCAAAAGAGTAAAAGAAGAGTTTAGGCGACACTGACTAAGTATTAACTGAAACTATTTTGCTAGTTCAATTTACATGACTATTTTAAGCAGTGTTTCTTTTAATGATTCAAGACACATTTCCACTCTAATCCCCTACTCCCGTTTGGAAGGAAACAGATGAGTGTGATGAAATGCAACGCAGATGATAAATTCCTGCCACTCGAAAAGTGGCAAATGACATTTACTGGTCTCTCAGTTCCCATTTCATGATTGATATAGAACTATAAACAAGAAAATAAGTACTGTTAAAAATCTTTCTATACAGTGGCAAGTAGGGTTTTAATGGTGTTTTGCCTGTGCTTATTAACAAGCCATGGCAGTTGCTGCACACTGATCAGTAACTGCGTAAGAGCTCAGTCTGCTGGAGAAGTCCTGAGTCTATGTACTTTCAATTTTAGAGCATAACCATCATACGCTCCACAAACCAATGAAATTTCTAATAATACAAACCAATGATGTGTTAAATTGAGACACTTCTAGCTTGAATGCCAAAAACTTCACTATGATTTAAAGGATCTGTGCTTACCTTTCTCTATCAATTTACTGTTAATTTGCTGCTATTGGGGCAATTTACAAAAAGAAGAAAAAAAGGTAATATTTTATTTAATTTCTAATACCAGTCCTGGTCATTTTAAATATGCACTCAAATGCCATTTATTGTACAAAATGCAATATAGTAATTCAAGAGGAGAAAGAAATGGCAAGAGAAGTGTTGGGGGGGAGCAGGCAAAAAGAAAACAGCCTGCAAAATACCTGCATTTAGAAATAGATGGCAATCCTCAAGATTCCCCTTAGAAGAGGCAGAGGCATTAACAAAAATTGAGGTCATAAAGTTCAGCTTATTTCAACTGTATGAAGCATTACAAATTTGGTTTATTACTTATTACATGTTTTGGTACTGAGCTGGTTATCAGGATATTTTAGCTTTACATATAATTTGTATCAAACATCATGAGAATGCCCTACAAATACGTTTTTTTTCTAAATGTATCTTCCACCTAATTTCACCCCAAGTCCTCAAGATGGCACCTAACCATTCATTTATAATTCTGCACTTTGTACCAAAATTGGACACCAGGCAAGTTCTTTTGTCTCAGTATCCCATACCCACTTTTTACTGAGATACAAAGATAAATTGTAATGACCTTGCATGAATCACACAGACGTCACACGGTTTAGTCCGTGGAATAATTATGAAAGCACTTTTCAGTCTCTGTCTCCAGGGGCTCCCAAACAGTGCCTTAAAATCCTTGCCACATCTTTCTGCTTTCCAACAGGCTTCTGGAGCAAATACAAAGTCAGAGCTTGAAAGAGAATGGAATCTGGTCAGAATGACTTCAGGCACCTGTAATATTTAAAATTGGTTTTGCAATAGTAAACTACTCTTAGCCTGGGTAGATGTGGTGTTCAGCAAGCCAGGATACACTGAGAGCACTGTAATTCTTTTTGCAGAAGTTACACTGCTGAGCAATTTGAGATACTTCCAGCTTTGCTACTAGACAACAGTGGAGCACAGCTCGGGTCAAACTGACCCCTAGTATAAACTTAGTGAGACACAGCAGCTCCACCAAGTCTAGATTGGCTCCTCAGAGTTCAGGTACAAAGTTAGAAATTGGTTAAGTTAATTGTCCAACATCAGGACCTGCAGCAAAAGAAACTGCAACAATGACATGGTAACTTCATGTACCTGGGGAAAGCAGAAAAGCTACCTCATGCATCAGTATCTCCTACTGACCTTGAGTTGGTGGGGTATTATCACACTCAGACCACCTTGCTCTGTGCCAAATTCAGTGCACAGTGCAGAGAAAGGTTAACCAGACAAAGATCTCAGACCTCATTTGTGAGTACAAGGTTCTAACCACTCAGTTCTCCTTATGGACACAATATTTAGCGACCTGCCCTGGAAGCTCCATCTATCCCTGGTCCAACATCTATCCCCTGCTCTGCTGGAAACCCCATTAAAGCACCACAGCTTACTCCAAGAAGGTTACCTGCAGGCACTGCAGCCCCACATACAAAAGGAGCCCAGAACAGACTTAAAAATCAGCACCTGCACTGCCAGAGTCAGTGTAGCATATAAATGATGAGTTGGCCTACCAGAGCTGTTCTGAAACAATTTTTTACTATAGTTTATAAATTCACACCATAATTTAAGTTGGAACAGACCTCTAGAGACCACCTGGTCTAACCCTGAGCAGATGCTCAAAGTAGCTCCAACTAGAGCAGGTAGGTCAGGGCTTTGCCCAGCAGAGCCTGGAATACCTGCAAGGATGGAGATTCCACATCTTCTCTAAGCAACTTGCTCTAATGTCTGATCACCTCATTTTGTTCTTCACATTGAATTGGAATTTCCCTTGCTGTGGCTTATGTCTGTTGCCTTTTCTTTTGCTGTGCTCTTCTGAGAAGAGTCTGGCTGTTTGCTCTTTACCTTCCCATATGTAGCTGTACACAGCAAGAAGAGCTTATTGTTACTAAGGCTGAACAAAACTCAGCTCTTTGAGATTCTCCTCCTGTGCCATGTGCTCTACCTCCCTAAGCAATTCAGTAGCCTTCTACTGGACTCACTCTGGTAGGTCCATATGTTTCTTTTACTGGACTACCCACAACTAGACACATGAGCACTGAACAGACAGCATCACTTTACTGGACCTGCTGGCTCCAATCCCACCAGCAAATACAACCAGTATGCAGCTGACTTCCATTTCCAGAGGAGCACAGTGATGGTTTGACATTCAGTTTGTGCTAATGTCCTTTGCTGCAGAGCTGACCCCTGAAAAACCCACAAAATCCAGTCCCTGGCTTCATGCCATGATCACAGCCCTTCAAGATCAGTAATCCAGTCAATTTTCCACCCACCTTACAGTTTATCTATCCAAACTATATCTCCAGTTTTGAAATACAGCTCAAATTTGCAAACAATGGGACTATGGGAGACTGTCCAAAGCCTCACTAACATCAAACTTCCACTGCTCTTTGTCTAGTCCCATGAACTTGTCAATGTTCAAGTGACTAAGTGGCCCATAGGCCAACCTTCTTCTGCCATGGGTATTACTTTAGTCCCTCACTCTGCCACCAGGAAGGGAGGCAGGGAGACCTGAGAGCAGACCATCCCTGGATGATAATGCCAGCTGCTCTGCCAACCGTGCTCCAAGAGTATGTCCTCACGTGAGAGTTTCTTGGGAAAAGTTTAAGATCAGGTTGGCCCTGATTCCTAAGGACATAACACCTGTTGATAAAGATAAAAAATACTGGTGTATCTAAAGAAAGGCACTACTATTTGCTGTCTGCTGATGAGAAATAAGCAATATGGGATACACACAAGCTCGATTTTTCCAGCAAATCACTTGAGGATAAGGTAAATTGGTGAAAGCTCTTCGTCACTTGGTGATGTCTGTGTCATGGAAAATGTGGGCCCTGAGGCATAAAGTTCCCATATGCTTCTAATCAATGCTGTGCTGTTCCTTTGGCAACAGTATGGCTCATCCCAATGGGGCTCTTGGGGAAGGCAGACTCAGGATCAAGTGGATACAGTGGGAGAAATCTGTACAGGAAAAAATGCCTAACAGGCTCAAAAAACTGAGGTACATTGTGGCTGTGAATGTCATGGATGAGTTGTGTTTAAGGTGAACTTAACTGATTTCATGAGTTTTAGATGTTCCACAATTTTATTGAAGGCTCCCCTGCTCCTTTCACGGGGAAACACAATTCAGGTCTTGATGCTGTTTGCTACTGCACTTAAGGACCCCTCTGAAATTATAGATGCAAATGATAAAACTCTGCTTCCCTACAGCACATAGTCCTCTTTCTACATGACAAACTTGCAACTACTGAAGCATCCAATTCTGAACCATTTCTCATCATTTAATAAATGGCTGTGCTGCCTGTACTGCATTTGCTGGCTGCCAGATCTTTCTTTGGGAACATAAAAGAAACAGAGAAGAAGCCAAAACCAGTCAATTGCTGAAAAATCTTACTCTACTTAATATTTTCATTTTTGTTTTTTTTTTTTTTTAAATTTATTTATTTATTCATTTATTTCTTTATTGAACATTGACAAATAATTTTGACTTCTTACAGACAGGGAGGTGATGTCCATTGCCTACTGTAAAGCTCGACACAACAGGTTTAGCTTCATGCTCTACCTCCAGCTATATGCTGAGATTTTTACAGGCTTCAGATTTTCCAGTGCCAATGCTTGTGTTTTGACAGAGATTACTACACATGAAAGCTTAGTCATTGATTTATAAACTCCTAAATGGTTTTAGTTATGTCATAAACTACAAATATTTACCACTACAAAAGCTTCTCTGTTACAAGAATAATAGCAATAAAAGTGCTGACAACAAACCGGTGGTTGCACTTTCTTTTAATTTTTTAAAAACTTAAAATTTCCTTTCATTCCCGAGGAACTTTTCATCTATCAAATACCTCCAAAAATTTCAAAGTGACTTTGAAATAAGATCAGCCACACATATAAAAAAAATTAAGATCTTAACATTTTGAAAGAGGAAGAAAAGTATTTCTAATGCGTTTTTGTGTATTCTCTTTTTTTTTTTTTTATTCCCCTCTAAAGAAAGCTATTGAGGAACATGGGTGCCTTGCTCAGCAGTGATGCCTGTGATGTAGAAAGAGAGAGAGAACATCCAGCACTTAAGCAGAAATACCCTGATATTTCCTTGAATGCCTTTCACACTACTCCCCTCAAATTCATGTGCCTTCATCTGAACCACTAAGTTGCCAAGTGCAGGTCTTGCTCCCTGCACACAACCATCCAGTTGCCCTGACATCCATCCCTCTGCTCTTTCTCTTCCACTTCTGTACCAGCCTGGGGAGACTTGGATACGTGTTTGTGTGTCACTTCATTATTCTGCTTGGAAAAGGTTCCAGGAGACATATTCTCTGATTAAACCATTTTGGAAGCCCTCCCTCTGTGATTAATTGAGGCTGTCCCTGAGGATGTGGGGGAAGCTCAGACTCAGGGCAGGGAGCTGGCAGTGACATGGTAAGCCAGGCTGGTTTGCTGTGGTTTGTTTGGAGATGCTGAGCCTTCCTGGAGCTCACCATCCTCCTGTCCTCAGCCCACCTGACCATGGGAACCACAGCAGTAAAACATCTGGTGCTGCATCTTCTGGGTTTTTTCGTGGAGGTGAGAGAAATACAGATGTGCACAGCACCAGTTCACAAATATCTTTAAGCCACCTTTGGAGTAACCAGTCCTTATTAAACATCTCTGGTCTAAATGGTGATAGCAGAGAAACCTAACACCAGCTCTGAACTGCTGAGGTACAACAATTGCATTTGCTATTGATGACTGTAGATACAAACCACCTTCTGATCCATTTTCTCCTTTTACACTGCCACCCTGTCCTCCTCTCCATCACCACTTTAGGCTCTCTCGATAGTCTCCTTACCTTAGTAAGCATTTCCTGAGCTCTGCTTCTTCCCTGTCTTTAGGAAGGGAAGTCTCCACTGATTGCCTCATCCTGTCTATATATTTATGGAGAATTTTTCAAGAATATATAGAGATCTATTCCTGGGACACTTTGTTTTAGTATTTTCCCTCCACTCACCATCTTTTGCTTTACCCCCCACGCTCACACCAGTTTTCACTCTACTTGTGCATAGATCAGGCTCAGCACTTGCAGTGCAAACTCCTCTTCATCACAAGAGCACTGTGTTCAATTTTCAGCTTCACAGCATCATTTGGTGACTGTGTGGCATCACGTTACCCCTTAAAAGGATACAGGACAAGATTAAGATGAGTAACCTAGTTGATCTATACCAAACATGTCTTGGGCAGCAGTTATTGCTCTTGTACCCATCACACACAACTTACACATGTCAGACCCCCCCTGAGTGACCACAGTCAAACTGCATTTGGACCCCCTGGACATTAAGGCTACATCTGTAACAGTGAACCAACCAGTGCCTGCGTTTGCAATGCAACTGGGGACCAGCTGGGTCAAGACAAAGCTGCACCAAGACCCATTTACACAACTGAGTATTACTGGGTGTCAGGGACCCTGACTGTGCCTGTTCACTGACACTGCTTAACTTAATGGCATTAATGCAGCCTTATTTTCACTATAACACCTTTGTAATGGGGCAGCTTTGGTCTCTATATACAGCTTTTATCACAAGACCTTTTTTTTCTACCACAGATACTCAATTGCAGCATCACTGGCATTTTCCAAAACGTTAGCTCTCAAAATGTTATCTGCTGTTAAATTCTAAAAATGCTCTAAATACTACCTGTATTTGCAGAGGTTCAGCTTATTGACTTTGAAAAGATGATGTGTATACTTACAGCTGTCTGAACTGACAAAACCCCCCACCTCACAACCCCACACATTTGTGGATTCTCATTAGGGCCCTAACAAGTGGAAAGACCATGGTACCAGCACATCTGAGACACAAAGGAAACACCTCCTGAGCACAAGGACCATTCAGACTCTCCAGAAGATTCACAGTGCTAAAGAAGCTAAAAGAGTTTCATTACAAGCAAGTAAATATTACTGCACTGAGCTTGACAGTATCTTCCTAAGCTGAAACGACAGAAGGGCCAATACTTTATGCAGTGTGCAACTGAAGACTAATTCAGTGCCCCAAATTCTTCCCTGTAGCCATTTCAATGACTTCAGGGGAGCTATTTTGCCAAAGGTATGATGAGAATATTTTTATTTCAATAAAATGGCTACTTTGCTGGAATTAATCCTGACAGATGTTTTAGTGATCACAAAATCACTTAACTAATTATCTCAAATACCTTTTTGGCCATATCTGCTATGACAAACACCTCAAACTAAATTACACTGAGTAAACTGCAGTGGGATTGTACAAAACCTTGGCTTTGGGAGAGACAGGATGGAAGTTAGTGCTCGGCACTTAATGTCATCAGCATTATAATGATTCAGCTAGAGTATATATAATTTTGTTGCTGACCTTACATTATTATATAATTAAGGTAATTTAAGTAATTACTTGCTAAAAAGACTAATTTTGTTCATCAACATAAAGACTCTCAAAGCACAGCAATATGAGGGAATTAGATTCCAATACAGCAATTTGGGGAGAATTAGAACCTCCAGTGAATAAAGTGAAACAGGAGTAAGCAGTAAAATGGAAGAAAGGACAGTAGAAGTTCATGAAACTTTGTTACTACTCTCTGTTCTGTCACCCACATCTCCTGAAACTCCCCAGTACTCCAAACATAGTAAGGATTTTGCTTTTGCATGAAAAATATTCAGTGTGAGACTCCCAACTGTAAACTTAAATTTAATAAGCAGAGAAGCTGTAACTCCTTCCCAAGCCAGACAAGCAAAAATCTTTCCTTAGAGATGTCTGTAATCAGAGTGACTCTTTGGGAGACAATTTTGCCTCTCTTCTTCAAAATAAGATTATCCTAGAAGCACCTAACCAATTAACTATTTAATTGAGGACACCGAGTATGAAGCAATCTCAGTTATCTCAAGACATAAGCTCATCCATAAAAATAGACCACCTCATTCTTGCACAATAATGTAATTTAAAACCACAGAGTTTTTCCTCTGGAGACATGTTTTATCATAAATGATCATATTAAACACTGGTGTCTTTTGAAAACAAACCAAGGCTTAAAAGGAAGACTTTGATGCCAAAGAGTGTTATATTTGAGAAACATAAAGAAAAACTTTGATTTACTGTCAATGCATTATTTCTTTTGGAAGTGACAACCTGCTTGTTTATCTGTGATTAGACATTGTAAACCTTCTTCTGTCTTTAAACTTTATAAAAATGAAATCCGTATAGCAGAAAAAAAAATAATCCAGGTTTAAATCTTGCTTGTGGTTGTTCCTTATGCTATACTGACCTGGATGATGACATGTGGCAGTTTTTATGTCAGGAGGAAGATTCTGGTACAAGTAATCGATATTTCATTTGTTTAATAACTAATAAATTGCTAAGTATATAACTGAGGAGTTAATTATTTGGCAGGCCTCTGAAAAATGCTAATTAAAATTTTAAGTTACGAGAAGCCTACAGAAGTATTTAATAGGAGAAGCTACACTTGAAGAACTATTTTAGTACTTCAAGCAAGTGTGTCATATTAATAATATAAACTTTCAAAGTACTTTATCTATAAAGCCAGGAGACTTTGATATATACAATCTGTATTTTTAATGCAAGTGAAAGAACATTCAAACACTCTTAAGAACTTCAAGCTTAAGAATTTACATGACTGCAATGATATTGCAAAGAATACAGGTTTTCCAAAGTAAAATTTCAAAAGCATTACAGAACTTGATGAATTAAGAATGGAAAATACTGCCCAATACAAAACCATCACCACAAGCAGAGAAACTCACCACTGACAATATATATAAAAGAGACAAAGCAAAAGAAAGATCCCCAAAGAGCTCCCAAAGAATCCAACAGCATTTTGACAACAAGCTGTCACCCAGATACAAAAAATCAGGGGGTGAGAGAAACTATGTCAATGGCACTTGCAGAGGTTTAGGTGTTATTGATGTCGCTTTTATTTGAACATTAAAATGTTGCTGTAACTTGAGTTTCACTAAAACTCATTCCAGTAAACCCCAAAAAGCTACACAATGTAAACTGACTGAGGTAAGACAGAGTCCATGAGGAATTTAACTTGAATTTAAGATGCTTAATTTTCATTAAACTTTCTATCTCAAGCTAGTCTTTAAACAAACTGGAAGTTAAATGACACTGGGATTTTAAGTGAATACTTTCTGAGCTGCTTTATCAAGTAATTGAATTAAAGCTTTCTTCCAGTCAGAAAGCTTCCTGGGATTTATTTTTGTCTTCTCACAAACATTTTTAGTTTTGCTAGGACAAAAATAAGACTCACTTTTGTAAACAGACTTGTCATTAGGACTACCTGGCTTATCTATGACAATAATGAGTGCTCCATTTTAGGATTGCCTCCATAATAAAAGTAGCTATGATTTGCAGGGATGGTGCAGTTTGCATCTTCCCCAGGGAACAACGGAGCTAATGTGGAGTTTTATTGCTTTGGTTTTGACACCATTTTTAACATGAAGAAAGCAAAAAACAGATTTGTGATTAACGACTTCCATTTCCTTTGTTTGCTTACTTTTGTCAGGTTTTCCTCCAGGGCATGGTGAGAATCTTTCCAGTATGACACTAATAGAACACTCACATCCCTGAAATTGCGTCGCATAAACAATTATGTGTAATTCAGTCCATGGCTTCCTCAAAGGGTAGAGGATTTGGTTCCTGACTCTAAAACATTTTCTCCTTCATATCTACCAACACAAAAAAGGATAAGAGGAGACTTCATCAAATCCTCATGCTACCCTACAACGGAAAAAAAGATCTCATTCTTTAACATAATGGACAAGGACAAAAGGGAATTGGTTGCTAGGAGCTGTAGAGCTTTTCACCCCAAATAATTTTTAGCAACTTTATCAACTATGAAATACAGTTTATTTTGTTTGCCACAACCTAGAGAAGCAAATGTTTTCTTTGTTTTTCACTTTTTTTTTTACTGTCTGCTTGTGAAATAGCATTACTCATAGAATCATTGAATGGTTTGGGTTAGAAGAGACCTTAGAGATCATCAAGATTCAACTCCCCTGCGTGGGCAGGGACACCTCCCACTAGACCAGGCTGCACAAAGCCTCATCTAACCTGGCCTAAAAAACCTCCAGGGAGGAGGCGTGCAAACCTCCCAGAACCTGTCTGAAAGGTCCATCCCCTTCACACATAAACAAAGAACTCAGGTGGTTTGAGAAGTACAGCCAGGTCTTCCAGCTGTGTGTTTTGTAGCAGCCATCTACAAATACTTTCATACACATAGACAACAGACATTACAGAGATCACTGACAAATAGGCATTAAAGTGAATACTGGCAAAAATTCTGTATACCTACATGCAGTCTAGATTTTCAATTTGAGACTGTTAATGTGCTCATCCTTCTTCAGAACTGAGCAACTTCTAGAAGAAGCTCAAGAATAAAATACAGTCAGTAGGATGAAATATTTTCAGTCATGAAGTCTTTCTGTTGCACCTAACCACTTGGGAATCTGCTGGATGAAAAATGTCATTGCCAGGAATAAAATAAAATAATATGACAACATGAGAAAATGATTGTTGTAAAAAGTTTACTCCCATCCATGAGAATGTAAGCTCTTGCTATCCCTGGTGGGGCTAAATTTGATAACCACTCTAACAGGTAATGTGAAAAAAAGCTGCATCATACCCACCAGTGTGAAGAAGTGATCTTCATGACACAGAGCCAGTGTGTCTGCAAACACTGATTTTTCAGCAAACGCTGAGTTCTCAAACTGACCTGCAGCTTCCTTATTTCTGGAGCTATTAGTATCCCCTCTATGGCTTAAAGGATATTTCCTGAAAATGTCCTTTTTACAATATTAGTCTACTAAGACTGGCATGAAATAAAACCTTGACAAGCAATCAAAGAATTAGTTACTTTCTAAAGGAGCTTCTCTAGAGAATTGGGTCAAAAGACTACTTCTAGCCTTGAACATTTGGAATACATGAAAGAAAGCTTTGTTTTAGAAGCTTAGATGTCTACACACAAAGTTGATAATTGTTTTCTCTTTTTTTCTGTTTATTGCTTTTGAAGAAATTCAGTCTGAGACCTGGGATGCATCAAAGAAAGATGTGTATTTGGATGAGCTTTGTTTGATGGCAGGAGCTTCTCCTTATTAAGTCATCAAAACAGCCTGGAGTGAGAAGGAAGCTGAAGCCTTCTGGAAAAGAGTACCAGGCATCACTGAGGACAATCACAGGGCACAGAAACTCAACTGCTTTTATGTTCTCTCTTTTTATGTGCACACAATTAGGGAGCTAGATGTCACATGTGTGAAGAGCCAAGGTGTCTGATCCAAAAACTCATCAAGTCAATATAAACATGCCCTTTGACTTCAAATAAGCTTGGGATAAGCCCTCAAAGATTTCAGCACTAATGAGTAAGAGGCTTTTCAATACCACTTGGATAATTTTCCAGGTGGGGGTGGTGGAGGACAGTTTCAAAAGCAGATCTGAGCTCTGTGTGTTGGTTATGATCCATCAGAGGGTATTTTCTTTGGTCAGGCAGTGACTGCTGACTGTTACCTTATACCTATCACAGTGCAATGCCTTTTGCACATTTACCACACATCTTGCTGCTGCAACAATCATTGTTTATGGCTTTTTCCATTTCAGAAAAGGTCTTAATTTGTATAGAGTGCTTGGTATTTCTCACAACCTACAAATACTGCCTATGGAACAAACACGGAAATGCTGCCTGTGACTGTTCTGTCTGTGTAAAAGGATTGGGCTAATCCGTAGGTTTTCTTTTCTGCATTTAAAAAGAATAAAAGGAACCACAAACTTTCACAGCAGCATTGCTGCATCAGAGTACTTATTTTTGTTGCATTCAAACCTGAGACAGCTCCACCTGTATCAGTCAATCCCAGGTTTCAAACCCAGTCCATTTTAGGGGCAAGTAATGAGAGTGCTCTGTGGTCCTGTGGGACTCTGCCCCTGCCTGCTCAGCTCTTATCCTGACTCCAGGATCTCCCTCACTTGCTGAGAAGCCACTGCTGCTGTCTGACAGCAGAGACTGATGTACAGATCCTGGAGTACATTTAATTTACTGGGAAGTAGACAGAGAGGAAAAGGAAGAGTAGGGCTGTAGAAGATGAGCCATGGAACAAGAGACAAACTCAGGTTGTGGCCTGAGCCATCCCTGTCACACCCTTTCTGTCCTTTTCTTTCATTCTTTTTCTTTGTTATGTCTAAACCAGACCCCTTTTGTATACTGATTTTCAATCTGTAATGCCATGTAATTAACAGAAATTGCTTTCTTCAAGTAATCTGGTTTTCTATACCACTGCATTGATTATAAGGCCAGAGATATCCCTGTATTATCTGATCCTATCTCCTCTATAACAGAGGTAAAAGGCCTTTCCTGAAGTGTTTGAGTAACAGCATCCTTGTAAATGGCACCTCTTCCTACTCCACTCTATTTTTTTATTTCTAAGATGCCAGGACTAGAAATATGTCACAATTCTTCAGAAATTTTACTCAAAATAATTATGTTCACTATAGAAGCAATGGATTTATTTTTTATACAAATCCAGTATAAATTCATATTTCATCCCCCAGTATCTAAGAAACCCTTGACTGAATATTGAAGTTATCTTGCAAGAGTTTTAGAACCTGATTCTCATCTCAGTGTCTGGAGAAAGAAGGAGGCAGGAGATCCAGGCTATGGGCCTGCCTTCCCTGGGAAGCCCTCATTGGCATAGTTTCACAGTTTTGTTCTTCACTTAAAAGTCTTATGTTTATTTTCTGATTTTGTTTTTGTTTTTCAGAGATAATCTCCATTATCACATTATTTCCTGTTCAACACTTTTTAATGCATGCATTATTTATCTTAGGAAGGTCCTTTATGCTCTTGTGTGAGTTCCAATTGTTATGGCTCCTTTTAATTTCCTTTAAGCCCCTTGGCCATTTTTCTGTTGGAGCATAGCTGGTTCCACTTAATAAAAGTTTTGCTATGCAGACACATGAAGCTTCTGTGCAACAGCTTTGAATCTCCAAACAAATAAGACTACTCTATCTGGTATATTTTGTACAGTCAAATTCAAAAGAGATGATGAAGCCTGAAGCATGGGAAAAATTGTGCTTAACTCTAGTACATACAACAAAAAATGAATTGGGGGTATACGTCTACAGAAAAACAAGCAATTTAATTTATCATTTCTTTTACTTTTGCCCAGTTTGGATGCTTGTCCATACTGGTGGTGAGGAACACAGATGTATCGTATGGACATATACTTGGTCTAGATAAATCCTGCTATACCTGGAAATCTTCATCAGAGGCACAATTAGCATTAAGAAAACTACATATCAAAGAAAAATGCTTCTCAAACTCATCTAAAGTCCACCCCAGAGAATTTTTCTCAACACTGCTTCCAAAGAATACTGTTGCCTAAATGTTGGATATTTTTCAAGCAAATGGTACTGTTTGACAATACCAACAGTAATTTCAAATGTTTTCTCCTGTGTAATTTCTTTTTTTCTACAGTTTATCATATCAAAACAGTTAAGTAGAGAAAACAGCCATGACTTTTCAATTAAACCAGAACTTTGTTTTCTCTCATTTATTTGTTGCCTCTAATCATGACACAATAAAGTCAAGTATTTAGGAAAAGGCCCTCCTTTTCATTGCGTGTAACATCATTAGGGACTGTGTGATTTGGATTTCCATGTCTGAATAGAAATAATTAGAAAATATGATTCAAGTATTTTATGTCTGGGAAAGATGCTGGGATAAATTCAGCCTTTCTCTGAATGAAGCAAGGACAATTAAATGGAGTAAAGGGCTTAAAAGCAGCCTAGAAAGCTGTATCCAAATGAGTACACAGGACAAGAAAATGGAGGCTTCTAGGATATGGCAGAAGACAAACCAAGAGAGGGTCCCTGCCTGATATGCTGAGAGGTTCATCTGCTACTGCTCCTGCATGCCCATCAAGAACTGCAGTAAATATAAGCTCTTCACATGGTATCTGCATGGGGTTAACAAGGAACAAACCATGGTAAGTATCATACCCACCCAGTTAATGTCATCAAGCTTATCCAGAGGCACAGGTATTTTGAGAAGAACAAGGATTCATTTTGGCTTCCATTGGTGCTCTAAGACTCACAGGTAGGGAAGTAATTGAGGGGCTCACTAATGGTGAAGGTACTTCCTATGGAGAGATTATTTATTAGAATAAATAATCACATTTGCTCAGTTCCTGGGGTAAAACTTATATATACCCTGAGCTTTTTAACAGCCATATGAATGCCTGTGAATGAGGAACCAGCCAGAGTGCAACATATTGCTGTGAAGCATCTATTGCTTAACTAAATGTGTGCAAATTTGGAGCTTACATTTATGTTCTCCAAATCCACATCTAAAATATTGTTATAGGTTCCTAAAGCCAGAAAACTGAATGTATATTCTTTGCTCACTGACAGAGGCCAAATTCAATTCAGTGTGTTCTTTATGATCTTTGAACACCATAGTCTTCTTGCACCAGAGCAGAACAAGAAAAATCTATCATACATCAAATCCCTGAGATTTCATCAGAAAGAAAAAGATCACAGCACTACTGAGAGCAACTTAAGTGCCAAAGTCAGGAAGAAAAGATCTCTCTATGGGAATCTTCAAAGCAGCTGCTTCTCCCCAGTGCCTTTATATGGAATTTAGGCATTTACTTTACAGGAACACCTTCACCAAGTACCTAAAATTTAGGTGCAAATTAGGCACCTGCTTCCTACATACGATGCACTGCTGACGTGTAAGGCATTAAATAAACCAGCCTGGAGGATGTACAAAACACATGAATATAAAACTAGTCAGATTATGTATGTTACAGCTGTATACACACACCCCAAAGACAAAACTGACTACAGCACAAATGCTCATGGAAGCCAGAAATATGAACTCTCACATTTGGAGTTAGGCTGGACATGAATCTCCCCACCCTTCACATGGCATGGGTAACAGTAAAGCCCTTCACAGTGCTATCAGATATTCATTAAGTCCAGAGAAAACAGAAAGGTCTGAACTACAGGACTCTACCCTGCTCTCTCATGTTCAGCCCTAGTGACTTTTTAAAGATATCCAAATACAGATACTGGAGTAGGAATGGAGGAACATGCCTCAAGGCTACCAAAATGTTCTCAGTAATAGGTTAAAAATGGGTAGCATTTAAAATGTCTGATTTTCCCTTTGATAATCTCCTGGTAATTTCCTAAAACAGTTTCAGATTTTACTCATTTTCAGCTTTAAAGTGCCACAAATGATTAAAAGAAACAACAACAACAAAAAATAAACACACACCCAGATGGTAACTATTATCTGAGCCAGAAAATAGAGACAAATACATCCACTTAGGGCAAACTAACATATTGTATTATATCACTATGATGTACTGTAATGGGATATGATTTACATTAAAACTTGTTGTGAATTAGAGATTTAACTTATGGCCTTTCTCCACAAATTAGAACAACAAACAAGAACATGAAAATAAGCTCTAATATAGGCATGCATCCCATCACCATTTGCTAGATTATTTCAAGACCAAAAGCTATGGATAAAATATTCAAAAGTGCAGTTCTGTAAAACATAGTGCAGTTCTGCAAATCACATTCCAGAAATGTGATTTAAGTGAAAATCCTGAATCCTTGCAATCAGCAAAGATTTTATGGCAATCTTCCCAAGAATTGGGATGTTTTAGGCGAGATTTTGACTACAAAACACTCCAGAACCATTAGGCAGATGGTGTGACCAGGGCTTATTATGTTAAATGTAATGGTCCCACTTGTGCTCCTCCATCTGTTTGTGCTACCCACCTCTTGTCTTAGATCATAACCTCCTAAGATACCTATTTTAGGGACAATCTTTTAGCTATGGATGTTGAAGCATCCTGCAGAAAAGGTGCCAATGCTTTGGGCTTTCCTTTTTTAACACAACTGAGCTAAACAGATAAACAACTTGTCAGGGATGAGTTTGTCACATTTATTCTCTGTAGCAAATTGTACTTGTAATTGGATAGGGTTCTTTTCCCTGCATGCTATCATCTGATTTGTAACGTGGTGCACCTTTTAAGCACTGCAGAATCTCTTGCTGAGACAGGTGCATTTTATGATGGATACTACAGAAACATACACATAAACACAACACACTTCAGTTCCCTAATTTATATAACTGCTTCCTACAAAGAACCTAGTTCTGAAAGTTGCTCTGAGAGGAAGGATGACACAGTGAGTGGATTCAAAAGACTTGAGTTTTCTTCTCCCTAAGTGACTTGTGAGAACCAAGACCATCTCTATGTGCCAACGTTCTCTAAATAACAAAATAAAAGGGCAATGTTTTCTATCCCGATTAATGTGCAGTCAACTTTACCCAGTGGTGCCTTAGCAGGTCTGCAAGAATGAAAAAAACTTCCTGTTCAAATCTGTCTAGAAACAATCACTGAGATAATGGAAGGCATTATCCCTTCTCCCTGCTGATGTGTGTGAGTGTGCCTGCTCCAAAGCTGGAGACTGGGAGTGGAATGATGAATACCCACCTCCAAAGTTAAAATGATCCTGTTCTTTCCTGCTCTGCTGCAAAAAAGAAAAAACAAAACCAAACACAACAACAACAACAAAAAAAAAAAGTTTGAGTCAGAACTGATAAGCAATTACAAATGTAGCACCTCCAGCAGTACTTGAGGCAATGTTAATCTTGCTGCCGTGGGTACCAGCATGAAGCCTGGATCCTCACCCACATGGTGAGCCACAGATGACATTTATCCTGCTGCATCTCCTCTGTTTTTGTTACAAGCTACTGTGATTAAGGCTAGAACTGCGTCCTGACTTGTGCCATGGTGGCAGCTCTGTTTACAGCACAGACTGACCTTTCCTTGCTGACTGAAGAAACATGAATGATGTATCTGTAAATGTTAGGCTTTTCATTTTTCAGAGAAAAAAAAAAGAAAAAAAAAAGAAAAAAAAAGGAATGTTATTATCTAGCCACTAACAATAGAAAAGTAGGAGCTGAAAAAAGTTAAAAAAAAAAATAAAATTAGCTGCTTGTTTCTCCTTTGCTTGAGAGGAGATTCTGAGATTCTCACATCCAGAAGTTGTTGCTGAAGTGAAGATGGGGAGAAGAATAAAGTGATGTGCAGAGAAGAGAGAATGAGATCCCATCCAGGACACAAGAATCAGTTACCCAGCCTGATGTGACCACTCTGCTTAGGGAAACAGCAGAGAGAGCTGCCATATTTTTTTTTTTTTTTTTTAAATTCTGGAATTTGTGCTCACTGCCAAAGGAAAATAAGAGAAACTACTATGAGACAGAGATTAACAGTGTTATGAGAAGTAGCCAGCAATGGAATGTCAGAGAAAACAGTAAAGGGAAGCAGAGTACGTCAAGGAGAGATGGCTTATGACGTCACCATGGTTTATTCTGCAGGAAAGGAGAAGATGAGTTTTGTAATATTTGGGGTCAGGCACTACTGAGGTAGGAAGCAAAGCCACAGCAGTGACTCAAAGAATGTTACACTCTTCTGTGAAAACCAGAACTTCTCACTCATTTCATAATGCCAAATACGTTTTTAGCAATTACCCTACAGGCTCATTTCTCCCTCATTTGCAACTGCCTAATATGCTTTTAGCAACTGCAGCTAACCCGAAATTAAAATAGCAGAATAAAGAAGGCAGAAATTTTTCTTGCTGCTGTTTTAAGCATTTTGTCCCATTGGGTTTAAATGAATCATATTGTTTACTACAGCCTTGAGTTTTAGTCCTCTGTTTTATACTCCAGCTGGAAGTGGGAAGGCTAACTAGCACTGTGCCCCGTTACCTCATGGGGTTAGGAGAGTATGCAACACCTGAAAAGAGATGGAAAACATGGGTGGGAAGTCAGAAAGACCTGCCACGAGGATTTCTCCTTTGCTGGTGTGTTCAGAGGGACAATTACTGCTCAGCAGAGCAATGAAAACCCCCAGCCTCTGCCAGCATGGAACCTGCTGGCCCCAGGTATGAATGTGGATATTGTCACCACCCCATGGCATCAATGTTACACCTGCTACAGGAAATTAAAAGGATGAAACCCACATAAAATTCATCTCTCACACAGCTTCAGCTGCAAGCTCTTACTTTCCCCCATAACCAACACAAGAGGTTTCTGAAGGGTTATGAGGGATGTGCCATGATGAACAAGCTGCCAGCTACACGTCCACTAGGAAGCATCTGTGCCAAAGAGCTAAAGAAAACCAAACAGAAAGTAAAGAGATTCTGAAAAACAGACAGGGATATCAACATGATATAAAAATACCAGACGTAACTGAGAAGAGCAAACAGGATTTAATGTATGCAAGGCTTGTTGGTGCTGTATAAGTGCCTTGTTCTGTTCCATTCTGGTGTTATTGCAGGGTCAAGCATATTCCGTGTCCTTTATAATCAAGTTGTCAATATACAGTCTTGACGCTATACATTGATTTTCTGCCACAAAAAAGAGGAAGTTATTCTGTTGTGTTCAGCAATGTCGCAACAACTTAATATTTCTGAGACCACAATATTCAGTATTGCCACAAAAGACAGGGCATCTTCCTGGCCCCACACATTTTATCTGCAGTTTTTATGCATGCAAGTTCTTTACAAACATTTCGACAATATAATGTAGCAATGTATTTATTGGCAACTGGAAATCTGTGAAGTTTCAGTTTGCACCAATAAACAAGTCATGCAAATTTCTGTGGAGAGAAGGGAAAAAGGCAATCACCCTGAAATCCTCTTCAAGAAGGTATGAAAATGTTAGGACTTGACTAAAAAAACTGTTCAAAAAACAATTGTTTGCAACAAAATATTTAGCACTTACATACTTCCTTCTCTCTTCACAAAGAGATCAGATTGAGCCTCTCAGTGCCTCAGTGAAGAAGGGTTACATGACTTGCCCAAAACAGTATATAATGCAGCTAAGGAGACCTGCACTTTTCAGTCCCATTTTTTCATATTAAACATATTCTTGTCTCAACAACTTCCCCAACTCTTTTTAGCCATCAGCTGGGATGATACAAAGGCTCTTCTACCTGAACTCCCAGGTACTTAAAAAGAAAATGAATGGCCATAATGCTTTTTCTAAGGAAACTTAAATGTTAGAAAAAGCAAATGTTGTCAGAACTGTTCTACAAGCATAAAAATCCCGCAATCATAATTGTCAGGTGTATCTCTTTATTCTGTGTTCAAGTAGTATTTGTCAAGAAATAAGTTACAAATTATGTGAAGATGTATGCAGCAGGAATGGAGGCCAAGGGCTGAGCTCACACAATGCCAACGCTCTTTCATTACAGGATATTGATTCAGTAAGATATGAGCCCATATTATCTGAAAACAGAGTAAATAGAAAGCTGGAAGGAGTTCTACCAGCCACCTCCCTCACAGGTGGTACCCACAACACAGCCTCCCCATGGTGTACATTTCTCATTAGTTTCTGAGGGTCTCCTAAGACAATTCAAAACACTGCCAAGCAGCCCAACCCAGTGCTTACCTGTATCTGTCACCAGAAAGATTTTCCCACCAGCTGACTTAAAACTCCTCTTTCTGCATCACTTTCCAGACGGGGAGCTCCTCTTTTAGATTTGTGCATTTGGGTGTATTCTTCTTTCCTACTTCCACTTCTACTTAGAGAACTGGTTTACACTGATAAATAGCAACCCACTGAATGCAGCCTTGAGGGCTTCCTCTTCTCCCTGCTCATGGACACCCACCCACACTGCCACTGTGTGTGCCACTAAAGCATGCAGGGAACAGCCTTGATTCATCTAAAACCTCATCCTAAGCTGCCCTCTAAACTCGACCACACTTCCCTGGTTTGCTTAGGAAACTGTTAGATATAAAAAATAGATCATATAAAAAATATAATTCAATTCCCAACATGATACCTTCACCACCTCCTTCTCACCTTTTGGATGGTTTCTGATACCCTGCTACCTGCCAGCAGAATCAACTGATTTCTTTGACAATGAAAACTAGTGAAGTAACTTTAAATTACTTTCAGTGAATGGTATCTTATCACACTAAAAATTTGCTTTTTTCAACTTCATTTGCTAGCCTGAAAGTTTATTATTTGCTAACACCTCCTCCTTTGGGAACTGGCTGGCTCACAGTCCTCTTAAAAGGATCCTGTAGGTTGTGTGGTCCTTTTTTCCAAAATAAACATGGAAAATGTTTGAACAAGAGCCACAGAAGAGTAAGATCCATCTTTTGAACAAGATTCAGCAAAAATGTTCCAAGTGATTACAACGTATTTCAGAGACATTTAGTGGCCAGTTCTACTTGCCTTATGGCTAAACTTCAACATCTACTTTTGAAACAGGAAAATTTCAGATCACAGCTTTTTAGAATTTTGCTGAATTATGAAAAAAGCTGGAAAGCAACCCAAAACAAAACAGGTGGGAATATCCATATATTTTTTCTTCATAAAACAGGACCACACATGGGTAGCATGGGATATGTGACCCCTTGAATTACCAATGAGCAATATTAAAGATGTGCTGTTTCCCCTGGAGCTGTTCTGTTCCAAGCAGGAGGATGCTGGTCCCCAGGTCCCAAGTTACCCATCCTGTCCTCCCCCAGCACATTTCTCATGCAGTTTTCTGGCCTAAGCTGCAGTTTGATCACATTTCCATTAGGCATCACTGATTGTGAATACCCACGCATGCTGAGCGGCACATTAAAACTACTTTTTAATGTCTCACATAAAATTTGCCTTCAATATCAAACAAGACATTAAAGATCCATTATTTCTCCATACCAGCTAAAGACTTTTTAATGAGATTAATTACAAGAAAAGAAGAACCTATTTTTTCAGAAGATCAGTTGAATAACACAATGCCTAATGTTTAGCAACTTTAAATAGCGTCTCATATCCGAGATTTGAAAAATGCCTGTGAATATTTATAGTATTTCAACTTGTCAAAGTGGACACATTCTAAACCTTCTACAAATAAAACTGCCCATTTTTCTATAACATCCCTCTAAGAAACCTATATGCACCTTGAATGGGAGATTATCTGGTTGTGTAGAAACAGCCACCGTGATCTATATTTAAAACCTGAGGAAAACCAGAAATTATCAGTATTAACCTCTCTTGTTTTGCTTGCAGGAAACAGTAAAAAAAAAAAAGTATTTTAAAATGGCTTTTTCAACCAATGACTCTGTCATGATGGTGACAGTCTTCCCACATAAAGATCAAGGAAACAACACCAAAAATTAGCTATCTAGATTATTAAAATCCCAACCTTGTTTCTCACTAAAGGTTAATGTCTAGGACAAGAAAACATAGACATACTTCTATATAAGCCTAAAGGTAAAAGACAAAGGGAAGTTCCAAGTGGATATTCTTCCAGCTAGAAAAAGCAGTTGCAGATCAGTGAAGGCATAAAGACTTTTTTTTTTTTTCTACTGTTATATTTATTAATATAAACATTTTTTATTTGCATGAAGATTTCTAATTTTGCAGGAGATTCTAAGGAAGTTATTAACGTTGAAGGCCCAGGATAAATCAAACACCAGTGCATAGGAAGCTTCATGTGAACCAGCACAAGAGGACCACAATTCCTGGGTAAAAAGATCAGACCAACAAACCAGAAAATGTGGCTACCCTGGCAGCTCTTATTGAGATACAGAGCTGAAAATCAAGTTATATAAGGAAGATAAATGACAATACTGAAATACAGTATGAAGGCAGGAAGCACCAATTCAGATTAATCTCTGCAAACAAATGTGTACCTGTCCTCCAATGTGAAAGAACAGCACAGCTCTTTCTGGGGTGCTTGTGACACAGCCAGAGGTGATGGGCCCATTGGACTCCCTGGTACCTACACTGAGTGATGGAAATGCATTTCTCAACATATGTAACTGTTTCTCCCAAGTATTTCAAAGATAAAATACATTCAGGAAACTTCTAATAGCGCTTCAGTATAAGCAAAGAAAAAAACTCCAACACACTCCCCTAATCTCACAAATTTTCATCTGAGGTTCTGAGGTTTTTAAGCCAAATGAAAGAAAGTCACAACTACTGTCATTCTCTCTTCCCCTTCCCTAATCACAGGGAACTGCAAAGCTCACAATTCAATCACAAGAACTGGCAAACCTGGAGATATTTACAACATTATGGATTACATTACGTCTCAGAGATTTAAACCCCTGGGAGAGGCAAGGATTCCACTGGCTAAGGACATCATGGTGACCTTAATTCAAGAGAAAGGACAGTGCCAAGGTTGACAGACCTCCAAATTTAAAACTAGCCCAGAAAATACATTTTTCAAATGTCCTCCTGATTCTGGAAAAAACTATCAGTCTGACAAAGCAAGGACTGCAAGATTATTAAAGTGCCAACTACAATTTATGCCCAAGATACCAAGTTGGCCATCTCTTATGTTACATACTGCCAAGGCTTTGGCTCAACCATTCTTCAGGCCCCCCCCCAATTTTGTTCTGATTGAGGTCAGTTCTCACACCAAGGTCTCCAACAGCAGAGTCCCACCCTTGATCATATTCACCAGCTTCTTGTGGCTTTCTTCTCAAAAAATTCAGTGTAAGATCAAGCCAGACAGCCTATTTTAATTTTCTTTCTTGATTAATGTCCCACTGATGTGATCTGGGTAGTTGCAAGAACATCTGCTACAAGAACAGACTTGCAGTAATTTCTGCTTACTGCTGCATGGTGGCATCTACATGCACTGAATGTTATATGTGCTTGGTGCACAGCAGAGCTGACATGAAATGGGACACATTAAGGAAGCCAACCTCAATATGGTCCTCTTGAGAGGTGGGAAATGGGCTCAAGCCTTGCTGTAGCCTGGCTAAGGGGCAGATGCAAATCAAGCCCTCTGCTTTTCAAAAGGAAGCCTGAACTCCCACGTGGCTGCAATTCACTCAGCACAGCTGCTGGGATGGAAATATTTTTACTATTCATTGGGAAAGAGAATACGAAGATGTGAATAATGCCATGATGAGGATACCCCCCCTTGCATCATGAGCCCAGAGGCAGGGATCATCCACTCCGGAGGAGGAGAAGATTGAGTGCATGAGGCTGACTGCTCACAGGGGGACAGATCCAGGCTGCTGCAGGAAGGACAGGGATGGCACCCCTGGTCAGTGTCACCCTGGGTGAAGACTTGAATGTCTGAGCTATCAGGTTAAAGAGGAAGCATGTACTTCATTCCCCAGCTAAGCCTCCCTTTCTCCCCCACTTTCCTTCAAAGGTATATGCTTTATTTTGGGTGCACTGGACTCCTTCATTTGACACTAAACCCTCATTCTTCCTGTACATTATTTTCCTCTCCATTTTACTGCTGCCATGTTGATTGGAAGAAACAAACCTGGCGCTGTTTTAGTCATCTGCGAGCATTTAAAATTATATCAGTGATGATTTTTTCCTATTTGGCAGTCTAATAGACAGATCAATTATTTGCTGAGCCCTAATTTCAAAACCACCCACTCTACAAACTGCAGGTTAGGACAGTAAGAGTTTATTCTGCCATCAGCTTCTGTGCAAGAGAAGGATTCTTCTGTATCACAATAATACGCTGGTGGCTCTTGGGCAGGGAAGGGAGTGTGATGTGCAGACATGCTCATGAACACAAACAAACCCAGAGCCCTTGGGTGGTGGTGTTGGTTGCTCACCTCACAAATTAGTTACTATTTTAACCATGCAATGTCCCTTGGAGAGTGAATTTTTTTTCTGTATTGAAATATCCTGCTTGATCAAGAAGAGCAGACGAGACAGGCAGAAATACAGGATGTTAAAATAGGCACTCGGGCATCCAGAGAAACACAATACCAGTACTGCAGGTTTATGAAATCCTTTCTTTCAAGCCCCTTCAGAGCTCTGCTTCCACACACACTTCCCCTGCAAATACAGACACTTTTGTATTAAGATCAGCAGATTCATGGGGGAATGAACCAGAAGGCTGTCTGGTACTACCACAGCATACCCTGTTCTAGTACTCCTGTGATGGTGCTTTGCTGATATCCACAAACCCCCTAATTTCACTGACAGTTACCCCAGCTCCTAAAACCCCCCATTTTGCTTTCTTTTACCCCTGTTAGGCAAAAACCCCAGGATGTCTCATGAAACTCAAACAGTGGAAAAAGGAGACATCTCTGAGCCAGGAAGGAGACAAGGAGGAAGCAAATAGCTTGTGGCCAATGTGTCCCTGCATTGATCAATGCCCTATCATTCAAGGAGTTTGGACATGGCTCTGGTAAGAACAGCATAAAACCCATTGGGAGAGCAGCTATGTACTGCTCACTTAGTTTAGTTCTGCTTGACTCAGCTTCTCCCCTCACTGGGATGGTGTAAAAGCCCCCATGTCCAGAGTAGGTTCAGTTCCTATCAGCTGCATCAGCCTTCTGCTCCTCACCTCACTCTCCATCTCACCCCGTGTTCAGCCTTAGAAAGTGTCATTAGAGACCGTAATGCCATCTCAATCAGAAGAAATTCCACACTCCCCAGGAACATTCCCTGTAGGAAATCTGTAGCTGAATTTTAGCCCAATTTTGTGCACGAGGGAGCTCTCACACACTGGAGAAAGCAATCACCCAAGCTTAATGGAGGTACTGCAAAAAATAATTTAAAATGCAGGGAAGAGAGCAAGGAGAAGCAGTCCTCAACTGTGAAAAGTTTGGGTTTATTTTCCAATTTTACTATAGGATGCAGCAGATGAATCCAGTGCTATTATTTATTGAGAAGTGTCCCATGTGCATGGTAGGGCTTTGCACACAAATGAGACAGTGTCTGCTCCAAGCTGAGACACAAACAGTTTGACATCTGAATACACCAGAGACAAACTCTCCGTGAAGCGGTGTGGATATTTTCAGAGATCATTGCTGGAAGTCTTGAGGGAAATGTGGTGTTTGCAGGCAGAAGGCGTTTCATAGAGAGAGGCATTTCTTACTGAATACATAGGACAAAGGAGTTTCAGCAGTAAACAGGACACAAAACAGGCAAGCAGAACACAGATCTGTGAAAAAGGCAAAATATGAGTATGAAGTTATTAATAGAGCGAAGTTAGGAAAGAAATGTAATGATCTCTGAACAGAGGGCAGGGTTGACGTAGAGACTGAAGAAAGTCAGTGTAACTAAACTGAAGTGGTGGCTGATGAACAGAGCTCTGTTCAGACCTGCTGTCACCCACAAGCCAAGTGTGTGATGCCTGAACACCACCTCAAGACCTCCATGACAAGAGGCTGGTAGGCTTTGCCTATTCATGAAGCTGTAACAGCCATGGCTGGGGCACCACATGAGAACATGGGTTTTATCATGAACCCCAGTACAGTTTAGAAACCCCCCGGAGACCAGGATTTCATCAGCATCACCTATATTTATAGAGTTATATGGAATATGGTCTAAGAGCCCTCCATCACTACTTGGCCCACAGTGGATCTGCCCACCTTGAAGCAGTTAGCCCATGACCAGGAGGCATTAAGGTTGCAAAATTCTACAGTGCAATGTAGTAAAGATGGTGATGGAAAATGCATCCACATCTCTACTTAGGGCCTCGATGCCTCTCCACTCAGAAGAGCTCTGTGCCAAGCACTGACCATCCCATGTCACAGGAATGACTGAAGCCCGAGCTTGTGTCCATGCCCTGAGCTTTTGGTGAACTGCAGGCAAAGTAACCACAATGGCAAGGAGTCCAAGGATGCTGTGTAGGTTCACCCTTTCCTCGGGGAAAACAAGGTTCCAAACACAGCTGCTGGGTGGTCTCCACAGACATGTTATGCAGAATCAGGGCTATTTTAGTGTCTCACAGCACCTTAGCCAAAGCTGGAGTGGTGAGTTAAGTGAAGAAGCAAGTGCCACCTGGAAACTGCACAAGCAGGAATAGAAAAACTGCATTACGAGTGACAGTGTAATGCTGATGGCTTAATATCCCCCATGTGAGACAGACAAAAAGACACTGTGCTGCTTCCTGGAGCTCTGCAATTGCAAAAGCAGAAATTCGTGAGATAGTCACTTCTCAGCACCCTTCAAATTGTGTATGTAAGGATACACATTGCCCTCACCAGACCCCAACTGCTGCAAAATACTTCTTCCCCAAACAGCAACTTACAAAATTGAGAGGCATCAGTACAACCCCACCACATCGAGGATTCCCTCTGACTGCCTACAGGGGCTGCTACAACAGCACAGCCTGTATGGCCATCACCCCTGACCGACACCATGGGGGAATACTGAGACATGGTTCCTGCTGTCCACACTAGGATCAGGTTCCTTAAGGACAGAGCAAAACCCTTTCCATTTTGGAAGTACAGGGCACTTGCAGAGGAGGGAAATTCTGTGCAAGGTTAAGTTGTTTGCCCCAGGTCACAGAAGGCAGCAGCGTGAGGAGCCAGCAAGTGCCACAAACTGCCTGCTGACTCCTTGGCCTCCAAGTCAGACCACCCATTGTTTCCCCAAAGAAGCTACTTCTGTAATTGCTTCTTTCCAGTAAACTTCTTGCTAACTCTCTAAAAAGTAACTCCCACAACTAGTTGGATTTGACAGGCCCTGACGTGGCACCAGCGTGAGGGAAAGTGGGGGCAGCTCCCTGACAGCCATTGCCATCCACAGGGGACCCCCTGTTTACAGGATGCACTAACAACAACCCAGTCTCTTTAACCCCATAAAACTGAAACTAAAGCACAGGAAAAGAGTACAGAAAATTCTTCTCTCAGCAGTGAACTCCCTTGGAAATGCATGTAGTCTCAGCTCCCATTTGAATTTGGCTGGTGTGTTTAGCAGCCATAATGCATACAAATGCACTTTGCTGGAGAAATGCAGCATAAACAATCAGCTCATCAGGCTGTACTGGAATGGGCTATACCATTAAGTTCTTTCAATTAGCAATTCTGCTCTGCCTGTGCAGTGTGCTCAGGCTCCCTCAGCTTACCTCATTGTCTCCAGGGCTCTGAAGGTTGCAGCCATGGACGGGTATGGGGCTTCAACCTGAAGAGCTGCTTGCTACTTCCAAGCAACCAACGAAACCAAGGGTGGAAAGCCTCACAAACCAACCCCCAGCCACAATCCACCTCAGCGAGCTGTGTACTACAGGCTTTGGAAGAAACTGTTCTTTGGGGTAAAAAACCGAAGTGCACGTTCCTTCCCCTCTATTTCAGCAGCAAAGGTTGCACACCACAGAGGGACCTTTTGTTTATTTTTGCTGGGCTCTCCCTTCCTATGGGAGACAATCTTTGATTGATAGAGGCAATTCCTAAATGTCAATATGTCCTTTCAAATGCATGGCCTACTCCAGTGTCAATACAATGAATTGACAGGACATCCGATATTAATGAGTATTGATGTGTGAACATGCACTCACACACAGTGAGGGTGGAAATCTGAAGGCATGAAGCTTTGAATAAATGTGACACAGGAAAGAATAAATTGATATTTAACATGGAGAGAAATTATTATGGGCCTTGTATCTTGCTACATCAGGAAGACCTAAAAAGCATTACAATCCAAGAGTGACTTTCCTCTTTGTACAGGTGGAAAAGGATATGTAAAAGAAGGAAGAAGAGGAGCAGAAGGCTTCTGGGTCACCAAGAGGCAGGGAAGGGGAGTTTTGTACTTTTTGGAGTGTGGAAACAACCTAAGCATCACTGCTGTGTCTGGCAGCAGAAACAGCTACCAGGCTGAGCATATCATCCTTACACAGAGTTCAGGACTGCTACTGCACAAAAATAATGAAGCCAAGAAAAAGGGGAAAGGAAGTATAAATGAGCTGTACAAAATAGAACTCTTGGGCTAAAAATATCCATGTTGGAGGGGAAAAAGAGAGAACAGAAAGGATATAAAGGAAGACAAATGGACACAACCAGGATTTTATATCTCATCTGACAAGCAGATCCAACAATAATCATTCAATACACCCAAGGATAGGGCATCCAACAGGAATGGGTTTTCCTATAAGCTCAAAAATCACACACATAAAAAGCTTGAACCCCAAAACATGCACACATGCTAGCATGAGAAAGGCTCAGGCAAGACATCTCTCTTAAGGTTATGCAAAATTCACTTGCATTTTTCAGTTCACAAAAGAATTTAATCAGTCATCAGCCACATCCTTCCCTCTTCCTGGAATACATTAAGCTCCATGAGATGCATGGGATGTGAGGAAGGGAGGTTGTACTGTGGGATGGGGGCACCTGCTGCATGGATGTACTCCTGCAATGAGAAGCTAACTCTTTCCTTAATCAAACTACAACCACTGACTATAAAAACATGTACAGCAGTGATAAAATTGAACTTCTGTACTGCCAGCTTCATGTTTTCCCAAGAATGCTTGTTTTTATACAGTACTTTTTTCAGACTCTCAGAAGATATGATCCAAGAATTTGAAATCATTGCCATGCTGCCACCTGTAATAATCCTACATGTATCTCCAGCCTAGGGGTAGTTTGTGTTTTCCAGTGAGCCCTAGCTCTTGCTGTACAACCACTAATGAAGAACATGACTTTCATTACTTATGTCTAACTGCTTTGATTGAGAACTCAATCACTGAGGGCTGGAAACCCAGAAGGTAAACACCTGAGCTTCAGTTTCAGGGTGTGCTTGTAGCAGCACAACAAACAGTATCTTTCATTTTAATCCTCTGCATGTGTCAAAAGTATTTTTTCATCCCTTTTAACTATTTAAAATTTACCAGACCTACTCTGGGGGAAGAAGGGCTTCCAAGTTTCAGCAGCAACACCTCGGTATCCATGGAAAGGGATGTTTGCTTATCTGTGCTAAGAATTAATATGTGGATCTGACGTTAAATGCACATAGTTTAATGTGTCCTGAAATCTCTCCCTTCAAGACAAAACATTTTTGCTGTAGTTGGCTATTTGAAATATGAAGGGTTGGTCACAAATCCCATAAGGGGGACAAGACTATCACTTCAGAGAATTAATTTGAAATAGAGAGTCTTTTGTCAAACACTATTAAATGACCTCTGGGGCTAAGCCCCCCAAATCTAGAGTTAAAATAAAGCTTAAATAGATGTAATGAAATTCAAAGTAGGCTAGTTATGTATAAAATTCCCAAAGCTGCCTGTAGGAAGCATGAACCAAACCCCATGTGTATGCTAAACTCCTGCCATACTGACTGAAGCCCATGAGATGACAATGCTCCTCAATTTCAGCTGGGTGGATCCTGACCTCGGTTTTTATTTAGCAGTGAGATTTCTGTACTCACCAGGGACAGAAAGAAACAAAATAGAGAAGAGGAGCTCTCCTAATATACACAGCATACCTTATTCCTTATTTTATGGCTGTGCAACTGGAAGGAGAATAAGCTCTGATGCCCAGCAAAAACCTTCCATTCCTTCTCATTCTGCGACTTACTTTGTGCTGGGGAAAACATGGTCAAGAAGCTTGGCTGAATAACTATCTTCAAGTGCTTTCTGATCCTGCCACAGCGCTGCCTCCGCAGACCTCAAAATCCCTTTATGCATCATTTATAAATAAACCTATCCATTGCAAAAGGCACTGAGTACTGCCTCGGTTACACACTGGGAGCACACTGACCAGCTCCTGCCCTTCCGTCTTGACCTGGCGGTTAACTCAGAGATGCTGCTTGCCTGGAGCACTCTCCTCCACGCTCCATTTCACGCAGAGAGTAGAGAGAGAGCCAAGAGCTTTCGCTGGGGTTTGCTCTTTCCTTTCTCCATTTCTAGTGCATCGGGTGGGAAGAAGGACAACTGGGATTTGGGTTCACATGCCAGACCGTGAGCGAGTGTATTCCCGCAACGCCGCGGGAGTGTATGCGAGTGAAAATGAGATGGTGATGGATGTGACAAGGCATTTTTAGCCAGAGAAGCTGCTTCTGAATACATCCAAGTGCCTGCTGCATGGTGTTGCTTCTGCTTCTTTGAGTGAGCCATCCTACAGCTATGCTAGCTGGCGTGCACCTGTATTTACAAGGCAAACTTAGCAGGACATTAAAAGTCAGTGTCGGAGGAGAGAGAACAGGAAAGGACATGTTGCCCGGTTCTCAGCCTGTTCTTGCATAATTTTAATACTTTCCTGGAGGACTTAGGTGGCACGATGACTTCAAACTGTGGCCACCACTGTTAGCACAAATAATTAAGTACATAAACAACATTAGATACAATAGTGTTATCACGTACATAACCTCTTACCAGGGAACTGGAAATTTAAGCTGATGTTTTCTTTTGCAGTAGAGGTAGGAAGCCAAGACAACACGTTAGGTGGTGAAAGTTAGAAGGGAAAAAGAATTTTTTTCAAACACTTACTGCAGTGTGCCTACAATATTGTACAATAATAAACTGAAAATACAGACTTTATTTCCCTTTGGAATTCAAATGCTTGTACATCAATAGGGCACCTCTAATATCTAAGTAATAAGCATAGCTGCTCCGTAAGGACACTATTGAAACTCAAATTCCCTCAATACGATTTCAGATTGAGAGTGTGAGCTCAGGGAAAGAGAACTTTATTACATTTCATAAGGTTCTCGTAAGCATTTTCTGAATTTAAAGCTAAAACCACAGCCTCCAGTGGGAGAACGTTCCTGCGCTCTTCTCTAAATCTGCATTCATTTATCTGATATGCTGCCACTGGACAAAATAAAAATGGTTTTATTATTTCTGCAGACCTTGTACATTACATTGAAGAGTCCATGCAGGCTGAGAACAATGACCATGCAATATATATTTATAATGCAACTATTAAGATATTCTGATTTGTTCATTTCACTTTGCTACATATAAAGTACCAGAAAAGTTGATAAAAACTGTACGTTTTCCTTTTCTTCTTGATAGCATTTGCTACATTGCTTGAAGAATCCATGTACAGTGGGATTTGCTGGCCTTTGGATTAGGAATTATGCTAGCGAGCTGTATTGAAATGGGTACCCAAACTGTAGTAATTGAAAAGCTATTGTTTTTGAGTTATTGCTGGATAAGTGCAATATTTCTGTGCCTTCTCCAAGTTTAGGATTAAACAAATTAGGAGTTCAAAGCAAACAGACTCCCTTATCAAAGGACTGCCTAAATAAATACTATTGCATTTCATTCTGCTACCTCCAATTGCACTGCACCTCTTATTTGTTTATAGTATCCCTGGTTCAAACGGAAGAACCTCCATATCCAATTTAAAATGCTGAAGAGGTCACTTAGAATTGTTGACTGAACTCAGATCAAACCATAAAAGAGACTTTGTAATGAAATAAATATTTACTAATCAGATTATCTACCCCGAGCAACAATCTTTGTTGGGAGGCTGCCATTTCGTCCGCTTTTCCATCAACCCCGCGGCTTCTAATAAGCTGCGTTTTCATGGTTTTCTTAATATAGAACTGCTTGTCATTCAGCATGGTACAGTGTGCTGCTGTGCTCCGGGAGGGACGTGGTGCCCAGGGTGAGGGGAAGGCGAGGGGAAGGCGATGGAAAGGGGAAGGCTGACGGCGATGCCGTGGAGCCGTGCGGCTCTTTCTTCTCCCTGACGTGCCGGGGGCTGCAGGCAGAAACCAGCAGCAGTGGCACAGCTTCACGCTGGGGTTCAGCAGGACCCCCAGCACCCTGCAGCGTGTCTCTGAGGAGGTCAGGGCTCTGTATGAGCAATTGCCTTGGCTAAAACTTGTTAGGTTGTTTTAGAGATGCAAAGCAGAAAAAAAAAATGACAGTGGTTGAGCAACTCATTCTACCTGCGTGAGGATGCAAGTGTTGTTACCCACGTGTGGCACGGGCATGGGTTGTTAATTAGGGAAATGAACAAGAAAAAAAGTTTCACTAGGTGCATGTGGGATGATCCAGGTGATGCCAAGAACAAAATATGTTGAGAAAAATCAACCCTCGTTTGGGGGAGTTTGAGGAGATGGATTATCAAACCACAGAGTTGCTCTGCCACAACCAAGATGCCTGCTTTGCCAGTACAATTAAGTAAGATGCCTGTGCTCGTGAAACAGGGAGTAGAAAAATGGAAGTGCTTGTCTGTGCTTCTTTCTGATTACAGCTGTAAGAAGATACCTAATGTTTAGCACCAGTACCAGATCCAAAGTAAATTCATCTGCCCATTATAAGGCTGATCGCTTAAGTTGGAAGATGCAAAATACACCACCTGAAAATGTGTTAAGTCACAGACCTGCTAGAAAAATACTACCTACCAGAAAAATACTACCTACCAAGACACCTGCCAGTTCTTATTCCCCCTTCACAGCCCACACTGGCCTCATCCCTCCTCAGGAAGGTGGAGAGGCTCCTCCAAGCACGCAGTCCAATGCCCTCCAGAGATCCTTTGTCATGTTGCTGCTGAGCAAGCTATAATGTGACACTGCAAGGGGCAGGAGTGGGCTGGGTTGGTCCTTTCCATGGGCAGAGCTCACGGGCAGCAAGGCTCCAGGGGAACACTGCTGGGAGCTGCAAGGGACATGAGGATGGGCTGAAGGGATTTCAGTCTTAACCAGGAGAAAATTGCAAATCATGGTTCAGGATGACAAGAAGCATGGAAGCAAAACAGAGTGACAGCCAGACTTGCCCAGAGAAGTTCTGGATGCTCCTCCCTAGAAGTGTTTAAGGACAGGTTGGATGGGGCCTTGAGCAACCTGGTGTAGTGGAAGGTGTCTCTGCCCATGCAGGGAGGTTGGAATTTGATGTTCTTTATGGTCCCTTCTAACCCAAACTATTCTATGATTCTATGATTCACTCATAAATCTCTCCCTATCCAGGTAATTTACTAATTTATGCATCCATGATTACTAATTTCACGGAAATTTCTAAATCTAAATCTGTGAATTTTAATAATACCTCATAAACCAGCCACAGAATCAGTCAAGTAGGGTGAAGGCTATAATTGTGTCCTTAACTCACTATCACATGTGCAAAAAAATCCTACAAGCTCATCAGTGGTTAATCCACCCTATCAAAAGTGCCACAGTTCGGCGACAAAATTAGAAATACAAGTTTGTTATTTTAATGAGTCACTGACATCTGCTCCTTATTCTTAGCTTTCAGTCCTATTACCCCTCTCTGACATCACTGATTTTTTTATTTGGTTACTGCCCTTAGCACTGGCTCATACCTTTATGGTACTTTGACAGCATTTCTCCTCATTCATTATGTAACAATAACTTCTGCTTACCAAGCACATTTCCACACAACTAACTAAACTGAAAGCATGTCATAATGCTTAATGAAGTCCAAATGCTTCTCCTGGGAGGCAGGTGAATATCATCATCATTTTCTGGATGGGAAAGCAGATATTAAGTAATTTGCCAAGGTCACGCAAGCTGTCTGTGGCACAGGTTGGGAAAAAAATACTCTCGGAAGTCCTGACTATATGTTCCTGGATGTAAGTTATAACCTTAATCAGGTTAGGGTGTTCCAAATTCAGAGAAAATGCATAGGGATAGAACATGAAGACATGAACAGCCATGAAGAAGGTCCTGCAGTGGGGCCATCTCAACACCAGAAGGCTGTGAGCCTCCAGAATTTGCTGACAATTTTTCTTACCAGATAATGCTGAAACAAGACACTCCAGTGCCCTGCTTGGGAGCACAAAGGTCTTGAGATATTAACAGTGGATTTTTTTTTTTTCCTGAAGTCCTGCATTTCTCAGTCTCTTTTCAATTCCATGTTTTAAACAATGATGTTATTTAACACATGCCAGTATGAATAAGTTTATTCTTCCTTCTGATCTTCTCCTGTAAAAGGAGCTTGTGTTACAGACTGCCTGTAATTCATTAAGCCAAATTCCCTTCCATCTGGAGGCTTATACAGTTGTTGAAAAGCTGTCACTGTAACCTATTGTCACTGCAACTTTTTATGAACCAACCTACATTTTTATGTCAAAATTTATCTGAACAACTTTGCAGTACTTACTTTCAATTATTTCTATATCATCAGCCTTTAGGTAATGCAGCATTCAAGATAATACACTGGGATAAACTTCTCTCTCTGGCTCTGTTCATACTGAAAATAAATGTGGTTTCGTATTTTAACAAGAGCTACACAGGAGACACAGCTTCATGTGCACATCCCAGTGGATGCACAAACTAATGGCATTTATTGATTTCTCCTATCCCCAAATGAAACAATCATAAATAAATGCAATGGTCTATGTTCCAGGGAAAGAATGGCTGTAAAAAGGGAGCTCTTCTCAGTGAAAAAAATGAAATTAGACTGTCCTCATTTCATTTTACAAGAAAATTTACACATGCAAATTCCACATTCCAAAGGGCAGATACATAAAACAATGCCCAGAGGTAACAAGACCAAAGACAAACAGCAGCTGCTTTATTTGTCTCAAGCCACAATAAGACACTTTTTCCTCCTAGCATCTAACCCTCTCCCAGACCAACCTGAAATGTAGAAGGAGTAAAAAAAATAATAATCCAGTGTGCAAGGAGTCAAAACATTTTTAGTTCTCGCCAACGTGGGAAGGAACCTTACTGAATAAAATTCAGTAACCAGAACATGGCCCTGGTCCTAAAACTCTGTAATCAAGTCCTTCAGATCTTTCATGATAGCTTTACAACAGATTATGGCCTTGCCTATACTATAGGGTTGTACTGGCATAAGCTGTGCCAATATGACCAGGACTAATTCTGCAGCAAAGAGAAAGCCAGAACACTAACACAAAAACTAGAAACAACACAGAAATAGAGCTGACAGGGAGAAAAACACATTTTGGCAAGCCACTCTATTATAAAATTAGTCAAGGGTGTATACATGTTTGCAATATGGCTTTATACCAGCATCATTATGTTTATTTTAATAAAACAAAAATCACAACCTGAACTGGCATGGCTGAATCAGTGTAGTTTAAATCTTCAGTAACCCCTGAATTAAAATACTGTTTAAAGGGGTGGTGGGGGGAGAGGGGATGTCAGCATTTTTTTGAAAGCTCGGTGTTGTCCAACTGGAATAGTTTAAAAGGCAGGGCTGGAAAAGGAAGTGTCAGTTTTGAAAGCGACAAAGATCAACGTGTCTCCAATATGGGGTAACTGGCAGACTGCTGTGCAGTAAAATAAACCGTGACACATAACTGCTGAAGCAGTCTTGGGCCAAAACTCAGGAGCCTTACTCATCTTGCAATAAAACAAAACTGTCTAGTTGAAATGATGGAGAGGATCTGAGCTGAGTAGGAACAGTAAGGCTTGGCTCATGCAATATATATATATATATATATGTATGTTCTGTTGGTAGCTAGACTGCAGACCATACAAGTAATTTAAGGTTTTATCTCTTTGGTAGAAGTATGCATGTTTGGGTGGGGAACTGAAACAGATGGGATAAAAGCAATCACTTGTCAGGTCTTATGTTCAGAACACTATCTTTCTGAATATAGACAGACACCCTTCCCATGTACTGCATTTTCTTCTTGTAGTGCCTACCAGCCTATGGATAAAGGATGTACTGTGTGAAGTCCTAGGAGATGAACAGCAGGAGGACAGCCTCATGCCCCTGAATCTTTATTGAAAGGAAGGAGAAATGCTGTTTAATCAAATTCTGTCTACTGACTGTTGTAAAATGGTAGAACCATCTGCACGGAAAAAGCCAAAGCCCAGTGGCTCAAATCTTATTAAACTAAGCTGGACCACCCTGGAAGTGTTCAAGGCCAAGTTGGATTGGGTCTTGAGCAACCTGATTTAGTGAGAAGTGTCCCTGTCCATGGCAGTGGGGTTGGAACTAGATCTTTAATGTCCCTTCTAACCCAAACCATTCTGATTCTATGATAAATCAGAAATGGGATCAGCCTCTCGTGCTTGTCATGGTACTGCCTATGTGTTCAAAGGTCTTTAACCTTGTGCTCACTTGGGCTTAACTACTGTGGTTGTTGATCCACTTTAAATTCTGAACCTACAGATAAAATTTCAAGGACTGATTTGGCTACAGAAAGAAGAGGTGGGATTGTATTTGTACGGATGTGAGTACCAGCAGTGTGCACACCCTTCCTTTGGCCTCATGGTAGTTTCCCCACTGGGCAGACTCTCCCTCTCCACAGCTCTTGCCACTGGACATTCCGTGGGGCTGCTTAGTTTTTGCACTGAAAGAAGCAGTAATAGGGAAGGGACAAATATCTCACTGATCTCAAAACTGCATCTTCCTTGTGTCTCTTTTTAGGACTGACCTGCTCTCAATTATAGTCCTAAGAAGTTATGCTTCTTTGCATTTTAGCCATGCAGTTATTTGAAGAAGAGGATACTCAAAGTGGCACAAGTGGATTTTTCTCCTTTAAATCTCTAGCTAGGATATGCTGAGCAGTTTTCTTACCTTCTTGACATGCTGTAGCTTGCATGCTGTGATGTCCTTTCAGGTCCAATTTTCCTAACTCAGACTAACAACAAGACTGAGAGGATGTCAACAGGAGGAAGACAAACAGATTAAATCACCTATTTAATATCCTCCTGCTGAGCTCACCAGGTCTGAAATAGCAGTGTTTTATAACAGGTATAATCTCGATTTAAAGGCTACAAACTGTGTTCTCCATCAGAGATAAGTTCATGGTTCAATCTGGCACCATGGAAGGTGTATCTTGGAGGGAGCACATGGCCAGGAAGCTGACATAGGGGACAAGTAGCAGCATGAGGATGTATAATTGCTCTCTGTTAATACAGGGGGTAATCACAAAATGAGGTTGACTTAATAACAAATGGCCATGACCTGTCAGTGAAAACACCAGCAGAAAAATGAAATAAATGAATTCCGAAAGGGCTTCCTTAGACAGTGAAGGGGATCCAAACTTCTCCAGGTCTTTAGGGAGTGCCTCATACATTTATAAACCTACTTCAAATAACGTGATTCCCAACATATAAAGTTTAGATTCAAAGAGCAGAAAGATCCTTTCCAGGTCTGCATCTTAGGATGTGTGTAATATTGTCTGTTAAACCACTTTTAGACCAGTTTCTGTATAGATAAATGCAGGGCCAGGACCAAGGAATCAACTCCCTTTAGATGGTTTAATACTCTTAAATGCAGCAGGAACATCAGCTTAGTTCAACAGGTATATTTAGGATTATTCCTCAAGCCTTTTCCTCCTAGGCCATCTCACCACAGAATTTTTGCACAGTTTAAAATAAAAAGACATTACAACATTCCTATTTTAATTAGGGTAACTGATGTCCTGTGACCACAAAACCCACAGGTTTCTAGAGAATATGCAGACCTTTTTAGAAGTTTAAGGGAAAAAATCCAGCACAGGAGTTACATATGTTCTCTAGGGAAGGTCCTTTCTGGCAATTTAACTTCAAAAAACCAAGATCAAGACCGTAAAGGAGCACAAGGAAGCCATCATCCCACAGCCTTCTCAATGGAACTAACTTATCTCCAAACATATACAATTATTCTGCAGTATCTGAAGGGGATAATCAAAGAAAATAGAACAGAAAAATTAAAAAAAACCCACACTTTTTTTTTTTTTTTGCTTTAATGATGGGAAGATCAGAAATGGTAAGTATCTCTGGGATGACCCCTGAAGGCCAGGAGCTGCAGAGGGAGCTTTTTTTGCTACCATGAGGGAATCCTGCTCCTCTGACAGCTCAGACAGGCTGTAGAAAAAAAAGGTCCATTATGAAACGGATCTTTGCCTTTAGCAAATGCCTCCTTTAGAGGTATTTGCCTTTAGACTGAGTGCCTCCTTTATGTGTCCTCCACAACTGCCAAGTGGAGCTGCAGTCCTCACAGGGATGCTGGATATCAGGGGGAGAATCAACTGATGAAACGAAGCAGATGATTTACAATAGTACTGTTTTCTTGTTACACATGATGACCACTTATCAGGCTCTGGATGTTTTAAGGTGATTATGAATTACAGATTTTTTATCCTTGCATCCTCTCTTCAGTGGCTGCTGAGGGGTGAAGAAGTCTGCTATGGTGTGCAGGCTCTGTTAACATCTCTGAGTTTGGGTGAGATGCAAGTCTCCGTGATGCCACAGTTACACCTCTGCTCCAATGACCAAAGTCTTGGCTAAGACTGTGGGATAGGCTATGATGAGACTATTTTGGCTTCACCAGCATCCCCTGTCCTTTTGCTGCCCTGATTTTCAACTTCATTCCATGCAACCCATTGGAATCAGGCAGCCAAAATCAGCTGCCACCAGCCAGAGAGGTCATGAAGCACCAACTGCGAAGACATCTCAGCAGGCAAACACCTTCTGCTTGAAAGGCTCTCGTGATTCAGAGTAACTTCACTTCATGCACATGCAAGAGAAAATGCTATGACATTTAATTACGAGACAGGAATGGAGTAAATTCAGGAGGCTGGCAACAGATAACTTTGTGTTTTCTGCAGTTTGATTTCCTTGTGATGTCTCCACTGAGTACCTGCTGCAGGAAGACCAAGCTGATAATTCCCTAAAATACTCAGTCCATTGTGTGTGAACTTGCAGGATGGGACAGGATTTCTCCAAGTGGTTTCCAACAGGAAAAGCTGCCTAGTAGAAACTTATCTGAAATTGAATCATATCCTGAATTTTCAGAGGAGAGGGGCCTTCTTTCTTCCTGTCTCACAAGAGATATTCCAGGAGAAATGTGCAATAAACATAATTAACATTAATTTTCATGATTACCGAAGAGCTTATAAGAAGAATTACGTTTTACATAGGCTTATGAGCTAACCACTCTCCTTCTGAGTTACATCTGAAAGAGCTCAAATCTATTCATCTTCAGGGCATACCATAAACCCCATCAATTTGTCATGTAATTTTCACAGGGATGTGAAGCATGTTGAAACTTGGTTAATTATTGCTGCTAAACAACTCTCCTCCCTTCTCCTGTTTGGATGAAAGTTGTCATTGTTTTTGCTTGTTGTTGTTTTCTTTGCTCCAGCTTTTGCCTGCGATGCCTGCTGGTGTGCTTCAAACATTGAAGACATATTTTAAAATGTTGAAAGGAAACTAATAATCATAAATAAATAATTCTTTAATTTCTCCATGGAATTGTCCAGCAAAAAGCGAAAAATTGCTGAAGTAGTTGAAATGTACAAAATAAGACAGGAGAAGAAAAATGCTTTCTAGAATCTCCCTTCAGGCTCTGTTTCAATGACCCATTGCAAGAAAACCACAGAAACAAAAAGAGGAAGAGAAATCTGATTTTTTAATTTATACTGTTAGGGTGATCTACCCAAGTCAAAATTTAGGCTTGTTGTATGTGACAGAAAACAAACCAAAGCCCAAGATCCCTCCTGGCTTATGCCTTTACAGACTGTGCTTCCAGCCAAGGCACCAAGATGACAAAGCTGCTGTGGATGAGAGGGGAAAATAAAGCAACCAAAATACAAAGATGCCGTCTTCAAAAGCCCTCTGATATAATGGTGATAGAAAATTATTATTATTGTTGTTGTTGTTGTTGTTGTTATTATTATTATTATTATTATTATTATTATTATTTCAGTTGATACAATTCTTTAACACAAAGTCTGCACCTGTCACTTTACACTTTCAAAAAAAAAGAAGAAAAAAAAAGTCAGAAGTAAAAATAGTCTCTTGCTAGGAGACTTCTACTACTGCCCATCATTCAAGGGGACTTCTACTTTCCTGGCTTGAGGATGAGCAAGGACAGGATATGGGTTAAGCTGAAGAGACATTAGAGAGTCAGCAACATGCAATGAAAACATACTTCTCTCTTTGACAGCTATAGGCTGTTATTTTTCTTTTTTTAAAATATGCATTACAATTTTGTTTAACATATCTTACATACCATGTAATGTAGATTTTATGGTACTCCACTTCCAGTATCAAGGATTTTTTTACATGTGTAACAACCTGAGTTATGCTTGATATACATAAACAGTACTTGTCATTCCAGTTTCATTTTTCCACATTAGTCCTCTGCTTTCTGGTCAGCACAGGCACATAGTAAAAATCAAAGAGGAAGACCTTTGAACTGCCACAAAACACAAGCAATACACAACCATAACCAAATCTACAAAGGCCAAACTAAAATGAGAATTTAATGGAATTTTTTGGAATTACATTAAACTCTCCTACATGTGACTGAGGTTATACACAGATAACCACATGCAATTGAGATACTGTAAAATACCAAGTAATAACCAACCTGCAGTAACATATCATGTGCTTTCTCTTAGTGTGCCCCTCTGGAGAAGCAAAATGAGCTTAAGCCACATGTGTACGTTTAAGACCTAAGAGAACATGTTTTTCTTTAGAAGTGAGGCTGGTTATATGAGAAGGCACAAAGTCAGTAGCTGAGCTGACAAAAAAAATACTGAACCACTGCCCACTGTGATCAGGGGTCCCAGAGTGCTGCTCAGACTCAAAATGGCTTTAAATTCCCAAGGAAGCTAAGCCAGACTCAATAGAAAGCCAGTCAAGCACCAAATTAGGAGGCTCTGTATTGCCTCATTCATTTACAAAATCCTTCATTTAAAGATTTCCTTATCTGAAGTTTCTGTTTTTGCAAGCCCTTTGTCTTAGAGGGCTGTTAAACGTGCAGCCATGGCTTGAAAAACCTGTGAAGAGCATCACTAATAAAGGATCTTTTCCTCACTGAAGGGGAATTCACCTGCAATCCCAAGCACAACAAACACAGGTTGGAGAGAATGGATTGAGAACAGCCCTGAGGAAAAGGAACTGGGGGTGTTGGTTGATAAGAAGCTCAAGATGAGCTGGGAATGTTCACAGAAAGCCAACTGTATCCTGGGCTGCATCAAAAGAAGCATGGCCAGTGGGTCAAGGGAGGTGATTCTCCCCCACACTCTTGTGAGATCCCACCTGGACCTCTCTGTGTAGTTCTGGAGCCCTCAACACGAGAAAGACACGGAGCTCTTTGAAGCCAAGTCCAGAGGAGAGCTGTGAAGGTGCTCAGAGGGCTGGAGCATCTTTCCTCTGAAAACAGGATGGGAGAGCTGGGGTTGTTCAGAGTGGAGAAAAGAAGGCTCTGGGGAGACCTTACAGCACCTTCCAGTACCTGAAAGAGCTACAGGAAAGCTGAGGAGGGACTTTTTTAGATGGACATGTAGAGAAAGGACAAGGGGTAATGGCTTTAAGCTGGAAGCAGGTAAATTTAATTAGAATTTAGGAAGAAATGTTTTTCTGTGAGGGCGGTGAGACAGTGGCACAGGTTGCCTAGGGAAGCTGTGGATGCTCCCTCCCTAGAAGTGTTCAAGTTCAGGTTGGATGGGGCTTGGAACAACCTGGTCTGTAGTGGGAGATGTCCCTGCCCATGCAGGGGGGTTGGAACTAGATGATCTTTAAGGTCCTTTCCAACCCAATCCATTTTGTGATTCTATTAAATATTATTTTTCCCTTTGGAGAATGATGCCTAACAAAAAACAGTCCAAAGTAAAGAACACAAGTAAGACATGTAATTAAAAAATGCCTTCCTGTTTTCAGAAGCTACTTTCTCACTTTGCTCAAGTTCGCCCAGGTTCACATTGTTCTGGTGGTTTTTTTCCAGGGGGAAAAAGAGCGGCAGTGACTCAGGGACCAGGTCTCACTACTGACTTTCAACAAGGGTAGCAAAACCTCCTGAACAGCTTTTGAGATCAGATGTAATTTCACACATCTTTCACCGAGATGGCTGTTTACAGTTGCTGCTGAACACTTTTTCATTACTTTACCAGGCAATGTACAATGAAGGCATTTCAAAAGAATAAGTAAACCAGTGCTGTTTCAAAACTGAAATCTTACACCCTGCTTAAGAAATCTGAAGTAATTACTCTAAGAATTCCTGAAAACAATTTATTGTCCTAAATGTGCATTTTTACACATGTAGGGGGCTCTCTTTTCTTAGTGTTATAAACAACAAATTCCATAAAAAGTATAAATTAATATTTCAAGCTTCCAGAAGGTTTGTCAAAATACACAATAAAGTTGTTTACTATAAATCTGCAGTAGTTATCTGCAGCTTGTACTATGTTTATACGATGTTTATAAAATCATATTATTTCAAAATGATTGCATTTAATTGCTACATCTTAAAAGCACTGTAATCAAATTAACTCCAGTTTCATTCTTCAAGTGCCACTGAGAGTTTGAAAGTATTCTAAGTAGGTGCAATAAAACAAAGCATGTATGAGGACATCAATCAAGCAGTGTGGGTATCTGGGTAAGAACAGTAACAAACAAGAAAAAAAATCAGACCGGTGAAGCAGACAATAGCAGCTGACTTAACTACTTTTTGCATTTCCTGAAAAGTGAATCATCTGAAGCTGATGGCATAAAAAAGAACATGTCTGCCATTGTTTCAAGTAATTTTGCTGCAGTTTACAGGATCCGTGTACAAGAATTCTTTGTAGCCTAAGCCTGGAAGAAAAATGTCGCCACTCAAAGAATTAAGTGATTTGCTGAATTACTGTTTTTTTGCCCAACACAATCTCAGTTTTCATTCACTACAGTGGATGTAATTGTGTTATATTTTAAAAAATGCTTTTCAGCAACCCTTTTAAAGTCATGCAGCTTTTACATAAATGTACTTCTAATAAGACTATGAACAGATGTATTTTAGGTAGCCAAGAAGCAGAAGCACTGTTCCTGTCCTGTTGCAGTAACCCACACTTTCAAAGGTCTCTGATCTTACCCAAAAGAAATGGGATTAAATTCTGACTTCTACCAGGTCATTGATTTCAGCTGGCTTTTGTCTTAGTCTGAAGGAACTACAGTGAAAATGACAATGCACACATAAAACCATAGAGTTTTCCACTTATCCCAAATTTTCACTTATCTCTCTGACATCCTGCACCTATCTGAGTAGCTCCCAATAGAGCAGTGACTTATATTTGGTACAGGTAAGTTGTGCATCTCAAGTAGAGGATGTGTGTACTGTGGTACTTCTTTAACTGTGACTGTGGGAGATGGTTTTGGGAGTTTATTTGGTTTGATCCTTTTTTTTTCTTCTTCTTCTATTTGGATTTCTTGTGATTATATTTATTGCTGTTTATTTACAGTAGAAAATGCAAGCAAAAGAAATGCCCCTTGCACTGCAAGTAAAGCAGTGAAGATCACCTATCATCTTCCAGCAGACTGAGCCTTACTGAGGAATTAGAAGAAATATCCTTGAGGGCTACTTCAAACTTTCAACTCCAGCTTGAAAGGAGGTCTGGAGGAGACTCCCAGATGGGTGAGGACTACAAATGTGTATTCAAATCTCAGTCCTGCAGCACTAAATCTACACACACTGACCTTTAACTTTTTAGTAGTGCTGATGTGAAGGTGTATTATTGCTAAATAAACACGCAAGGCAAATGTTCTCAGTGCATTTCCAGTAAACATCATCTGCCCAACACTGCTCTTGCAAACACAGGATATCTTCTTTATCTTCTTGTTTGTTTTGCATTATGTAAGATGAAGCCAAACAAGTGTATATCCTTCCCAGAGGTTCACTAGATGTTATCTCACCTATGCAAGTGCTTTTGCAAAAAGGCCAGACAAATTCCAGCAGAGCCATGCTAATCACTAGATTCTGGCAGAAACCTAGAGCCTGAGAGGCATTTTTGTTTCTAAGATTTATGTGCATACTGCATTTGTACAAAATAAAATGCAATAGAGGGTGTGAAGACAGAAAGGTGTTTGTTTAAGTGCTGCTCCTTCTGCAGGCAACAACCAAAGTATGCACAGTTAAAAGAAAAAAACTCCAGAATGAACTTGCACAAGACTCCCCCATTGTGGAGCCCGTGGCAATGTGTGCTGTACAAAAAAATAGATTTGTAAATAAAATTATTTTTAATTATTCTTATATTGCCAGGGAATTAGCACTGCATGAGCACTTCCTCATATACTGCTGGCCTCATCTTGCAGATTGGCTTTGTTGAGTCACAGAAGAGATTTAAGCTCTGAGGATCTCTTTCCACGAAATAGAGATACATGGAAAGAGCCAAAGATGATGGCCATTAAGACAGGTTTCTTTCTGCAGCATGTGATTACAGATGATCCCAAATGCAGCTTTGGAATTAAGAGTCAATATTCTGTATCTTTTTATACCTGACCTTAAAATACTTGTGTGTCCTTCTGTTACCATGGTGCTTTTGGTAGATTACTTCACATGAGGCATCCCTAATTACAAATCATACTATGCAGTAGGTCAGGAATCCAGAAATCATGCTGCCAATAAGCAAATAAGCCTACAAGGGCATCTTATCAGGAAAAAAGCACACACTCCTCATGTACAATATGCTTGTTAGGTGGAGATTATCTTAAAGAAATGTACTTTGTAAGATGTCTGTACCTTTGGGAACAGTGCCTAGTTGTGAGAAAGAAGTTTTGTATCTTTACTCAGTTACTACAAGGTGCAGTAATGTACTGTATATACTACTGGAATTATAAAGTATCTGGTCTTTTTGTCTCTTTTGTTTCAGAAATGAAAAGCCCCCAAACAAAGTGTAATTTAAAGAAACCTACACAAAAAAAGGAGCAAAATATCCATACATAAGCACTTCATGTTCCTACAACTATTAAGGAAACAGGTGTAAATTTGTACTTCTCAGCAGATACCAAGCACTTCTGCAGTGTTTGCAGTGCTTGGGATTATACGAGTTCTTCCTCAGATGCATACTTGCAAACATTTTTATTTTAATACATATTGTAACTGCTTGATTACATTTACAGGAATGCTGATAATGCAGGTTCTTATTTAATGCTATAACCAATTTCTAATACAAGGCACCAACTGAGCATAAAATGTTAACTGGGAAACTAAGACAAGAGTTAGTTCTGCAAGGATCAGTGAGGAAAAAAGAATACTAATTTGTTGAGGAAATACCTCAGCTGAAGTTTGGAAAATTTAGCAGCCTTATTTTCAGATACATGTTATTTAATTCTAGGGAAGAGGAGTGGCTTTTGATTTCAGTTACCCCTGACAGAACTCAAAGAACTAAAACTCTGTGAACAACCTATCAAAGAAAAGATTTAAAGTTTGCCACTGTAACAACAAAACCAATCTCAAACAAAAAACTCCCTGCTGTTGATCCACTCTCTAAATTTATATTCAGGAGTGGAAGAAGCTCGTGAACCCCAAATGAAGAGGCAGGGAGTGAGGGAAAGGCAGCACTGGCGGGTGTCTGATTTCAACCACCACCTTGACAGATGATTTTACAGCAGAAGCTCTCTCTGAACTGGGGCACTGAACAGCAGCCACCTCATCAAAGCTTTCCCAGCTTGGCTCAATCCAAGCAAATCTGCAGCAACAAATTGTTAGGAACAAAAGACCCAGCAGCTCGACCAAAAAGCAGCAAGTCCTGCACTTCTGCAACTCAGCAATCACATTTAGGCTTCAGCATTACTGGTGAGATGGCTTGTGCCAAGTGCCACAGCACTTCTGCTTATCTTGGGCTTCTGCGGCTTCCTCTTTTTCCCCCATTTTTTTTTACAGCTTTATAAGCTCCAATAAAACATCAACTTTTAATTTTTTTTCACTGCTTTTATAATGGAGTTCTGAAATATTTTTGCAATTTAACAGACTAACAGCTCTTTTTACTCTCTGTCAAATCCCAGGTTTTACAGGCTATTATTTCTCAGAGAGAAAGCAAGATCATGACCTATTGAAAAAATAAGATTATTAGTGCACTGAAAAATTCAAAAGATTCTTACAGTGCTTCCCTTGAAGAACTTTTAGTTTCCTTGTCAGCTTATCTTCACATACTTATAACCTGTTTAACTTGTTAAAAAGACCTCCAATGAAATTTGATTTCTCTAATGAAATGTAATCTTGATTAAAATAAGGTTGATTTAGAAAATATTGACTAAAATGAAAAAAGAAAAAAAAAATCAGTTGTGATTCTAAAGACTAAATTAATAACATTCAGTATTCCGACGTGGCTGACTTTTGGAAACAAGATTCTTTGATGTAATATAAGTTAATTTAGACACTGCTTAAGGTATAATCTCTATCAGAGAATTTTTAATAAAGAGACATAGTGTCTCTCTCCAGTGAAGAAAGTGCAACGCAACAACCTTCTGATCTTCCACTTTAAATTCCTTTTCCTTCCTTTTTTAATAAAATGCTACAGCTCAACCTGTGATCAATTTCCTGTCCTTTAGCCAGTGAGTCCCCAGAAGGATAAACAGAAACGTGAGTGACAAACAGTATTCATCACATCTTTAATTATTACTAGAAGAGGTAATTATTGACATGGTTGAATATGTCTTCTACCCGTGGGCCAAAAATGTAGAGAACAGGAATCTGAGGGGCACAGCTCCAGGGCATTCAGCAACAGAGAAGGTCCTAACATCCCACACCACCTTCCTTGCAGAGGGGACATCAGCTGGAGTCTCAGATCATTGGTGAAAACAGTTTCCAAATTTAAAATTCAGTTCTTCCACGTTCACTCATGACAAGGAGTAACTCACCCCCTCAAGCACTCCTGCTCATGTCCAGAGTGATTTATTCTACTGATTCAAGGTGCCTCTGGTTGCCAGGGCTCCCCTTTGGTGCAAGTGAGAGAGTTGACATATCCTGCTAAATTGTGTGTTTTTAAGGATGCAGAGCACCATGCTACCTCTTGGGATTGAGGAGACAGGAAAGGACTGAATATGAGATCAAAAGGCAGCAATGTCTATGTTTAAGGGATGAAGATTCTTCCAGTAACATGAATTAAAATAAAAGTGGATGCTATGAAGTCTATGAATGTTTAGGCAATGGAAACACTTTTGTAATCCAGCCTCCTGACATACCTACACAGGTGACTTTGATCTGATAGAACTGGGTGCTTAAAGGGGAGAACAAGCATATCACCTGGAATAAATGTGCAAGGGACTCTCCCAGAGTACAGCTGAAGGCTTAATTTCTGCTGTGAGTGTTTTAATTTACATGGAAGAGAAGTTCTAGATCTTAAAAAAACCTAAAAACAATACTATATTAGTAACATGAACAAAAATGTAAAAGTTCATTTGCTAGCAGCTATCCAGAATTACATGAGTAGCACTGAAATAATTAAAACTACTTGTGTTTCAAAAATAATAAATACATGTCATGACCCTAAGCAGCAAAACAACATTAAAATCCATTTGGTATGTAAATTCACTTGAATGATAACAAGTCACATATCTCAAAAAAAAAAAAAAAAAAAAGAAAAGGCAAAAAGAAAAAGAGAGAAAGAAGAATTTATTTACTACATTAATTATGAAAGGAAAATCAAAGAATGCAAAAAACTCAGTTGTGTCTGTACTCATTATTTTGCTTTAATTTCATCTAACTTTGTGAAAAGCCCCATGGGCTAGGGACATTAATTTCTTGCTTTTGCTATTTTACTAACTCCTAATGGAGAATTACAAAAGAATTTCAATCACAAGAACTGGAATCATGGGAAGGAATAGGAGACAAAATTGAAGAAAACTGCAGGATACCCAGAAAGCTAAATATAATTTAGTGTATTCTAAATGCCTTTCCAAAAAGAGGAAAAATGCCCATGTCACAACTACAATCTGAGCTGATTTCAGCACCAGCGAGACAGAAAGAAAATAATCTAGAGGAATTTAAAAGCAACAAATCTCTAGGACCAGATGGAAGTTATCCCTGGGTATTAGAGCAGATCAAGACAGAAACTTTCAGGCTACTGGCAGACATCATGGAAAGGCTGATAAGTTCCAGATGGAATACAGAAACCAGTAAATATGGCACCAGATTACCAAGCGATATGGAATAACATTTTAGTGTGAAATTAGCAATAAATACGGTTTGTAACACGGCAGCAGATCACAATTTTGACATAATTTGACAAGTCGCAATATAAGACACAGTGTCAGAAGCTATCAAAGCAAAACAAAACAAATCTCCCAGGTGGGTTGCTGGGAGAAAAGCAGTTATTTTGCTCAGTTTTCACAGAGCAGTTCCCGATTCTCTCCTGCCCAGGCTCACAGAGTATTAAAGTATTATTGCTTTTAATGTGGCTAGGGGTCCAAATGGGAGTCCAGCTGTGCAAGGTACTGGCCCAGCACTACAGGACATCACCTGGCTCTAGTGACCTTACATCCTAAATGGGTGAGATGGATAATTCCCAGGAGGAAGTGTCAGTGCTAGAAGTCAAGCAAAATTTTCAAGCCACCAGAGCTGTATGAGGAAAAGAACTCACAGTTTGTCAGCCCAGGATATTACTTTAGCCCTGAGATTCCCAGATGTCTACCTGGACATTCAATAACAGTCCTTCAATTTCTCTTTTTTCATAACTATGATCATACTTCATTTTTCCTATCACCTGACCACAGCAAATTTTTACTTCTGAATCAGATCACATGGAAGGAAGATGGTATACAAAATAGTATTCCAAATCCTTTCTTCTTATTTTTTTTTCTTCCTTGCAAAGTAAATCATTCCCAGAAATAGGAACATTTAAGTGATGCACTGAAGTTTTTAATAAACCTGTGAAGTTCAGATGCGAAGTTAATCTGGGGGACATTTATTTAAATGGAGTGCAAGGACTCGGGTAAACAATCAAAATACACAGCACCTTCACATACTGTTGTATTTAAAACTGAGAAAAACTTTGGCTTGGATTGATTTTCTAACCACCTGAATGAAGCATCTCAGGCATTTTGCTCCCCAAGCTCTCTCTGTGGTAAGTGATGGAATGAGTCAGATCTTCACTGACTTATACTGGGACCATCTTTGGTGTCTCACTTAAACATTTAAAGCTAGATGGGATGCATCTCTTGAGGAATACTGTGAAATTCACACCACAAAATGATGTGAATCATTGGTAAAAGCATAAAAAAAAACCCAGAAGCAATTATTCACCACCATGATAATAATGAAGTATAGGTGTTTCATTCTAACCCTCTACACTATTCTGTAATTGATACCATATATATATAAAACCCAAACAAATCAGGACTGGGATGCTTGGCAGTAGAAAGAGGGAAAATGAAGAAGATTCATAACGTTTTTTTGAAACAAAATTGACAGAAATGTAAAGCAATGCACTGTGGTCTCTGAAGTGGGAAACACATGTCAAAAATAAATGGAATTGAACTTGACCACAAGGAAGGACTTTGAAAATGCCCTGGAGTAATAGCAGACTTCACTCTTGAAAGCACCATGGCAATGTTAGGGAAGAGTCAAACAGCAGAGCAACCAAGAGGCAGAGGGCTTAGGCACCAATGTCAGACACAAAACAAAAGCCAAAAAACCACTCTGTTACAAAAAAACACAGTTGGTCACGTTATGGGCTACATTTAAAATGCAATAGAAATCCAGAGTTAAAGCTGATACTCACAGTTTTCAGTTTAGTGCTCTTGGAACAGAAGAAGGTTAAGATGGACCCTAATGAAGTGAGTTGCTTAGTGGCACCACTGATGGATGTGGTATCTGTATGACCTAGCAGCTCCCTTCTCTCCCTTCTTTCTCTTTTCCTTTTAATGAGAGCAGCTTTATTATGCGATGTTGGAATCTCAAGACAAGACCTCCTGATCAAACATCATCCTTTCCTCAGTCTGATCAGCCCTAGTCTTGTTTTCAGTCTGAAATGCTCCTCTTTACCCTCCCAACAAATATTATAACTGAAGTTGAGGCACAGGAGAGAACAAAGCTTATTTCAGGATTGAAGAACAGAATCCATGAAAATCACTCCAAGAAGCTTAATTCATGTAGCTGAGGAAATAAATTGTAAAAAAAAAAAATCTATTTAATTAAAAAAGTCGTCTGTCTCAGTCCTGAGCCACTGGAATTCACTGGCAAACGATATATAAGGGACAAATAATGATCAATCAACCTGATGATGAATACAACTGTAATCTGCAGAAAGTATAATTTTCAGGGATGGCAGAATAAAAAAAATTGTGGCTAACTGAAAGGAAAATCAGAAGTTTAGGTCATGCCAATCTTCCCTTCTTTCTTTCCATAGGGATATATAGAAAATAAAAATTTGAATATTCACGTGCAGTAAGAAACCTGTGTTTGATGCAAAAGAATAAAACCCCACAGCTATCGGGAGGTTCTGAAAAAGTAAAATATCCATGCTAGAAATAATGGTTACAGCTTCAATATCTACACAGCTACTTTCAAGGCTTTTTATCTGTATCGATAAAAAAAATAAAATAAAATCATCTACCACATGCAGCCATCCCATATTGAGCTACTAAAATGTGTTAAGTTTGTGGCTCCATTAGAAACATTGCATGTACTGTGTAACAACCAATGTATTACGAACTGATAATGTGTTCAGTGTCTCATGGCAGAGCATCATAAATCTTTACTTAGCTGTAACAGTCATTCTGTGCCTGGTTATGCTATGAAATATAAACTTTGTGTTTGCTTAATGCAATGTTTATTCTTAGGCTATTTATACATATTTTCCACACATTAATATTTGAAATTTTCTTCACATTTCTCAATTAATGTATTTTGTTAATTGCAGCTATCTCACGAGCCTGGAAATCTGACAGCTGAGCATCCTTATTTATTTTCCTTCAATGACCTCTGTGTAAGATTTGCTTAGTTTTCTCTCTATCAGGCACCTTGGGATCCATATTTCAAGCTGGATATTTTTTTCTTCTTATCTCTAGTTATTATTATTTGTTTGTTTGTATTACAGCAGCATCTTACAATCCCAGCTGGTGCTAGGCGCGCCAGGAATACATAAGAAAAAAATACCTACCTCAGGAGAGAGTCTCTAGCTCAAAAAAATTACAAGAAAACTAAAAGACAGGGAGAGTGTGGCAGAGAAAGAGATGCAGAGATGCTGTGACTTGCCTAATATGATACATAGATAAGAAGTGCCTGAACCCCATCCTGTACACTGCATGATGGACCATAGACGTAGGCAATAAAAATAATTACTTTTCTGAAGTACAGAGGAGAAAGACATTCAGCTTTGCTGTTCTGTAACAGTGAGTCCTGCAAAATCAACACAAGAGGCTTAGCAGTATCAGTCTGGTCTCATGTATGAGCAGGAATAATCACCATGTCTTTGCTGATGATAACAGTCCCTAATATTACATATCCCTGTTACTATGCCAGTGTTAGGTCTTTTGTCTCCAGGAAATGTGACTCATATCATCAGCCTTAGCCTACAACACACTCAGATTTGAGGTGAGGTTTCTGCATCATTTTCTTAAGCATCATAAAACTGTCTCTAGAAAATACTTGTTTGAGGGAGCACCAGAACAAAAGGACAACGGAGTTGAAACTAAAAATCATGCTGTGCTGCCTAGCCTATTAGGTGACTATGTGGCTATGTAGCAGGAAGAATGAAAAAAGCCTTATTATTAAAGCATCAGTAGCCCAAACTCTGGAACAGGTATTAAAAAAATAATTAAGAGATGCTGAGGCTGTAGAATGTAACCTGTATTTTTCCATGCAGTACTGTGCTGGAGCTGCCATTGCTTTCCAGCACAGTGTGACACTAAAACCACATGAAATCCTGCCAGAACTGCTGCTCTCCACCCTGCTGCTCACCTTCAGGGCCTCCATGGCATCAGCAGCAAGGATCAGAGCAGGCACCTTCAGAGTCACTGCACATTTTGAGCCACTTGCAGCAACACAAAACGTTGCCTCCTGGAGACCATCAGACTCAGAGTGCTTGGGATCTGGCACAGGAGCTGTGGCTACAGTGAGCAGTGACTCCAGTTGTTGTGCACACCCCTCAGCAACACCAACCAACCACCACAAGGATGGTGCAAAATCTCTTCTCTTTGTCTCCTATTTCATTTTCCTAGCAAAGCAGACTTTTAATGCAAGATCTTTGCCTCTGTTTTATCTGTTTCAGAACTTTGGTCCTGACGTCCAGGGCGGTGGTGGAGTCACCATCCTTGGAGGGATTCAAGAATCATATGGACACATGTGGATAGGCTTAGGGATATGGCTTAGTTAAGGTCTTGTCAGTGTTAGGGTTATGGTTGGACTAGATGATCTTGAAGGTCTTTTCCAAAAAAGGTGATTCTGTGGTCCTGAATACTTGAATGTTTGGGCCAAGGTGTTGAATAGAGATGGCAGTCAAGAGTCTGCGTTTCAGGTGAAGAAAACATGCAATGGCCAGGAAGCTGTGGAGGGGAGCCCTGCCCCACTCCAGGGCAGTAAAAGTATCACTACTCACTCCACAGCTTGCTCCATGTGAAGGGTAAATGTCTTTGACTTTGTCATCACCAACAAAGATGATCCCAAAGTAAACCAAACAAAAGAAAGCCCCAGACCCATAGTACTACTCTGTATATGCTTCCCAGAACACTGATCTGCAGCAGACACTGAAGGAACAATTCACACATGGACAAAGCAACATAGGACTTAGAATCTCTATTCTAAAACTGTGTTCTCAAAAATATGAATAGGGAGATAAATTGTAACTATGTGGGTTATGAATTTATACTTATCCTAATACAAACAAATTATATTTGCTTAACCTCAAAATACAGTGTGTTCCAGACTCCAGTGTAGCTGCAATTTCTTAACAGTATTATGAACAATCTGCCATAATTCTTCCAATATGCTTTTGCAATTCACTTAGTATCAGGCAAGATAAGAACTGTGTTTTATATAAACTGTGATTTTTTAAATAGTCTTCTCATAGAGAAGGCCAGAAGAGACATTTTGAAATTATCCAACCTGACCTCTTGCATAACAGCAGGCACAGAACTTCCCTGAATTGATTATTGTTTGATCTATAGTGTGTCTTGTACAGAAACATCTAATCTTCATATAAAAATCAACAGTGCTGGAGATTTAGTGCAGAAAACTCTTGGTATATTGACCTTTTGGTCAACTACCCTCACTGTTGAAAATCGAGGCTTATTTTCTGAATTTATCTGCATTTGTCAAGCTTCAATTTCTCAGCACTTTGTTTGGCAGACATATTACTTAGTTTTCCAAGGATAATGTGCATTGTTTATAATAAACAAGGCAGGCATAAAAATGCATCTTCTTTCCAAAAGCAGTATCAGCAACGATTAGAAATGAATATGTGCCAAATAGCTGACTCATTCCCACACTTCAGTAAGAGCTGGTGCTACCAATTGCCTCCCTTATACTTAATGTCAAATAATCTGCTGTATCAAACTGAAGACATGGTTCCACTGCAGTTATAGAGCCTTTAAATCAGTTAAGCTGGTTCTGGTAGCAGCCTGGCTGCTAGAAATCAGGCTGATGGAGAAGGGAGGAAGGGAGCAGCTGCTTCAGTCCCTGTGTGGTTGCGGAGAATGAATATCAAACAGAAGTAACCCAGGAGGCTTCCTAAAACCCAGCTCACATAGGGCTACAAAACCCATCTGAGAAGGTGGGAAATGCTCAAGAACTTAGCAGTGGTTACAGTACTGACATACCCAAAAGCAGAGGGAAAACCTCCCTCCCTGCTCTTGGCAACTTCTAACTTTCTGCTCCAGCTACATAAAACAAACTCAACTCACAGGAGTTGGGATGCAAGTACCAACTAATCTCACTCTGGATATTTTCATATCCAACAATACTGAGTGGAATTTGTCCTGCAAGGCTCCTCGGGTGCATTTTCATTATAGTTGGAAAAATTCTTGATGGTTACAAATCGGCAACTAAACAGCAACATCCAGTACCACAATTAAGAAGCTACAATTAAGAAGCTACATTTGGGAACTGTATGATCTAGGCTAGATCACTTTTCTGCCCACTGCCCTAAAAAGCATCAACATTAAGTCTGTCTACACCCAGGGCTTATCTTTGATAACTGCTCTCCTACCCAGTTCAGAGTAATCCTCCCGCTATTGCTTTCATGCAACACTTTTTTGTTGCATTTTTTTTGTTTCTTAGTTGGAAATGTATTTTATTTTTCAGGATTAAAAGATGAACTGGAAGGCTTTTTTACCTGCCCCTGATCAGAGTTCAAGTTTCTTTATTTCCCCAGAAATTACCAATGAATCACTAACACCTAAAAACAAAGCCTGACCTGGATTCTCTGTGCAGCCTCGGGCATTGGTGATTCATCAACACCTCTCAGAAGACACTTTTAAGTCAGTACTCTACAGATGCAGAAAATGCTGTTTAAATATTTTGCTTTAAAACACACTTGCAAAGCTCGGTGCACAAATATGCTGCTAACAATCTGGAATATTAAATATATACACTTTTTTTTTTTAAAGGTTATTTATTGAAGAGATTTCAGTGCATTGGTAAGGCACTGGCTGGCTGCTTTCAGAGAAGCTCTTTCTCTTTGTGGATGTGCTGATTTATAAATCGCTCATTCATCGTGAATCCTGCTGGATACCAAAGGAATCCTATTTAGGCTTCCAGTAAGCAATTTGCTTGGTTTACTAAATTTTCCAATCACACAACCATGCAAAAGCTGCTTTTGCTTCCCATTCTCCTTTCTGCCCGCTATTTGTCTTTGCCACATCTGTGTTTACCATGTGGCTGCGGGCGATGGCATTGCTTCACAGCTAGGATCTGCCTGATAACCACTGCAGGACTTGGCTGCCTCTCAAAGGTGACCTGCCAATCAACTTGCCAAATTTTTTTCATCCATTTTACGCCACGTGAGCCAAACACCTCAGCAGAGGAACAAGTGAGGGGAAGGGAGCACACATCTGATTCCCCTCTCCTTCGGTGCTGGCTTGGCCATGGCTGGATGGCTCCTGCTGCACCCCAGAGCGTGTGAGATGAAGGCTTCAAAGTACACCCTGGCAAAACTTTAAGTTTACTACTTAAGTTTTCTCCTCATGCTATGTGCTTCAGTGTTGACAGTTAACTCGCATTTAAAACAACCCTCTGCAACAGAGCTGTCAGCCAGAGATGTATCTGAGCCACACAGACCCTTTAAAATTCTTCCCTGGCTGAAAGGACATCAGTCAGCCGGGAGACCCTTACTTCTCTCTGGGTTAGGAGTCCAAGGGATATACACAGCATAACCTTTTTTTTTTCTTTCCTTTTTTTTTTTTTTTTTTTTTTTTTCCCTCCCAGTGTTACTATGCAGAAAAACTTGAAGGTAAGGAAAATCAGGTCACAGTGTGGCAAAAGGAAAGGCAACTATGGACTGTGTTCCTGAAGGAAGGCTCTTCACTGAGCCCACCACCTTCTCCCAGACACTGTTCACCAGTTGCAAGCCTCCTGATGGTGCTTGCAGCAGCTGGGGCTTCCTCAAAGGTTCATATTTTACTGAACAGGGACATTTTCAGTCCTGTTAACACAGTCCAGCTCTGAAACCAGTCTTCAGCCTGTGTTCATACATATAGCCCAGATATAAGAAACTCACAGAAGGGACCTATTTTGAGAAAACAGCTCAGAACCCAAGTAAAAAATGTTCAAATGTTTTTTTTTCCCCTTGTACTAGAAAACACATCAACAACAACTGCTACAAATCACACTGGCCCCATTAATAATTAAATATAGGTTTTTCCCTCTCCAATTTTATCTAGCTGTCATCAAAACAGTCTGATAAAATAACTCTTTATGAATAATCAACAGCCCCAACATTAACCCAGCAAGCTATACATAAAAGAAGTGAAGACTATGGGGCTGCCACTGGCACGCACATACACGAGCCACTTGGGAAAGCCAAAAACTAAGACAAAATCAGAATATAGGTGTATCTCTCCATATAAAAATACAACAGTGTTAAAAGAATGAGAATAAGATCCAGGAAAAAAAAAAAAAAACAAACCAAGAATACTTTTAGCTATCTTGTATGCCAGATCTTACCTTGTCCATATACAAGAGGTGGCCTCGTGCATCTCATCAAGCATCCTGTAACCTCCCCTGACGTCCCATCTCAGCCACATCAGACAGCAGTTTAATACAAAACAGCACTGACAGACACTGTAGGCATTTGCCAAATGCAATGAGAGGTGCTTTGGAGTGTCTGATCTACTCAGATCAGGGTTCTGCGCTCTGATTATTACTTCATGTTGCCTCATCTACAACTTCCAAGGATTAAGGAATAAAATCAAATCAACACCCTTGCACCAGCAGGACAACAAATTCTAGCACAACTGTTAAGCTTAGAAAGAGAAAACTACCATAGCAAATTGTTCAGGGTGCTTTTTGTCCGTGTGGTTTTGAACATTGTTTATCAGAAAGCAGGATGATAACAACTGGGTCTGATTCGTAGTATTTCTGATTCTTTGATTTATTTTAGATGTGTATTAGGTATTCCAATGTAAAGCTGGCCTAGTCTCACATCAAACCCCACACAATGCTCCGTGAGTCTGACCTGGCTGAAGCCCATTCCCCTAAAATTTCCCTGTCAATGTTACATTCACTTACCAAGCTTATTCCAAAGAATAACAGAAAAATTCCAAATGTGAAACACCATTTTATTCCCTGTTCACCAATTATATTCCAGAGCACTGCTGCTATGCACAGTACGGATGGTACAGCACAACAGGAGCTCTGCCAGTAAACTAAAATATTCATGAGATGCAGGGTGGTGTGAGACTGTTAACATGACTTCCCTCCCATGTAGCACTCCATCGGGCTGTACCAGTGTCACCAGTTCCAGCCAACTTTCCAGACACCAGCAAGCAAGGGAAGAAAGCAGGAAACTTGCTGCACACCAAGGGCAGGGAGTGCAGAGCAGGCTGGAGGCAGATGGGCATGTGAGAAGATTTAATGGATGTTTCCTCTTGGTAGACATGGAGCCACAGATCACCTCAAATGGCATCAACCAGAATAGCCAAGACCCTACCTAAACAGCAACAAAAAGGATCAGAAGTGACAAAACCCACAAAGATGACAGGGTACCAGTGTTTTGAAGACTGCAGTGGCACAAACAAACACATCAATGGTAAATGTTGGGAGAAAACCAAATGTCTATAAAAGCCACATTTCGCTGAAGACATAATGGAGGAAAAATAAAACAACTGAACTGCTGGCTTTCCCAGTTGGCAGGTATTTTAGAATCTAAATGGCCCTGAAAACTTACTACAGTATAAAATTGCTGTAATTTAAAAGACTTCTAATTAAAAAGCTATAACATTAACTTTTGGTCCTCTCCCAACCCCTCACTTCTTTTCCTTAAATATTTGCCTCAACTGTACAATAAAAACAAAATAAAAAAAGTGTATCTGATCATTTAAGGAACTACATCCAGCTGAAGACTCTGAGAAAAGTAAAAAATGCCAGAAAATACACACAGGTTTAGATTTACTCAAGACTGCTGATATGTACAGCAACCTGAAACTGTAATTTTCCATGAAATCCACTATGTAATTTCTTTTTTGCTCATTCCAACTAGATTGCCATTCTGATTTGATCACAAGCACTGCATAGGCAAAACAGCCATTAGCTCATCCAGTTCATGCTGATAGTGCAAGATTGTCCTCTAATGTGGTTTCTGCAGTGATATCCCATCCAATTATGCAGTCAAGAGTAATAGGACTTCCTCCACATCACTTAGCAATAGAGTTAAGGATCGCTATTAGCAGCTGATCCAATCTGAAGCCCTCCTCTTTTCAATTGTCATCAATTTTCACCTCAAAATTCCATTGTTCACACTGGGGGAACCTCTGAGGACAGTCATGACCTGGGCAGTGGCTGCAGGGAGGTACCTGGGTACCTCACACATGGGTACCTCACTAACCCCAACACACTGTTTGCTGCCTTTCTGCTGCCTTTGCAAAAAGGCTTTGCAATTTAGTACAAAATAAATTAGCAGTGGTAGAGTTCAGCTGCCTACACTTAGTGTTTAGTGCTTTAAATGCCCTAGGTAACACAGAAATCTGCACCAGTCTAGGTGATAAAACACAGGTCCTATAGACCTATGCCCTCTTTAAGCTGAAGAGCTGATGGGGTACCCCACTCCACCTGTAGTAACACTAATAACTAATTTTTAAAGAAATCTAGTCTCATCCTTTCTATCTGAGGCCCCAGTGTCTATTTTCAGTAAAAACCTCCACAGGCTATCAGTGGAATACATGCTATACTAACAAAGGCCTTCACTGAGGTACATGATGATGCAGCCCACAACTGAGATTAGCTGCATTTACAGGCTGGATACTCATCATAGTTCTACACTGCTTCCTTTCAAATGATTCACAGGGTTATTCCTCTGTTCACACTTATTCAGAGATACTTGTGCTCAAATGTTCTCCCTGACCTGTCCAGGCACATTTCCATTTATTAATGTTACCAGCTCTTCAGTGTCACCACTAAAAACACTGTGCAAGTCCTTCTGTTTGGGAAAACACACGAGTGGCTTCTGCACAAATAGTGCAGATAGATGCCAATTCACCTACCTTACTGCTTTGTCCACTTCAGTCCTGCACCCAACTTCCAATCTTTTCAGTATGAAAAACCAAAGAAAATTGCATGGGATAGTATTAGCAGGATGATGTACAAACTGCTAAGTATTTTCGTTTAATGTTGCATTTAGATAGGAGGATCTGGAGGTTAGATACTAAAGCCTGGATCCAGAGTAAGTGAAAGCCAGATTTAGGTACCTAAATAAATAGTATTCTCATCATGCATCCATCTTAGTCTCATAACATTAAATGTTTCTATCTGCTGATTTATACAGTGAACAAATTCTCTGCAAGTCACCCTGGGCTTCCTTTGAGCTTCCCCCTGTCTATACAGTGTATTTACTTCAGTTACTTTCAGCTGTAGGAAAAATCCTTTGGTGAGCCACAGACTGTAGCCACTTGTTTGGAGAATTTTCCATTTATGAACTATTGTCCATCTCCCTAACCATTTTAGCTGCCAGATTTGCTCCAAACACTGCTAACATGTCTGTATTACAGGATTTTTTAACAAATTTCTGTTTGCTTATTTTCCTATTGCACCAGACTTCTATTACGTGACAATGGATACTATATAGGTTGCTTTGCTTATTTGCAGGTTCATCTTCTACAGCAGGACTGCCAGTTGCCTCCATGATAGAGATGGAACTAAGGATTATATGGACAGAGTAAAACATCCTGATAGTCAGGACTTTTACACTGTTCTTTAAAACACAAATAGAAAGTGTAGGAGGAATTGTACAGCCCAGTTGTTTTCTTATAATCAAAAAGTAAGTAACTGATATGATTACTTGTGAAGGCAGGGGCAGTGGAAAGACAGAGGGCTGAATTTTTTAGGTGGACTTGTAAGATAACTTTAAAAAGCCACATTTGGGGGCTTTTAAAAAAGACAGAGACAGTTATCCCCCACGGCTAGGAATACAGACCAAGAAATTAATCTTCTTAACCAAATATCCAATTAAAAATATCCTCAAAACCCCCCTCCATATAGAAGAACGATGCAAATGGAAACGATGCAAAAAATATGCGAAAAAGTCAAAGCTCACAGCTTCCCACCCCAGAAAAGCATAAATTAAAAGCCAAAAATATTCTTAACCTGTGGCATTACAGCAGCAGCACCATTAATCCTTGTCCATTCTCCACTTCTTCACCCCATCCCCAGTGGCCCACGCTCGCCTGCCCCTGCCCCAGCCCCTGGACCTGCAACCCTGCAGGGCCAAGCACCCACACTGCTGCTGGCAGGGTTGCATTAGGAACCACTGACTTCCCTTAAAACATATTCAGATGTTTGTTTCCTGTCCCCTTCAGGCACTATTGATAGTGCTGCAGCCTTCTGACACTTGAAACCAGAACTTTAAAATTTCATTCCTGAAAATGTGGAGGACTGGGAACTCAAGAAGACTGTTTCTGTGGGTTCATCTTCAGTAGGGCTTGGGGGAACACAACACACACAGGATTTTTGGGGTTTATTTGCTCTCCTCCATAGTTTCCCAGAAGAAATCAGAACTCTTGTGTGTCAGGCATTTGGATCTGATGTACTATGCAGCATACATCTGTACCCTATGTCTCACAAAAGCCAGCAAATTCAGCAGAAAACTCCCTAAAGGCAAGAACCTCATTTAGTATCTGCTGCCTAACAGGAATGCTCAGGGAAGGAGCAAGTCTCAAATCCTCCTGCACTTCACTCAGGGTTGTCTGGCTCTACAGCCCCATGGTGGGATGGGGAGGTAAGAGGCAGCTTTGTATCCCTGCTCTTAGAATACTGAATACTACTCAGAAATATTAAAGTGTTATAACATAGTCCTAGAGACTTAGGAAGTGTAAGTCTGAATCTCCTCAAACCGAGAAGTCAACTGAAGTAAGTCTTCTATTTCACAGGCTAGTGGTCTGATACTGTGGTTATTTTCTAAAATTAAAGGATTTTTTTTTTTTTTAACTGCTTCAGAAACGAGGAAATCTGGGACTTGAGCAGTGCACTGAAAAGCTCTCTGCCTCTTACAAGAGCAGCCTGGCTTAGATCTACAGGGAAATGTTTCTCTCCAGAGCACAGCAACTTGTGATGCAGCTCTCACAAACTCTCATTACTCAGCTTGAGATAAACCCACCTCCCAGGCTTGAAGGTTCACACCTCCAAAGGACACAGGCATCCTGGACTTGCAAGCTTCAGGCCAACTAACTTTTAATAAAACACTGACTTGATACTGAAATCATCACAAGAATAATCTTGAAAAACCAAAAGACTTACTGTATTATTTACAAATTATAATCCTGCTTAGAAAAATTCATCCTAATCCTTTAGTACTAAATGTAGAATAGCAAATAATATAAAAATAAATTGTCTTTTTAAAAAATACCCCCAGTTGTTTCTTTTTGTTTGTTTTTTTTTTTTTTTTTCTTTTTCCTTTTAAGCAGCAGAATTGAACCTGCTGGGCTTCTAATCCTCTTGTTGAACACAGGACATATCCTTTCTTTCTTCTTTGGACCTCAACTTTTTCCTTTTCCTCTTAAATATGAGCAGAGCAACTACTGCCAGGCCTTGAAGGGAAAAGCTTCTCTGAAGAGAACACACCTGACCATAGAGCAGAGATGATGAACCTGCCACTTGGAATGCTATGCCCAAAAATCCTTATTGCCCACAGTTTTTTTGACAGTTTTAGGATCTACTGGTGCTAGGCTGTTTTCTTAAACAAGGAAAGCTGCTCCTGGCCTTATTTCTTGTATTCAGATGCCCTTAAATTGTCTTTTTATTTGTAAAGCATACTCTGAGAAATGTCACTTGGTGGATTTAGGTAAAGAAATACTTGTTTTCCATGTACCAGATAAGATTTAGCTGAAAGCCTGGGACAGTTCTGTCACATAGAGATATACAGCCGAAGATGCCAGGGGTAATCACAGAACCTGAACCATCAAAAATATGACCCTTCAAAAAGTAAGGCACCTACAGAGCTTATAGGTACCCAGAGTTAGGCAACAGAGATTTTTAGGTTTAAAACTCTGGATTTTGCTGTTTGAATTCTTCTTCTTTCTCTTCCTTCCCTTAGGAGCACCCTGTTTTATGGCTGATTTGAAGTGATGTGGCTCCAAATGACTGATGGAGGTGAGCTCTGCTGTCATTAAGGAAAGATAAACATTTTCTAATCCTGATTTTTATGGGGAATAATGTACAGTGCAACCTGACTATACCCCAAAATCTCAGAAGTCATAAAGAAAACCAAAGCAACTTCGCATTTATTATGTTATAAAAATCTTATGATTTTGGGGACTGTGTCATGACATCTGGAGCTGGTAATACAAGAAGTCACTAACGGGATGAAAAAATCTGATAAAATAGATAAGCAATGTGTACTACAGCAGGGCAGATGCGCGAATGTTTTATAACCACATAAACATTTCATTGTTACAAGACTAAATGAAATTTGTCATGCCTTTAAAGTCTGTATTTCTAACACCATCACCATACACCTACCTCGACAGCTCTCTAGTTTGGGCCACAGAGATGACAGATCACATAAAGAGAGGTAACGAAGCAAAACCCAAAAGCTGAGTCAAGCATCATGAGCTCCAAACTACACTACCAAATGCCTTTCACTGCAGCTGTCAGTGAAGTGACAGTGACTAACATCTGTCATGCACTTTGTTTTCACACCCCTTTCCTTCTGTGCCCAAGCCTTACATGGAGACCTACATGGGTTTACATATTGCTAGACACAAAAAATCATCTCCCTAAAGCCCCACTGTGGAAGGAATGATCCTAACATACTCAGTGCAGTCTGAGTAATTGCTACATTTTGTTAGCAACTGAGTGTAATCCTAGTTACTGTGTCACTGGTAGCTAGATAAAAGAGTGATATGATTAAAGAAATTATGCAAAGCAAAAAAGAAAGGAAGGAATGCAAGCAGAAAGCAATATTATAAAAAATAAAAATGGTGCACCAAAAGAAAAAAACCCAAATGTGGACATTTAGCAACACAGTCCAGCTGAGGACCTGACATTTGTAGTAGAACCAATGAAAAATGAGTTAAAGTTGTAAGTAGGATTAACACAGGGAGCACATTTCTCTAACCATGGTTTTAGATCCCAAATGGTACTGCAGCTACAGCAGTTTTGTTTTCAGTAATTTTCTTCACAAAAAATTTCATGCAACATAATACAGTAATTTTGCACCAGAAGAACTGTGCTGCAATGCATGCACTGAAATCTCTACATGGAACAGTACGAGGGTTAAAATTGAGAATCTATATAAGAAAAAAACAAACAATAAAAAACTTGTTTTCCCCTTCTTTCTGCAACTAAGTGAATGTACAAAAGAATCAGCTAAATATTTATGGCAACGGCAAAATAAATATTTGGAGTGAAGATCTACTCATGTCAAAATCTTTTTTAAGATGCTATCAGAAAACACCACAGTGCCTAACTGGACAATTGAGGTCTTTAAAAGTGTGGTGTTTATCATGCAATATAGTTCTTTTAGATTCACCACCTCAGGCTGGAAGAACTTCCAAGTTTTAATTGCAGCAGCTGAGAAGACCAGCATTATGGAGAAAGATGGGTTTCTATTAAAAAAACAAGCAAACAGCATGGGCAACCAAGCTGCAGTTACCTATCCCCATCCTGCAGTCCTTGCTAGAGATTAATCTGTGGCAAAGAGTTAGACAGATGAGGCAGTCACGACTAAATACAGAGTTACTGTGCCTTCCACAGAGCTTCTAAAGCCTAGAATCATGTTATTTACAAACAGAATCATCCTGTATGCATATCACAGTGTCTTGGTTTCTGGCAGTCTTATTCTGTGTTCCTGTACTGTGTAGCATGGAAGATCATCTTTTTTATTTTCCAGCTCCTTTCAGTCAGCTTTTCATTTTTTCTTGCAATGGTAATGCACTATAACTTTATAACATTTGGTAGGATTTAAATAAATTTACCTTTGTGCTATTTAGTACAATTCGATTGCTCTAGGAATCTTAAAACACTGGGCCCATTCCTTGGCTGTTCAGGTGCAAGTATGGATACAGCCTTTGAGGGTGTCATAATCTTCGATGTGTTCATCCTCAAAAATACTTCCTTGATATGGATGCTTTCCCCTCTTTTAGAGTTACTAAAATAAAACACTGAAGTTCAAATCCATAGCTGTCCACACCTAAATGCTACCAAAATCTGGAGGAAACAGATATTCAAACACTTGGATGGTTTTCCCAAGACCTCTGTGAAGAACATTGTTGAGAAATAAATTCAGACCTCTCAGATCTATTGTTAGTTCCCTCCCCACTGTACTACTGCATCATGCAGGGTCCTCTGCTACCAGGTAGTGGAGAGAAAAATGTCTTCCTGCCTTCATAATCATAGAGATCAGACATCCACAACAGGGACAACACCTCCTGCAAGTGTTATTCAGCATGGTGGGCTCTACAGATGCTCTGAAAAGAGGCATAAAAGCTATGAGTTTTTTCAGTTGAGTTCGTCAAAGCCAGACCAAGAATCTTACTTATTTTTGTTCTTTCTCAGTTTCAAAACATCTCCTTGATAGCCTCAAAACTTCACTGTTCTTTGTATTAAATTTCCAGCTCACCATGGCTTCAACAAATAAACCATCATACTCCTTTATAGTTTTTCCACATAACTGAAAATGAGCAATTTGATCCGAGACAGTAAACTGCTTTATTTGTGTGGATTTACCTCAAAATCTTGAGGCTGACTGTTGCCTCTGAAGAGAAAATAATTTTCAATAACAGTAAACTCTAGTGTGATAGTCTCACCAGCAATACAGAACAGAATTTTCTGACACTTTTCTGTTCATGAAAAAGAGCAAATTCCTTGTTTGTGTCTAAGCTATGTGTAATGGGCCAGGGGCTTCCTACTAGTGTCACAAATGAGAAAAATTTGCATTAATGAAGAACAGCAAAAGGAAAAGCAAAATAAAAAGGGGAAATAAATGTACTGGGCAAAGTTTCTGCCACTCGAACAATTCAGTGTAGCAAGATGTGACTTTTTTCACTCAGCAGGTGGATAATAATGATAACAATAATAGCTACAATATCAGTACCCATTTGCAGAACACACATTTTTTCCCCTTTAGATCTTTAGGTACCTACATAGCTTCTGCTGACACCGATGGATAAAATAACACAGAATGTGAGGATGGGCTTTGTTTCAATATCAGGTAATCAAAAACAACCTACGTGGTCCCTCTGTAGGCAATGGGAACAGAAAAGCATGGCAGAGCAGAGCTTCATCCCTTCTACCCACCTGTTTTAGGATGAGAAAAATCATCTTTTGGAGAGTGCTATTCCTCTCTGCTGAATCAAAAGGGAGGCTACAAGCAAGCTTTAAATAGATGCGTAACATTTGGATGGGTAAAGATATAGAAGGTGAATCAAAGCATCAATGATTCATCAGAAGCTGTCAAGTGAAACTGTAGACTCCAGGTTTTCCTATATTTTTCCTTATGCCTCAGCTGCTAGACTTAGTCTGTTGCCAGGAGTGCAAGAGAGCTTCCAGGTACCCAACACTGTTGAAGGTAAAAATAAACGAAAAGCCATGAAAATTAATGAGAAGGGAAAAAAAAATGCATCATATGTGACAAATCTGTATAGTAGGCACCAAAACCAAAGCCTTCCAATAACAGGAAAGAAACAAAAGATGAGCTGGTTCATTTATATCTCATCCATTTCATTTTTAGTGCTTAAGTGATAAAACAAAAAAGATCAATGAGACAATTTGAGATTTTGTTTTCATACAAGAAACTTCATTAAAAGGAAACAGCTTTTTCCATTTTCTTTTTTTTCCATTAGGAAGAACACAAATACAGTTGGAAAGACTTGATGAGTCAAGAGAAAACTCAGTAGAGAGGGAAGGACTTTTTTGTCAGGATCAGGAGCGAGGACACACGTGCAGAATGGCCCAGTGAGCAGCAGTAACATTGCTGTCCTCAGGAAGATGATTTTTTCAAGGGAAACAGTGCCAAGTCTGGTTTTTTCCTTCCTACCATGAGACACAGTCCATGAGCTCAGCCTTTCAGATGACTGACACAGCCTCTCAGCCAGGCCTTCAGGGCTTGGTCTTGATGACACTGTCAGCTTCTCAGTTTGGTCAAGGGCTGACAAGCTCAGCTTCCATAGCAGTGAGCAGCACAGGGCACTGCTGCTTTGCCACTGTCCTGACATCATATTTCCCTTAGCCAGGTCAAATCAAAGATGTACTGCAAACTTAACTTTTACACTTTTATTGAAGCATCTCCATTTAATTTTAGACAAGTCTTTTCCAACTCTAGGATCCAGTGTCTATAACAGCTCCTTAATGATCAGATAGATTAATATCTAAAACTATGTGATGATGGTCCTGGCCTACATCAATAAAAAGCTTGTTTCTTCCTCAAATAATTTTTTCAAAACACTCATGCTTGTGCCAACTCACTCATCAGGCTCTTACAAAAGACCTTCCAGGATGGAACCCCCTCAAAATGGTCTCAATATCAGCAAGAACTGGACCTCTGAGTAGGCAGGAATTTCAAAGGTGTTTATGTTCAAATGGCTCATAAGAGCAGCTTAGGAGTCCAACAGTGCCAGAATAAAGAAGAGTAAATAATATTAGCCCAGCATCTGTAGGAGATGGAAGGCTAAAAAAAAAAATAATAAATTAGTGGGAGCCCTAAAGCTAAGAGTAGCCTGGGAAGCCTCAAGGCCAGCCATTAGCTAGTTTCCCCAAATCGTGCCGTTCCAATATTTTCTTGTGCTGCAAATGCCATTTATTTTTCATTTTCTTCCTCTGAAATCCCCAACCTGTAATATTAAATAAGATTAGGGGAATTTCATTTTGTACCCAGAATACACTAAGCAGACAGCAACCCACTTTTGTCTGTCCTAGCCCATTAATTTTATTAAAAAATGCAATAGAGCTGATTTCTGAAAAAGCAATTTATCAGTCTGCAGTACAAATATGGCAGCAGTTCCATTATTTTATTTGAATGTAGGTGTTCCTTGGTGAGCATATACCATCATACTTTCTAAGCTTGTCAAGACCAATAAAAAAACAGGTCAAAAGTGTATGATAGATATAATTGCCTTACTCTTCTTCATCTCCCCTTTAACCAAAATGTGTAAGCTTGTATTGCATTTCTTTACAGAAGAAGATAATTATTACTGTCACTGTCACATTCGTTTCTCATTCCTGATAACAAATGAATTAAACCTGGCATCTGACCAAAGATCCTTCAGTTACCCTGTCAATGCTAATTCATGATACAATACATTTTGCACACATTGGTGTAGGGAAGGAGGGATGGATCTATACTGCATAAAGTTCAGAATCTGTAGGGAAGGAGGGGTGGATCTATACTGCATAAAGTTCAGAAACATGGAAGACTTTGGTCTACAGCCACACTATATGCTCCAACAGAGTAGGTATGTCTCCAGAGAGAGGGGAAAGAATTCAGATAACCAGTTTCCCTTGGCATTAATAGATATCATATCACCAAGTCCTGAACCTCAGTTGACAGAATTTGCCATCTTTGCCATCAATTTGACCTCTTTATGCCTAAAGTTCAAGAGGTAGGTTTCACATTCACAAAAGAAGCCAGACTTACTGTGTGTCTAACAGCTAAAATAGAGACAGAAATAATCCCACTTCATGCTTGAAAGTACACATTAATTTTTGAAGGAATTCTCCCTTTATTCAGCTTGCTGCAAATTTATTGAAAACACTGGTTTTCACCCAAAATGTGCAGCTTCATATTCAAACTACTTAGACAAGATGTCATACCTAGTGATCACGTCAAGTCCTAGTTTACTGAACAAATATATCTAAGCTTTTGGGAGTGGTAAACTTTTCAAGTAGCTGTAAACTTTATCAACAACATACAACCAAATAAATGCTTGCCTAAGAACTCCAATTCATAGCTCGATGCCAAATTAGCATAAGTGAAATATGAGTATTTAATATAATAAAACATGAGCTGCAAGCGTCTCGCCCTTCCCGGGAAAAATGTGAAACCAGAAGGTATTTTAATGAAAAACTGGAACCAGATATCACAATCTAATGTTTAAAAGCCATAAGAGTTAATTTTAGTTTGAAAGGAAATCATTTTTCAAAGTTCTGTACTCTGTTTAAAAACAGATTGAGCAAGTTTATTAAATTAGCAGACCACTGCATTTATGAAATCCATAAGTCAGATCAATGGTGCACAGTCAGCTCAAGAAACTAATTGCTGGCTTCTCTCAAAATGGACAATCCAAAAACTTCCAAGGACTAGTTTTTTCCCTCCATTATTTATAATGAGCAAAACATGGTGCAATAGATTGTAATTCATAATGCCTTTTTAATGCTTTTATTGCACAACGTTTGGACTCATTTCTAATCTCCATGGATGACAGGTTGCCATTATTGAATTTCCATTAATATGAATTATGGGTACAATATATTTTACCCAATATTTTCTACCCCAGGACTAACATGATTCTACAATAAAATTAAAAAATCACACAGTCAGCATTTTTGTCAGAAATAGGAATCACTAAGAGCCATCGGAGATTAGTCTTGCTACAACACTGTGCATCTTGACCTCGCATCCATCTGACTCTACAGAATCACCTGCTGTAATCTGCATGCACATTTATGGTTGTTAAAGTGCCAGTATTTAGGTAAATGTCTAACTACAGCTTCTAAGCAGCAAGTCAAGGCTTGTTCAGAGGGCTTCCCCTCCTCTACCCAGTTGGAAATGGCTTTGTCACTCGGGCCAGGTAATGCAAGATGAAGGGGCATGAGCTCAGCCTTGTCCCACGTGTGCTTGCCAGCAGATAGTGATGTGTGTCTGAAGAATCCATTTTCCCTACTGAAAACAGCTCTTAAGGACCAGGCAAACTCAAGCACACTTCACTTGCTTTTGTTTTGCTCACCAGCAGCTACCTGCCATGGATATCTATCCATAGGAAAGTGTCAAGCTATCTAAATGATGAGAAGTGTGCTAAACAGTAGGCATGAAAACAGCCATCCTGAGGTCAACAGGCTACTTGCATGCTTGGAGGCAAGCATATACTGCATGTTTTACCAGGAGGTAGAAATACAAAGATACAACATGCGGTTAAAAAAATTCCCAAGCTGTGGGAAACACATAACAGGGAAGTATCCATGCAGCACACTTGAAATGTAGATCTCCCACTGGAGGCAGCGTATCGAGCTGTATGAATGTATTGTTTCACCTGGTTATGACCATTCTTATCTTTTATGCCCTGAGCTAGGATTAGCAGCATAAAATAAACTTTAACATTATCACAGAATCACAGAATAGGTTTGGTTGGAAGGGACCTTAAAGATCATCTATCTCCAACTCCCTCCAATTTGAGACCAGGTTGCTCAAAACCCCACACAACCTGGCCTTGAACACTTCCAAGGAGTGGGCATCCACAATTTCATTAGGTAACCTGTTCCAGTGTCTCCTCACACTGAAAATTTCATCCTAATCTGAACCTACCCTCCTCATCATTCCCCTTCATCCTATCAGTATGCAAAGAGCCCTCCAGCCTTTCTGTGGCCCCCTTCAGGTACTTGAATGCCACTATAAGATCTTTCCAGAGCATTTTCTTCTCCAGGCTGAAGAACCCCAACTCTCTGTATCTGTCCTCATGGGAAAGGTGCTCCAGCCCTCATCTTCATGGCCCTCTTCAAGGTTTGATTCAATAGGTCCAGTCTAGACACAGTACTTCAGGTGGAATCTAACAAATGTGGACTAACACCAGTAGACTATTGCATCTTTTTTTTTAATGTTAGCCAATGACATTCATGCAGATCTTGCTGTACCAGAGCACTACAGCATGTATCTTTTATTTTCAAAAGAAATCTAGCAATAAAAATCTATTAAATGGAACAAAGAACTTTCCAAATGCCAGGAATGGCACGGTACCTGCCCCATGGAGCTTGCATCCAAAAATGACAAGAAACCCCCATGTGAAGAAAATAACACAAGAAGCAAGAAAATAGATGACAGGTAATGATGTTGAGTAATATCAAACATGCTTCTGTACACACACTCCAAACAGGTATTTGGCAAAGTCTGCTTCTGAATATGAATGCATTCAGAAACACTAACAGCCCAGCCATAATTAGAGGATTAGTTTTTGCAGGCATCGTGGTGGTAAATAGTTCTTCAGGAGAAAACTACATTAAAAGGGGGCAAGGGCTTGCAAACAATCTCAGGAAGCACGTGCCAGGCATAGAGGATAAACAAAACATTTATCAGAAAAGCAAACAAAAAGGAAATAAAGACCAGAGTCCTTGGGATAACAGATGGCAGGATTGGGGACGCAAAAAGATACATGGGGGGAAGCTGAGCAGGGGGTTGCTAGAATGCTTTTGACATTTCTTTAAATGTCAGCTCATAATTATGACGTCTCCACCACCACCTTATAGGTATATAGCCACTTCTAGCAGAGGGCTCAAAGCTCGCAGAGATCTGCACTTTAGCATTTTGAGGTATTCGTCATGTTCCCACCTTTTATTCTGGTGAGAATGAACAAGCAAACACCAAACTCCCACTGAACACCTACTTCTTCAGTTTTAATTTCAAGGTTTCCTCGCTGTTCAGCTAAATCACTGGGTGCATTATACAGATTTATATGGAGTGCTACACACTGAGAAGCACTGTGAGATTAAGTGAGAGAAAGGGCAATATTTAAAGAAGTTCGGAGAGCCCTGCACATCCAGCGCACTCTATAAACACTCCACCAGAGAAGGAGAAATCTGGTATAATCTTTTGCATAAGTTTACATGTGTAAAACCTATGTTAATAAAAATCAATCCTTGTTCACTATTCGAGCACAAGTCCCATTAATAATTCCATTAAGCTACCACTTCAGTTCATTATTTTACCCGTTTGCACTTCACTATATTCACTGTCAACATCTCCTGCTTTCCCCGAGAAAAAGGGCGAACAAGGCCACACAATCGCATTTATGTTCAGCGCTGCACCCTTGGCTCGCTGGTGAACAGTGCTGATATAAAAGGGCATTTCAACTCTCCCCTATCCAGAGACAGAATACATTGACTTCCAACACAACCAGCCTCCATCCCACGACTTAACATCTAACATCCATCCCCGAATTCAAATTACCTAATTATCAGAGCTACTCAGCATGCTTCTTCAATACTTTACTAAGCAGAAACTTTAAAGAGGAAAAGGAGGGGGGGTAGAGAAGGGAGAGGAGAAAGGAAGAAAGGAGGACTGACACATCAAGCATGATAGATAGCAAGTAATGTAAAGTTATATTTTGAAATTAAGAGCTTGGGAGAGAGGGGGGAGAACTAGACAAAAAGAAAAACTCCCCTCTGAAACCAAGCCCCACAACGCAACACTATGATCACGTTAAACATTCAGGGAGGCAACAGATAACATAATCACAATGCACAGCAGGGTCCTCAGTGAAGAATGGGTACATGACTCTTAAAAAGGTTATTACAGCAAATTTAAGTGAACCAATTGCACAGAGACTTGAGAAAAGCTAAACAGAGGTTTTCAGGACTTTGTTCTGATCACGGAGGCTCATTCCAACTGGCTCAATTTGATCTAACAATCAAAAAGTCAAATGATATGAAGAAAGATATTTCCTTCAGTAAATTGAAAAAAGGTGGAGTGGGAGCTTATTTTGATTCGTTTCCTGCAATTGCGTTTCTTCCTTCTATTTTTCTTTCTTTCTTTCGCAAAGCAGCCCAGCTCTTGTAAAAAGGTCTGAGCAGCGGTATGCACATTTGCACATTGCTCCATCTATGGACTTTTATTCAACCCAGGAACACTCATCTTCAAAGGAAAAGTGAACAGGCAGGGCACTAAACACAATGAAGCAGAAACACAAAGGGAAAAGGGCTGAGAAACAGAAGCTCATTTCTAACAGCACTGAACAACTATCTGGTGCTAATAGTGTTACATGTGACTGAACTTGACTGGCAAAACACCCCACTATTAACCCCTAATCTGTTCATCAAATAGACTTGTAAACTGCTCCTCTACAAAGGTATGGTAGATTTGGCAGATTTTATGGTTGAGGGATGATAAAAGTGAGTCACCAGAGCTCTTCAAGAACAAACATCACAGGTAAGACTTTGTTTCCACAGCGTCTTCTGAGGGAACAAACATTCATGGATTTCTGTCCAGGTGCCATCATAAATACAGAATCACAGAACGGTTTGGATTGGAAAGGACATTAAAAATCATCTAGTTCCAACACCCCTGCACAGGCAGAGATACCTCCCTCGTCTAGCCCAGGTTGCTCAAAGTATCATTCAACCTGGCCTTGAACACTTCCAGGGATGGGGCATTCACAGCCTCCCTGGACAGCCTGTGCCAGTGTCTCACCATTCTCATAGTGAATTTCCTCCTAATATGTAACCCAAATCTACCCCCTTCCAGTTTAAAGCCACTACCTTTTTTTTTTTTTGTCACAATATGCGCTTTTAAACAGTGCCTCTCCTGTTTTCCTTCAAGTACTGGAAGGCCCCTATAAAGTTTTCCCTTCTCCAGGCTTTAGAAACCCCAACTCTCTCAGCTTGCCTTCATAGGAAATTCTGTAATAAGTACTTCAGATAAAATATCTGGCACTGAAAAATCTCTAAATTCATCAGCACTGACTGAAACTCAAGGCCAAATCCACCCCACATGGAGTTACACAGATTAACGGTGCTACATTGATTTTGATGCTGTGGCATATGCAAGAGGGTGTGTGAGGTTTGTTAGAGTCACTTGTGGGAACACTAATTTTAGTTCATACTATTACTAAAAAACTGAAAGTAAAGCAAAGCCTTAGGTATCCCTTCTTGCAGCACTAGAAGGATGCATCATCAGGCCAGTTTGGAGCTCTCTGCTCATGGAATCAGACAGCTTATGTTAAAAGGTATTCATAGTTCACCTCCAAAAAATCCAGATGCATACATAATTGTGCCTCAGGCAGCTGGAAACTGAAGTCTGAAGATGAAAATAGGGCTGGACAAAAGGATATAACCATACTCTTGGAATTTCCTGAGTCTGGGCAACTATCACAGGTTTATTGCATCTTCATGGGCAGAGAGCAGTACTATTATCTATGCAATGCTGTGGTGAGAAAGGAAGAGAACAGACAGTCCACTAAGTGAAAAATCAATGGCACAGGTAGCAAGACGTGTTTCTACTTCAACATTTAATGGCTAACATACCAGCTGTATACCAACAACCAACATCTCACACAATTTCTTATTTCCAGATCCAACGGAAAAAATAAAAATCATTTCCTGGAACCAGGAACATCTGTAGAATCTATTCATCATTCTGATACAGGAACTGAATCCACCAGCAATTGGTGGTCCATGAGCAAAACCACGACAAAGATTTCTGAAAAACAGCTGAAAACAACTGCCTGTAAGATCAACTTTTAGACTCCCTCAGAATAGGTATTGCTATGGCTTCACAACCATTTTAGTTGCTGTGACAATTACAACAGGGACAGATGACACCGTCTTCATGCACAGATACATTGGCTGAAAGAACAGACAAAAAGGAGACATGCTCCTGCTCCTTATTGTTCAGATACAACTCAGTCAGGTAAGAAACTGCAGAGTCAAGTAAAACCAATTACACTTGTCTCAAACACAAAGCCATCGCAGAAACTGGAAAACTAAACAGGGCCAGGACCTCTTATACAGCTCTGAGGCCAAATGATAGGGCCTGGCCACATTCAGAGGATTATAGACTTTTACCCTCCAAAACAAGGTGGCTGTATGCAAAGTGTCGACTGGGAATGGCTGCTGGCCTTTGCTAATCCCCATGCCATGCCTGGGAATTGCTTCTGACAGTGCTAGCTGGCCCTGGCCAAACACAAAGGCAGAGCCTGTGCTAACAATTTAATGGTATAGATTGTGAAGTTCCAGCTCTTGGGCCTGTGCCCTGGCACCGCTTCATCTGCCAGCATAGAACCAGCCAAATGCAGTTGTATTGTGAGCAGAGCTGGCTGGAAAACAGACCCCAAAAAACAAATGAGAGGATCTGACCAAATTTAAAATCTCTATGCATTTTCATGATTCCCTTTCTTATAGGACTGGCTTTCTTTGTGAAGTTTTCTTTTCCAGACATCCCTATTTCCACAGAAGTGTTCTATTTGCTAAAACAACAGAAGGTCAAAATAGTTGTAGCAACTGCTGAGTGCATTTGATTTCTTACCCATGTTTCAGTGGTACCCATTTTTCAGTTGCCAGGAAGCTATGGGGCTTCCAGTACAGTCAGATACACTGTGGGAAGTGTCAGAAGACTTTAAATCAAGTGTCTGGTGCAGGAGAGGAGAAAGATGATGAGAGTGAAGTAAAAAGGTTAAAAAATAAATGAATTAAAGCTTAGATTGGTCCATGAACTTTGCAGCATTGCTTAAATTATCTTTAATCTCTTAGTTCAAAGACTTAGATGCAAAAAAGGCACGCTGCTCAGGAACTGCTGCAATTGCCTTATCTCTCTGCTTTTGAACCCCTTCTTTGTTCCACATCAAAAGAATGACCCAAAAGGTCTTTGCTGCAGAGCAAATCCATCCCTTGCCAACAGGTCAGGAGGTAAGGTAAGTCAGAACTCTGCAGACTTATTGCTGAGGTTAAGGTAACTTCCATAACTACCTTTGCGTGGTAGGTGCCACCTCTCTGTTCTCTGAAGGAAACCTTTTAAAAGAGTCTAAACTAACTTCTCTCATAGACTCCTCTCCATAGCTGTTTGCTGACTTTCACTACCACAAAATAACAAGACTGGTTTTGTTAGAAGGAGCTCTTGGATGCCACCAGGTACATCATCTGCTCGAAGCAGATTACCACTTAAGTTGGGTTGCCTGGGGCTTTGCTGACTTGAATTTGGGGTAACTTCAGGGTTACCTCTGGGTGCCTGTGCCAGTGTTTGGCTGCTCTCAGTATGAACATTTTTTTCATTCTTTCTAACCAGGATTTCCTTTGCTGACCTTTGAGTGTGCTGCTCTTTGTCTTTCCATTGTGCTCCCCTAGAAGACTCTGGCAGTGCCTTCTCCTTAACAATCCACTGTCCGTAGCCTTCTGTCCTATTGTTGTTCACCCCTGAGAAGACAGGCAGCATCATCTGAGAAGAGCAATCACAGCCCCCCTCAGCCTTCTTTTCTCCAAGGGAATGCAGCCTTCACCCTCTCTGCCACCACAGGCTCCACTGCTTTATTGTGTACATGGCAATCCAGCACTACATGAGGAGCAAGATGGCCCATAGGGAACACATCATGGCTGGAAAGGACCTTCAAGATCACCAAGTCCAACTGTCAGTCCTACACCAAAATCATCTCCTGATGCACAACATCTACCAATTTTTTTAATAACCCCAGGGACAGCAACTCCACCATCTCCCTGGGCAACCTGTTCCAATGCTTCTCAACTCTTTTGTTGAAAAACAGCAGAGGAACACGAAGTGAAGTGGTCAGTTTGGGTCTGTCAGGATGAATTTGCTTGCTCTACACTTTTACTCTGCTGTTTGTTTTTTTTAAGAGTCCCCTCTGACTCCACACAGTTCACTGCACCACGCAGTTCACTGCACCAGAGAGCCTGCTCCAGGCATGACAGAGCTCTGGCACTGAGCTTTTGCTGCCCTGTCCCTTTACAAAGCAACCGGTGATGATGACAACAGCAGCTACCAGAAAACTTAGGTATTATCTGCGTAATGTGAAGATAGAAATGAAGATAGACCTCTAGAAAACTTGAAATGACTGTAGAAACTACAGCTTAGGTGACATCTAAAAAAACTCTGAAATAGCATTATCTGCTATTTGGTCTAGAGCTAAACGTAATTGTAAAGCAGTTCATATTTCTAAGTAGGCTGAGAAAACAAGGTGAATGGCAGTGTTGTAGGTGGCACACAAAGTATCTGTGATCACTCTCTTGTATACATGTGTATGTCTTCATCAAAGCAGCACATCTGAGACAACAATGCATGTGTATGATGACCTTAGTAGCCAACAATTCTACACATAAAAAATACTGCTCACAAAAATCCTACCAGAAGTATTATTGTAAGCAATGGAAAAATGTTTATTAAATGGAGTTTAAAACCTCACAAGAAAGAATGGAATTAATACACTCAAATTTTCCTCTATAGTCCATTTTGAAGAACCTTGCAAAGATAAATTCTAGACCTTTGAAAACTGGGATGATAAAGATAATTAATGGAAACTTAGAAAGAGAATAATGTCTCAAATCCATGTGGGGTGTAACTACTGCTCAGCTTTTGAGGATCAGGAAGATAAATTATTCAGTCTTACTCCATCCCAGCATGAGGCAGAAATTCTAAAGGAAACAAGCTGTTCAAAAACAAAACTGTGATGACTATGCCAAGATGATAGGAGTTAGGCTCAGAAGACTAAAATAAATCCAGAGTTCTAGTATTAATTGGCTGATGAGGACTCAGGGTATTGTTTTAAAGCAAACTGACAACTCCTCTGCCCTGTGAAGTACATTTAAGTGATGATTCAATTTTAGGATCATGTCAGGATCGTATCATAGAATGCTTTGGTTGGAAGGGACCTTTGCAGATAACTTGGTCCACTCCTGCTTGGATTAAGGTGAACTCTGATGACAGATCAGTGTGCTCCTGGTCATTCCCAGCTGAGCTTGTAGTGTTTCTGATGGACAAAACTCTCTCCTGTGAGGGAAGTTTGAGATTGCTGGGACTGGAGAAGGCTCAGGGGGATTTCATCAGTGTTTACAAACACCTGCAAGGAAGGTGCAAAGAATATGGAGCCAGGCTGTTTTCAGTGGTGCCCAGTGGCAAGAGGGCAAAGGCAAGGAACACAATCTGGAAGTTCCCTCTGAACATCAGGGAACACTGATTTTCCTATGAAAGTGACTGAGCACTGGCACATATTGTCCAGAGAGGTTGTGCAGTCTCTCACCTCAAAGATACTCAAAATCTGTCAGGACAACTGGCTCCAGGTGGCCCTTCTTGTGTAGGGGACCAGATGACCTCCAGAGGTCCTACCCAAACTCAATCATTCTGTGATTCTCTCTGTTCCTACACAACCTTTTTGCTCAGGACTTCCATGTTCAGGCAGGATGGCCTAAAGCAGTGCCTCTGCTTGGCTCTTGTACACTGGCTGAGCAGTTCCTGTAACACAAGTAGGTCATCACTGATGAGATACTGGATCACTCTGTAGGATCTAGCACAACACAAGACTGGCACTTCTGAAAAATGAATGGATTTGCAGGGGAACATGAGGTCAAATTATGTCCAGCATTACACTCTGTGAGTGTTCTACTTGCTGGCTGACAAATGTACCTTTATGCATTAGTTCAATGGTTTTGAATACATGGACACTGTGTAACACTTTGTGTTCCTTTGGGATAAAAAGATAACTTTAATTATACATAATATGATAATATAAACTGTATATAATATTAAGTATTCAAATTACACAGTCAAAAAAGCTTCTCTTTCTTGACATGTTTGTGCAACAACTTAGCAATAGTAAATATTATTCACATACTTCTCTGTGCTTTGTTTCTGGATTACCATAAAAGACCTGGGATCATAAATGGTAAAAAATAACACTATAATATGAAGAATTTATTACTGGTTTTTATTTATTATTAATAAAGTGGGTGCATATGGCTGTACAGACAAACACCACTTCACAGAGAGAACATATCTCTCTGCAGAACTTCAGCAAGTTTTGTTTTGCGAAGTGAACCAGTTTGATGATGCTAAGTGGGTAACAATCATATATGTTTGAACTTGATAGCAGAGAAATGAAAACAGTGGAAACAGACTGAATTCTGGGAGAATTCAGAATAATAAATTTCTTCAAGCCAAGTAAAATTTGCATTTTGTGTGATGAAATGTGCCCGGAGTGTTATAAAAGTTAACCAACACTTGGACATTTGGTAATGCTTCAAATTCCAAGACAAAACCCAAGCAAAAAACTTGGGTGCCTGCAGGTTTCTCCTTCTTCTACGTGCTACTTTGAAAAGCAGCAATTATAAATCCCTATCAGAGCTGATTCTAGGGACTGAAACTGGAGTCGAGGAAAAAGTGTGAGGAATTCCTTTCATGGATGAATTCCTTTCATTCCTACTCTCGAAGGCATTGACAATAAGTGTGTGTTTTACCCACTCACAAGATAGTGACTCCCTCTCTTTCCATTTACCCAGAAGAAACCTGAACCTTCTGAGCAGTGTTCCAATGGGCTGGAGTGCAGCTCAGCATCACTGCTGGAATGTGATTTGTGGCAGCACTGCTGCAGCATCAGCACAGGCTGCCTATGTTTCATGCCACCAAGTCACAAGATCCTCGTGCCCCTCTTAAACCCTCTGGGCACATTTCAAGAGGCTTTTCAGGATTGCAGACAGGGCAGCTGTGCTGTCAATCTGGTGTCAGCTCTGGCTGATCAGAGCTTCCCGGTATGTCCGGTGAGCATCAGTCTGTGTCCAGCGTCTGCAGGTGCAATGTTCAGCAACACAAGGAGCCAGAGAGCAGAGCTAATGCACTATTTGTCACTCCTAGGGCCAAATGTATTTTTATGTCTGTCAGCTTCATAGACAACTATCATATTAAGCAGGAACTCAAGGCCCACAGGAATCACAATGAGAGGTGAAGCTCGGCTCACTTGTGTTGCTTCCTTTTTGTTCATTTGCTTTGCAAGCAACTTCTAAATTGAAAACTGCAAATCAATCAGCAATCTGAGGAAACCAATGACATCAAGAAAACATTATCAGTTTGGCAAACAATTTGTTTTGCTTCTGATATGCATGAAAACTCTTTTAAAAAATGACCACTGTTTTCCTGTTACTTATAACAGAAATGCTATGGATATGTTTGACCCAGGCATTTGTGCAGCCCTCCACAAACTGTTTGCAATTGGGCTCCTCTGTGCCCAACTTATACCTTAATCCACTCATGCCCTCCCTCAATTAATTCACTGACATTACCCTCTTCATGTAACACCAAAACCAGAGATTACCTAGTTGAGAAAAGATCAGATTTCTTCAAAATAATTTCCAGGGCTTAGCTGGGAAAATTAGGCATTGACAGATTGACAGCAAAAATAATAGGAAACAACCAAGTGATTCCTTGAACAATTCTTTTTGTTGCTGTTTGATGGTGACAATAGCAATGCATTCCTAAATGACAGCAACCAACCTTAGGACTTTATGCATCTACACCTCAGATAGCCTGTCCTCCTTTAGAAATACTACTCCCTGAAAGTAAAACCTCTAGTAATCAACATCAAATCCCAGGCAAGGATGCTCTCAGGCAGGCTTTTTAAACCCAACAGGAGGCAGGGGAAAATCTTCTAACAAAATACCTGTGCCTGAATGGCAGAGGTAAATATTCTGCTGCACGGATAACCTGCTACTAATACAGCAAAAACAAAGCAATGATGAGAAAGAAATAAGAAAATAAAAATTACTAAATAATTTCAAAGATTCAAGCACTTTAAATCCTGGCCAACACACATTTTGTTTAGGTTACTCTTATTACTGATATTTATCCCTTTTGGAATTCAAGATACTTTTTGATCAAAGAATTAAAGCCTAGAAATACTCCTTTTTCTTTATCCAAAGCTGTCATGTTTGTGACCTTGTAAGTACTTGGCTATGTCAATTAGTGCTTCAAAAATGCTGCTTTTCATCTTCAAATGGAACTGGGCCTAGAAACTGGCCAGACCTCTTAGCTCTTTCAACAGATGATAAACACATTGCGAGTCAAAAAATCCAAGCAGCTTTTTATGACTTTACAGATTAATTAGCATGCCAGAGCTTTCAGACTAATTTCAGTCCAACAAAGTATCTGCAGAAGTTGACAAACTAAACCCACAGTTTTATGTTCTGATTTCTTCACTATTAAAAGTAAGTAAAAATACATCTGAGAAAAACTACTAAAGCAAGATGATAAGATGAAGTGACAGATCATCAGCAGAATTTAAGCCCTCTCTAGGGTCACAGATCATTAAGAACAGCCTTCTTACAGAGAAGCCTGAAAACTGCCCACGGCATCTCTCCAGTTATTTCAAAGAGAAGAAATGGTTTCCCTACTTCAACGCCTTCAATATGCCAGTTTTGGAACCCACCACTGATCTCACATTGCTCTTTTTTCCCTTGGTGGCACAACTACATCCCAATAGTTGTAACTTTTTCATAATAGCTTAATATAATTACTTCAGCAGAAGTCATTGCTGAGTTCAATTTAAAGACATTTTTGGTCAAATTGTAATTATCAAAAAGAGAAAAGGGTCCCCAAGGAGTCAAAAGACAAAGCTCTCTGTCATCTCTTTCCTGGTACATGCTCTGTCCATTCCTCAAAAGTAACTTTCAAAATTTTTAAGGATACTAGGAGGATACTGTAACATTTTTTTGTGATGAATTGTGCTGGATTGACTCTTCCATGGGCTGATGCAATACTACATCATTGACGACATTGTATGTTTTGGCTGCATTTACTTTCTTGCAGATTCCTTAAAGAAGGCACAGTCTGGAAGCTGCACTCCAGTTAAATGGTGTGCCACTCCAAAAGGTAAATTGTGCAAAATCTATTGAACATTCAAACCTAGAGAAACAGGAGAATGTGATTTGGATGCTAGGGAAAAACTGTCCTTGTATTCTGTGAAAAATCATCACGTGTCTTATACTCTGGGAATTGTTCTGATTTCCTATACATTTGTGTGATATTCTGCCTAATTAGAGCTTCACGTAAACCAGAAGTCTCTGCATAAGTGAGACTGAGTCTGCATCTCATTTACAAGCAAAACTGGACAAAATCTTAAAATTTATCCATGGGTAAAAACACCCTTCTGGTAAAAAATCAGTTACAATATTTGACATCCAGCAACTGAACCCTCAGCCCAGTAAGTTGCCAAAAGTATCAGGAGGATCTGTAACACAGCTTTTGCCATTATTGCACTTGGGCTGGACTGCAACATCATGTCCAGATCAAAAAATTGAGGCTACTATCTGAAATGGTGACAAAAAAAAAAAAAAAAACAAAAAAAACTATCAATACAAACCCTCAGAGGAGTGGAAAAGTAGCTTTGCACAGAGAAGCTGGAAGAGCAAATCCTATATACTTCATCACTGCATGTTTTGATTGTTTTCTAGCAACTGTTTTATTCCAATATTTATAATCTCTCTCTCTATTCAAGCCTCTTATGTTCTATAATAAAAAGAGTACATAAATTTCAGTTACCGTTGCAGAGCAAATTGTTGTATGTAATTAGTTATGTACAACATAAGGCGTAACTTGAAAAACAATTCCTGTTTACTTTTCTTCTGTTTAATCAATATTTTAAATATTTGTGGAAGCCATACACCAGCTTAGCAAATCCTCACCTCAGAAGCGAGAGGAAGAAAACTGACAACACAAATTCTGCAGCCTACAACTCATCAGCATTTGATACACTGCTGGTGGGGGAACTAAATTTTTTTGGATCACGAAGGAAAGAAACATATAACATTCTACTTCTGTGTCATATCACTTAATTCCTTTTTACTGTGCATTCCTCAGCCATACTGACTCATTTTTCCTTTAACATAAAAATTCTCTTAACACCCTACACATTTTTAATGCTATTTGGTTGCAGTGATGCACGAAGACAAAGACAGTGGGGGTGTTTTTTTCCCGTTCAATCCTTGCCTGACTTTCCAGAGAGGTTAACAAATGTTTTATCATCTCTTTTTTCTCTCCTACAGCATAACTGTGGCTAACCACAGTGGGATCAAAACTACAGTAGCAACAACACGCAAGTCTTAAATGCTACAGGAGTACTCTAAGTACAGAAGGGCAGAATCGTATCTCAGTTATGCTATTTAAAGACTTAGAACTATGTAGTTAGCCCTGAGCTCAACTAGAGAAAATCTTATCAAAACTGAAGACTGGCATTTTTATAAAATTTGTCATAGGTTTAACCTTGAGAATAACAAAGCATTAAGAGTGTGTAGGCTTAAGAATCAATTTATGTTCCAAGAAAAGGGTTTTTCAAATTAAGGTTGAAAACAGAATTAGATCTTGCCTGGCGTTGCACAGATTCTGTTGATGTATCAATCTTATCAGGCATTTAAAAATAATGTAGAGATGATAAAAGTAAATGCTCTATAACCAAAAAATCTCTTGGTAATAAAATTTCAAATTACAGCCCATGACAACACTTCTAAATTGAAGCTGTGATACAGGAGGTCTGATGGAGAAAGCTGTGCAAGTAACTTACAAAGTAATTCAGAAGAGCAACAAAGAATGAAGATGCTGCTGAGATGAACAGACTACATGGCTGGAATGGTGTGCAGCATCCTTAAATGAATTTTAGACTATTTTCTTGGCAATATCTTAAGTGGTGCTGCAGTCTTATATGGATTTCTTTGATAGCTTCCTTCTACCAATAAATAACAAATATATATTCTACCAATAAAAAAAAAAAAAAAACAAACCCACCACACACAGACAAACCCAAACCTGAGCTCAGTCATCACACATGGCTGGGCTCAGAGTGTGACAAATTGATCCCAACACAGCAGTTTACTGGCAGGAACTGCAGTCTCCTATCAACTACTGCAGGCATCAAGGGGCTGTGAAAGCATCTGCAGCAAAGGATCCATCCACTCAAACTATCCTGGCTCTGGGTGCTGCTCTGTGGCTCAACTCTTTGGATACAGCACCAGGGAAGAAAAGCCACATTGAATAAAAAAGCTGAAACTTCACTCACAGTGGCAGAGAATGAGAAGAAAAAAAAACAATGACCTTTGAGTGCCTCAGTTTCCCAGGGATTATACTGGGAGTGCAACATTAAACTACTTCTTACAGGTTGTTGTGGTTTAATAGTTTTTCTGATGTCTTCTGGCAGCCTCTGGTGAAATGGGCACTGCAAAGTATCATCACCATTTAGTTTAGCAAAAACTAAAGCTCAGGAGGGTGAGATCTTACCACTCTTTACAACTATCCAAAAGGATATTACATTAAGGTAGGGTTGATGTCTTCTCCCAAGTAACAAGCAACAGGCCAAGAGGAAATGGACTCAAGTTGTGCCGGGAGAGGTTTAGTTGAATATTAGAAGAAACTTCTCAAAAAAATGTAATTAAAGACTGTAACAGAATGCCAGGGAGGTGGCTGAATCATCATCCCTGGAGGCTTGTAAAAGGCATACAGATGCTGGTGCTTAAGAACACAGTTTAAGCACTGGACTTGGTTGAGCTAGGTTAATGGTTGCTAGTTAGTTTATGGTTGGACTTGATTTTAAATGTCTTTTCCAACAAAAATGATTCTGTGATTCTGTAAAAATACAGCTTTTTTTTTTTTTTTTAAATAATTCAGACTAAACATCTGTAACCACTTAAATGTGGCAGATCCACTAAGTGTGATTTGTACCACAGCATCTGTAGTAAGAAGGTTACAGGTATGCTTTGAGAATAAATTTCAAAGGTCTGAAAAGCATAATTAGTTTTAAAGTTCTCCTACACACTAATTATTAGTAATAAAATCCTTCTAAAGTCCTCAACAGAAATATGTAAAAAAGCTCTTCCAGAAGCATAAAAAAATAGACCAAACCCAACCTCCTCATAGTTGGTGCTATATATATTAAGCTTCTCTCTGAAGATGGTTTCACCTCTTTCCAACAGTTAATTTGATCCATTTTTTTCTCTCCCTTCCAATGCTTTTCCTGTTCATATCACATAACTCGGGGTGAAGTCTTTAATCTTACACACATTTACATAATAATTTAAAGACCAAATGGTTCAGCCAGATTAGATAGTCTAGCAGTCCTTAAAGCCATTTATCTATGAAGTTCCTGACCAATTCTATCACCAACACAGCAACTTTCACAGCCCAGTTACATGTCAGAGAGAAAATACGTTTCTCCCTCCATTTTTAATTTCTCACTTTAGGATTCAATCAATCAAAAGCTGAAAGACAGGAATATGACCAATGTCTGCCAGCACAGGTAGCTAGAAAACCAAACTTGTCAAACCAACTTCATTTCAGTCTTTGACAAGATTACGATTCTGTTTGATAACATGTAATACAGGCTCATGGCACGTATATTGTGTTTTTAATAACTATTGACTTAGCACTTAGACAAAAGAGTCTGAAGCAATTACTAGCTGTGCAGATACAGGAACAGAAGAAGGGAGCAGTTTTATGGCCATGCAAGGGAATGGTGAGTCTGATGCTGCAAGGATGCCTATGGGTGTGGTACCTGGATTTTCGAAGGCAAATAAAGAAGGGAGGGGATGCAAAAGATACACAGGTATTTGGAGGGTACTAAAAGTGGTGAACAGCAGGAAACTACAGGAACCAAGAAACCAAACTCTGAAAACAAACTAAATGATTTATAACAAAAAATGAACCAAACTGAACAGTGAGGATAATAAATTGATAGGAACACAAAATGAAGGGAAATTCATTGCTTTGAGATCTTCCAGCCAATGTGGGAAGATAAAGTCAGAACTAGTAACTGGATGACACAGTGAGTCCTTTCTGCCCTCAGCCTGGAGGAACACTACTGGAACAGTGAGGCAAGGAGAACCAGGCTCTCAATCTTGTTGCTTTTTAAAACCATGATGACTTCTTTTATTCAGCATGTCACCCTTTGCCACTGGGTTTAATGAAATCTACCATAACGTTGGGGAAGGTTCAGACTGCAGAAGAGCAGCTAAGCAATTGAATATCCCATATCTGACCACAAAACAGAGCTTAGAAATACAGCTGAAGATGCTACCTCATACATATTCCTACAGAAATGCTGCAGAGGGTGGACTGTGAACTCTACACAGCTCAAGGAAACTTGGGACTTTTTTTTTTCTTTCTTTTTTTTAAATAAACCAAGCAACTGCGTTATTCCTCTGACTTGTTATTTCCTCATTATACAGATTTAATTTTTTATGCCTAACCATTAGCTGGATTCTACAAGGGAAAGGCACTGGCTGGTTACATTCCTAACCACAAGTGTAAATCTGCTGTGTGAAGGAGAGAGACAGAGTCAGGCAGGGTGAACATGAGTATGTATGAGCACCTGATATTTTTTTCTGACACCGTTCCACATCATTAGTTGGAAGCTTGTTAGGAACCATACCCTTACATCTCTGTTCGACCTACCTACCTCACTTCTCTTTCCAAGTTTTCTCCTCTTCAGTACCTGCATTTTTAACTTTTTTTAGAGCTGTTCAGATGATTCTCAGAAGAAGAGGCTGGGGCAAAGACTGAATGCACTTTAACGCAGTTATTTTATGGGAGATTACACAGCTGATTAACATTTCTTGGAATAAAAAATGTCCCATGTTAGCTCCATTCTTGTCTATTTATTGCTTTTGATCTATTCATGACAAAACATTCTCTGCTAATGAAAGTCATCAGAAAATTCTCTAATAAGGTAATTTAGAAGTCAGTTCACATTGAACATATGATCAAAAGGCACTTAGCTTGCTGTTCCTTCCTCCTCTCCCTGATAAACACATGGTTTTCTGGCACTGCTATGCTACAAAATGGTTTATAACATCTGGAGGAAAGGCTGATCAGCTCCAAACAATTGCTGGACTCTAAATAGACCCAGGAACAAAGGTCATCATGAATGAAATGACTGCCTTGGCTGCAAAACTGCCTCAGTCTTCTCCAGACAAAGCACGATTGAAATGTATCTATCTATGGATAGCATCTGGAGAACTCGAGATACGTTTGATCAGAATCTGATTGGCACCTTTCACATAAAAGCAATTTGAAGATACCATGGGAAATTTTAAAAACCAATCACACTGTAAACTTTGGCCCAAGGTTTCCCCCTGCAGCATCGACTTTGTTTTTCTACAGTGTGAAAAAAAAATCAATATAATAATGGTACTGCAGTAAAATTTCAGCTTGCTCTTGGCTTACTTTAAATAATTTTATTGTCTCCTTTCCCTCTGTCTGTGTCTGCTGAATTTGGCACTTGCAGTTATTAAAATAAAATCAAGTCGAAAGAAAATGTTAAATATCATAAAAAGAAAACCAGCAGTGTTCCTGGCTCACTTTGGTAACGCTGTGGTCACCTTTACAATTTGCCAGGGTTTTCTGTTCCCCAGCTGTTCTACCTGAATTAGCATGCAGAAAGAAACCTCAACTTTGGACTGGAATGTTGGAATAACAACTTGTACTTTGCAGATTTAAAAGAACTAAATGTTTTAAAAAACAAGGAGAAGTCACCCTCCTCTCTCCAGTTATATATATGCACAAGAAAGCTCAATAGCTTACTAGTGATTTCAATTCTTTGCAGCTTCATGTTTTCCTACTCCTTAGCATTCATTTCTGCACAATCTAGTATGCACTACGAACGAGGCTTTGAAAACCTAGCAGGAAAGTACCAACTAAAGAGAAGAAAAAAGACCATTCAGCCAAAATTATGCCCTTTGGTCAATTTCCACTCCCTCTGGATGAAAACCGCATCCACTTGTTGTCAACCAAAGCTCTGCCTTGGTCAACAGACAAGAAGAGCATTCCCAAAAGCAAAAGTGGGAACCACAAATTCCAAGGAAAGCAACAGAAAGCCCAAATGTAGGCAGTGATGAAAGGAAAAGAAGGATTTGCTCTACTCAGCCTCGGGCCTCTCAGGAGTATGGGAACCCTCAGTCTTGGAGCAAGAACAACCTACTCTAAAGTATGCACACAACACACAAAAGAATCGAAAGACTGTTGGCTATACCATGAACACAAGTTTTGCAAAAGGGGACAGATGATGCTCCGTCTCCAACGTCCCCTCAATTCAGCAAACCCAGGGAGAAAAAAAAAAAAAAAGAAAGAAAGAAAAAAAAATAATAATAATTAAAAAAAAAAAAAAAAAAAAAAGAAAAAGAAAAAAAAAAAAGGCAAAATTCTTACTTTGGTAGTTGAAGCTGGAGACGAGTTGGCCACCAGGCTTGTGATCACATCAGTGTTGACAGTGGTGCAAGCAGCAGAGGCCGGGGTGGGGAGGCGGGAGGGGACGATGGGCAGGGGCAGGAGCCCGGGCCTGTTGTTGCTGTTGGTGCTGAGGGCACTGCTGCAGTTGGTGCTGCTGACGTGATTCCCATTGGAGCTCCAGTCCCGGCGATCCCAACCCCCGGCCCGGTACTCTCTTTCGAACCGGCTGTGGTGCCGTGACATCTCGCTGGAGGGCAGCTGCTTCTCCGAGGGAACTCGAGGGCTTGCCTGAAAGATTTGACACCAGAGGTGTTAGAGATGAGGTCCCAGCACAGCGATTCTACTCACCGGGCTAAGACCCTGCTGTGCCTCCTCTGCCTCAGGGGAGCATTTTTCTCCCCTTTTCCCAGCTACCCGCAGGGAGGAAGAGAGGGGTTTTGTAGCAAATGTTAATCTAGAACAAAAATGAGCTGTTTTGGACAGCTACAACCACGCAAAGACCAAACCCTCAGACCTGAGGAAACGCCAGCTGCCCAAACTCTCTGGCACAATAACAAGCAACACATAAATAATGAAAAACTGAGTTAGAAACAAAACATCATTCAAACCTCCTGTGAGCAGGAAAATGTTTCCCATAGTTATGCCTTGCAGTTTTCTCAATAGCCTTCAGATCATTTCTGTGGCTCTTTTCTGCACCTGATGCATGACCAAATATTGATCCTAAACATCAGAGGGAGAAAAAATCTACCTGCTAAGTCAATCCATTACTTCTTTATTTTTAAAGCCAAATATTGCTTTACACTACCTGTTCCCCTCCTTTTTGCTTGGCTCCTCACTGGAAGCTCCTACAGGAATGCTTCAGCCCATGAAGCAGCTCTCCAGGGCAGGCCCATGTGTCCTGTCTCCTCCCATTCCTTAAAACACTTAATGTACTCAAAATGATGAAATGACCAAGTCACTTTGTGTGATCATCCTGTGCTTCTCAGGTTTGCTTATCCATAGATTTTACCAGCCAGGAGCAAGAAGTCTGACCACCACCCTGGGAGCTGAGACTCCCAACATCTCATCCTAATTCTGCTAATTATATGTTACATGGCCTAGAGCAGTTACTTAAGTCTTCCTGCCAAGGTCTTCTAACCTACAGAATGGTGGCAATAATGCTATTTTCTCAGCAGAGTTCAGAGTAAGGGAGAGCTTACAGCACTTGGAATTGAAGAATACTATACATAAATGCTAAATATATTTTTCCTATAAATAAAGAACAAGCATCTAGGTCACTGCAGTGTCTGATTCATTTTATTTGCATCACAAAATCCAGTAAATTCTTTGTAATCATAACACCAGATCACTTGAAGCAATTTTCTTCCAGAAATTCTAAGATACAAAAATGGACATTAAATCATCTACTTACAATGGCTGAGGAGGTAGCTGGACCCAAGCTCACCTGAAGACAAGAGACTACTTAAGAGATATTACTCAGAAGTGGTATAAAACTGTGCAAAAGGTTCCCCTAGGGTTCACCAGAGAGCTGCTAGCTTGAGACAAAAGAACCTCTTCCCCAGTTAAAAGTTCTGTAATATAAATGTGTATAAATATATAAAAAATCCCTCCTACAATTATTACCTGCAACAAAAGGCTGAACCAAATCTCTGAAAAGAAGATGCACTTGCTATGGTTCTGTTTTCCCTCTGCAGCAGTGAGCAGCTCCTGCAAGAGCATATATTGGGGACCACACAGAGATGTTGTGGACACAGATCACAGAATTAACATTCCTCTCAATCCAACAGAGCCAGCTGCTTTTTCCTCTGCTAGGATTTCATGCAAGATCTGATTTGATGATTTGAGGGTTGAGGATGCATTGACATTTCTTTAGATTCTTTTTCCTTGCATTTTTGTTGCCATCTGATACTTGAATTCAGAAAGCTCATTCATATTTTCTAGAGGTCCATATGGAAATGACAGCCATACACTGAACACAGCCAAAACCAGGGACACGAGTGCTGTGAAAGATGCTGTAGTAAAAACAGGAACTTTTGTTTTAGTAGAGGTGAAGAAAGCAAGTTTTTCCTCTAGTGGAAACTATCTCAGAATAAATTCATAGGTATAAACTCCCTTCCTTTTGTTCTATAAATCTTTTGCAAAGCCAGAAATGAAGGGAGACTGTAAGACACAAGCTACAATTTCAAAATATCCTTTATTATTGTTTTCACCTAGAGAAAAGTTTCTTTTCAAAGCTGCACAGCCTCCATCAATATGTGAGAGAATCTCCATTAGCTGTATTAGTGCACTTCTTGACAAGGCAGCTGGAGAGAACCAAAACACACATATCCCTCCCCCCAACACACACATTTGAGTATATCTGACATTTAATTCAGCAGAGAGGAGAAACACACATGCACACAAGTCAACAGCTGGAGGGTTTTTTGCCACGCAATCCAAGACACCATGCCCCAGCAATTCTGCTATCAGATGAAACTGACAGGCAATTACATCAAAAACAAGCAGAAAAGAAGCCTGTGACTAAGTGACACATTAAGAAGTTTACTTAAACCCCACCACTCTCTTGACAAGTAAATTCACTTCTTTGTCCAGCTACTCTATTTTATATTTGCACTTAAAACTAAAAGACAGGGCTCAACATCACTTTTTTTTCCCCTATGCATTACATTAAATTTCACTTTACATTTATTGCATTACATTTATTTATTATTTTACTTAATTTAAACATTTAATTTATTAAATAAATAATTGCAATAATAATTAATAAATGATATTTTTATTATTTAATCCAATTTATTATTACATTTATTACATTTACATTTATTACACTTTACAGTATTACATTACATTACCCTACTTGTTTCAATGTGTCATTTTTGGCTGGGTACAAAGATATTTGACAGCAACAAGATGTGCAGAAAAACCGGAGGGGATAGCTGTCTAATAAATGAATATTCAACTGCTAGTGCTAGCTATTAATTGTTTAAAATTAGAAACAGTATAAAATGTTCTCATAAATAGCTGCTGGGTGAGGTAAGAAATGGTTTGTGAACAGGCTAGCTAATTTGTAAATGTATTTTTGGATCCAGAGCTTATGCTTTGTCTGGACTATTTTTGTCAAGGATCATAATCGTAATAATAATGCTTTAAACATATTCTGCACTCATAAGAAAAACTTCTCCAACAACATGAATCCTGAGCCAAGCATAATCATCACATTCCTCTGCACAGAACTTGACACTGGGCAGCATAAACCATCCTGAGAAATTGCAGTGACTGAGGCCAATGGAAACCACACACAAACAGCAAAGAGGACAGCAGTCACTGCTGCCACACACCAAAGATGTGGGAGTATTTTCATCCTAACCCAGTCCTTACTGGTGCCATAATACTCAATTTCAGGCTAAAATTTTCCAGGCATAGATTCTGTCAGATTTTTGTTAAGAATAAACAACACCCCTCCAAGCTTTTCTCTTGGGGAGACAGGGAGAAGAATAAAGATCAGTACTTGATACTTAAAAATATCAGTATCAATAGCTATAAATTAATTTTCCCTTTTTTTAAGGGAATTTCTCCTCAACATTCGTATGCACACATTTTTCTCTTAAATAACTTTAGGTCATCCTTAATGGTGCTAAGGAAGAGAAAGAAGGTTTTCATGCTGTTTGTCAGGCTCGGGGATTTCCCAGTGCTGTCTGCACTGAAGTCACCACCCCAGCTAAGCCTTGGCTAATCATAAATTTATCAACCTCAGGTTTAGGGCTGGCTTTTTGCTGGCAAAAAGATCCCCACTGCCATGTCTAGAGTCAGTTCTTGAGAAGATACCCCTAAAGCTATCTCAGATACATCCACCCTACATCAGAGCCATAAAATTGCAATGTGGACATAGCTGGCAATAGAAACAACATGAGAGATGCCTGTCTCAGAAGGCCACGAGGAGCCATACTGCATGCTGTTATTGCTGAAAATTGCTCTGAACATTTAATTCAGCTGCCATGCTATCTTGTGAAGGTGGCAAAGTCAGGAAGAGAGGCCCTTTCCCCACTGCCTGTGAGGAGAGGAGGAGAGGGGTTAGAGGAGAGGAAAGGAGAGGACTCACAGCTGTTACTGGATGCACTGATGAATTCAAAGCAAAAAGGTGGCCAGACTGGGATTAAGGGAGACCTGTGGGAAAGGCTAGAAGCTATAGAAGAGATATCGAGCAACCAGAGGAAAATAAAAATCCCATGACAAATCTGATATGAAGTTCAGTGATACGGTAAAGCAAAGAAAATGCCTATCTCAGTCCCCAGGACTGCATTCATGTGCTTGGGTTGCAAAAGTCATACCAAAATATAAAACAGCCCTCTTGGTTACAGAGAATAGGTATGTAAAGTACTCTGGAGCCAGACATGAGGGTTATACAGGCACCTGACCTCTTCCTCTAGAGTTTACCTTGCTTTCACAGCAAGGTGGGAATGGGAGGGTAGAAAGAGAAGGGTAACAGAGTAATGAAACAATACTGAATGCCCCTCCGAGGACTGTCACAGGCATGTCTTAGTCACAGGCTTAGTCTGAAGAAGAGAAGGCTCAGGGGAGACCTCATCACTCTCTACAACTCCCTGAAAGGAGGTTGGAGCTGGGGGGGGTTGGGCTCTTCTCCCAAGTAGCTCCCAGTAAGACAAGAGGGCATGGACTTAAGCTCTGTCAGGGGAGGTTTAGGTTGGATATTAGGGATAAATTCTTTACAGAGAGGGTGATCAGGCATTGGAATGGGCTGCCCAGGGAGGTGGTGGATGCTCTGTCCCTGGAGGTTTTTAAGAAGAGACTGATGTGGCACTCAGTGCCATGGTCTGAGAACCACAGTGGTAGTGGATCAAGGGTTGGACTGGATGGTCTCAGAGGTCCTCTCCAACCTGGCTGATTCTGTGATTTTATGTCTTGTAGTCCTTCAAAGCCAAAATGCAGCAGGTGACAAAGACCATAGAAATTACTTTAAATATATCACTCGAGATAAAGTAAAATGTGAGAGTACCTTTGCTAAAGAAAATAACTTTTCCTACAACCACAAGTTTTATAAATGTCTGACTTAAACATGCTCAAAATTTGAGAAAGGTTTTCTACAAAACACGAGTGTCTTCAGGACTACGACGTGGAGCACCTACACAGATGACTACATCCAGACTCCAAATTTACCCAAAGCACTTGGGCCATTTGGAAATCCTCCTACCTTCTCAGCTTAAAACTACATTCCTCCTGGTACTAATTTTTCACCACACCTCTTATGCAAGCTCATTTGTTCCTTGTTTCCACAGCTTCCACACACATACACAGAGGGAAGAACAAGACCAGAGGCATTTGAGATAGCAGTGTGCTAACTACAGGCCTCTTACCAGGTTCAAACAGATCATTGCAGCTGATTTATTAAACTTAAGTGATTAACATTTCATTTTATGCTCAATACACTTGAACACAGTCCTTCTTCCCGCAAGCCCAAAGCACTCACTGTTCTGCAGAAAAAATGTTTCCTATTCATATTCCTCTAAATGACAGCCTGGCTTAAGCCTTAGAGCAGCATTTTCCCTGCTCTCCATGCTTATCTATTCAAGGTCCCCTTAAAAAGCCTGTCCTCACAGAAATAAGGAAAACCAGGCTTTCAGCCAGTCTCGAGCTAGAGAATCAGATTTCTCAGACTATTAGTCAACTTCATTAAGTGACTTCAAAAATAAAGGTCAAACTTTTAATGTAAATTTTTCCTGGGTAAGCATTTGTTTCCAAATTTACCTTTAAAATAATAGCATTAGAGAAATATGATAGGCAAGAGAGGCTGGGAGAGTGAACGGTAGCAGGTTCACAGTCATTAGGGAAACGGAAGAAAAGAAGAAAGAGTGTGAAATATTAAAATAAGCAGCTAAAGTGCCTTGCGTGTTTTCAGACTGGATGAACAGAAGCACAGATAAAATAGCCTATTAAAGAGCTTCAAAAGCAGTTAAGTGCATGCAAAGCCTAAGTATTTTATGAGATCCACACCAAAAAAAGATGAGGAGGAACGGAGAGATTTGCCGTAATCAGATCTTGTGTGGAGAACTACAACTGATAAAGATGATGTCTAAGTACCTAAGTGAGAATGATTTCAGCTATATGCTGCAGGGAAAATGTTAACTGGATGCAGTTTTATCAGAGCACACCAAAACAACCACCTCTTCCTGGGGCACAGAACTGAAGACAGAATTTATGCATATGGCATAAATATCACACTGAAAAAATAAATCACTGTTACCATAAATTCTGCATATAACTCAATAATAACGTCCCACATGCAAATGTATTACACACATGTAAGCGTGATTTTTAAAAATCTTACAAATAAAGTAGGGTACCAATTGGCAGCTTCAGGAGCTACTTCACAAATGTGACAAACAAAATGTTTTATTCGAGCTCAACATTATTTATAACCTACAAAGACTTTCTTAGACTCATATGAAATCACTGTTATAAGCCTACATGGATCTGACTAATCCATTTTCACAAACTTAACTTCGTTTTTTCCATTTGGGTGACTTCACTGAAAGACTTCTTTGTTAGATGAAGGCAGTAGGAATCCAATCAAGAGATTCTGTAAAGCTGAACTACAAGCAGCTGTTTAGAAAGATAAGACCCAGAAATATTTGAGGGGCAAGAAAACAACTTTATTATCAAGCAAGTCTACTTTTGTAACCCCTGATTTAGTCCTGTAAACAGTTGTAAAGCTCTTGTAAAATCCAAGGCAAGGCAAGAAAGTCTCAAGTTGCTTTGTTACAATCAGATCTCAAAAAAAAAAAAAAAAAAAAAAAAAAAAAAGCCCAAATCCTAACCTTGTAAGTGAGTAGATTTAGGAGATCATGAAGGATTTAATTTTCAAAAATACATGCTGGAGGAAGCAACGCTTTGGGATATATTAAAAAATAAATAAATTATAACATCAACACAACTGTCTTCTCAGGATAAAGTTCACTATACAAAAAGCACAAATGAGACTCCTGCTTCTGACTTGAAATATTGTAGAAAAATGTGTACCTTTACTACTTCTGAGTCCTTAAGATGGATAAGAAAATAATCTTTTTAGATAAAGAAAAAAAAAAAAAAAGATAAACTAGACTATCCAACTGAACAAAAAAAAAAAACCCAACTGGTCACAATGAGACTAAAATCATATCTTACCACTCTGGTTTCTTTTTCTCCAAGTTTAGAGAGTCTGACCTTCCTAATTAAAGGGTTACTGAACTACATGTATGTGTACGTTATAAAACTTTACTTCTTGGAAATTTCAACATGATCATTTCCTATATTTGGTCATTAGCTTTCAAATGCTACTTCCTTTACAATGTGAGTGGAGTAGATAACACATTCTGCAATTCACTGATCATGAGCACTGGTAGAGTGAGAAAAATTCACAGAGGTCCAACAGTGTCTGCTGCTCTTGCTGCTAGAACTGAAGATTAAGACCAGGTCCATTTCAAACCCATGGCAAATCTGAATACACATAAACCCTTATATCAAGGGTTTTCTTCTGGGCAAGTACCCCGTCATCCAAGTTTCTTGGACTATTTTTGAAGTCCTTGATCCACATGCTCGAATGCACTTACTGTTGACTATAAACTGATAGAAAATATGTCAAAATACACTGATTATGGAAATGTATCTGGAAAAACATCTAACTCCATTCCTCTCCAGGCTTTTATCAGGAAAATCTCCCACTTTATCTACTTCTCCCCTTTGTCTTGTTGCAAAGACACCCCCAAAAGCAGAACTCACTCTATTCTCAAAAATCAGTTCTAGCTTCCATTTGCTGCAGACTCTTGGGCTTTCCAAGCTCCTCTGCAGCAACAAGACTGGAATTTTGCAAAGCAGTTTTCTGAATAAAAATCTACCAGAACTTCACACGATGTCTAATAACTTTCTCAGTTGCCTCTACAGGGTCTGAGGTAGCCAGCTTTGCCTGGAACCCAGCCTTGTTAAAAATTAGGAGAGAAAAACATAATGTTCCTCTGTAACACTCCTGCTTGCAAAACATTGCCCGAAACATTGACTTCCCTAATTAAATTATCTCATTAGCATGAAAAGCAAACAAAAGAAAACCAAATGCCAAAAGCTGCTATGTAAAAGGCCAGTTTGTGAAGGGCTTGTGCAGGAAGATCCACACAGCAGAGCCAGTGGCCAGCACCACAGCTCCCAGCACAGGGGTTGGCTGCATGTCAGCTCATGGCCAGGGTCCAAAGGTACCCACTGGGGAGAGGTAGAGGAGGGAAGGCAGGGATATGACTGGATTTCTTCTGGGGGAATGGGTCATCTTCTTAAAATGCATTAAGTGGTTGCCAGCACCTGACATACCTAATCTTGCCTAAGACTTCATAGTTAATAAAGCAGAAATGTAGAATAAGCTACTGTCAGTGTTGCCAAATGTCGCAAATTAAATCTCACAAAATTTAATTAATGGGATCTTGGCTCTTTTGGAAATGGTTTCTTGGGGGTGGAGGGGAGGAGGAGGAGACTAAGTCTTCAAATTACTTTTGGACAAGGCAGGAGAAATTCCCTTTGATTTACTGCCATTCTCGATCTTCCAGCCCTTGGGGAAGACTGATCAATCAGTCAAAACTACTGGAGGAAAAAGTGCTCAACCAAGGAAAGGGTTAAATGCAGCATATTTTACAGTAAAAGTTCTCTGTATCACCTGTATTGCTGAAAAACTGTTTAATAAAGAAACTGTACTTGGAACATCCCCCTGATGATAATTTTGGGTTATCCTACCCCTGACGTTGTTCACATTTAAAAAGCTTCAGCTAGCACCAGGGGAAGTAGTAAATTTCTCTTTCAGGACTCGTGCCCTCTGATCACACAGTTTTCTGACACAATTTGTTAAAAGGAGACATATATCACTCCCTCAAATCAAGACCACATGTACACTTACAGCATGAAGCAGTCACTAAGCATCTGGCATACCAAATGATATAGATGCAAAATGCCTCAGAAACAAACAAACAGTAAATTTACTGAACACAAGACTAGTACAGTCCAGATCTTTGTGTATCCCAGTGCTTTAGAGATTTTGACATGATTCACTTCACACTGAGGTAGGAGACTGCAGTTATCCCAATGCTGCACTAAGAAACCGAATTGCCAGAGACTATGCAAGATCCTTACACCAAGGGGAATAACTATGTTTTTTCCAATTTATAGTGCTCTGAATGTAGGACCATTGCTAACCTTCACTCACACACCTCAAAAGCTACCTCATTCTTCATTTAAGGAGCCACATTTATTGTTGTTGTGCTTCTGGAGGCTCAAAGGGGGGAGTTTCTTTACATGAGAGACACTACCATGAGATATTTATTTCCTTTGTGGCACTGGTACCATTAGTACTGTGTGCTCCTTTCTCTGTGTAGAAACATTCAACTTGTCGCTGACCCAGAAGACACTTTGGGCTTTCAAATCTAAATGTTCCCTTCCTGGTGCATGCCACTGAAGCTGGCAAGAGCCCACTTCATCTGTGCATCTGCAGTCATGGCTTGTAACACCAGTGTGGCCTTTGTTTCATAAAATGGATTTATTGCATTTTCAGTTGGTTCAATAGAGTGACTATCACATCCACTGACTATTTTTGTTTTGTTTTGAAAGACGACGCTTCAAGAATTAGAGCAACAGTGCCATCATCCTAATGAATTAATACCACACATGGTATCCAAGTTAAATGCTTCTCCTGTGCCACTTAAAATGTACTCCTGTTACCACTTCTCCCACCACCCTTTCCTCCTTCTCCCTTAAAGTTGCCATCAGCAACTCACGTTGTATCTTTTCAACTCTTGGATGAAGATTGCTGAATGCTGTAAATAAACAACCTGCCTTTTACAGGCCAGAGGTCTTAAGCTTTTCATTGCCTGCTTTAGAAATAACATGATCAATAAGAATCAGCTTATTTTTCAAAGTATGAACCACTTCCCATATCTATCTCAAAATGCATTAGGAAACCTAAAACTTGTTAAAACTAGGTAGAATTCAAATCATGTTTTGTAAGCACCTGCTTAAAGGCAGATTTAAGAATACAAAGAATCTTGTTGGGAATAGTTCTAGTTCTGGCTTTAAAACTCCCCGATTTGCAAGTACTGGCCAAAATGTTTGTATTTTATCCTGAATAGCAATTATTCATTTTCATTCAACCAAAGCTGTCAAAACCTCTATATGTGGTCTTGTAGTGAGATTCTTATATACATGCCAAATGCCTGCATAACAAACATCTGGCCTCACTTCTGTTCTATGGATTTGCCAAAGCACAAGTCCATCAGTTGTTTTTTGCTTGTGTCTTTTTTTTTTCTCTCTACTGTGCCTCGGGTCATTTTTCTTAAAATGAAATCATTAAAACAGGCAGAGAGAGCAGAGGAAAAAGGAGTAAGAAGAAGAACTGTAGCATCTGAGTAATCTTCCAGTGGGACTAATTTTGCTAAGTATTTGTGCTACTGCTACCAGTCAATTGCTACAAGAATTATTGAGAAACTAACTAACTAAATAAATTAAACTGCATTTAGCAAAGCATATTGGCACAGAAAGAAGGAAAACCACATACACTTTTTATAAACTAGAAGCTCAGTTTACTCAAATGTCCTCAATATCAATATAAAATGTATTAACATAAAAAAAATAACTTGCTGTTCTCTTATTTTGCATTCATTTTACATTTGTACTTCTCCGAGGCAACAGATCAGAATGGTGCATTGCCTTCCCCTCAGGCCAAGTGTAATAAACAGGCAGGTGTAATATAAAGCTGCAGAGTCTCAGCTCTCCTCCCAAACAATTGATCTTCCAGGCCCACAGTGTAATTCAGTCTTGGTAGCTCCGTTCATATACCTCATTGCTGAGCAGTCAATTATTTCAAATCAAGCAGAATTAAAGTGTTATTTTTGTGAGGGGAGACGATATTCACCAGTGACCTAAGTGAAACTAATAAACTAATTTCCCTTTACTGCCTTGGGCAAAACAGAAAAATTCAAGTCTATGAAAGAAAGACCGGAGCTGCTTTATCAGTCTGTTGCCCAAACACGTTTGCAATTTTCTGTCTTTAAATTCAATTTTTGTTCACAGAACAATTTTGGAAACAGAACACAACCAAAAGAAAGCAGCAAAAAGCAGCAGCGAGGGAATACGACCCTGCAAGACGAGGGATGTGCAGTACAAACTTCCCAATAGATGGGGAATAGCACTCTCGTGTTCTTTAACTGAGTATTCCTCCTGCCAGTAGCAAATTTATCCAGTAGATGTCAACACCAGCAAAAAATATGTGTAAAGCCAACCTTAATATCAACAGCAGTCACTTGAATTTAAAGGAGTACATCAGAGAACAGGTGAATATTTGGAAGCACTGCATAATTATTTACTACTGTCCTATCCCTGCATCTTCCAGAATGGATCTGGCCTGGCCTATCTGTCAATAAAACACGTGGAGAAAAATAATTTATTTTTTGCTTTTAAAATAATTTTGTCTGCTTTGCTGGAAAATGGAAAAATTGCTCACAAGCATGCGATTCCTTTCAGATTAGATCTTAGAAAATTTTTCAGAGAAGGGGCAGAAAGGAGAGTGGGCAAAACACTATGCACTGGAAAGCGACTGCTACAAGCAAAATCTTCATAGTTACTAAATATAATCTGGAGAGGCCTGTTACTTTTTGACCTTCCACTGCATAGTTAAGCAATGCAATGATTTAATGGATTTTGCTCTTTCCTCAAGAAGCTTCTCAACCTACAACAGCAACCTGAGATTCCCACGCCGACCCCAGGTCAACAGATACTTGTTGTTCCTGTGAAGTTTTTTTCGTTTTTGCAATAACACAAGGACAATCTGTTGTAAGCCTTTTAGAGTTATTATCACTCAAAAGACTAAATTTGCTGACAAGTTTAAACCATGCAGAAAAACAAGGCCATTGCTGTTGACACTTTTAAATCTACTATTAAGATCTGACTGTTTGAACAGCTTGTGTGTAGAATCTGAAGTACAGATTTCTGTTTCCTTTTTGTTTATTTTTAGATAAACCTTGTGTTTCTACTCTGCAATGTTTGCATTTGGCTGCTGAGCAGGCAGTAATCGCATACATTATAGGCCTTGCTTAGAGACACTTTGCATCACAGCCCATCAGGTTTTTCTGGATAGATGAAAAGAGAAGGGAAATAACAGATAATTTTCCTGATTGATTAATCTTTCCTCACATTGCCATTTCCCCCACACACAGGAGAAGGAAAACCAAAAGTGTGTTGTGACATCTAATAGCAAGACACTGAAACAAATTATTTTATTACTGCTACAAAAACTTACTAAGGAGTTTGTTTTCAAAGAGATTTAAAAGATGGCAAGGAGACACAGACAAACTTATTCCAGAGACATCACTTTGAGCAGAGCTAGTTCTCAGGTGTAAACCTTAGAGCTCTTAGGAGAAGCATACATCCTACATACATGCAACAATGTAGTGGCAGCTTATCTATTCAGCTTGGGCACAGATTTGGGGTGTTTGGGAAAGCAAAAACAACAGTCAAAAGTAGAGATAGTGAATTACCAACATCTAAGCAATTTTTAGGCATCAACAGAAGCGGGCATGGGAAGATCAGGCAAAGGTTGTGCACTTCCCTTAAATAATCCTGGCAGAAAATGGCATGTGCAAGAATAAAGTCACAACTCCAAAAACTGGGGAAAGGCATTGCATGCAAAATCCATCCCCCTGCAACATGAGGCACCAGCAGCACACCCAGTTTCAGGAAGCCACATCCTGCTCCACAGTTCTGGGTCCAGGCATCTACTGCCCAAGACAGAGCCATAACCAGTCTGGAGATAAGAGGCATCTTATGAGGCACACCGGAGTTTCACAGCCTTGTATGAGCAATTCTTTTAATTACCATCAACATTTTCTCTGAATCCCTGTCTAAAAGAAGCAGTGGGAACTTTTGATATGACGGTGTGACACCTTGATTGCCTGTGGATGAGTCACTGCATTTCTGTTAGTCTGACAAACTTATAGATTTTTAAGGGCAAAAAAGCACAAGAGGTGCTTAGGATTGCTCTGCTCTGACTCTCTGAACAGCACAACCCTCAGGTCTCATCCAGCAACCTGCCTGTCCAAGGGAAATGGGGACAGGGGGGGATGACAATATGCCTAAGCTTGCCCATAAACACCTCAACAGTTCCCTCTCAAAAAAACAATCAAACAAAACCAAACAAACCAACCCCCCAAAAATAGTGATTATTGCAATGAACCAATGTACCTTTCATAATCTTTAAGGTCCCTCCCAACCCAAACCATTCTATGATTGCAATCAACACCTCTTTTCCCAGCAGTTTATCTGAACTGGGGAGGCTGCAGGACTGATGCCACAGGAGGTGGCCAGGATGCTGCTTACAACTGGTTCCAACAGGTGCCAGCTGGTTCCTCCATGGCCCCATCACAGGGAACAGCTGAGCCCCTCAGCCCAACTGGTGGGGCCTCTGGGAAATATTTCTAAGAAAGGGCAAACCCCCAATGCTCAGGTAATGAGGAATAAATAAAGGAAAAACTAAAAAAAAAAAAAAAAAAAATTAGGACCAGCCCTGGCTACAGTGAGGTCAGGGGGAGAGGAGGAGAAGGTCCTGGAGCCCATCTTCCCTGCAGCCTGGGGAGGGGGCAACAGTGGAAGCAGAAATCCACTCTGCAGCCCATGGAGGATCTCTTGGACCTCTCCTCATGGAGCTGTGAGCCTGTGGAACTCATGCTGGAACAGGCTCCCCTGTGGGAGGGACCGGTGCTGAAGAAGCACAGAAACATGAGGAGGAAGGAGCAGCAGAAAGGAGCTGTGATGGACTGACTGCAACCTCTGTTCCCCAGGGGAGGGTGGAAGTTTTGGGAATGAAGGAGTGAAGTTGAGCCTGGGAAGGATGATGGGGTGGGGAAAGTTGTTTTAACTTTTTTTCTTTTTTTTCTCACCATCCAACTCTATTTTAATTGGAAATAAACTAATTTTGCCTGAGTTGGGTCCATTTTCCTGGTGACAGCTCTTGGTAAGAGATGTCCCTGTCCCTGTCTTGACCTGTGAGCTTTTTTATCTTACTTTCTCTCCCTGTCCTGCTGGGGAGAGGGTTGTGAGTAGCTGGGCGGGGGATCCGGCCATGGCCAACTCACCACAGTGAGCAAAGTCCTGCAGCAGAAAAGAACTAATTTTTTTTTTTTTTCGTCTAGAATCTCCCCAGACAGTTCAAACACTCATTCCCTGTAGCAGCAGGGAGGAGGGACAGAAAGGACTGAACACTTCTGTATCTGCTGTATTTTACTGTATTTATGAAAGACGCCATGGGGAAGACCTCCTACATTATTACAAAGGCTGGGGTTTTGCTCTATTACTTACTTTGAAGACATGTGCTTTATTCCCAGTTTCTAACTAAATTTTGCTCCATGCACTGTATCATTATATCTTTGCTTATCCACTTGTAAATAATTTCTGAGCTGACCTAAGTGTATGAGCTGCTTCAAATGATCTTCACAGATGGAGTGCTCTACCAGTTGCTTTCCTGAAGTACATATCCATTGTATTTCCTTGATCTTCTAGGTAAGTAATAACATCCACTGAGGATGGATTCATCATACACTTTTAAATAATGCCTGTCTATAACTGGATGTCTTAATTCCCACCATTCATTTAATAGCCCCATTACATGCTTGATTACTGTGGCCAAGCTGCACAGAGTAATTTGTTTAGACGTTTCCTTTTTACTTTATTAGCAGAAAACTTCAAATTTATCTGTTTACTGAGTCCTATGATTTTTCTGAAGGTTATTTTCAGTGGTCCTGAAGACTGCCTCTGCTAACTCTTTGGAGACAGACTCTCTAGTGCATTTCATTCAAAATTCTTAATACACAATTTAGCAAGATACCCTTTCTTCTACCGCTTTGGTCTTCATTCCCAAAGTTACAGTTTCTAGCAGAATTTTCCTACACAAGGTTATCCAGTACCTTGTATTTTAAAACAACGTTAGGCACTTATGTGGCACTCATTGTCTTCAAAGCACTTTACAAACATTAAATATTTAATGCTTGTGGCATCCCTCTCACTCTCAACCCCATTTTACAGGTAGTGAAAAAGACACACGGGTTAAGTGATTTTGTTTCAAGTCACATCACAAGTTACTGGCGGATGTGAGACCAGAATACATGAGCTCAGATTTTCAGTTCCATACTCAAAACTAGATCAGCCTTGTTCTTTCACTTAAATAATAAAAAAAAAAAATGAAAAACCTTGCTCTTGCTCAGGAAGAATTTATCTGTCTCCTTAAAGGTTCTAAATGCAACTCAGAAAAACCACAGGAAAAGCACCCCAAAATGACCCAGGAGGGCAGCTTCTAGATTTGTAATCCGTATCCTCCTTTTCCTGTGTTCTAGAGGGAAACCTGTATGTTATCTGAAAAGAGGACAGTATGTTTTCAAGCATTTATATGCAGCCATACACACATATAAATATATATTCTCAACCACTATCTAAACTGACAACAGAGACCTTCCAGCCAGAGAAGAATTTGCAATTTAAAAACCTAAGTATGTTTCAAAATGGCATCACTAAAGAGGTTTAGTATTTGATAAGAAGATTACAGTATATTCAATTGCATACAGCAGAAGCCTTTTAAAATAAAGTACAGGAAAAGTGAAGCCAGGCCTTTGCAACAAGATAACAAGAAGCTAATCGGCCGGTGGAAAAGGTGCACCCTGCTGAAGAGAGGGTTCAGGAGCCAGTCAGGTTTCGAAACTCAAATAATGAGTGGGGTTTTTTTAGCTGTAACATTTTTCATAATCCAAGTGAGAGGTCTAAACACAGGCTGTATGCAACATTATCTGTATTTTGCTTTAACAGGCTTCCATGGGAACAAATGCTCAGTGTCAGGCTGGTACTATACGTCCATTTAATTGAGCTGAGAGAACTCTCCTGCCCCCGAAGAAAGCTCATCTCTTCTCTCCACGGATGTGACTACAGTGCTAGAAGATAATATCTGGCCCTCACTCATTATTTATACAACCACCTAATTATCTCCCAGAGACTCCCCACTTTGTATAAGTTTCTTTTTGGAAACACCATCCCTTGGCTGAACAGAAAGACAATTCCAGCCTGGATGCTGTGACTGTCAGTGCCTTAACCATTGGCAGTCAACACGAGCACATCCCTTGCTATGACACGTGGGAAGCTGGATGGGAACCTGCAGGACTGCTCCCTATAGAGACATGCTCCTGACATTACACCAGCATCTGTTTAAGATTTCTCCTACGAACTGCACTCATGCAAGTTTGGCAGTACAAAAACACACTTAAGAGATTAAGAGAAACATGGTATGGGTAGGAAAAAAGGACAAAACAAAAAATACAGCTGCATATTGTATGACTTCCTCCTCTGTGCTACTGGGTTCTGTCTTGCTGTTTACATTACTCCAGTGCCACCACATCCAAACACTCCTAATACTTGTTTAGCTGTGACAAAATCTGAGGTCAAGAAACTGTTGTTATCCCTCCTCTACAGTTGATGAACTGAGGATGAAGAAAATACAGATCAAAGCTAGAAGAAGCCTGCTCTGGCAGGAGGGTTGGACTTGATCTTTCAAGGTCCCTTCCAACCCCTAACTTTCTGTGATTCTGTGATTCTGTTAAGCCCTTGGGTAGGGAGAGCAGTGCTCAGACAAATTTAATTTAAACACATGCAAAACCCCTCAATGCCTACATACCTCTGGATCTCCAGGAAACCACATTTTTTCTAATTTAGGTGCCCAGTATCCTGCTGTTGTATAAGCCATAGGGAACATAATTTTGGAATATTCCAGTGCAATTTTGCAATTAACCAATGCACTGGAAATTTCTGGGTGAGACAATCTGTCCCCAGTCCCATGGTGCCGTGTCATGAGCCCCTTCAGAACACACAGATGCTGTGAGCTGAACACTGAAGGAAGGTAACACAGTGTGACTTGTCCTGCTGAAAGATCGGGTTTCCAGCTTTGGCTCCCTATATAATTCAAGCATCAGGCATTAAAGAAATCTGCTGGGCTCAGAGGTTTCCACGCCAGGAGCTGGATGCCGATGAACCTGGCATGGCTATGTTCAGCATAGCATTTGGGCTAGAGCTCTCTTTTAGGTGGTAGTTTGTTTTTTAACTCTAGATGTAGACAGAAAGCAAAAAGTGGTAGTAATCCTCTTCTCTCTTGAGATCTCCTGTGTGACTCTGGGCTCAGCTCAACAGTGCTGTAGCTCACTGGAGAGAGATAAGAAAAACAACCAAAGATGTGCCAAATTAGGACCATGTCCCCACCACTCTGCTAACAGAGCCTTTGAGCTGACTTTGCCAAACCCCACATTTCAGCCCCAACCCATGAGTGAGGACACAGCTGTTCCTGCTGCCACCACTGTTGGGGACTGAAGGCACTGGAATTTAGCAAGGGTGCCATTATCTTCCTCAGGCACTCACACGCTCAGCCACTGCATGAAGTTCATGCTTCTGCCTTCCTGGTCATGCTTGCCTTCCATTTCATTTTTAAGATTACAGGATTTACAGACGCTGGTAAAATATTTTGTAGCACTGCCATAGAACAGCAGAGTGGAGGCAATACACAAGTATTACAAAAGCTATGTCATTATAATATATGGTTTTTTCTGTTATAAATTACATTGACCAGCTAAAGTACAGGTTACAGTAAAGTCTATACAAGTCATGTTGTGTCAGTAGTGTGCATATGGAAGGAAAAAGAAACAATAATTTCCCCATGGATTTTAATACACTTAGCAAAATGGCCAAGATTAAATACCTTGGGGGAAGGGGGGGAGAGGGGGCAAACTCTATTCATGAAATCTCTGTGGTATTTTTTTTAATGAGAAATACAACTATGCAGTTGTCACAACTATGGAAATATCAAGTAACACTGAATTAAAGCCCTTTTCAGGAATGTACAAAACACAGCTTGCTGTTACTGTCTGGTTTTCAGACTTGAACCACTGGCTCTCTGAAGCAGCCAAGAAAACTTAACTACCTCACAAGCCATGTACAGGGTACCATGCCAATCCCTCCAGCTTTCCAATACCATGACTTGAGGACAGCTCAGGGATCCTTGCCCTGGCAGCAGTGGGAAAGGCTCGAGAAATGCTCAGTGAAGGAGGTCTTGTGTTAGCTTCAAGGATGGGGAGCAAGAAGGGGCAACAACAGGCTCCCTTTGGATGCAGCTTAAAGCTGGGACAGAGGAAGGCTGCTTGCAGCCTTTCCCAGTTTTCTCCCCGAGTGTTAATCCTGCTTTCAATCACCTTTTTCCCTTTATCCTTACCAGATCTCCATTTTTGTCTTGTGCTTCTGTTCACCACCTCCTTGTTTACCATGTGCTGCTCTTCATGTCACAGTAAGAATTCATCCAAGATCAACCTCAAGGAGACTGACCCAAACAGGCGGTTTTGCAAAATTTTCTTTCCTTTACTTGGCTACTCTTTTTTACCTTTCTTTTTCCATCTTGAAATTCCTACATGAAATCATTAGGTGAGCAGGAGTGACCTGATGTACCAGTAGTTTGGCAAGCTGACACCGTTAAAAAGAAATACAGGACTCAAATCCTATACTCAGATGTAAAGAGAGGTGAAGAAGCAGGTGGGAACTTTGCAGCGATGAAATTGAAGTAATCAGCTTATGATTTATTAAGCTTTTAAGCACAGTTTTATGCAAAAATAAGAAATAAAAGAAATTCCTTCCTAAATATGGTATTTAGAAGAAACCTTTAAGAGAAACAACAATCCCTTTCTCTCCCAATTCAGCTATCTACTGCTAACTCCTTATAGGAGGCTTTAGATTTGGACAATTAATTTTATTAGCTTAGAAGGGAAAATTTCAGCAGCCAGCAGTAAAACCAGTGAATTGACCAACCATTTCTATTTGCAGTGGAATTCATGGAGTTAAATCCCACTCTGCAGCTTGTTCCAGGAGCATCCCTGCCACATCTCATTGACTGGGTGCACAAAGTCAGTGATTATGATTTTTGGTGGGTAAGAACAAAGTATCTGCTCTCAAAAGAATCATTTTAAAGATGGCAAACATTAATTTCTTCCTTCTGCATTGCCTCTGCATACCTGCTGCTGGCAACATAACACATAAGCACTGAATGTTGTGCTTAGCAGCTTAAGAGCTCCAAGACAGACTGTCATTTTGCTCATTCTTTCTGGGCCAAATTTTCACAGAAAAAAAATAATAAATCCCCTTCTCCCAAAACAAATGCACCCTGCAGTCTCCTTCAAATTTTGAGAAGAACTGGAGTGGCACCGCCCTTCGAGGAGGTACAGGAGGGAACGCATCCTCGGGAGGTTTTTATTCTAGACAGAGAGGCTCTCCCTGAGACAGCTTTTTGCCAGCTCATGAAGAGTTTGGAAAATGAAGGCAAAAGCCTCCCTTTTGACTGAATTCAATGGGAAGGCAGTGCAGCGCATGGAGCACTGGGGCAATTTGCTTTTGGCAGCCTATTTTGCTAAGTAGGTGGGCTGCATTCAGAGCCAATTAGAGGCTGACATTTTCTTCCTTAGGTACAATGCTCTGCAACACAGCTCGGACCATTCTTCCCTCCCTGCATCTGTGTTTACTGTCGCTGTTCATTTTTACTGTTGGCAAGGGGAGATGTTTAATAAAGCAGGCCATTCCCTGGTTACAAACACGGTATATCATCGTTTGGTGTATGTACGCATATGGTATGAAAGAGAACACTGTTAAAAGTCAAGGCAACTCCTGCCAGAAATTTTTGATGGCAGTGTTGTAAAAAGAGTGCTGGGGCGCGATGCGGTTCTGTTTTCTGATCCCAGGGGGGAGAGGGGAAAGGCAGCGTGGTGGGTTTAGATCTGAAGTTAAAAGGGGATCGAAAGAGTGAAGGAAAAGGAGCCAATATCCAGATTTCAAAATATCCATTCCCACCTAAAGGTCTAAGCTTTGTTTTGGCTTGTGTTGCTCTACAAATGGAGCCAAAGAAGTTCTTGATCCAGCTTTTTATTTCCTGCAGTGCTAAGCTACAGAAATGTTCACATCTAGGGTCTGCTCTAGTCCTGTCTCTAATTAAGGTAGTTTATTTTTTCAAACGTGCTACCTGAGACCTGCTGATGTTGCTCCAGGTCATGCAGCCATGCTTCAAACTGCTTTCTAATATACCTAATAGTGCCACAGTGATATGTTCTGCTTATTACTGTTACAGAAGCAGTAGGGTCATGGTATTCTCTGCAAAATACTTCTGTAATGGAGTGGATTAATTTAATGAATGCCATTTACTGCAGCAGAAGTGACAATGATTTGATGTTTTGTTACAATTAAGACTCATTAGCCAGTGACTTTTTTCTTAGTTGTCTGACACCATAATAGATATAACACATATCAGATACAAAAGTTCTGAACTTCTTCCTATTAATTTTTTATAAACATGAAGGAAGTGAGAATGAAAGTCTCAGCATTCAGCTGCCTCAAGTCACCTGCTTGAGGGATGTCACAGACACCTTCCTGCACAAAGTACAGGGAGAATGCAAAACTGCACACAGATTCTAGGAACTTAATGGATGATACCTGGCATCTTAACTTGCAACCAAACAACTGGAAGCTTAGTCCAAGGCATCTCATCACCTGGCTAAGATGCAAAAAGGCTTTTGAGAAAGCAAGCTGAGCCAGATCTTGATGCTTTGCTTTTAACAAGATCCCAGAGCTCCATCGAGATGAGAATCCCTGCATCCAAGAACCTGTTTGTGGAGGGACCAGTGTGCCTTACCATGAGGCTGATGGAAAACTCAAACCCTGTTTTAGTACTGATCCTTTCTTTCTCAACCACTGTCTGAATGCTGAGGAATGAACCCCACATTGTTTCTACCAGTGTGAATCTTTCTGATCCTTGGGAACACAACAGCTCGCTTGCTTTCCACAAATCTTGAACAGCAGCATGCTGAATACTCACAAACCAAGATAAAACCCCTACTAAATAAAACATACATCGCCAAGTAAAAACAACATTGGCTGAATCAATGTCACTAGACTCCACGTTAAGTCTTCAGGCTAGAAGAAGTCAAAAGCCAAAATAGTATTTTTGCGAATGCAGCCTTCCCCAGCACTGCTGGGCACAAAAGATCACACTCAGCTGTACAGCCTACAAACACATCCTACTCAGCAAAGATGTGAAGTTACCAAAATAATTTAATTGTCCAAGTCAACAGCATTGAAAACCTGTGCTGCACAAGCTGTGTATATATATAAAATATACAGCGTTCCAAAAATATCCCCCAAATCCCTAGAAATATGCACAAATTTAAAAGTTTTCATTTAAAAAATAAAGTTGGGTATTAATTGAAGGGGGAAAATTGTCTTAGATCATACTATTGGGTTAATATTTGGTAATGATACTTTTTAAAAATGAGTCACTGGTACCTTTTCTTTAATCAAACATGGAAACTTAAAATTCTAGCTTTTAGCTAAACCTAACTCGTAATCTGGCCACATATAAAATAATAAAATATATAAACTAATTTCAGAATAAAAGATTGAGAGTGAAAATAATTCAGCAACAGCAAAATGAACCCCATAAACAAGTGTGAAATAAACATGAAAAGCAAACGGTTTGCTTTTGAGACCTAGAACAAGAAACCTCCCTAAAATATAAAAAGAGAAATAATTGAAAAATCAATAGCATATTTTACTGTTCTCATGCAAATTCAGCATCATTCACTTCCATCCTGCCTGGGACAGACACACATGCAGTTGACAAGACAGACATAAAACCAGTCTCTGTTGTCAAAATTTCCATGTGATGCTGCCGATGACTTCTTGATCAAGAGAGGAAGTCATGACAGTCTTAAGATGTAAGAAAACAGCTTAATGTAAGGGGGAGGTGACTCAGCAGACACGATTGGAAGCCTGAGACCCAGATGTTTGATGGCAGAAAGCATCATGGCAGAAATTCTATGAAGCTTCCACCACCCTAAGGCTTCTCCAGCTCTTTTGAGCACATCTTAGGTAGACTCTTAGACTTTAGACTCTCCCTAAAACTACTTGTGGAACCTGGCATTTGGACACCACTGATTGCAAGCTTAAAATGAGCCATCCATACAAATTCCCAGTTCACTCCCACCTCTTCGCAATTCCTGTTAAATCTCCTGTGCAGATGCAAACTTGAGCAGTAATGTGCTAATGAACAGAATACAAAATCTGTTTTTCCCTTCTATTGCAGAGCGAAGATAAAAATCACACTCCTGCTCCCCTATCCCATGTCAGAAGAGTAACCCCATGAAAATCACTTGAGTTAAAGATAAGCTGGGCACTTCAACTTTACATTAATTTTTATCAAATCCTTTAAACTGCTTCATGGGGTTTATTTTAATAGGTATTTCTACTAACAATAGTAACACCCCTTATCTGTACTAAAGAAGAGAAAAAAAGCAGATTGCATCATAAATCTTGGTCCTGCCAGCTAATAATCTTCAAAATCATCCTTTTAACATGGATGGCACCTGTTAAGGCAAAACACTTTTTCCCTGCCAGTTTAGGAATACAGTCTCATCCCTGCTCCTGCAGCAAAAATGGAAGGATTTTAAAAAAAACTGCACTGGCAGCTGCAGGATCATAAAATCCTTCAAGGATCTCTGAAGTTGAGCTGTAAGCATTGCACCTCCTATCTATAATTAGGGAAAGGGGAATAAAATATCTAAAATGCTATGTTTAACCCCCCAGCCCCTCTCTGCATGGCTTCACTCTGGTTTTTTCTAATAAAAGATTTGCCAGTGTCAGCTGCAATATAATTTTGTTTATTAAAAGTACAAGTTACAGCAATGATTATGTCAAACCTGAACTATAAAAAGGACATGTATTTGCAGTCTTTTTACATAAGGCACACTAATAAACATCACTTATTTCACAACTGCCAATGATCTACCATACAAAGCTCCTTTATATATGTTTAAAGAAATTTTATTCCAAGGGATGCACATCTGATCCCAGTGGAGGGTATGTTTTCCAAGATTCAATAAGGTGTAGCAATTTCTTTTTTAAAAGAAGAAGGAGTGTAACTTATTACAACAATGCAAACTATTATTGTCATAACAATGTAAAGTACCCATGGATTTAATACTACAAATGCTCTATTCATCACAATCTCATTTGGCAATAGTGTCATTTCCCAGTATTTTATTATACTACCATTTCTCCAAGAGCGATGCCATCTCACAGAAGAGGTACAAGAACCAGGGTACTTTCAGTCCAAAGTATCTGAATTGTAGTTCTTTATCAAAATCTTTGAAAACAAATACAGTCATTCCACTAGAAAATAAACTCCAGTCACTCCATTCTTTTTCTAAGTTCAGTAAGGATGCAAAACTTTCAGCTCTACAGTATGGAATATAACACAAAACTATAATCTTGGCTGGACAGAGAAATTGAGGAAGGGAGTGATCTACTCAAAATCACAAACTACGTCATGAGCACAGTAAAAGGAAAGGTTTGAGTTGCTGGTGCAGGTCTGTGGTCCCTACACTCTCCAACTTTTAGATGGTACCACCTTTATTTACATTAGCTATTTCTAATCAATCAATTAGCACAATAGACATCAAATTCTTATCTCTACCAAGGTAATATTTCATATTCACGTAAAGAGGTGATGTGTGACATTATGAAAACTTCCAGTATTTTAATGTCTCTCAGTGCCACATTCTGGGATACTTGGTAAGGTTTCAGGGCAGAGATTTTAGCTAACACCCATTCATCCCCTTGGGAATTATCACTGATGCTCAGATCCTGCTACACTATAACTACAAGTCACCCCAACCCATAAAAGAGTCTAAACACAAAGAATTAGTCTGGAAACAACTCTCTAGAGTAAGTAAGTGGTAACTTACTTACCCATCTACGTCTCCAATCTAACAGAGAAATCCAGTATCACTCAGGCATACATCAGGCTGTACTGAAAGTCAGTTTGGAGCATGCCACCCCCTCCAGCAAAACCCACCACAAGGTTTTTGCTGCCCAGTCTCACCTTTGGGGAGTCGAACTCTTCACCCCTGCCTCAGCCTCCACTCCTTTCCCTTCTTTCCAGCTGCTCTCCTTTCTACTGCTCTCCTGCTCTGCCCTTCTCCACATTTCCCTCTTTCAAATCTCCCTGTGATCATGGAGCCTAGCAACGTTCATCTGCCACTCATTTATCATATTTCAAGCTCGCATATACAAATCCGCTTCCCTTTGTCCGTTCGGATCGCTGTGATTCCATTTTATAGTCTCAGTTCCTCTTTTCTGGTCCTTTGCTTACAGACTCTTGTTTATTATTATTTGCCTATCTGGAAGTTAAATCTCTCTGAAGCCAGAGTCCTTGCCGCTGCCTCCCTCCATTCAGCGTGGAGCCGGGTGCTCTGTCAGTGCTTGATAAACCATTTGTCATTCAGGCAGCAGATAATGCGGCTGCAGACATGTCCATTTTAAGCAGCACACACTAAAGTACTGAGAATAAAAGTGTTAAAATAGCACTGAAGGATTTATAAATGTATGTGGATTTGTTTTTTTTTTTTTCTCTGTAAGAAACACAGAAGGCAGGAGGTGCATTACTGAGCCAGGCTGGAAGAAGTATTTAAAACTTGCAGAGCCTTGCTATTTGTGCCATGGTGTCCTTGCCCATGCAGGCAGGGTAGAACTAGATGATTCTTTAGGTCCTTTCCAACCCAAACCATTCTGTGAATCTATGAATCTCTTTCAGCAAGGACTGCAATGACCCTTGGGTTTCAGTAGAAACCTCCCTTTTGATTTCTCCAGATGGACAACAATAATCAAAAAGACACAATGAGAGACAGGGGGCTTCAATTCCCTTCCCTGGCTTTCTTACACATGTATAAAGCACATATGAGAAACACTTCTCTTTGATGTCCACCCACTGTCAGAGGTCAATTTAATGAAATGGTTTGGAAAGGACAAGCATTAATGAAGAAGCAGAACTAAGATCACTTTTCCCTCTACATGCTGGCAGTGGTGAGGGTGATAGTGGGAGTTACCTGCAGGTTAAAGAGAACTTCCACTTGTTCTCTGTATTCTTCTGACTCCATATGGCATGGCATGTCAGTGTGAGGAGTCAGTTTTACTCTCTCACCATCTTATCTGCTGTCTGCTATAGTAAATATTTATATGTTAAAACTTTACAACATAAGAGAGACTTCACCGAGAAGATGAAGAGCTCTTTGCTTTATTTCCTGCTGTGCAAGAGAATTACATCTCTGTTTGGAGATTTTTGAGGGGCTAAATAAAGGGAACTTTCTAAAACACTTGGCAAGGACTTGTGCAGCAGCTCAGCCCAGGAGGAGCTGGAGCTGAACCATCCTTCTGCCTCGTCTCTCCCCAGCAGCCAGGCCAGCTCACAGGTTTTGAAGATCATAAGCAAACTAAACACCCAAAACAGAGGTGGCTAAAGTAAATGGCATGTTTAAACCAGGGTATTAATTTGAGTTACTCGGTCACTTTTGCACAGGCATGTTGGGATGGCTACTGCCATAAACTAGGATATAGCTGGACAAAACAATAACTTTATTTTCAGAGATTGCAGGAGGTTTGTGGTGAGCAGAGGCTGCTCAAGACCTCCAGGGAGAAAAAAAAATAAAATCACAACTGCATTCACATGTTATGAAGCTCTCCTTGACATTATCACCTACAGGCAGAAACCTTCCAAAACCAGAGATGTGGGGAAATTGCTGAGGGTTCTGGAAAAAAGCGAGGCCAGCACAAGTGCAGCGTAAGCAGACATTTTATACTGGCAGCTTTAATTTCACTCAGCAAGAGTATGGGATTTCATCAAAAGGAGATATACAATATCTCTGAGTATTTTTTTTTATTATTTTAAAACATTTTTATTAACTTCTTCCCTTTTTTATTGTGACAGGAGAAAAATGACAGAGGTCCAAAAGTATTTCTATGTGCTTCTAACAGTTTACCTGAGGGAGAAAAACTGAAAATGTTTGGGACAGATTTTCCAGTTAATATATTAGAACTAACTTTAAAAAAAAAAAAAAAAAAAAAAAATCTCTTACCCATATTACTTCCATAAAAATTTATTTGAACATTCAGACTTCAAAACTGAGTTGCTCATAACTTTTTTTTAGTTTGGAAAATGGATTTTTGCTACCTCAATATACACTGCATTTATTCTGAAATTAAGGCCATCTGTACACAAACTTGCACAACAATAATAAAACTAGTTTTCTGAAATTCAGTTGAATTACGTTGGTGACAGTAACTATGTATCAACTTTCACTTCTATAACTAACTAAAAAAAAAAGTTTACATTTTAAAAAGCTTTTTCCTTACATTAATTTGTATTGACAACTGGTTTCAAAGCTTCTAGTAAAGGTTAGCTATCTAGTTCTGCCATGGAAAGACACTAAACATATCTGCTTTGAACAAAAATACAACCTTCCTTCCAACCATTCTTCTGTGCCTTTTCACAGGAGCATTATACTATCCAGTTTTACTTTGTATCTGTGACCTTCTCATATATATTACAACACCAGGGGCACCCTGAGCATTGCGTGGCCACTCTGGTCAACATCCTAACGAGATTGAAACCTAAACAATAAAGCAAATGAAGCAGCAAAAATACAATGTAAATACTCCACTTCCTGCTCCTTGCTGATTTCACCAGACAATTGGGTCATTAAAAACAATTCGATTAACTGTCTTTGAAATTTCAAGACAAATTCTAGTAGTTTTTCACAACAAAGCATGGCAGTTTTCACAAGAATATTTGTTTCTCCTAGTAAAAGCTAAAGCAGGTTGTGGAAGAATATGGTTAGATTTGGTCTGTGGAACCTGGACATAACTTTGGCTATAAGAAGTCTACTTTTTTCTCTGTATCATACCGGTGTATCTTGCAGTTCTTTCCCTAAGTGCATTAAATTAAGTCATCACGCTACTACTGTGCTGTGTCAATTACATATATTTTGTCTGAACATTGTAAAAGTGATACTGATATTTCTGATCTGCTGAAAGTGTTTTTTAGTTTCTTCTCTTCAAAGAAATTTTATACTGATTTCTCAGTACTTGTGAAACCGGGGGTAGGAGAGGAAGGCTTGGGAACAGGTCTAATGTATGCACATCAATTTTTAAATAGCTTTTTTTAAGTTTCCTGGGATGAAAACACATGCAGCTTGGCTCATTTAGGAAAGTCACAGAAAGCCACAGTGTCTCCTTCCTATAGCAGATACAGCTGTGTCACTTGGGATGCCTCATTGGAAATCTCAAACCTTACCAAGGTCAAGTGCTGCAAGGAGGGATCCTGGTGACCTCTTCAAATGGTTGCTACAGGATTATTTCCCTAAACAGTTTGCCCTCTCCCTTCTCCATTGCACCAGTGTGTGTATCTTTCCTCTCTGTGCCCTTTTGGACTCTCATCCCTTCTGTGCTCCTGGCATGCTGACTCCCACCTCTGATCAGCAACGTCAGTCCCCACCACCTCAGCACAATGCTCCAGAGCCACTCATCTGTAGCCAAAACTCCCTGTAAATATGCACAGAGCAGCTTGTGAGAGGGCAGAACAAAGCAAACCTCCCCCTCCTTTCAAAATATTCGGTGCCAAGCATGGAAGATGTGATGGCTGGATTCTGACTCCTGCCTTGCTGTGCTCCACCTCACACAGACCCTTTGCCATGGCTCAGCCCATCTTCCCTGAGTTACACTTCACACGCAGGATACTTGGAGTGAGTTCAAATGCTTGTTTCTTTCTGTGTGCGTGTACCAGCTAACATAAGGAGATCTCAACCCACAACTCTAGCTTGGGGAAGTTTTTGTAGGATTACTGAAGAAAAAAATATAGTAATTTATTCAGTTGTTTACTACTAATAAAACAATATTAATCAAGAGCAAGCAACACCTTTCCATGACCCTTTTGCACAACATTCTTAACTTTTTCTCTGGACTCAGCATCGACTCTGGCAGTCAGAGTTCTGGCTACTCTAATTCCATCAGCAGCTGACTGAATACAGTGCTCTCAGCTGTTCACCTAAATTTATCTTTGTGCTGCTGCATGGCATTAAACAGCTGTCTTATTCTACCTCAGAAGTCCCTATGCCTGTTGTGGATGGAGAGAGTTGTCTACAGAAGTTCAAAACTATGCCAGGATCTCCCCTCAAAAAGGAAGACAAAAAGAAGCTGGAAAGTGTGGGAGCTGGTGGACCAGAGTGGCTCCCACTGCAGCAGTCCTTGGTGTTACTATGAATGTAAAGACATTTGGGATGTGACAGCTTGGGGCTTAGAGCTTTGGGTAAGAAGATAAAAGCAAATGTGAAACTCAAGCCTAGTGCCAGCAGCTCTTTACCAAAACAAAACTCAAAGATAACTACAACTGCTGGGTTCTTCAGTAAAAGGTGATTTTTATCCTGTTGTAAAAATATAGATCTGTTTTCCTCTCTACTTGGCCAACCAATGTCAGCAAATTCACCTATACCATAGATTTATCAAAAAAACACTGAGGGCTTGACCTCTGATGTTTAAACCACCATCTCACGAGGAAAAATAGCTGCCAACCTATACCACAGTGCAGAGCAGCCATTAGGCCAGCATCATCCCACCTGCAGCATGCCAGGCTAGAGCAAAGGAGAATAAAGATTAAACCTATAAAACATACCAAAGTACAGTGACTATCTGCTATGAATTAAATTTAGTTCTGTCAGATTTATTTTTCTCTGGTGTGAAAAAACCCCACAGCAACATGCTCCAAAGCAGAACCAAACCCCATCCCTTCTGAGGCTTCCTACAACTTATTTGGTGAATAATTACAAACAAGGAATAACTTATTGTACTGTAAAGTGATCCAAGTATTTAATTCTTGTATGCTTCTTGTCTAACCAAAGATGGTATAGTTGTTGTCTTTGAAATAAAGTTAAAAAAAAAATAAAAGTGGAGCTGAAATTCATATAATGCGAACGGGAGCTCGTCTGTCTATACTGACACATCCAAAAACCCTCTCAAGTTTATTAAATGCATATAATATTAAGTTCTTCTCTTTAAAATACTCTGGGATGTGTATGCATAGGCTGTAAAAAGTAAGCATGATTCTAGGATAACTACTGATTAGCTGTTTTATTTCTGTATTTCACTCTGCTGGGAAAGTACAGTAGTCTGCTCCAATTCTATTCAATAAAGTGGTTTCAGTTTCTGTCTTGTATATAATGGCACAGCTCTAGAGTCATTAATTTTTTTTAATATTTAATGTAGCTGAAGTGCCATAATATGGAAAATGTTTCCAAACTGAAACAACAATTGTAAATATTTTCCTAAAGGAAACTGGAGGAGAGCTTTCCCTCAGTCAGGGAAGGCATTTCTTCAGTATGTGGAAAAACTGCTCAAGTCCAAACCTTCTTCTGGGTCAATTTTTCCATTTTACTAAAGATTTGTTTTTAAAGTATGAGTGGGAAGAGGAACTTTCAGTGATTAAACCTCAATTTGGAGTCCAAAATACTGAACAACACTGTTTCAATACTCCAGCTTTGACATTTTTGTTTGCCTCCCCCACTAAACAGAGGAAACCTCTCCTCTCTGACATGCAAAGGCATGGCTACAGATTGAGGAAAGCAGAGCCTCTCCAACCACAGCTTTAAACTGCTTGTGAAGAGAAGCATCACTGCAATTCCTGATGCATTCTGCAGATGCTGGTAGGGAGTTAGACCAAAGAACACAGCATCTTTTGCAGGAACTGCTCTCCATCCATCTGAATGTAGGCTGGGTTGAATTGCTGCCACATCACTGGAACGACCTTTGACACGTGGCAATAGCTGCGAAACTCCAAATCCTTTATTTGATTAAGCCTTAAGAGGCACAGAATCACACACAACACAGAACTGTTGAGGCTGGAAGGTTCCTCTGGAGACAGTTTAGTCAAACCTCACTGCTCAGATACAGGTCACATACAGCAGGGTGCCCACGGCCATGTTCAGCAGGTTCTAAGTATCTCCAAGGATGGAGAGTCCACAACCACCCTGGGTAATCAGCTTTTGACCTTCCTCACAGCAAAGAATCACAGAATTGTCATGGTTGGGAAAGACCTCTAAGATCCCCGAGTCTAATCATCAACCCAGGAATAACCCACCATGTTCACTAGTGTGTGTCCTATCTCAGTTTTTCATCCCTTCATGGATGGTGACTCTACCACCTCCCTGGGCAGTGCACTCCAGTGCCTGACTACTATTCTCAGTAAAGAAATTCTTCCTAATATCTAGTATAAACCTCCCCTGGTGCAACTTCAGGCCATTTCCACTAGTCCTATCGTTATTTACTTGGGAGAAGAGGCAAGAAGTTTCCTTTTAGGTTTAAACAGAACTTCCAACATTTCAATTAATGTCCACTGCCTGTCACTGAGAATTGCAGAGAAGAGCTTGACTCTGTCCCACTCACTCTTCCCCTCAGACATTTACCCATCTTGCTATGATCCCTCCTGAGCCTTCTCTTCTCCAGGCTGAACAATCCCAGCTCTCTGTCTCTCCTCACAGGTGAGATGCTCCAGTCCCTTAGCCGTTTCTGTGGGCTTTTGCTGGACTCATTCCAGTAAATCCACATCTCCCTTACACTGAGGAGTTGAGAATTGAACCCAGCACCTCAGGAAGGTCTAACCAGGGCTGAGTAGAAGGGAAGGATGAGCTCCCTCAACCTTCTGGCAATGCTCTTCCCAGTGCATCCAAGGAGGCTGGTGGCTACCTTTGACACAGACACACACTGCTGGAAGTGGTCAGCTTGTTGCCCATCAGTACCTCCAGGTCATTCCCTGCAGAGCTGCTCTTCAGCCTGTATGGTGTGGGGGGTTATTTTTTTCCATGGAGCACAATACTACTTTCCAGATCACAACACTGTCTGTTTATCTAGCCCATGCTTCATCAGTCTGTCTTTGAGGATGCCAAAACCATGCCCAAAACAACAGTACTTGGGCAGTTGTAGGACAGTACTTAAACTTGGGTCCTGATGTGGCTGAGTTTACTGAAAGGATGTAGCCCCTGATGGGTAGACAGGGTCCTGCTGTACCTCCCAGTGGAAATCATCCAAGATGAATGAAAAGTGGACCTGAAATTATCTTTAGAAAGTTTTCTTTATGCTGAACAGAAGCAAAGAGCTGAGATTGGCTGCACTGCTCTTCAACATGAAGGGCTGATTGAGTTGCCTAAACACAGGCATTTAGCACCATTTGTGACACCCCAGGGTGTATGAGACATCCTCACAGAGTCAGCAAGGCAAATACAACAACAGACCTCCAGGAAACCCATACCCATCTGGCCTGGCAAGCTGGAGGCACAACAGGAGACCCTGAGGCATCTCAAACGGCACTGTTGAGTCAACTTGAGACCCAAGCATTCAGATTCAGAAACTTTATTATTTATTTTGGATGTTCTTATGCTGATAATGTTTACAGAGTGAAATTTTCCTGTTCCACTCCATGACCACATGGCTACAAACCAACAATCCTAGCACAAAGGCATAGGAATCCAGGAGAATTAACAACAGCAACAACAAATACATGAAATACTGAGAATCAATTAAGTATCCCAGGCTGGATCCTCCCAACACATTCTGTTAAACACTGCTATATTTCCCTTTCACCAACTTTCTGCAAGGTTGCCTTTTGACCAAGTGCTGTGGGCCATTGGCAGGTCCAGCAGCCCACACAAGTATCTGGGACTTTGGATTTTTCACTTGTTCCCTTCAGGGAACAAGATAATTTCATTAATTGAAATTATCATGGAAACCTGTAAAACTATTAGTATGCTATTCACCAAATAAGTAATATTTATAAGGTTCACAACCTCAGCTTCAAGGTAATACACAACTCTGTATCTAGAAACCACGGGTCTACCTTTCTTTATGTTTCTGCATTTTCAAGTCAAAATAATTACTCTGATCTAATGGATCTAATGGTTGGTACAATAAAAGAATTTGTACTTGAGAGGTGAGAGGTCAGAGGAGGTAAGAGGACAGGCTGTAATCTGCAAGAATGGAGCCTCTGCAGGAGGCTGCAGGAACCTCTGATACTGGGACTTCTCTAGAGAAAATGCAATGCAGAACTGCACCTTAAATAATTTCATAGGGCTTAGTTACAGCCATATCTTAACCAAGTTTGATTCAGAAAGCAGGCTTCTTATTGAAGGGCTATGCCTTCCTCTGTAAAACACACACTACATGCATTGCTCCCAAATTATAGTATTTGCTTCTCAGTGGGATGAAAAGACTTTTTTTACTATGCTCCTGCCTGGAGATATTTTTCCCTCCCGCTCCAATGCTTTCTTTTTAGTGTGAACATTACTTGAAATTATTGCAATACAGATGAACAAGTATTAATTAAAAGTGAGGAAGATTTATTGCATCAGACAGCGCTGCTGTAACAGATCAAATAGCAAGAAGGATGCAGAGCACAATGTGCTGCAATTATCTGCTTAATGCCTCTCAGATCACAGCCCTCGGTTTCACAGGCATCACGACGAGTTTGCACCCCAGCATGACTGGGTTGCTCTCCCATGTTTCAACCATACCTATAGCATAAGATGATGATTTTTGAAGAAGAGTCAGATTAAAACATAGTCTTGCTAGGAGGCAGCAAGAAAAAATATTCCAGCTGATGCTTCAGCATACTTTTGTCCTTCTATTAACTCTTACACTTTGAGTTAGAAGGAATTAGCAGTGAGGCCACAGTTTCATTACTCAAGGTTTCTCAGCAGCGTTATCCATCCTGTGCTGCAGAGTGCAAAGAAAGATCTGCTCTGAGCATAAGTGACAGATGCTCCTAGTCCAAAAGAATGGGGCTTTGGAGTTGTTTCCCTACTGCTGCTGTGAATCTGGAAACAGATCTTTGCACGGGAAATGAGAACTTGGGTGGCACAGGTTGGTGAGATTTTTTACTACCATGTTTCTGCAAAACTACTGCAAGACCTATCAAGAGGTTTTAAGCAGCTCCAATGCCTGCAAACATACAGGAGTGCTGGCACACAAAGACAATCTTCTCTTGGCAAAAAGCAGAAAGTGCTTCATTCTGAGGAACACTCTACTACCTCCATGAGATCTGTACAGAAAAACTAAGAAACAATCACCAAAAACAATATACAAAGAACATGCAGGCCAAAACAAAACTCCTCAAATTAGGTATTTATTAATCAACTAAAGAAGAATTCAGATGATACAAGATTTCTGATTACATCTCATGTATAGAAGCACTAAACCACATGGAAAAAATCAATTCTTGAGATTAATAAAATGATCAATTTGGGCCATTAGCAGCAGTTACTTCTTTAAGACAGATACTCGGAAGTGAACTGAGACCAAACTCATTACCCAAATGGTCGCCTATCAAACATGAAATGGCAACAGCCTATTGTTGATTCAGTTCAGATCTGGGGCTAATGAATTGCAGGGTAAAAAGTTATCAATCTCATGAGCTCATTGAGGCAGTCATGTGCATGGGAAAAAAGAATCTTTTTTCAGTTTCTAATAAAAAACAATAGAAGAGTTTTACTACAGCTGATTTAGCTGATTTGTCATCTGACTTTTTTTTTTTTTGTTCCCCCCCTGACTAACGCCAAATGCCAGGAAGCCAGGACTTGTTTCCAACCTTTGTGCTCACATACTTACACCAGTTACAACTCTAAAGCTCCTTTTCCAAGTGTAAAAAAAAATATCTGCATATATGTGAGGCAGAAAGTTATTAATTCTTCACAGCTTCAGCTTCGCTATTTTAAAGCTCACATGAGCTTCAAGCCCGGGCATGCTGATGGCAAATGAGAGTTACATTTCTAATTATCTTCTTCCTTACCAAAATAAATAAAATTTACAGATTCAGGGCTATGCATGCACCAAAAAGATACTACTATTAAGAGACAGGAAGGCTGTGCTAGAACACCCCTAAGGCAAACGAAACAATTCCTTTCTCATCCCCCCTCTCCTCCTTCCAAAGACCTTCCCATTTAGAGCCTGTCACTTACAGACACACTTCCAGCATTCAAAATACTCCCCGTGTTTGTGGAACCATTTTCCAGAACAAAACGTTATCATTCATCAGGAGCAGAGCTGTTTGCAGCGTGAACAATTCGCTTTCGTTAAGTACCATATGGCCGCCCGTAGGAAAATGCCAACATGTTTCAACTCTACAGCTGGGCCACGGTTCCTTTATTCATCGTGCAGATGGTTGTAATTGACACCACTACTAAAACAGGTCTCGAGCACTTCTGTAGGATCATTAGAGTAATTAGTTATTAAATACAGTTACCATTTTTAGAAAGGAGGTTTTAAGGCTTGGCATGTAAAATGCAATATTTTGCTATAGCGAAATAGACAGGCTAAATGTTACGGGGAGGGGTAAAGCTTATGTGATCCTTTTTAATATTTTATCAGAGAGGCTATGGAAATTGCTAGAGCAAAGCGAGGCACATGAAATTATTTGCTAAGGAAATCAGCTGAAACCAGGAGTATTTTAAAATAACCTCCTAGCACAACTGCATACTAAAACTTCAGCAGAAAACAAATCCAAATTCCAGGGGGGAAAAAGTGAAACTTCACAAAATTTCAAGGCTGGATCTAACCTTAAACACGGGATGTTAACACTCTTGTTAAGCACAGAACAGATGACTATCAATCCCATATCCTTGATACTCCTGATGCACGTATTTTCAGGATTAAAATTCGATCGCGTGGTTTATTTTACTGCAGTTGCAGGGTCAAATTAATACATACTATTTCAGAGGTCCTGCTCAGCTCTGTGAATTTCAGATAAGAAGTAGTAGATTTGCAACTTAAGCTATGTAGCAAAACAAATTTGCTAAAGTACCTTCTACTCACAGACCAGCAAAGAAACTCCTCGTAATAAAAACAGGGTCTGCTTCTGAATAAAATGTTTGGGGAAAGCCTTATGATAAAGCTCGGTGTGAAATACCCCCAGTAGAGTCACAAAGTCCCACCTAAAATCTCAGAACTCAAACAAGGAGATATTCAGCCTTAAAAAGCAGAATGAGACAGTTTCCAACTATTGGTCCTCAGGGATGAGTGAGAGCAAGCATGCTAGGATAGCCCAAATGTTACTGGAAAGTGTAGTAGCATCTAACTCAAACAAAAAGTCAAGTTTCTCATTACATAGTACCTGGTGTTCCAGATTATTTTAAATATCAATTACGGGTGTAAATCTGCTAAGGACTACCAGACTTAAACCAGTATTTTCTGGAAAAATAATCTAGAATTGAGGTACCCAGCAGTAGTCTACAAGAGATACTGAAAAACAACATTGACAAGTAGTGGTACAAACCTCCTTTGAATAGGATTAGGTTAGAAATCAGAGAACTACTTCTAACTGTAAGAAAGGAAAAGAATGGAATAGCTTTCCAGCAGCAGTTTTAAGCTTAAGAACTTCACAGTGGAGCACAATAAGTTCATGACATGGCCACATCTCTTAGCTGGGACTCGGAGCTCTCCTTCAGTTGCACATTTCCATCCACTTCACTTCCCAAACTAGATTCAGTGAAAATATATTGCATAAAACCTTAATAATGAATATTAGAAAGGCTTTATATAGCACAACAGACATTAAAGCCATTTACAAAGAAAAAACATATGCCATTAAAGTGAGGTTATTTATCTCAGGTGGCTGTTGTTTTGTGCTTACAGCTGAATTGGGTTTTTTATGACTTTTTTCAGATGAGCTGTGGAGCAGAGATCCTCAACACTACGGTCAAGTTGATGGCAATTATCCCAGGAACAGCAGCACTAACCCTAGGTATCGTGGCCAAATTTCACTTCTGATTATAACCTTCTGCCCACCTTCGTTCCCCATGGAGTTCCAATTAGAGGTGGTGTTTCTGTTGTGTCTTCCCTACAGAGTCACGCCGGGTGCTTGAGTGCTGCTCCAGGGACTGCCACGTTGCTCCTTGATGGAAGAGCCAAGTCTCCCGAGTTATGTGGCTGAGCAAAATGATTGCAACCTATACAAGTTATAGTTTGTGCAATTTTTTCTTAAAGTTATATTTTCATTCATTAAAGATTACTGGGTTTTGTGCCTTTGCATAAAAAGGGCTTTAAATATACATTTTCAGTTTTGCATATTAAATTTTGTTAGCAAGTCTCAATTCCCTGAGCAGAAAGTCATGGCAAGAATTTTAGCATAAACACATATATCTCACATGCAGAAGCTGAGTTGCCTAATCTAAGAAATATCAGTTCTGGGTATTCTACTGTTTACTTGGAAGCTATTATGTGTTTTTCCAAGTTCCTAGCAACTTTCTGTCAAATAGACCTCAAGAGTTATATGGTTATGATAATCAATATTAAACAGAGCTATAGTGGTAGGAGAATTCTAATATTCAAGTCACCCTTCCTTCCCTAAGAAGCAGCTAGGGAAATCAATACACCATTGCTAAAAAGGGGTTATCATAAATCGCCAGCTGAGCACTAGATAGCTATGCAATATTGCAGCTATGAGGTTGAATAAAAATCCTTCAGTATATAGGAACAGAGTAGAGAATTAGTAAAGGCAGTACTACTGCCTCTGTTTTAAAATATGGGAATTAAATCAAAAAGTATTCCCTAAATAAAATCTGCAAAGACCCTGAAAACTTGTCTTATAAATGACAAGAATTAAGAAACTCAATCTATCTCTATTGAGAAGGCAGCTAGCAGGGGAGCTGATCAGCATTTCTAAAGATAGGTCGTTAATCTATTGGAAAAGACAAAACTAAAATTAAAAGTAAGACAGAAACAAAAGAGTTAATACACATTAAACACTGTTTGGTTTCATGTGGTAATTAAACACGGGGGAAAAAAACCCATAATGATGGTGTGGATTTTTGATAGCTCAGAACTTGTAAATCAAACAAGTTAATGTCCTAAAATATCTGCTACAGCTCAAACAGAAATTAAGGGTTTGAGGCAGAGATTACCAGGAAAGTACATTACACTGTCTAATCATTATGAAGTTGATTACGTTTGTGCTTTGGGATTTGGATCAGGCCCTCAAAAATAGATTGTGAGGCATTTTGTTGTTGTTGGGGTTTTGGGGTTGTCTTTTCTTTTTGGTCTTTATTATTCCTATTGGGAAGTTAATGCAGAAACTTGTTAAAATGCTGCTTTCAAATCCTATTTTCCATTTCCAGTCTGAACTTCACTCACAATACATTTATAGTCATGTGCATACTGCAAATGCAAACAAAATTCACTTGGTGTTAAAACAGCTGAGATAAAGAGACACAGCAAGCCAGGTTGTAAGCTGGACTTGGAATGGTTTATTAAAGGCTAGAGATCCACTGGCAGTGATGGGACACAGCAACCTGAGAGCCCTTCCCAACCTAACACTTCCAGGCATTTCAGCCTGAAAATGTCATGGAGAATTTCAGCATCTCTGCTCTCTTAAATTTATGTCTACTCTATCAGACACAAAGCAACAAGGTGTATTCCCTTCTACATCTTCAGGGTTTTGAGGTATAATTGACAATCAGCCTACCTGTAGAATGGCACCCAGACCATGAAAGGGGAGTTTGGAAGGGGAGGGCAAATGATCACATCTCAAGCAATCAAGTTATTACAGGAAATATGGAAGGAGCCCAAATTTATACCCTTGTTACCTGAAGATCCAGGCTTACATTAATTTCAAATTTGAGGTCTAATTGACTTCCAGGCAATGCAACCTTCTTCTAGATTGATGGAAGGAACAAGGCTTCAAAGCAGCAGGGAAATGAAAGAGTTAACAACAACAAAAAAAAGCCAACTTAAAAAATCAAACAATATAGTACCATTATGGCCCCTTTACAATGTCAGAAGGAAGTTGTTAAGCTGTCATTCCACAGATGTTCATCCACACATATACAAGAACACAAACAAATCTCATGGGATCCCTAACTTCACGTGTGGCATACATAAACGTTAAAATTCTTCCATCATCACACATTTCCCCTTCCTCCTGCTGCGATAACAACATGGGGAATAAAAGCATGCCATTTCCAAAAAAAGGATTAATCGAGCTCAGGAAACATCGACTAGCCTAGGAAAAAGCTTATGAAAAAGCACTGCCATCATGGAAATGCATAAGAAAAACTACACTGAAATTACAGAGGAAAAAAATACTAGCTTATAGTGGGTACAGCAATTATTCTTAAATACTACAGGTCTGCAGATTCACATCTGTTCTGCTGGATTTTTCTTTGTCTTTAAAAGAAGAGAATAGTAACAATTTTACTATATAATTATCTTCTTTCCCTTCAACAAATGTTCATTTTTTTTAATTGCAGGTAAAAAGACAAAGCTTACTCAGTTAGGCAAAATAGTTTAGAGTTTATTTCCTATTTTAACACACTGGCAAAAGTAATAAGCTTCTCTGCAAATGTTTCTGGAGACTAACATCTTTGTCCTCATAATGAGGATACTGAAAAGTTCATCAAAGGAAGAAAATGCTTTCCATTGTATTTAGGACACAAGAGGTAGAATTAAGGAGAATTTCTCATCAGGAAAAGTTCGGAAGGCATTTTTGTACTTTTTAATGTAGGAAATTAGGGGGACAGTAGTAAGTGTATCTTCAAATTTGGCTATTTCATCAAGTTCTGTAGTTGTTCATGAGAGCAGACTGCAAGACTAAGTCCTCAAATGACTTCAGCTACTCTGTCATAAAAAATACTGTTTCTAAATAGCAAAAGATGCTCTTGCCAGTGAAAGAAAAGCTGCAGCTGGAAAAATCTTCCCCATAGAAAGGTTCAAAGAAAAGCCTGTAACAACAGTTGACTGAAAAATGAGAAATGTCTTTTGGTGAAGAAAAATCTCCATTTCCTGGGACTGAAAAGCAGCTGAACCCTAAACCTGGTTTCTCCTGTGGTTCAGACACTCACAGTGTATTGCTGTGTGTCATTCTGACCCAGTATAAATTTTGCACTACCTGTGCTTATAAGATTATTAACTTCAAAACCTGTAGCACTCAGGGCTGTACAAAGAATTTGGTTTAGAAAGCAAACTGGTGGCTGACCAAAAAAAACCCCATAAAGGGTAAGGTAAAACCATGTCTCATTTTTTAATGAGAAAGATCTAATCTGGGCTCAGTTTTAGTTAAAACAGATGCTCCTGAATAACTTTTATCCTTTCTCTGGTGGGTCCTTCATAGTTTTCACTTTTGGATGCATCTTTGTTTCATACAACATAGGGAGAAACAACCAGCAGCACCACTGACAGACCTAATCCCAAGGCAATGGACTCACACAGTCCAACCCTATAAATGCAGAAACATCCTATGGAAAGTGGAACCGTTTTACTGGCAGAGATTGACAGAGGCTGTCTGGTGCTCACAGTGCTCTGTGATGAGCTGTGATATCTCCTTTCACATTCCATCACAGACCCACATAGAGCAACCACCTCAACCTGGCTGTATTTTTTTGAATGGCACCAAACCTGCCTTTTTGTCAAAGATTTTACTCAACCCAGTGGTATCCACACCAATTTCCAGAGGTATAAGGCCAGGCAAGGAGGCATGAGATTGGCCTGCAGCATGAAAGTCAAATTGGTAACTTTCTTAGAGTGTGTACAGAGATATGAGCTGAGCATACCCTCAACAGGTAAAAAAGCTGAAAATCCAACCAATCCAAAATTTGCTAACAAAAGCTCATATGGCCTGAAGAGACTCTGATGTGGGGCTGGCAATGTTGTCCAAGTTTTTGTGTAAGAGGAACTAATAGTCTTGTAGACCAAGAAGCTCAACATTGTGGAGGGACCAGGTGAACCTCACTTAGAGAGAGGTTTGACTACTAAGAAGCAAATCCTTTTATAGTTATTCATATAGGCAGAGCAAAACACTGTTTGTTTTCACATCTTGTGATAAAAGACTTACTGGTCCATGTCAAACCTCCAAAATTACTGAAAAGGAAAAAACACCCAAAACCCTGAAAAAGAGGATTAAAAACTGCAGTCCTTCTGCAATATTGCCTAAAGCTACTTGGAAGTTACAATTGTAACTAATCAATGACTGCAAACAACTTTCTCCTTAGAAAGAATTATGAGCTCAGAAGAGCTAAAAATAATGCTCAGATATTTTAGATCTGAATTTTCACTTTAAAAGGCCATTACCAACAGTCACCACCACACAGACTGGAGGGAAAAATCTTCACATGGTCTAACAGCTTGATGAATCCTTTAATGAATGACCAATTTTACTTTTCACTAGAAATTAAATCTTCCTCTTAATGTCTGGCTTTTCTTGAAGCAGTAGAAATGAGACTGAAAATATCAAATGAAAAAAAAAAAAGGCTGAGTCAAAAAATACATCGGAAACATGAGTAAGAGAAAAACTACTGGCTATCTCCCTGCTTTTAATTCACAGTGAAGTATTTATAGATGCTAAGGGTCACTGGTAGTCTCACTAGTAAACAACAGCAGCTGGTTAAAATTGTACCTCTAGAATTTCATTCATTTTACTGCTGACAAATAAACTCAGTGAATCAATGCCAATGTAATATAGTGTCTGCACTGAAACACTTAAAAAAAAAGCCCAGTTTGAAAAAACCCAACTCTCCAGAATTACACAGGGAAAATGTCATTAAGAGCAGATCTGACCCCATCCACATCACCTGGATTTAACTCCCTCTATATTTAAACACTTTCTGGTAGCCAGTTTTCTGCCTTGCAGTTGTTGTGGGTTTTTTTTTAAGCAGCCAGAAAAATGTATGTTTCTGCCTGTATATTCTGTAAAAGAATTAAACCATCAACATTGTTAGACTGTTCCCTTCCTGCTTACTCACTAGTATTCCCTTATAACCCACCCTTATGATCTCACCATCTCCCTGACACGTTATCTGATAGGGAATCTCACATTTCATTATTCAATAGTTTTGTTTTCATCACCCACTACAGCCACTTGCAGCAAGGCCCCAGCAGTAGTAGCAGCAGCAGCAATCCAGTCCCTTCTTGAAGCACTCAGCCTCTCAGTAGCAGAAGAAAAATCCTGTAGATACATCTGAAGTAAAACGTATTTGAGTAAACAAGTAGTGAGGCCAGTGGCTGACATCACTGCTGTGCACAGAGCTAAAGCATGTCAAGATGGTGACTATGAATATGGGATGCCTTACTCTGATGTCAATGCTCATGGTATTTTCTAAAAATGACCTGCAGTTAAAAGCACTTGTTTTCAGATGCAGAAGGAAAAAAAACCACTGAAGAATCCCTCTCCAATGCAGTTTTCCAGATAAGACTTAATTTTTATTACCCATGTGTTTTTGTTGCACAAGTAAAATTAAAAATAAATAAAAATAGATATTTATACAGCTTGAATCAGATACTAAAACACAGAAAACTCCTTTGTGTGGCTGATATCACCACCTTGGTGAGAAGCAGCGATGTGAGTGTGACCACTGATTAGATCCTCAGCTCAGCAAAATCTGATCAACCAACCTGGCATTGCCTGAGCTCATCCCAGGAGGTTTTCCTCTGGAAGCAGCTTCCCTGCATCAAATCACAGCAGTTCATGGCAGGACAGCATCTATCTGTGAGATGCTGAGCAAATGGATACTTTCCATTCACAGGAAAAGAAAAATGATGCTTCTGTGTATGTGAATAAATGGTATGTGAAAAAAGGTCAGATTACAGATACGGTTTTGCAGTCTTCAAGCTGTGAAGTCTCACAGAGCACTGAAAAGGTTCCCTGGGATGCCCAGACCAACCCATCCCGTGCTCATCCCATCCCACTAGTTTAAGGCTACCATGCATGTGGTTTGGCAGGAGGGCTGGATGCTGCCAGGAAGTTCAGCATCCAGAAAAACTCATGTGAAAATGGCACAACAGCACAGTCTCACATGTGTCCTGGCAGCTCCGACCCCTCTACATCACTCCACAAAGGTGCCAGGAGCAATGAAGCCTCACTTTTGCTTTCATAAAGTCAGCTTCTGGAGAAGTCTGGTATCATTTTCCCACCCTCTAAAACAAACCACTTTTTTGGGTATGGAGCTTTCTTTTTCTTTTTTTTTTTTTTTTTTTTTTTTTTTAATCCTAGCCTTCCTAGAGCTGACACCTAGAGATAGGAACTCATGATTTGACTGCCCCAAAACTCACCCTGGGCTCTGCACAAGCAGGTAGGCACAAATAAACTGGTTTTACAGGTGTACAGTGAGGGTGGTGGCAGGATAGACCTCTTGGCTTGGCACAATTTGGGCCATCCCTCTAGCCTCTCTCTTGGGTAAATCTGGCAGAGACCAGGCAGGGAAAGACACTGGAACAAACTGTTCCTGCCCATGGCAGTGGGGTGGGAACTAGAGGATCTTTAAGTCCCTTCACATTGAAGCCATTCTATCACTCTAACAACAGTGCTGCCAGGCTTCCTGGGGCTTCAGCACAGCAATCCTCCCCAAGCCCCCAGGGAAATGACAATGGGAATAGCAACAGGCCACTCCATCCCATACAGGCACCAGCTGCCCCACCAGCACCCACACCATCAGCCCACTGCATCGACACTGCCCACTCTGCCCAGAGCAAGAAGGGGTCCAGCCTGCACCAAGGGAGCTCTGGGGCTTCCCTTTGCTCCCACACAGCAAGTGCCTTGAAAATCATCAGGCCCTGGGCACAGGCAGCCAGCAGAGAGCTTAAAGCCTGCACAGTTGGTCTAGAGCCATATGGACACTGACTCCCACTGCAGAACAGGGATCAGGAGCTTCTGGGTGCAGAGAGAGTCAGGGTGATGCTGTGGATAATTCCCTGGCTCACGGGATTTCAGGCCACTGAACCACTCTGTGTCTGGCAGTACTTAAGCTTCTCCTGAGCTGGTCCAAGGTCAGCGGGTGCATCAGCTTCTCAGCTGTCCGAGTAGCAAGCAGTAACCTGTATGGAGCAAGCATCAGCTCTGCACTGCTAATACATGGTGTAGCATCTTCCCAAAGTATCATCTAAACTAAGGGTCCAAGGGTAGAACCCTAAAAACTGCTCTTGGGTAGCCTGGAATGAGTATCAAAACAGAATCAGTGCTGAACATCGTTACCTGGCCCAAAATACTGCACCTGCTACTCTTTGAAAGTGTATTTGTAAAATAAATAAATAAACAGGATTCTCATTCTTTCCTTTCTCCCTCTCTCCTGCACAAAGAGAAACCCCAGGTGAGGGACCAGCACTGCCCACACACCAGCCCTAGATGCAGAGAAATAGGTTGCTCACTGAAAATGCAATATAGGCACCTTTTTAAGAGAACGCTTTTTTTTTTTTTGGTCAAACAGATCTGGTGAAGATACAAATTTGATGCAAAGTAACTCAAACTCACTTCAAAACATTTTAGTGCAAGTGTTGGGGTTTGCTGCTTGTACACCCTCCCATGAGATTTTGAGATGACTTCAAGATTTCACTTCACTAGCTTCACTGAGATACAAAAAGGAAAAAAATCTTCATATATGGTCACCCTGTGATGCAAGACAAAACTCAAATTAACCTGTTTTGAATTAGCTCCTCTTAAAATATAGCAGACTTGGCATATCTGTTGCCACAGAATCACATAATGGCTTGGGTTGGAGGAGACCTTTAAAGATGAACTAGTCCAGTCCCTCTGCCACAGGCAGGGACATTTTTCTATAGATCAGGATGCTCAAAGCCCCATCCAACCTGACCATGAACACCTCCCTCACACTGGATCTGATGCAGCTTTGTGGGTCAGACATGCATATTAGATGGAACAGCACATACAAACAAGCTGATTCCTGATGAGGGTTAACCAAGTGTAAAAAAACCTCAATTGTAAGACACAAGGGATATTGAACACAGTGCCAAACCACTTCTGGGACAGGTGCTGTATGTGAGAGCTGTGAAATGCTACTAAATTCTACAGATAGTGCCCAGGACAGCTCACTGACCATTTAAGCCATGTGTGGGTTGGCAGCAGACTGGTGACTGTCACTCAGGGGACCAACCCTGATAGTGGCAGTGTTCACCTAGAATCCACAGCTTCCAGTGAAAAGCTGTGTTTTATAATTGGATATCCCCTTGTACAACACTCAGATTTGTGGAAAAAAAATCAAGTATTTTCTATTTTGCAATTCTATTATATCCACAATTCAGCCATATACACATTACTTATTTATTTGTTTATTTATTTACAAGGTATAGCATATGCTGGAAGCTCTCTGGTCTGCATACTCCCTCTGGAGAAACATCCCCCACAGCCTCTGGTGTGCTTCTCCTGCCTACAGCTGCAAAGCTGTAACTCATCCCTGCTTTTCTTGACCTTTCTGCCACTTTACTGCCTCAGATATTTTCCTCTCCCTTGTCTTGCTCCTCTCCTAGGGCTGCTTTTTCAGCAGCTTCTCAAAGAAGAGACGGGAGGCTCTTCAGAGCCAGAATCCAGGGGGACCAGCAGGAACCAAAAGCAGATCACAGGCAGGCACCAAGGCTCGAGTTTGGGCTCAGTGCTCCCAAATGATGAGAGAGAGGATGTCCATAGCCACACAGATGGGATACAAGATGGATATGCAGCTCCTGGTCCATAAGCACAGCAGCCAGGTGTGTGCTTCAGCTTACACTAAGGAGAACCTGGGCTCAAGGACTGTCCTTTTTTACATCCCACTGTGCCTGACCTCAGCAAGATGAGTGCTGTCTTCTCATGTTTACAAGGGAAAAGAGACAACACAAATACAAATGGCCACTCTTGGGATACTTCAAAGCTACCACACTCTGCCTTTATATGGAAAATACAGAGAAGACGACGGATCAAAACAGGATTGTAAGTGGAAGGCAGAAAATTTAGGAAAAGGGGAAAGAAAAGTAAAAAAAAGGTTGGGAGAAGGTGGTAGAGAGCAGAGCATTAACTACAGTTGGGTGAAATCCTCTCCAAATTCATCAATCCAGGGGGTAAGATCATGAATTTAAGATTCAGATTATTGAAGACCCCTGAAAGTACAGGACTACGTGCCACAAGAAAACAAATTTGTTGTTAAAAATATCTACTGAGAACTTGAAAACAAGGAAATGAGTGGTGGATGTGCAGTTTGTGCCTTGTGGCTTCACAGCAAAAGGGCTGGAGGAGAGCAAAAGGGGGAAAACTTGGTTAAGGATGACTGTGAAGGGAAAGTCATGTCAAGCAGAAAGGAAAAAAATAGACCAGAATACTTGAGTTACAGCATATGCAGAAAAGAAACTTGTATATGGATGGAATAAAACAAGTCACAAGAGGAGATCAGAAAAGAAAGAGTGCTAAAACACTTAGATCCAAGGAGCCCCTTTTCAAACAGAAAACTGATTCAGGTTTGATGGGCAGGTCAAGGCCAAAGATTAAACCAGAAGACATCAGGGGAAAAAAAAAAAGGCATAATAAAAATCGGCAGAAAGCCAGGAGGGAAAGTGATGCCAATGGACAAGAAAACAAGAGGGAAGAAGAACCAAGCATGGTGCTAAGGAAGAAGAGGAGAAACAATATGCTAAAAGTGAGCAGTGGGAAGACCTTCTGAAGACTGAGAGAGAGAGAGAATGACATCTGAAAATAGCCCAAACCTCAGCTAGTGTCAGACATGCTTCATTGTTCCAGAAGAAAGAACTTCTTCTGGTACCTGGTATTATTTTCTTCCCTTCTGAATACAAAATAGAAGGACTCTTAAATAGGATTTAAATATAGACGTATAAAATGAAAGCATTTATATAACAAAGTGGCCTTAAGGTGATGGAAAAACTATACGCTAAAAAAAGTGTGACTATCTGACTTTTGATAAAGGTATTAAATGCTAAAAAGTTTTAAAAATTGCTCAAGATTCTTTCAAAATCAATGGAGATCAGACACTAGCTGACAGCATTAATTAGCACAGCCTTCTTTGATGGATAACAAAATCCCACAGTCCACCTTCCAGAACAGGCTGTAGGTATTTACAGGCTAACCTGCAGACAGGCAGTAGCTCCAGTGGCAACTGGCAAGTGCACAGCAAAACCCAGCCAGGCTTGTTGGAAACTGGACAAGCAACAAGCCTACTTTTAGTTCTCATACTAGATTACATTTCCTAAAATACCTGTATCATCCAAGAACCTCAAAGAAGAGACCACGGTCTAGAGCTAACTGCTAGACAGCAGCCACATAAGCTTGCAGGTCTATGGTAACAAGAGGAAAAACATCTGTCTTCCTTAGTTCTGGGAAAATAAAAAATGCTAAAGAGATTGAAGGAAAAGAATGAATGAGGATGTAGATACAACAGGTCAGAAAAATCCATAAAAACATTTTTCTTTTTGTTTCATTAGCAGGATTTTTTTTTTTCTCCTTAATAATAGATGTGACTTCAATGAAAAGGCACTCAACCTGCCCCTGGATATCCCTTCTCACCTTCTGAGTAGACTCAAGCCTCTCCATGCATTTGCTTACCAAAATGGTTTGCAGGAGGAGAAAAACAAAGTGCTTTGCCCGGAGGGAGCGGGGGGCTACAGCTTCAACTCAGAACCCCTGGCTCCAGCATTGTGTTTCCCTGTCACACTGCTCTGCTCTGCTTGCAGCTGAGTATAATGCACTAAAATCCTAATCTCCAAAGCACTGTGTGCCACTGCTTCAGAGATCAGCATTTCAGTCGATTTTACTTTGCTGCTGCCATTGCACACAAGAGAGTGGCCCAGCAGGGAAAAGAAACAGAACATGCAGAGCTGGAGAGGCACACGTGGCTGAGGAGAGGTGGGGGGCAAGGGCACAGTAATGCAATAAAGGGGTAAAAAAGCAGAAGAAGAAAACGTGGAAGAAAGAGTACTGTGTGTAAATAAGAACTTTGGGGCCCTTTCTTCCCAGCAAGCCTAAAAGCACGGTGTCTCCAGTCAGAATAAATCAGCTGTTTTCTGCGCAAAGATTTGAGTAACCTGCAGGTTTTTTTCTGTTTCTTTCCTTGAAAAGGGTAAGATTGGGAAATCTCTGCTACAATCCTCCTATGCACCTGAGTATCTGTGAATATTTTCAGATGACTTCCATCCTTCCTCTAAAAAGTGCTTTAAAATTTAAAACAAAGAGATAATATGGTGGCTGGAGGAGGTGGTATCTGATCCAATATAATCTGGGTGCAGGACACACTGTCCCCACTGTCCCCAGCCTGGCATGGCACACACAGGGGCACGAGTACTGGGCCAAATGAGCAGAACACTTCCAAATTAAAGGCAAATGGTCACAGCTAGAGGAAAAAAATAAACCACCCCTCAAAAAAATACATAAAAGAAAAATGCTACAACCAAACACTACAAAAGACAAGAGAATCAAAAATAACCAGGCAGTAATTTCAATATTACAGAGTTCACAGCATGTTAACTATTGATAACTGCTCTGGGCAGAGACTTGTTGCCATTAATCAGAAGAGCAGTATAATTTAAGAAACTATTTTGGCCTGTTGACTTCAACAACATCTTTGCTAAACCAGTAAGGGCAATCTACATCACCAAAATCGACTTCGTGGTACCTGTGTCAGACTAGAGCACTGTTACATAGGATTAGTGTTATACACTGATAATGCTCTTTGCAGTGAAAGCTGATTGAACTTTGGCCCTTAAGAGTGTTTAGACAGTCTAGTGGTCTGCTAACCCACATGAGTTTATCCATAGTTCTTTCATTATAAACAGTCAGACAATGTCTTGGTTCCCCTGGGCCTCTTCAAACTTCTCCTCATTCACATCTGTCAAACAGGTAGGGAAATAGTCACCATCCTTAAGCTAGAAGCCATTTAGCCTCTGATTTAGAAGTTGCTGTGCAAATTCTGAAACACTGCAGAAGCAGATTACATTAGCTTTTACATTTGGGTGTTCTGACAGATGTGCACTTCCAGATTTAGTGGCTGTGATTTAAGACATTTTTGCTCTGACCTTATACAAAGGTGGCTGGACCAACAGCAGCCAAACTGGATGTGTCTCTGCCTCAGCAGCCACAGCAACTACCAGCAAAGGTGCGCTTGCACTGCATGCATCTGCAGAGCACCAGCACTGAGCATATACCACTATGGTAGCTCCTGAGAGAGAAGAAATTATTACAGAGATGCATAGTGTACACATCTGAAAGTGTTTGCAGCAAGGTGAATGAAAACCCAGATCCCAGGTGGGAAGACAAAATTTCTGGGGGAAAGTTGGCTTACAGAGTTCCTATCTTTCCCCAGCCTCTGGTGTCTTGTTTCCATCCTTGCACATCACCATCCTGTCCCTTGGTTTGAGCTGCTGTAACCATCTGTGGAGTCATCCTGCAGGTAGAAAAAAACCTCACCCCTCTCTCCCCCCCCCCTCCCTATGCTGAAGGATTATTTTTAGCCCAGACCAGTTGATAATCTGGTTCACAGCATGTCTCTCAAACTACAGCATCAGCACAACTGAAGCAGCAGCCTGAAAAGGCTGCAGGGAGGACAAATACACAGAGAAATGGCGAAGTCTTTAAACCACTGCTGCTGCAGAGGCTTTTGGACTGCAAAACAGTAGCTTTACTGGCACCCCTTTTCTGCCAAATAATCCATTATCCAATAATAAGCTAAATAATCCAATGCAGAACTCCAAAATTTCCTTAACTCCCAGTATTACTCACTCTATATAGATGTTTTTGAGATCAAGACTACAGCCAGTGGTGGAGTAATCACAAACCAAGATGACCTTACAGGGAAAGAATCAGCCAGCAGACTAAGGCTTAAGGAGACGGATTTACATTTGAAGGCATCTCACACATGGTGTAAATGTCACTCCTTCCTTCTGCCAGCCACCCCTCCTCACCCCTTCCAAAGTCATTGGAAAATAAAGCAAAACAAAATAGAACATTTGAAGAAGAGGAAGTTAAAAGTGGAACCAAACCAAACCAAAAGTAAATAAAAATGTTTTACTTGACTCCCCTGGGCACGGAACAGCAGGCCTTGCAATAATGAGAGTGAGGAATGAAATTTTAAAATGAATGCAAGTGAGAGAAACTGCAGAGAAAATTGAGACCGAGTTTCACTGTTATTTATCCCACACAAAGCACACATGCTTAGGTCTGAGCAATGCATGGCACAGGAACAGCACCAGGATGGAGCTCTGACACAACTCATCTTCCTTTTGTATTCCCTTCTGTGCTTTTGAGGAAGAAAGGAGAAAGCAATTTCGTGTAGTGATGCAACTTGTTTACTTCTCTGTACCCGCTCAGATATGTTGGCTGAAATATATTTTTGGAGGTGCAAGAGGGAAGGAAAGAGAGAGGGGAAAGGAGAGAAAATTACAGGAGTAGACAGAAGACAAAATTGTAACACAGGACTCCAAATTTTTTCCACTGCCCAGTGGTTCATGCAGGTGGCATCCGTATGGCCAACGGCACACTGGCAAAATTACACGGGCTACCCAAAACTTACCGTGATTTGAACATCTCTGGCTCACTTTAGTGTTATGGAAATGCTCAAATGAGCAGCTTAAATGGCAGATATAATGGGTCACCATGTGGCTGGCCTGATTTCCCACCATGAGAAGCCACCCTGCTCCACCATCACATCCCCAAACCTGCCGAGGCAGGACGTGCCCAAGCAGTTGGTAACTGAGCTTAAGGCATGGCCATGCACATGGGCATCCCCATCCTCTGCAGCTGGGGACATGGGGAAGGCTTTGAGTCACCCTCCACTCCCAGCTCTGATCCCTCTGATTGCTTTTGCATTCAGGGTTTATCAGCAAATACTCACTCACTGTACCTGTCATTCTAAAGCCTTATTGTACCTGTCATTCTAAAGCTTTTTTGTCTTCCTAATGAAACCTAAGTGGTATTACAAGGGCAGAGATGGTCTCTTAGCTTAAGAAAATAACACCTACCAAGTTACCAACTTCTGACTGCTTTATAACCCCCTCATTAGAGCCGAAACATCAACGTTTACAGGACAGAGACCTTTTTATTAGAAGCACACTGTTCTTAAAACACATTAACAACCCTCACCTCCATACTTGGTGGCTCTTTGTAGTTGGCCTAACACTTCAGAATGTGTTAAAATCACACATTAAAGTTATAGTAGCCTGACGCTCAGGAAATAAGAGTCTTTTAAAGGTTTAATTCAACCACTAATGGATTTTCTCCCAAGTTAGGAAACTTTTATATATTGCTGATTTACTGCAGGTGTGGTAACTGAATTTGGACTTACACATACCAGCTGCAAGCAAATCTAGGAAAAGGCTTCATAAATCAGTTTAAGGCACTGTAGGCTCCATGGTGCTTGGACTAAGAATTTCCCCATACAAACACAGAAAACAAATGGGAGTTTATAATTTTCTCTGTCACAGCTCATAACTTTTAAAGGTTAGAAATCAAAGCACCACCACAGTGGAATTTCATACATTTGAACGGGGTGGACATAAGGCATACCAGAAAATGATTTATATCATCCCCCTGTCACACAACAGAAGAATGAAGAATGCAACGCTTGTGACAAAGGCATTGACTAATTGTGTTATTTGGTAAATATCTTCCCTTGAAATTTCTCTGGGTAGGTCAAGATTTTTGACTTTGTTTTACAGTGACTCTTCTCCAGCAACTATTATGACTTTGTAAAGTGAAACTTCCAACACACACAGCATTTCATGGGTTGTGCTGGGGTTTTTTTCCCACAAGTTGCACTGGCTTGGAGTCAGACATCGGAAGACAAGAAGCCACGGTGACTTTATCTAAGAAATATGAGGTGGCAGAGATCCAGTATGCCCAGTGATTCAAGGTGAAAGAACAGCATGGAAAAAGATTCACAAATTAATTGTCAATTATGGAAGACTGCTGGAGTGAATTCTAGATGCATGCATGGGATAATTTACCCAGGCACCTGCACGACTGAGCTTTGGATAGTGCTGAAGCAATTACTCTCTTTTTAAAAAGAATGAGATATCATCATTGTAAAGGGACATTAAAAAAGAGGAGCAAGTGTTTCAATACACATATTCACCAGAGTTAAGCACTGAAGACCCAGATGGACGGTGGTCCTCCCGAAGAAGGGGAGGTCAAAGAACCTGAGTGAAGAAAATTGCAAGAAGGGGAAATCGATTGCTCATACATTTTTTTCCACTGTGTACAGGCAACGAAAAAGATTCTGTCATACCATTCCTATACATCTTGTGGCACAAGGTGGAACCTACTAAGAACTCATTTTCCATACCATGTCACAGTAAAGTCACCACGTGGCAAGGATAACCACCTTACCTGACAGAGGTGCTGACAAAGAGCCTGGGAGTGCTCCATGTCCAGTTACCAGCAATTCCCCAGACACACTGCACAAACTCTGGGTCCTTCCTGAACAAACATCACCCAAGGACTTCTTGGCTTGTGAGACCCAAGGATGACACAGTGCATTCACTTTTTTTGTCTGTGTTCTCCTCATGCCTTCTCAGTCCTAGGCTCCCATTGGCATGCCACTGGAGTATGAGAAGAACTAGAGATTAGAGTCAGTGCAGCAGCTGCTCCTCCTGGCTCTTTGAATAGAGGGAAAACAGCTTTTGACCAATGCATCAGGAGTGATATCATCAAGTTAGCAAGACAGGAACAGAAGGCATATATCAGAAAGGATAAAGGAACAAGAGCTTCCCCTTACAAAGCAAACAGTCGTACTTTTTTTAGAGCAAAATCTTTGCCTAAAAAGCTCTCACAAAGTACCTCATGGGAGGTTCAGACGATTTTCAAGTGCTGGAAGAAAAACAGACCTGGGGTTAGAGTGGTAACCTGGATCTGGGGAGACCTACTTCAGTTCTTTGCTCTACCAAGCGTTCTTGCATGACCTTAGGCAAAAACACTGAAGCTGTAGTTAGTGGATACCTTGGCTTCAAAAGCAAAGTCAGCCTAACAAGTTCTTGCCGCTCCCCTGCCTGCCATTTGCTGCCTCCACACTTGTGCTGCCCTGAGAGCCCACAGGCACTAGACTGTAAACTGAATTACTGAACAGGAAGATGTTAAATGCAGGGGCTTTGTTGCATTTGGGGTAATTTTGCTTTGGACTTCTTGAAGGATCCATGATCAATCAGCTACAGCAGCAAAACTGCGGGACAACTCATGGTGGCACAGGGTCTGGAATAAGCAACCAGGAGGAAGGTTGCAAAGCCAGTGTGCTGTCCCAGACAGGTGTGAAACCTCCTCAGTGATGCCAGATGTGCTCAGGCAGCATCAGCTGCTGCTGTTTGAGATGGATGCAGCTCCCCCTCCCTGGCTGCCTCTCCAGCCCCCTTTGCAGGGATGGCTGCCCTCCTAGCAGGGGCAGCAGAAGGAAACATATGTCAGCACTTCACCTGCTGCTGTTTGTTGGAAGAAACAGCCAGGAATTTGCCTAAGCCAGCACCACCACTGAATGCAATGTGCTGTTTAACCTCATCCTCAGACCCTGAGGCTGCCAGGCTGGGGGTGGCAGCACAGCTCACACGCCCGGGATGCTGCGAGGATAAACAGAGTAAAGGTGCTGGGGCACCCCAGGTAAAAGGGGGTTCTGGAGAAGATGGCAAGAGAAAGCAGCAGCCAGTCTCATTTTGGTAAGCTCCAATTTTAAAACCTGACATGCAAACCTCTGCTTACCCTACATAATAGGAACACTCTCCTACAAACCCCAGCTCCTGATTAACTCAGTACATCACTTGCCAGCGCTACTTGAATGAGCCTGAGAGCCCAATTAGCAGCAGATGCAGCAGTAACACTCCTCACCTGCTGTGCTTACCAGTCTTCAGATCAGGAAGGGAAGGGAATATATCAAAGACTTGCAGAGGGAAGGAAGCTTAGAAAAGGGCTCAAAAAGGATGAGGGAAATAGATGTCTGCAACTGTTCCTCAGGCAAGGAAGCAGAGCCCCATACAAAAGTGAAAACAGATGGGCCTAGGGAAAACATTGCTACAGATCATGAAAAACATCCAAAGGGCTGCTCTAGCACCCTGGGAGCACAGCACAGGGTGTAGCCAGGAGGGCTGCTAAGGCTCAGGGAAACTCCTGGCCTTGCCAGAACCCCAGGGAGCTCTGCTGCATGCAAAGCTTCACTCCATGTACTTTGGTGCATCAGCGTGGGTACATAAGTCATCTCACCCTCTCCATGAGTTCTCCTCAACCTGCCTGTGTTTCTTTAGTGCCCCGAACAAGGAGCCTACATGCCTACAGGTGCAATACTAAACATCCAAGGCAGGTAGGACTCTAATGAACTCAACTACCAAACTCCAAATCTGTCTCTGAACCTCTATACCAATGAAATGACTGCTCTTACCCACCACACAATCTGTGAGCTTCTTCACTTTAACTATTGGCAGAGCAAGAAAAAAGAACATCATGTGCCAGTTCAGATTCTTGGCCAGAGGAGCAGAGAACCTGCCTTTGGGAGGAGATTCTAAAATAAGGACTAAAGCAAATCCCTGAAGCCTTAAGATGTTGGGAAAACTGGATTTAATGCTATATTTAATGCTATAATTTTCTATCAAGCAGCAGAAGACAGCTGCATACTGGGTACACTTGCATCTCCTTCCAAGAAACCTAAATCTGAGTGCTGTGCAAGGAGAGTCTGGGTGTGCCACGTGAACTGGTGACCATTCAACAGGAACTTCTACATGTCTGTCTATTCCAAACTTCAGGCCATCCCAGCACTAGAAAGAAAATGGATAATTTTTTTAACAGTAAACATTTATCTCCGACACATTCAATAGTCAAATATTTGGTGAACCTTGTTTGTTGCTATCTTCAAGATGGTAATTGTGGCTGTAGGATATAGAAGTAACAGAAATCTTTTTAAGGAACAGTCCTACTCAAAGTGTAGTCAAACAAGACATCTAGAATTCCAGGACTATTTCTGTGTATTTTTACTGGTGCCTAGATACTAAATATGTGGCCTCCAGTGACTGCTGACCAGTCCCCAAGTGCTGCCCACGCAACACCCACTGGCTTGACAGCAGTCCCAGTGGAGAGTCCATCACCCTGCCTAAGCCAACTGGATTGAGCAACACAGAAAAGGTTCTGACAATAGTTTCTATAAAAAGTTCTTTGGTCTCCAAAATATGTCACAAATGGCCAGTACTTCCAAACAACACTCCCAAAAGAAACATAATGAGATAGATGAGTTTGTTTTCTACAGACACATTTCCTTATCTTTGAAACTGGATGATGATAACATTTTCAGAAAGAGGAAATTAATGTCTCTTTCACAGGTCTCGGCAACTGTATTTGCTTTTCAGACATGTACTCCTCACCTACAACATGAGAAACTACTGCTACAGGTTAACACAGAAAGCTGCCAGTGGTGACCATGCCATTACAATGAGACACTCAAAATTATGTCCAAATTCCAGCCTTGCAAGTCAGAGACAGAAACAGATGCAAAAGACACACAAAAAAAAATAACCCACCACCAGACAAAAAACCTCCTAAGATTTTTAGCCAATACAAAGATGTTTCTAAATTACTTTTTCTATCTAGCTTTTCCAAGAAGAAAGGAGACTGAAATAATGAAAAAAAAAAAAAATTTAATTTAAACTGAAAAGGGAGGGGAAAAAAAGATCTGTCCGTAATACTAAAAAGAAAGGAGACTAGATGGGATACAAATAATAGCTTGTGATACAGAGGGAGGGACATCTGTGGGCATCTTGGGACTACAGGTGTAAGAGAGCTGCTGCCTGCCCTTGCAGAGCATTCAATGGACGTGATGCCTTGTGATCTTAAATTTCATGACATACCTGTCATGTACCTGAGAAGCCTGTCATTTTTTAAAATCCTATCCACCAAGTATCATCTCATTTTTATGGCATGACAAGATGCATAGGTATCTGTGAAGCAAATTCCCTCCAGCTGAGCAGATGCCATCACTGTGCCACACATCCACCCCACAGCATTACCTTTAGCTGGAAGGGAAGGAGCTGCAATTTCAAAAGACATAAGTACAATAGCTGTCCTTGGTAAGAGTGCAAATCAACGTGTTTCTCTTGCTCTTGGACATCCAGGCACAACTTTTTAACCCAACACCATGATTCTTTTCACTCAATATAATTTGTTTTACTACAAGACATGTGCACATATGAGGAACAAATACCAGAAAAACAAGATTTCACAAATCTGCCATTCAGACTGTGTCAAATATGTTCCTACATACACATTCAAATAAAATCACACAAAAATATCTCTTATTAAGAGAAGCTATTACAATGGTCCAAGGCTTATAGCCTGGTGAAGTCATCTGGGTGAAAAGGAATTTGGGCCATGGAACTCTTAAGTAGAAAAATTTTCTTTAACAGGGTGCTTTTGAATCAAAAGCAGAGAAGAGCTTTCAGCATGTTCCCAAAATAGCCTGTTCAAAACCAATTCTCCCTTTCCCTCCCCTGCTTTTGCAGGAGGTAAAGGTGTTGCCCTCATGTTTGCCATGTACCCACACCAAGGTTAGTTCCTACTTAGTCAAACATACACGTCCTGACCTCCCCAGCACAGCTACAGCTTTAACATACAAAAAACACAGGTGAAACCCCTCCTTTGGAGAGGGATTTCACTCAAATTCTCACACTTTCACTTCCACTGGGTCTGGAAGGTACCAACATGGGCAACTGAGTCAGCCCTAACCTTGGCCTGCACCACCGACACACAAAATCAGAATGAAGCAGCAGTGATGCTCACTTAGTATCACATCAAAGCCCACGTGTGGTGCATCACACTCATCTTTTCTTGAGTCTTGAAGCTGCTAGGAGGACTGGGTTGTCAAGCACTCTGGAAGAATTAATTGTGACATTATTTGACAAAACAAAAAGGTGCAAATAATATATGCATGTTCTTCTATCCCCAGAGTGAAAATCGGTGTGTTATACGCTGTAAATAACTCGTAAAGACACAAAGCCAAGAGCACCCAAAAATAAACAGAGGAATATATCTGAGCTGCAACTTTACAGCTGCAGCTTGGGATTTTATATATAATTTGGGGTTTTCTGTTCTTCATTTCTCACATGGGAAAAAAAAAAAAAAAAAAAAAAAAAGAAATAAGCTCTTAAGAGGACTGACAGAACATGAAGAAAAATGAACTGCAAGACCCATTTGCACTTGGCTTGCTGTGTATTGTTTGGGTTTTTTAATCAGAGGGGGAAAAAGACCAAATTACTGTGCTGAAATGAAAGATTTACTCCAGCTAGTCATTGACACTTGTCAGAGTGCACTCTATAGCTTTCTTTCATGAGCACCAGTACAATATGCACCCAGTGTTTGACTGTAGGTGCAAACATTTCAAAACATCAAGTACATGAAAACATTTTGTACAGAGTTCCTTCATGATAGTTCCTAAATGTCCTCCAATGTTATTCAAAGAATACAAAAAAATATTTGTTCTAAGATATGTAAAAAAGTGGAAAAATTTGATTTGATGCTACGTAAGATTAAAACCAAGCAATTTCGTCTTATGCTCTCCACTCCCACATCTGTCTATTTACAAATCTCTCTGTACAATGGAAAAAGGAACACAATTTCTAGTTGTCCAAATTACAAGAGACTGTGATACACAAAAGCAATAAACACAGGTTCTGCCAGCAATCAGATAACACTTACCATAAACAATAGCGTTTGTGATTTAGTTGAAACAGGTTCAGCTGCTACAACTTAAGATTTGGTTATTCTTGTTTTTGTGCTGGATTTCCACCAGGTGGTGAGGACATGATAGAAGTGTTTAACCACAAGAGATTTCAGAAAGGGACTATTCTTGCATATGAAGTATGACAGAGATTTATTTTGCAAAATCAGTTTTCCAAGTCCCAGTGGCCTCTACTAGTTTGTAGTGGCTACTTCTGAAACTTTCTTTTCCCTGTCTCTCAGCTTTCTCAACACCACATGCAGCTTGATGACCCATATTCAGAAGTGACTCCAAACCTCATCAATCCTGTGTGCCAGTTTCTCATGCAAATGGGAAATTGTACAATGCACTAAAGTAAATGTTAATTGCAGACACAAGCCCAGAAAAGATGGACTTAATTTCCTGCAGCAATATTCAGAGGACTGTGATTTACTGTAGAGTTGAGAACATAGAAAGGAGACACAGAAAGGAGCCATGGAAAAGAGGCCTCAGAAGCTTCAATGTCCTGCTTGGAGCAAATATCTCACTGTGAAAATGCCACACACTACTGCTGTGTGGGTATCATGTGAGAATAGTGATCCCTGCACGTTTGGTTAACGTGATGAGAATGTATCTGCAATGAGGATGCAGACCCAGTGTCTTGAAGGCTGGGTGGCAAAGTGCCGTCCCCTCCACAGTTCCTACCTCTAGAGAGCTGCAATGGATCCACCTTGCTCCATGCAGCTGGGTCCTCCTACCCATTTCCTTGCTCCTGGCATCCTCAAAGGCTGAGCTCATCCATGTGGGACACAGAAATATGCTTTATTTACTCTCCAAATAAGTAATTGTTTTCTGTCTTATCTTCCCAGTCTCAGGGAGATCAGATCCAACAGGTTTACTGGCAATTTCCATGAAGTCAAATAATGTTTTAACATGAACAGCAGTGGCCAAGGATTTGTTACTGATGAAGCCAAACAAAAATTTGCTGCAATCTAACATTCTCTCTCTCCCTTCAGGTATATATCACTTTGAGCTGCAAGATACTTAAGGCTTCTACTTCGTTTATTTTCCTAAAGCAGATTAGCAAGAAAATGGAAGGTTAAGATTCAGGTTGAGAATTTAAATGAACTAGTTAGGAAAAACAAGGCTGTAATTCTCACAACCACTCTCTGTCAACCATCTTGCACACACTCAGAATTCAATGTTGTCATGAAGGGTAGGAAATTTATGTAGCTGCATACCTGTAATATGACAGTCACATATATTGCAGGAACTTTTAATTTCCTAACTTGTACATTAAATTCCCAATATAGTCTTGCACTAACTCTCTTCTATTGGTGGTGGGGTTTTTTAAACACTCATTTCCCATGCTTTAAAAATAAATGAAAGAAGCAGCATTTGAATGCTGAAATAAATGCAGATGACTTCTGTCAATTTCTGCACACAATTTGCAGGCTAAATATATCAGCCCACCTCATGCCTATACCTTTAGAATCAATTACTGAAATAATGATATTTAGTGTCCAGAATCCAACAGCACATGTAATTGGAGCCCTGCACATTAGAAGTTTAGAGAAACCTTATGTATGTGTGACTAGAATTTCAATAACCTACAGAATTACTCCAAGCAGCACATAAAATCATAATATAGTTAAGGATTGGGGTGGGAGAAGAGGACTTGGAAGTCTTAAAAACTAATCTCAAGGGTTTTTGTTATGTTAGCTTTTCTCCTCACCCTTCCAAAAACCCCTCCTCAAAACCATGACTAATACAACTCAATGTAACAAATTTTTCTGTAACTGCATTAATACAACTCTGCGGGCCAAGAACACGGTGGAAGCCATCCCAGCCAAGATGCCACCTATGCTTGCTTGAGAAGCACTTGGTGCCTCCAGTGGCAAGAGCTTTGACTTGAGTTTTTCCCCATCCAACCTGAACAGAGCCCCTTCCTGACTCATGCACTAAGTAAACTCCTTGACCCTCTTGCAAACAGCCAGCAAAATTTAGTTGAAAATACTCTTTTTTTCCTACCAACTCTGTAAGCAGGCTTTCTTCAGCAAGACATCAAATGTGTTTATTTCGCACAAACCACTTGTACCCTGACCTGCATGAGGAAGGGGAGGGAAAGCACCCACAGTTCCCCCAGCTGAGGCTGCCTTTGGGTTAGTGTCCTGCCACTACAGCCCTGTGCAGGCAGTCCTACACATGCATTTCTTCAGTTCCCATTTGTTTCAGGGAGGGAAAGACACTGGGAAAAGGATCCAGGACAAACAGAAGACCTCATAGCTGACATAATCCAAAAATCATCTTCAAAGATTTGTCCTTCCAAAATTAAGACAGAGGAACAAAATTATTTAAAAACTATTCCTCTTCTGCCCACAATTTGCAAGCTAGTTCAAACAGTGAAACTCGAAAGTATTTCAGAAACAGAGGCTAGCATGTGACAGACATTATTTTTGCAGTTTTGAGAGGCAGAGCAGATCCTAAATGCCATTTAACATTGCCATGCTCGTTCATAGCTCAGCCCATCTTCAACAGAGGCTGAACCTTCGACATGGCTGCTGTGCCTCATCCCAGCAGATGTGTTGCACTTTCCCAGACCAAAGTTTAAAAATCCCCACACAGCTACAGCAAATGAGCTTGCTGGGGATGCTGAGGAAGGGCAATCTGGGTCGTCTTCTCCTCACAAAGCTATGCTCAAGTCTGGCCAGACTCCAGGAACACACATTTCTCTGCAGATGGCTAGAGGAACATTTAACAGTAGGAACCATAAAAGACTTACACTTCTGATTATGTATATTATGATCTTTATTTTTTTTATTTTTTTAAAGAGGGTGGGCTTTTCCTCTCTACCCATTCCCCCCCACCCCCCCTTTTTTTTTCTCCTTAAACCTATTTAAAGGTAGTCACCATATGCCTAGATTTCTCCCTGCAGCATTTATTTATCCTTAAGCTACCTCAGGCCACATTTATTTTATCTGTTCTATATATTATAGTCCAGTACACTGCAGAGCTGACTGAATTACTGCCAGAATACTATGTAAATCAAATCCACGTGTTAAGTAAAACAGCAATGCAATGAGTGCCTTCCCACAATCATTCAACTATAGGTGCCACCCCCACATTTACTATATGAACAGATGAAGATTCCCTCAAAGCAACAGAATCTTAATTCTCCCTTCAGATTCAAATGTATGCATTAAGAAAACACTTCAAACATCAATATCTTTTTCTCCTAAGGCACACTTCTTGTCTGTAATTAGTTTTCATTGGTCAAGTGGTTTTGCTCCTATATGCCAGGCTATAGTAACATTTTAAGTGATGCTCTGTGATTCATCCTACACTAACGTGTCTTTTTCCCCCCTTAACCTAGAATAAAAAGGAAGAAAGAGAAAAAGGAGAGAAGGGGGGGGAAGAAAAAAAGATTGCCTGCAATCATATTGTTACACTGTGCACAGTTTATGGCTGGCACACATCCAGTTTGCAGTTGTGATAAGAAATGTGTAATCCTATTATACAGAGAAGAGTCAGAATGTACAAATAGGTCCTGAAAATAGGAACTTCTCCCGTAAGATTCTTTTTGCCATAACAGTTCTGCAAGCAAGTCTAGCTGGTAGCTCTTCCCTAGTTTTCCCACTGCTAATGGAAAGCCAACTGTCAAAACAATTCTCCCCACAAGCTGGGATTTTTGCAGAAGACAAAAAGAATTTGCACTGTGCGTTCATGTACAAGAGTAATGTTAATTAGAACAAGGACTGTGAGCAGCCTGGCACACAAAGAGTGAGAGCAGACAGAGCCCAGTTTGCCCCAGCACTGCCACGTTCCACGAGGCCGTCAAATCCTGCACGCTAAGCGGTTTTTAAGAAACATTAACTGCTCACCAGAGACAAAAGCTGGTTCTTGTGGCATTCTGTGTCACTGTTTGCTTAATAAGACAATAGAGGAACCAGTTCCCAAGCATAGGGTTACTGGGCTGCTAAAAGCACTGAAAATACAAAACCAAATGCCACCCACCACGTAAGTCAGCGTTTCCGCAGAGTTAAAATTCCTGGGTAATTCCAACCCGATTTTCTATTTTTATCATTTTCCTTTGCATGACAATGCTGCATTACTGTAGGGATGATTTTTAAAAATGGTTATGCATGCCTCAGCTCCCCCCACATGCACAAGTGCTTTTGACTTAAGCAAGGCAAGTTAAAATACAGGACAGACCTCTCTTCCAAAACAGTCATTTTCTGACTAGGAACCCTTGCACCAGTGATGGGATCCATGCCAGCAGTGCCTGTGCTCCCCAGTGAACCAGGTCACCACTTAACCTTAACTCCTCTTTGACCAAAACAAATTCCTCAGGGGGAAGGTCTTTTGGAGTGCAAAACATTAAGAAAGGCTTTTTCCTAGTAAAAAGAATAAATAAAACAACCCTCCCACAAGCATGTTATGCAAGAGTAGAGGACATGGTTGTACAGTATAATAAAAGCACCATAAATTAGCAAAAGCAGCAGCACTACACTAGCTCAGTATGAACCCCATTAGGCTGTGGCTAGAGTATTACTGGCTTGTGAACAACCCAGTTTGGTGTATTTGGAGATCATATTTTCATGACACTTCTGTGTCATGCAATTACTTCTGTGACTGCAATCCAGACACACTCAGGAGGTACCACCAGATGCCTTTCTCATCTTGCCTTGCAACTTGCTGCAGCAGCAGAGCTCACAGGTAAGAGATGTAATTCTCTTCAGAGCAAAAAAGGGCAATGACAATGAGAAAGGAAAAGACAAAATAAATAGTTCTATTAAAATCAAGATGCTCTACATTTACAGGCTTAGAGAGACAGTGAATAAATGGTGTGTCTGAGGTCAGAGGGGTACACGCACATTTCCATTAAGCTCAGCAGAAGGGTACATGTTTGTAAACACCAAGTATGTTCTAAATAACTAAGGTGTGTTGGTTTTTTAACCTTAAGCATTACTACCCCATTAAGATCACTAAATTCTGGATTTTCTGAACTGCTCTATAATGCAAGAATCAGGCCATGCAGAGACTGAGGGCAGCCTCAGGTCAGACTGGAAGAGGTGCCTTCCAACCTCAGGGGTTCTGTGAGTCTGTGATAATTAAATATTTATTTCTTGCAAACCAGGTTGAATGCCACAAATTCCAACTGTAAAACGACAGTGCAGGAATCAAATTAAAATGATTCTGTTGAATTTAATTGGGCAGCAACACATGTATTGCAATCCAATTAGCAGAGAATCTTTTCCACATGTTGTTGAAGTGCCTTTTGCACCCAACTACCTTCACCTGACCTGACAAGCAGTGAATTATCTGTTGTAGCTGGAATCTGTTGCAGATTAATTAAAAGAAAACAGCAGAAGAGATGAAAGCAAACTGTACAAACCCTACATAATTTTTCCTATTAATATGAATCTAGCATGTTAATACAAACCTAGGAGTTTGCAAAATCCTCCAATATCAGGAAAGATGTAATTCAAAGTAGAGAAAGACAACAAAAGCAATTAAAAAATCAGCCCCTTAAAAAATAATCACGAGATTTGTTGAAGAATTTTAATATAAATTCTCTATTTCTTTTGTGAGCTTCTGGAGTTTGTTGGTTGGGTTTTTTTCCTGCTTTTTCCCACTACAGTTAGTGTTGCCTTTACAGAAATCAGCAGAAGACACTGTTGTGTGTAAATCCCCAGTGATTATTCTCTGAACAAAAGCATTAACATAACTGCACTATGTGCAGCAGAATAGGCCTTCAAAACAAATATATTTTTTTAAAATAATTCTGAGGGTCATTAAAGGTTTACTGCAAGAAATATAGGACTATTTTTTTACCTAAGTGCCACTCTGGAGTCAGTTCAGGAGGACAAAGAGGGCAACATGCATATCTGGAAAGGTCCAGCATGATGGCACCATGGTGATGCTGCCCCTCTTTGCTATTCAGCACTGGGCACCGTTGTGTGGGTGACCCTCCCAAACAACAGATATGACCCACACACTTCTCAGCTTGACTTGAGAGGATGGCAATTGCACTGCCAGCTGAAGAAAAATGTTCATCACTACCCCCAGGTGTCATGTTTTGGTTTTAAAAATGCAACAACTTCTCCAGTGCACAACCCTGAGGCTGCCATGAGGTTAAGCACTAACATAAAGGTGTGTTGTTTCCAGTTGAATTGGATCCCCCAGCTCCCTTGGTACCTTCTCCTTTCCATGAATGATCTCCTAGAGACCATTATGTAGCTTCAAGAGACATCATCAGGGTGACAGGAAAGAAGATCTCACCTCAGAGCAAAGTACAGCAGTAGTATTTTTTGACAGAATGACTGTATCTGTTGATACTTCTTTTAAAACATTCCTATTGTTGCTTGGGATATGCAGACATAAAACAGAACCATAGCATCATTTTGGTTGAAAAAGATCAAGTCCAACCAGTAATGTAGCACACTGCCAAATCCACCACTAAACCATGTCCTCAAGAACCACAACTACATGTCTTGTACATAATTCCAGGGATGAGGACTCAGCCACTTCCTTGGGCAGCCTGTTCCAGTGCCTGACAATCCATTAGTGAAGAAAATGTTCCTAATACCAATCTAAAACTCCCATGGCACAACTTGAGGCTGTTCCCTCTTGTTTTACCACTTGTTACTTGGGAGAAGACACCAAGCTCCATCTCAGTAAAACTGCCTTTCATGTAATTGTAGAGAGCCACTAAGGTCACCCCTCAGTCTCTTTTTCTCTAGACTAAACAACCCCAGTTCCCTCAGCTGCTCCTTGTAAGATTTTTGGAAATCTGGCTGAATTGTGAGTATCATTATCAACCTGGATCTATTAAGGAAAAGGAATCAAATCCTGCAAAATCCTTCAGCATACATCATTTTGCTTCTATGGTCTAAATTTTACACAACAAAAGGCACATGGACAAAAATAAATCAGCAGCTGGGTCTTCAGCATAGTCCACTTCTGAGGGAAGATCCCTCCACCTGTTCTCCATCATCTGACAAAGAAGCAAGCAGACTCCTAGAAAATTTTGTCTGCAAATGTCTTGGTAACTCAGAAGGGGTTTCATGTACATGCAACAATGCTTAAAAATGTGCAGGAACAAATGTTTCCCTTATACAAATGTCTCTGATGACTTCACAGAATGTCTTTTCCATGTATGTTTTAGAACAGACCACAACTTCTAGTCCACATAAAAGGCTGGGAAAGAAGTTTGCATAACCACAGGACATTCAAGAAGTCACATTCCATAAGGAAAGCCTCAGGAAAGGCAAAAGGGAATTACTTTTGACAGTGCATGTGACTCTTCTGTAATTTGTTCCCTATTTTATCTCATGTTCTATAAGCATGTATTTTGATCTCTGAACTGTACAGAAAGGAAAAGGAAGGGAGGAGAAAAAGCATGATACAAATAAAGGATTATTTCTTTATAAATATCTATATATGTATCTATAAAGGATTTATTTATCTATGAGGAGAGATAGGTTGTTTCTAGTGAAGGGAAGAGGTAGAAATTGTACTATCTATGATAAAAGAATGAACATACACGAGCTAAGAAAAAATAAATACGACCAAAATGAAGCCAGTCATTAACAGCAGATTTCCCACTGACCATTTATGATCTGAGCAGTAATAGTAACAACCAACTTTATTTGTACATTTATATATAGAAGGAAAAAGAAAAAGATTTTTAAAAGGCAGAGAAATACAGGGAAAAATCTTCAAACAAAAAACAAAAATTTGTTTTGTTTTGTTTTTCCAAGTACCATTTTCTCTGAGAAACAACAAAACTGGAAGCAGCCAACTAAAAAGCCTACCCCTGTTCAAATTGACAATTTTTAGACTTTGGTCCCAAAAAAACCTGTAGTATGAAGAGATGCCTTCCCTGCTGCATGCTCCAAATCAAACATAATAGCACACAAGCCTTCTCAAAAAACCCTGCATCAGTTGCACTGAAATCCCCAAATACAGTTTTCATATGGTTCATTGTTTGAGCTAATTTAATTAAAAGATGGTTCAGATGATTATTATCCTGGCACAAGGAAACTGTATAGACAATGCAATGGCAGATTGCCATGATCATCGTATTTTACCTCAACCAAAAACACAGCTAAAGGAAGAGGATATAAAACAAGCCCATTTTCCTAAACCATAAAAAAAAGCTGACATCTTCCAACCAATTCCACAGGCTGGTACAAAACTCAGGCACTGTCCAGTCTGCAGACTTTTGGCAATCAACTGGGTGCTGGGAACATGACCGTGACATGACCAGTTCAAGCAGAAAAATTTACCATTACAGTATGGTACAGGGACAACTTAGTCACAGAATAACAGGATGTTAGGGATTGGAAGGGACCCCCAAAGATCACTGAGTCCAATCCCCCTGCCAGAGCAGTGTAGGTGACCTAAGAACATGTCCAGGCAGGTTTTGAATGTCTTCAGAGATAGAGATTCCACAACCTCACAGGGCAGCCTGTTCCAGTGCTCTGTCACCCTCACGGTGAAAAAACTTTTCCTTATGTTTATGTGGAATGTCCTGTGCTCCAGCTTGCACCTGTTACCCCTTGTCCTGTCACTGGACATCACGGAGAAGAACCTGGCTGCATGCTCTTGGCACTCACCCTTTACTCATTTATAAACACTAATGAGGTTGCCCCTCAGCCTCCTCTTCACAGAGCAGGCATTATTTATGGTTCAAGGGGCAATGGCTATAAAATGGGTCATAGGCAGTTCTGTATAAATATTAGGAATAATGTTTTCACTTTGAGGGTGACAGAGCACTGGAACAGGCTGCCCAGGGAGGTTGTGGAGTCTCTTTCCTTGGAGACATTCAACCCCACATGGATGTGTTCCTGTGTGACCTTCTGTAGGTGATCCAGCTCTGGCAGGGGGGGCTGGACTCGATGGTCTTTCGAGGTCCCTTCCAGCCCCTCACTTTCTGTGATTCTAAGAAATACCAGTCCAAGGCTGAGGTCCTCTGGGGTCTGCTCCCAGCACTGTAATGATAGGGAAATGTTGTGCTTGCCTCCATCTACAAGGCTGATGTCATAACAAGTTGATAAGGACTACATAAATAGCTAAGTAGAATAAAAATCATACCATTTTAAGAAGCATATAAACAGCTCAGAGCTTGAAGTACAGCTGCCTACAGAGCTCCACCCAAATCAGAAGCAGCAAGCCTTCTACAGAAGCCATTATGAAAACCAGTCTTGGATTAGGAATATTCCCCAAAACTCCATAGGGACGTAAATCAGTGCTGCTGATCCACACATTTCTACAGTCAAAGTCTAGCAGCCCTAAAGTGAATTTCATTGGCTGAGAAAAAATATTTCCATAAGCAGATGTTTCTAATTTAGGGATGCTTCTGTTTTTTTAAAAAATGGAAGGTATTTTCACATGCAGTTTTGATTCTGATCTACACTCCCAAATGAAAGCTTTTTCTTTTAGTATTGTGCAAGAATATAAAAAGAAAAGGAATAAGCATAGAACTTCAGTCTCTGCCCAGCAGATGAATGTTTTTAATAGAATGGCAAAAACATTTGGGAGGAAAAAAAAAGAAAAAACCAAAAAGGTGTAACGTTTCAACCACAGTCATAAAAGCAAGCCAATAGAAAAGCTAGGAATAAAATCAAGCACACGATTTTAGCTGTGGATTTCAGAATTTGAGACCACCAGCTTACCAGACTGACTTCTTCTTGTCTCCTGGATATCTAAGTATCTAAATGCATACTCCAAATACATTTTCCTAAACTTCAGCAAAGATACTCTAGTTTAATACCTGAAGATACTTTGTTTAATATCTGAGATAAGAGATGTTTCAGTGACTAGGGAACTAGCTGTTGAGGTGAGATGAGGCCCAGACCTTGTCCTTTTCCAATAACCTTTGAGACACCTCACAACTGACAGGAATTTAGGCTACCAGATACATTTCAGTAAGGCAGCCTCTGACCAGTCTTTGTGTCAGCTACATCTCTGCAATAGAGACAACAGTCCCCCTGGATTAGGTTTTAAAGGGACTACACTGAGCAGGTCTAACACAATTGTTTTGGAGGACAGCTACTTTAAATTCTGACAAAATTGTAATACTACTGCAAACTGTGGCCAAATAAGGTGGAAGGAAAAGGTTTTAAAGAAATAGTAATTTCAGATCACTGTATTCATCTGTTCTGCTCATTTCCAGTGTACACCATGGGAAGCTGCTACACCACCAGTAAGTTCACATGGGCAATGGGAGAAGACTTTTCTGCAGATGTGCTCTTTCCCCGAGCACCTCTTTCATCCCACAGTAAGTCTGAGTTTCCCAGCTCAGAAAACTCTTCCACACGGTGTAATAAAACCCCATCCTCACAGCCAAGGATCTGCCCTCAGACAGCAGTAATTAATCATTCACAATTATTTTCATGGGCATGTTCAAAGAGACACTGCCAGCTCACCGAATCCTCAAGTTGACAGACCTTGAAATAGGCTGTGGTCAGGTACAGAGTGTTCCTGTGTTTCAAGCAGATAAAACATGCTTTGCATATCGATTCTCCATCCCACTCACAGACCCCAAAGTTCTGACAATCAGAGGCACCTCAGTCCTGCAGTCCAACATCTCAGCTGGCATCAATGAGCAGAAGTGGTAAGGAATAAGAATTTTCAGATAGATATTACTATATCCATAATGACTGCTGTCCTGCTGGGAATGAGGGTAGTATAAGTGTTAAAATTTCTTACTCTTGGACCTTAGTGTCTTGTGAACTTGAGAGTCCTCCCTCCCCTGTTTTGCACACATTGCATTAAGCTTTAGCACTATCATTTTCTCTTCCAGCTGGTCACTGGCAATCCTTTTTTGAGGAGGTGAAGAGGTTTCCAAGGTCCAGAGTAGCCTAAAGGTTATCAGTTTCAAAGCTAAAAAAAACTACGGAAGAAATTCAATTTGAAGAGGTAAAATACATAAAATTCAGTGTAAGGGATTAGGACTGTCACTTTCTCAAACACTATTTAGTTATACAACCAATTTTTATGAGAGTGAACATCTGCTATTCATGGCAACAGCCATCATCAATTCTGCACCTTTGAAACTTCTCATAAAATGTAAATGCATGTCTTATGTATATAAACTCAAAGTCTGTAGGCAGTATGTAAGACCAAGACTGTAACCATTGCAGAGAGAAAGCAATCTCACACCTAACAGACTGCAGATCTCTAGGTATCAACCTGCAGATCTGCTTCTTCCTTCCCATCAACTGGAATAATGGTTTTTTTCACAATACATACTGGAAAAAAAAGTTTTCAGCAGAGATATTGAAGGAGGAGCAGGGCAATAGGATTGCCTGCCTCCCACCATGAGTGTTCTGTAGATGGAGCTCTACACTGGAATTAAAAGCATGAGATGGTGGAAGACCCAACTTCCTACAATAATCAACTCTCAGCATGGCTTTCAGTCACAAAACTTCAAAGAAAAGGATATTCTCTCTTTGTTGAAATAGAGAAATCCCTGATAAACACCTTCTGCTTTTTATCTTTACACTCTAGAGTGTTTTTTCTATACTGTGTGTAGGTCTGATGCTGTGCAGGAAACAAGAGCACTGAATGGAGAGTTACACACACAGGGCTCAGGAAATCTTTCTCTTTAGGAAATTCAGACACAGAAAACGGAGGTAAATGGTGTAAACTACAGCACTGAAGCTCAAAAGTCTCCATGGCCAAGTCTGAAAACATCAACACAAGCAAGTCTGAAAACATCGCCACAGACTTCTTTATATATTGTGCAGGGTACCAACTTCTTGTTTTCTCTACACTGGGTATTTACCCCACACTTCTCTCGCATCGTTCACCCCAATTTTCAATCATCACGGTTTCTCAATTCACAATGTAACCTAATTTAGCTACTTTCCCACTAAAGATGGCAGTGAAGTTATTAGGACCCTAAATTTTAGGGCACCACTTTCCCCAACTTCTCCTTTCTGCACCACCAGCCTTGCACTTGCAGCAAGGCATTCTGAAATGTAAATTTAGACCCAGGAGAAGTACTGCCAGCTCCCAGATCAGCTCTCACCTCATTCCATCCTTCCACAGCCATGAGCATTTGTGGCTGAGAAGAGCAGTAGGGGTTGTTGTCTCCCACTGAGCTGCCTGGGAGAGCCCTGTCAGTGCCCCAGGTTCCCCTCACAGGCATTTCACTACAAAGCCTAATTTTGAGTAGGGCACTTTATATGATTTTTGCACCTCCTTGCCTGCTCCTGTTCAAAGTTATCTGGAGGAAAGACCTCAAAAGATATGCAGCAGAGAAATAATTAAAAAGGGTGACAGCCCTATTTCATAATGTATTATTGCCTCTTCTCTCTTTGGAAAGTCAAGACCAAATTATCACAGCCAGAACATTTTACAGTCCTGTACAAACTCACCAGGGACCTTGGCTGAACTCTGGCAGATGGGAGAAAAAAAACAAGCAAAAAAACCAACAAAAGAAAACAAAAAAATCAAAACACCAACAAAAACCAAACCCACAAAAAAAGTAACATAAAAAACGCAACCAAAACGAGAGAAAGAGTTAAAAGGAGAGGAAACTGTTAGAAGATGTACAAGGACCCCCCAGACCATCTTGGGAGACCAGAACCAGCCAAAGCAGGCTGAGGTATTACAGGTACATATGTATATGGGGATGATGAAGCTCCCTGAAATTTCCTGATATTAACACAAAATGAGGACAGCCCAAATGACCAGACATAGACATATTCTCCCCAAGCAGAGATGAAAGTCCAGTTTCTTCTTCCCAACCCAGTCTTGCTAGTAATGTATTCAAATGATTTAAGTAACCATACATTTAATAAGGTCAGAAGGTCAAGAACAGTTATGTTTTGAAATACATACTTTTTTCTTTTAAATACTAAGGTAGTGGGGGTTTTTTTGGTTGGTTGGTTGGTTGGTTGGTTTTTTGCCAGAGATGATATTGTCTAAGGATAGAAGCAGGACAAGGAGCACAGGGAGAAGGACCATTTTTTATTAGTCCATTGATGAAGAGAGTCTATTTCAGACACTGAAATCTGCAGACGTGAAATCTTCACAAAGCAAAGACCATTGCTCATTAAATACATAAAAACACATGCACATATACACACATACATTAAAAACTTCCTACCTTGCTTTAAAATCTGAGAGAATTTCTGAAGCTTGCACTGTCAGAAACAAATGCAGATCATCATTTCTTTGGTTGGGGAAAGAAAAACCACAGCTGAGAAAAACAGACCATGGAAAGACTCCAGCAGCAGAAGACACAGTTAGCTTTTACCTACTGTGATTATGGAAAAGTGCTATTTCTTATTCTGTGCTTCTCTCTTCTTCCCCACTCTTTTCATCCACCTTAAGGATATTTTCAGGATTTAATCAAATAGGGATTTTGTCATTTGAAGGATTGTATGCTCTCGGCTAAAGCTTCCTCTGCCCCTCCTTTGGGGGAAAAAGAATAAAAAAAAAATAAAAATCAAGCAGCAACAAAAGAGAATTAAGTTTGCAGTTCTTCTTCTTTCCCCTTTCCTAATGCAAAGTCAGAGCAGTTCCTGTTGAGACTGTAAACACCCACACAACTTTCCAGGTGGGGAAAAAAAATCCCACACCCTTAACTCTATAAAAGGAATTTTTTAACCTTTCTTTGTTAAGTGATTGGATATAAAAACCTGTTGCTGCCTCATGGACAAATACACACAGTGCCTTCAAGAGAAAAAAAAAGAAGTTTTGGGAGGATTTGATGGCTGTCTTAGCTTTCCTTGTACACTGAACAGTCTGCATAACCTAATAGCATTAGCTTACTAACAGATGTATTAATAGGTATGGGGGGAGGGATCAGGGGGGTGGAAAAAAGTCACTAAAACATATTCCACCTACACATCTTGCTACTAATCATAAACTCAGGTAGAAAGCAAATTACTTGTCCCAGATCAGGAGAAGGAAACAACAACAAAAAAAGACAAAACTGGGAAAGAGATAAGGGGGAAAAGCTCCTATTTTCATCTTTTTGTGGAAATCCTTACATATAAAAAAAATTGCCTTATACTAATCACTGCATTTATCAATCCATGAAAATGAAAGAGAAAGTTAAAAAACAACAAACAGCTAACTTAAAAGTTAGCAATTTCAGAGTGATAAATATAATGCTGGCCTCAGCCTACATGAAGGATTAGATTTAGCTGTAAAACAAGAAGTGCAGTTAACAGTTGTTGTTGGGTCTGCTGTTAGGATTAGAAAGCACTGTTAATCACAAGAAATGCAAAAAGATTAAGAGGTGATGGTTGCCAGTAAGGTTTTTAAGACCATGTAAGTTCTGGTATTCATTCTTGGATTAAAATTCCACAAGGGGAAAAAAAAAAAAAAAAAAAAAAAGGAAAGGAAAGAAAAAGAAAGCAGCCAATTCCACTTGCACTGTCCTCAACCCCTTCCCCAGGACTAGGAGAAATTAAAAAAATAGAAGTGAAATGTATGCCATGGCTTACACTGACAGGTCCTAGGAGAGCTTTAGTGAGGAGAAGCAAGCATTTGTATTCTGGTACCTACAAACAGATTAACTACTGAAGTCTAAAATCTATTAGAATAGTGGGTTTGGGTGAGGAGATTTTTCTTACCAAAAACCTGCCTGCACATAGTGGAGTCACAGCTTTTAAAGGCACAGTAAAAGAACTGATGATGGCATCTAGTGTCTGCATCCTTTCAGTAGGTAGACTAAGAAGAGACCTTAATATGCTAATTTGTTGCCAGCTGGTTGAGATTCACTTATATCATCTATTTATCTTCTTAGTTATCATGGACAAGTATATCTGCCCCTATAAAATAATCAGAGGTATGTAAAAGAATCCACTTGAGGGGAAAATCAAAAAATTAGCAACCCCCCAAAACCAAACAAAAACTGGAAAAAGAAAAAAAAAAAAGTCTCAACAAACTCAAAATAAACAAAATCTGAATTTTTGATGGAAATTTTTACTAAAAAGGCACTTTAACCAGTGCAGACCATGGCATCATTTAGTCAGGCTCCCTAGCTTGCTTACTACAGAGCAGTCTCCATCTCTCCATCAGCAACAACTGCAAAGTTCATCACTGTCACCTTGGCCATCACCATCCCAAACTCCAGAGTCCACAGTACAACATCTCAAGGAGACCTCTGCAAAGCCCATCAGTTTCCCCTCAGGCCTGGCTGCCAGTCAACAGATGTTTAGTGGCCAGGCCACCCTAAGCTTGCCTCTGTCCCATGGTATCCCAAATCTATGCAGAGTAAAACTCAAGAGCCACCACATGATTTCATGTGCTCTGCTCAGCTGCAGTTCATCCCAGGCCTCCCAGAAGCTCAATGGTGATTTAGAGCAATCTCTTTCCACTCATTAGTTTACCTTCTCTAAATCTGGACCTTGCTACTCAAGGGTTGGGGGATGGTGTGGAATTAGACCATTTCATCCTTTTGTTAGCACACCTTTCAGTCAAGTGCTCCTGGAGCATCTGTCTGGATTTTCAGGTTCTGTAAGAATACCTTTCCCTTCTGTTCCTCCCAGATAAATATTTTTTTTCCAGATGCCTGTAGCAGAAGCAGAAATAACCATCTTCCAAGAGTTGTAAAACAGTCATATTAAATAATAGAAGTGAAAGCACTGTGCATGATTTCTGCAGAAGTCTTTTCAGTACAACAGATAAATTTATTCACTGCATTATGGAACAGTTTGAGAAAACAAGATCATACAATGTACACTGCCTCTATTTAAATTATTTCATTTCTATTCATGAGTGCTCTGATTAGATACACTGAAAATATCATCAGTAAGAAATAAATAATTCCACCAAATTAATAGCTGTTGATTTCTTTTACCTGAAAACCTAAGTAGCATCTCATTCACACTAGATAAAGCTGCTATAATTTGAATGCATCAATCTTGTTGGTTCAAGTCTACACAGCACACCAACACAGGTATTCATCTACATTTTTTTAATATTAACACCTTCTTTCACAATGGGAAGTTATTTAGGAAGTTAAGATGGGTTAAGATATGCTTTGCTTGGAGAGGTTTACTAGCCAGATAGAGGGGTTTTTTTTTCCTTAAGTTGTTTTCCAAAAATAGTGGGCGGAGGGAAATTCATTTATTCAAATGTAGAAAATGGCTTAAAAATCATATTTTAGGGAATACAAGTAAAATTTCTCTATAAGAAAAAAATTAATCTCAAGCTTAACAAATGCTCTTTAATTAATAGCATCTCACTCTGCCTCAGAAAGGAAGAGGCCAGAAAAAATACATCACTAACAGCACTGGATGATGGGAGCTACTAACCAGCCCCAAAACAAGGGCTCTGCAGCACCTCCCTCCCTGTAAAGTATTTTGCTAAAAAAACATGGAAGGAGACAGATTTGTTAAAAAGGAGCAGAAGACAGTCTCATCTTTCTGCTAAATAATGTTTTGTTTGGGGTGGGAAAAAAAAGGCTAAAAACCTAGAAGTAATAATATATGTTTTAGATGTTGCAGAATGATAAATGGTGTATGTCTGCTCAGTTTACAAACATCTGAGAAAGAGCCTTCTACATTTGTTTAAGAATTCCAACAGTTTGACTGAAAAATGAATTATTCTCCTAAAAATTAAATATAATTGCTGCAATGTTTCAAAAAAAATCCAAATGCACAGCTGAGTGCCTTCAGAGCACCCTGCTTTCAAAGCAGCCAAGTGATACACCTCAGAGAGCTACTGTTAGCTACTGCAGGCAAGATAAACCAAGAAAATGCTGAGTTGAGGTGCAATGTGACAGTTAGCAGAAGAGGAAAAATTTGATGAAGAAAAAAAATCTGACAAAATCTCAGTTCACAGCAACAGATTTTGGAAGCTTATTTGCACATAAATTGGAAAAAAACAATTCTTGCATTAGAAACCGATGAAGATGAAACAATATACCCTAAATCCTAACATATTTGAAATTATTTTCCTTGATTCAAAGCTGATAATCCTGTAACAGGCAGTAACTAAACAGAGGTTTACCAGGCTTGCTCTGCATGTTGAAGAGACTACACAGTCAGATCCTGATCTAGGGCCATTCAGCTATCAGAATAACTGGATTTACTGCTGTATGCACCTTTTTTTTTGCCATTTCAAAGCATCTACAGAGTACAGAACATTCATCTGTGCTTTAAGCATTAGTGGCATAAATATCCCCTCAGGTACCGTATACTTCACCACTTCTGGCTTCCCATAAATCAAGCATACAACCAATCATCTTCTTTATGGTGGACATTAATGGCAACTCCATTATTCAAATCCAGGCTGTGTAGCATTGCCTTTCACGGGGATGTAAAGCAGCTCACGAGCAGGCTTACAACTGAGCAAGGGAAGATTCAAATGATCTTCCCCACTATAATTTCACCACCACCAGAGAGGTGATATTCCACATTTTTCAATTTATCTCCTCTGCATAAAAGGCTTCCTTAAAGAACTCCCGTAAGAAGGGGGAAAAGTCAGAAACCCCTTTGTGCTCTTCAAGAGCTGCCTCTGTGTCCCCATAAACATTCAGCATGAATTCTTTTGCTCACATACTCAGCAGAAATGCTGTTTTCTACTACATTAAAATTAAGACACACAGTTTAAGAGATACCTTTCGTGTCATTATATCAAGGTTTTCTCCTAACATACAAAGGGATTTTATAGATTGTCATCCTTTCTGCTTACCACTGAATTTTCACACTCAGCACGAAATGCAGTAAAAGTGAAAGATACCTTCCCTGTTTACAGAGCCCACCAAGAATCATTTCCAAACCAAACAGAACAACTTCACTCTGACTTAAGCAGCACAAACTGTTCTCCCACAGGATTTTTTTTCTTTTTTTCCTCTACCCTTCCCCTCATCTTTCAGTTCATGAGGATGGGAAACATGAAAACTAAATGGATTTATGTTTAAATAATTAATCTTTTCAGGCACAGCAAACCAAGTAGTAAAGTTCATCCAGGAGGCCGGCCGGATTTAGCTGATTCCAGTGGCATTTTAAAGAGCATTCTGGAGTGCTAGACACAAAAGGTTGTGAGGAAATGTTGAACAGCTGTGTTGATAGAGTTGTTTTGAAACAACACGTGTTGAAACTCTACCTATTCTTAGGGAACACAGCTGACAGGGAGACATTACTAGCAGTCCTGAACTGCTGCAACGTTTTGGAGTCTCATGCCTGCACAAGAGATGCTCTGTCAGCAGGATGAGCTCTGGCACATCCTGGGAAGATGAAGAGAATTACAAAGGCTGAGCATCATTTTCCTGCCAAGTGGTAAGAAAACATGTGGCAACATAAAGCATCTTTAGAAACACAAGTCCCACAGGGTGGACATCCACACTAGCTGAGCTGATCCTACAAGCCAAGTTGCCTTAAACTAAGGTCTCATGAGAACTGGGAAGTGAAGTGATTGTAGTAACTCTCCTCCTCTTGGAGGAGTGGTAGAAAATAGGGAGTTTCATGTTTGTTTTTGGCTTTTTTTAAATCCTAAGTACTAGCAATGGATTTACTCTTGCAGGAAGTCTAACAATAGTCTTCTGTAACCTTTACTACATTTACACTTCAAGTCATGTTTACTGTGCTAAACTATACCAAATTCTTCCAGCTAAAGAGGGAAAAAAAAACCAAAAACAACCAAACAAAAACCAGCCTTCTGTTTTGGTTTTTTATTCTGTAAAAAAACCAGAATCTAAAGCTTTCCATTCTTAGCAGTAACTGGTTGTTTTAACAACACAAGCAGTCTCCCTCCTGCATGTGGCTATCAATGGGATAAAAGAGTCTGCAAAAGAGCACCAGGTCTTTCAGACAACTTAGATCCAGTCCCCTAATTTACACCAACAACTTCTCATTGTCCAAACTAAACCAGAAAAAGCAGTTGCCTGTGTTGGGAATGGTTGGTTGAAGTGAAAAAATGGTTTTGCCATGTGGAAACCTGCAGCAGGTTAGTAACCCACTACCATACCAGAGATTAATTTTTGCAGTCAGTTTTATATCTTCAAATTCACTAAAGTGTAGATTTACTGCAACAAAAACAGAGAAAACCACCGGAGGGATGTGTTGGAAGTCAAGAAGGACGAAAGGAAAAACAAACACAGAAAACACAATATTCTTGGAATTCCAGTGGAACCTTCATGGATTTATTCCAAATTACTTTGTGTTTCCTGTCTAAATTCATGTGGCTTTAATACTTTAATCTCATCACACAGATATGATATTTGGTAAAGAGTTAAGTTTTGCCAAACGTGTTTTGGATGAGTTTCATTAGAAATAGCTTGCAATACCTTTAAGAAGTATCATCCTAATGACATCCTTACTCCTGAGCAGAATTTTGGAGCCCTTCGGCAGAAAGTAATCTCACTGCAAGGAGCATTTTAACAGCTTTGAGCTACTGTTTATACAGTGGGAGCCCTCTTTAGATCAAGTATGTTTAAAAATGTCCTTGTTCTAAGTAACCTGTACTGAACATCCTATCATAAATTTATGTCCTCATGCTTTGGAGAGTAATGATGTCCATATACCCACATAAGCTGCCTGTGAGCTACAAGGACTCTTCCACTTAGCTAATCTTTCCACATTTGGTGGGAAAATGAAATGCCTGATAGCCCTTGTGTGTGGAAGCCACTCTAAAACAAAGTGTGCAACATTTACTGTGTGTAACATATGCATAAAATACACGTATGGTGTGAAAATGTGTGTTAATTAATTCTGACAAAGAACCACCACAATACAGTTCACTATTAAAAACATGCTTACAGCAATTCCTATTGAATTACAAGTTCTGACATTTAGCCATGTGGAAAACTGCACTTTTGTTCCTTCACTAAAATAATAAAAATGGTTACAGAAAGTTTTAAAGGTTTAAAACTGAAAATTTTATTAGTCTAGTCCAGCTGACAGGATTAGTTGTGGAGAAGCGTGCTTCCAGAGGAAGTGGAATGTAAAAACAAAGTTCTTGTGACCTTAACAATAATACTGTTTGAATATTACAGTATATTTTCTTACTATAACAAGGCAAAGTCACTTGTGTTCCGGGCAGAAAAAGTCATCTTCCAGTAAAAGCATACTGTGATCAATAACATTTTCTTAATATATTATATTATCTCTCACTGAAACAGTTTTTCATTTGGCATTTCAGGCTGCCGAGTAGGGGAAATTCACAACAAAACTCAAGATGGTAAACGAGATACTGCAAATTAATTCCATCCCAGAGCAATCTTTTTGTTCATGAACGATTTGACAAGCTTGTGCTGTGTGACTTCAGGAGAAGCTCTCAGCTTTCAAATACACATGAAACAGAAGATTTTGCTCTACCACCATCCCAATCTTTTGGGATGCCTAATTTTGTGTTCAAATACATTATGGTTTCAACAACCAACTTTGAGACCAGACTTGGAGGGGCATACTTTAAATATGAGTTTAAAAAAATAGACTGAGGAGTCTGCAATATCAACTGGGAAATCCTGTTTTCAAGTACAGCCCAGCACGTGGCAGAGCACAGGAATCCTGCACTTTTGAAGCTGTTTTGCCACCAAGTCACCTGCAATCTGATCCTGAAAAGGTCCTAGTAATGAAAATGTCTGCTGAAGGATCTCAGTTTGGTTCAGCAAAGTGCCAAGACAGCTTTGCCACAATGGGCATTACAGGAAAGTACTTGATCCACATGTCTGAAATGACTTTTGCTACCATGAGTAGTAGCTTTATTCCTCCCTTGGAGTTTAGGTCATTCTACAGGATGAAATGGTGACCTGGTGGCATGCAACAGCAGTGGAGCCCATGCTCCCATGCTCCTCACTTGCCGAGTGAAAGCCCATCATCATTTTAGCACCACCAGCTGTAGATCCATTACTGAGATTTGCTGGTGTTCAGTGTGATCCTGCCAAAAGATGAGGTGCAGAACCACTGCTGGCAATGCCTGTAGATTGAAGAGATTTCACCCCAAATTGAAGAGATACTTTAGTAGGTGCTCTGTTCAAGCTCACAGAGCAGGCTCATTGACTAATTGTATTCCTATGGTGAAGGATGTGCTCAACTCCTTTACTTAATCAAGACTCATGTTGAAAACAACATAAAAAGTTGGAGAAAAAGGATGAAAAAATTATTTACAACTGCAAATCCCGAGACCTCATGAGATCAGAAAAATGGAAACGATCAAACTCATCCACCTAAGAAGTCATTCATAAAAGATAAACATCCTTTTTAATTGTGGAAGAAATGCATGTAGGGGAGTTTCACAGTACTCAGCTGATGGAATATATCCAAGAAGCAGTAGACTCATTTGCAAAAGAGAAGGGACAAAAATAAGACTGGTCCCACTGCAGGAGCACAGGTGACATTATAAGCAATCTGGATAGGAAGGACAAAATAATCAAGGTTTCGAAGGACAGAACAAAGTTTGTGAGGTTTTTTTAAGTTGTGTCTTTTTTAAACAAAAGATAGAGCTTCATGTAAATGAGCTCTTATAAAGCAGACTTTCTAGGTGAATAATTTCTTTTATGATTAATAAAATCTGCAATCTGAGTAACAACGTTCGAATGACTTTTTGCCATTTGCAATTATCGCTCATCCCAGCACCAAAAACTCATTATTATTAAAGCTGACAAAAAAAAATACTTAACTGCTTCTACGAAAGGACTTAATTTTTAAAAGAATCCCAAGTTTCTACGCTTTGTTTCTACTTTCAAATCTTGAATATGAAAAATGAGGCCATCCTAGGAACTCTTGGGTATGTATCCTTCGATTTCCAACAAGTAATTTGGATAAAAGCATCTCATTTGTACTGTAATGCAATGCATTACAAAAGCACACTTCTGTGGTTTAAAAGCAACCTACAAAGAGGATGGAGTTAATGTAATCCTGTATAACTACAAGCATGTACTTTATACTATAAACACTTTTTTTTTTTCCTCCCCCCTTTCTTACAGCAGTTTTCTCCCAAGGAACTAGAAGCATTTAACAGTTACCATAAGATTTGCAGCACTTCCATCAATAAGAGTACATCATCTCCATTTTAACAGCATGGAAGCTGAGGCACAACTATTAAAAGGCAGCTGCGGCAGCGATAAGAACAGGAACCACATCCAACTCTGAGCTCTGAGAGTAAATCCAAATGTACATGACATGCATTATCTTCAGCAGAAAGGAACACAGGTGTTTTTGTGTTGATTCCTATACAGATGTTAGTATGAACGTTGCCTCACTCCATCCTTGCTCCCTGATGTAGCAAGTACACCAAAATCAGAGATGTGTTAAAAAAAAAAACAAACCTCAAAACCACACAGCTGCTGTTAAATGGACTTAAAACTCCACAAAAAATATACTGCCTGACAAACATAGATCTGAGGTCTTTACAAACACAGAGCTCTGTTTTGTTATGGTTTAGTGAATAGTTAAAAGGTCTGGAACACATGGGGAGACAGAATTTTCCCGGGCCACACAGTAAGAGAGGGAAAACCTGGCAAGAGAGGAAAAATTCTGAGCAGGTGCTTAACCAGCAGCACAGCTGCCTGGGGAGGCTGCAGAGCCTCCTTCCCCGTGGTGTTAAAGGACTTGCCTGGACACAGACACAGCCCCAAACAACCTCCTGTTGCAGTTCTGCCTCTGCAGTTGGACTGCTTTGAATAGGAGGCTGGAAGAAAAGTCTTCCCAAGGTCCTTCCCAAACTGAATTATTCCATGAATATCATACGAGAGACAAGTGACACTATTCCTTGGTTTCTCTGCTGCATCCCAAAGCTTATCACTAATTCATACAGGAACTGTGACCCCAGACTTTGGTGACTAACTTTTTCTAATTCATTCCACTTGCTCCTTGTCCTGAAAAGAATGAAACTGAACAAACCAAAATCTTGGCTTTCACTCACCTAAAAAGAACAAAAATGAAAAGCAAAATGCAATCATTGTGTTCATGCTCCTAAACACATGTGGTTATTTGAGGTCTCGCTTTTAGTTTACTTACCTTCCTGACCCTTTCTACTCCCAAGAAATACTCCAAAAAGCAATCAGTCTGCTGTGCAGAGAGACCCAAAGTTATTTTAATAACTGCATCACAGAAACAGCTCTCAACTTCTTCATTTCAAATTCCTCCCCCTAACTGCACTTTCGTAAGAGGTGCTGCATGTGGTAAAAAATAATTCAGTCTGAACCAGAAAAAAATGGGGTTAAGTACTTCCTCAGTTGGAATACAAAAATTGCATCCACACGTGATTGTCAAGATATACAGGGCTACAGTCAACATGCATAAATACTTTTTATATCCTTCAGAAACAGTAAGCAAGTTAAAAGGCCTTTTAAGGGGAACAGCTGAGGCAGGAATATCCAAAAACGGGTAAGACAGACAAGTGTGCAGCTCCCAAGTGCAGCCAATTCCCTGAAGGAGACCAAGTTAATCCTGGAATTCAAGGCCCTTTCAAACAACTACTCACGCCTAACAGAAGCCTTCAGAAGGAAGCCTAGACACTGGTTTCTCCTTTCCAAATTAATTTTATTTCTTTTGTTGCAACCAGACCACAGCTGTGGTCACAAAACACCCACAGTCATACCATAACCTAACAGAGTAACTGCAATAATTTGATATCCAGCCTAGGACTACCCTCAGCATTTCATATTGATGAAAGCAGGCAATGCTGCAACTTACCACAAGCTGGATTTGTTAGACATTTCCTACCACAGAAAGTGAATTGAACTGTCACTCATCACTGTATGAGTGGCTTTGGTATAACTACTACTTTGAGTTGGACAAAACTTCTCTGAATTAAAAACAGAACACTTTTTCACAAGTTAAAGTCTTCATCCTCCTTTCTGTATATTTTCTTTTCCTTTCTTCTTCTGTTTTTTATTTTCTGCTCAACTAATTTTCGACTAAGAATGCTTAACCCTCCCTGGTCCATTTTCCCTCTCAGTGTTTTCTTTTGCTCCACTCTTGGGGAGATAAAAACCCCACTCTTGGGGAGATAAAAACCCCCACTCTTGGGGAGATAAAAACCCCCACTCTTGGGGAGATAGAACTTGCATATGAGCTCCAGCCACCCTGGCCAAGCTATTAATTATGATCCCAGCACTGAACTACTGATGCCCTCTTTTCCCTAAGGCCACTTACAAGTGAACCAGGCAGCAAAGAGATGTCTCTCCCCTCCCCAAGGACAATCTGACCAGGGTGTCTAAGGCTAAGACTGTATTCCTGAGTGTACATTCTCTGGCCTATCTCCCAACAACTATTAAAATACAGGAAAACACATACATTAATTATCATGAGGAGTACTAAAAATGAAGTTTGGAGAATTATTTAACTACAACTACAGTCGTTAGTATCTGCAATTTGCAGCATTACACACACATGCAGGGACAAACAAGGAAAGAATATGAAATAAAAGCCTTATATTCATAACTCAGACTCAATTTCCAGCAACTTTTGTACATGCATTACTATATACACTATTTATGACTCTGTACTGACAGCACAGAAGAAAAGGATTAAATGCACACTTATGCACACCCAAGCATGCACATAATTTCCTGTTTTACCTCGAACATACTAATGATAGGAATTGAAAAAGATTTTTACATTATCAAGGCTACACTGAAAGCTTTAAGCTAGTTGTTTAGTGAGATACATTTGCATTTATTATGAAATACAAATGCATTTCCAAGAGTAAAAGATATGGAAACAGGCTTTCAGTGTTTCCAAAGTGTAGTTCAAATTAATTCCTGGGAAGAGGCTGTCAGAAATCTTAAGATCAAAGATGCACTGGGGATACTGAGGTGTTCAGTAAGGAATCCTGTGAAGGAAAAGGAAACACAGAAAATAAGGATTGCACAGCAGCCTGTGAGAAAAATTACCAATTAAAAATAGGGAAAAAATATAGGACTTCATAGTTTTGGCAAAGAGCAAATAAAACTTGAGCCAGCAGCATTTGCCCTTTCACCAAAGGCCAAGTACATCCATCCTGGACAGTGTTAGGAAGAGCACAGCCAGCAGGTACAGAGAAGCAATGCTTCTCCTTCATGCAGGATTTGAAATCCTCCAGAAAAAAGAAGGCACTGACATACTGGAGCAAGTGCAATGGAGGATGATGTCGATGGATGGAAACCAGGCTGATCTCCTACAGATCTCACTGTGTTTTTTGAATCACCAAAGGGAGGGTGCAGAGAAGACAGAGCAAACCTATTCTTGCAAGGGTGCAGAGATGTGACAAAAAGGAAGAAGCCAACAGGGGCCCAGTGAAGTTTGAGTCTGAATCTTTGGAGATATTCAAAACTCAAATGCATATGGCCCTCTGTAACCTGTTCTAAATATGAGGCTGGACGAGATGATCTTCACAGGTGCCTTCCAGCCTGAGTTATCCCACAAATCTACAGATCATGTTGGGAGAATCTAGAAAGCTGGCTGAAGACATCCAGGAGGACAAAAAAGTTATCAAATAACATCAAGGGCCGGTATTGGCTCCATGAAGGAAAAAACAGACAGAGGATCTCAGACATAAGTTAGGGAGGAGTGATGCAAGAAAAACAGCAGTTTGAAAGAGAAGGTGGAAACAGAGGATTAAGACTCAGGAAGAAGCAACTAAAAGATAAACCAAATTTGTGTCCACTAAATTACACTTTTCTCCTGCAACGGGAAGGTAAAAAGTTCTCACAGAAGTCATTCAACAATGTAGTGAAGTACTTCAGTTTCTAATGCACACAGTGGAATTGGATGAGAGGGAATCAGTTCTTTCTTTGCCCTCCCTTTGCCCCCAAGAAACCAAGGTGCCTTTAATTTCCCTTTCCCAAATATTTAAACTTGATCTTGCAAGCTTCACAGATATATGTAACTATGTTAACATTATGAACGATGTTTCATTTGTGACATAAAAATAAATGTCAGCTTACCATTCAAAGCTTTATGCCCAAGTAAGCACCCTGCAGCTTTTTATAATTTTATCAGGTATAGGCCTGTGAGTTTTGTACATAATATACACTTTACTCCTTCTTGGGGCTAGACCACCAAATTCAAATATTCCTGACCAGGTTTGCTGCATTAGCATTCGTACTACTGCATTTTTCCATTGTAATATTTATGTTCAGTTGTACACTCTCCCATAGGGAACTTACTGCAGTCACTGAAAGGAAAAGCACAGCCCAAATTTGTGTTCCTGTAAGCAAATAAGAGACCACAAAAGAAAAACAAAACACAAACAACAGACATTTGCACACTTACCCTGCAATATCCAGAACCTGCCTCAAAATCAGCGTCAGGTGTAACAGTCAGTAAACAGGACAGGAAACCCTTGCATTTAGCAGGAGATCTCTGGGAAGCCAGATTACCTAGAAAGAGTTGAAAAGAGTTATTTTAAGTCATGAAGATGAAGTCACCTATGCTTAGTAAGAGTAGGCTTCAAATGAGCTACAGCACAAGACAAAAAAAAAAATATTGCTGCACAATGGGAGACTTTACATGGCACCATGACTAAGAACATAACCCCCTGAAGGTGGCAGAAATTTATTATGAAGCACAGAATTAGATGCTGGTAGAGTGGAAGAGTTCAAGGATTTGCAAAAACAAGGAAATACAGGATTATTTAAAAGTTTAATAGTGTTCTAGAGTCTTCGGTAACACAGGGACTGTCCATGGAATAAAAATAATCCCTGGAGATAAATTTAAAGAAATATTACTCATTTTAATGTACAGAGTAAAAGGGCTATTCATAAAGCAAAGTGGTTTTATACCTATGTTCACCATCTCAGATGTAATATATATTGAAGTAATCTTTATGACAGGAAGAGGCATGTAATCCTGCAAGAATGAACTGCTGTCATTATCTGCAAATCAATACAATTTTTTTTAAGTGGATATAACAGTACCTATTGATTTCATGTTTTTAGCACTGGAGTTTCCCTTTCTACAAAGAAGATTGTAACAATGACAGGAGAACTGCATACAAGTAATTGAGTTGATGGAAACTAATTTAGAGTTTACAGAGTGCTTCTCTTGAACAATGCAATCGGGGCTTCCCTCCCATTACCTCAGCTTAAGCTTTTTTCTTTTTATATAAACTTTATGTTTTGTGCAATTATAATAATTTTGAGGTAGAAGAATAATGCTTCACTAATCCTACCTGCAAGCAGTAGGGAGCTCACCATGCAAAACATCTCTTTGGAAGATAAACTTCCTATCCACCTAGTCTGTTATTACAGAGTATTTATAAGATTTTTTGCTATGTTGAAATAGCACAACCAAATAATTTCCTTTGTGAAAGCCTAAAACTGCCTTAGTGCTGAAGAGCTTACAGACTGAAGAGTGGTGAAGGTGATGATGTAAAGGAACAGGAAACAGAAGCACGTGAAGAACTGAGTAACTTATCCATGGTCACTTGGTTTGCTCTATTCCTTTAAGAGAGTTTAATAAAATTGGCAAATTCATACTGTATGCTTGTGAATGAAGAATACAGCAACTTTAGCTTGATGAGCTGACCAAATGGCTCATACTGCAATGAATGATCTGTAATAAGAGCTGGCTGCAAGGCGAGATTTACAATCACAAGAAGAAAAAAAAAAAAAAAGAAAAAAAAAAAGATCAGACCACTATAAAAAGAAACAAACTTAAGAGGATGGGAGCAGGCCCAGCTGACATCCCAAAATTAAAACTCATAAAACAACCAGACCAAACAGTTACAATTTTTAGTCCTTACTTCATACAGAAAAACTACAGCCTTGCTAGCCACTAGGCAGCTGCAGGTTAGTTTCTTGAAAATGCACAGCAAGATAAGGAGGAAACACATAAAAAAGCCTGGGGGAGGCACAGATGCATAAACATCCCCTCCAAATTACCCCACATCATTCCTGTCCTCTCTGTCACATGGGGATCCACCCTCCTCCTTAGCCTGATTTGTTTACAAATTGGTTGGTTAGACCAATTTTGGAGTTAAGGCTTTTCAAATAGCTGGTCTACACAGTTATCTATTTAATGCTTCTCAAAACACGTTGTTGAGACATTTCAGCCAAGTATTTCTGACTTCCACAACATGACTGGAGAATTTCGAGTGGACTGCTTGAAAAAGCTCAAACAAAAATACGCTCTTTAGTTTTGATTTTTTTGTTTGTCAAAAAGAATTCTGTTTTCATGAAGTAGTTTACAGAGAGAAAGAAAAAACTCAAGGGAGCCATTTCTCCTTTGCACAGTGACTCATCCTATCACAGTTACCCCATCATCTCCAAGGGCAACACTAGGCCAGAACTACTCCAGAAGATCTCCTTAGGGAAACATCTACTTTTCAAAGCCATCTCAGGACTCTTGTTACAGGACTTCACAGAACAGAAAAGCCTTTGACAGTAACACAAAATTCCTCTGATAGGGAAAAATCCTGAGAAGCCAGTAACAGTTTTACATGAAGGAAACCTTTTTCTTTCCCACCTCAATAACGAAACACATGAATATTTACAAAAAGAGTCATACAGACTCTAGAGGGAAGTGCCATACAAAATGGCAAAGCAGACCTCACAGCTGTATACAGGACATCTGAACAAATAAGGATTAAGGAAAAAAAAAAAAAAAAAAAAAGCAAAGAAAGCAATTATCTGTCACCATGAAAATGGCACACAAAGACAGGCTGAAGTTGCCATGTTCCTGCACATGCCATCCCAAAGACAAGTTGAAATTATTATTTGGGGGAGCACAATGACAGGATCAATGGTCTTCACTGTTTAAAGCACTGCAATTTGCATTTTTTTACTAGCATTTGGGTGGGTTTTTCTTCACTCACTTTAGAAGATCTTACCTGTTTATAGTTAAGGATTTTAATCTTACCCAAACTTTACTGCAGCTGCCATTGAGGTAAACCAAGGCAAGCAATACCTGCCAGGTGTTTCCAGATGACTAAAACAAAATACTGAACCTGGAAGAGGCAGAAGCAAATAAAGGAGCTTTAAACATCAAAACTAAGAGCTGCCATCTCTCATCATTGTGTACTATCTATAAAAGAAAGCCTCAAGTCCCTGTATTAAGACTTAAAAATGAAGATACATTACAGAAGCTTTAGCCACTGCCTCACCTCGCTTTTGGGAGGCTAATAACCTCAAGAAGAGTAGCTCATAGATCCTGTACTCTACCTGAGATTGAGTTAAAGTATGTGAAGCAAACTGTACGTGAAGAAAACCAAGCATCTGCTTCATGTATTCCATCTAAATTACATACAGTAGCAAGCTTCATTAAGCTGGCAGTTCATTCTTAAGGGTTAAATTAGCAGAAGGCCAGTTAAACTGTAAGAAGTTGGTGCCAGCTCACCTAACCCATCAACAAGGGCATGTTCATGAAGGGATGGAATTTAAATTTAAAATCCTGATTTTAAAATCCTGGTCACTGAGAAGCAGGTCTGGATCTTTTAGAGAAAGCAGCTCTAAGAATTGGATTCCCCCAAACTGCAGCAGTTTGGGTTTGGACAAGGTAGAGCTACCCTGAACCAGAAAACAAGAAGATACTGTGACAGCACAAGCAGGTAATGGAAAGCTCACCATGCTTCAGCTTTACGCAGTAAATTAGAAAAAAAGGTTTCCAAAAGGCATGAAAGGATGATGGAAAGAATTATTTCATATGATGTTAAGTCAAAACCCACAATTTTCTCTCGCAGCTGGACAGTTTTAGAGGTTCTTCATTACAGATGAAGTATCCAAGGGCAATACAGCAGATCAGCTCAAAAACCAAGAGCTGTACAGAAAGAAAGAGAAGTGTATATGGATTTAAATAGCAGCATCCTGATCTAAAGTGAGGTGAAGAGCAGGCAGCAATATCTGGCAACTCATTACTGCAATGAGGGATTGTTCCAGAGCTCCCCCAAAGCAGAGATCACCCAATGTTCTGCAGCAGAAGCACACAACAGACCTCAGTGAGGATGCAATGCACCAGGCAGCACCTTCCTGCAATGTCCCCCTTGTATTTGACGAAAAGTATTTGCAAAGGAGGAAGGATAAAGCCAAGGACAAGGAGAGTTATTGTAGGTTAATTAACCAGGAAAAGTTTAATACAAAAATACTTCACGAAAGCCTGCCTGTGCAGACAAGCTATAAATCAACTGTAAAGCACAAAGTGCTTCAAAAATGCCTTTTACAAGCTGCTTTGCACTGCAAACGTAACCTTCCCCACACTAGGTACCACAGATTGGGGCAGGAACCGAAGAGAGAATGAAATGCTTGACAGAGGCACAGCTGGAGCACACACTTTGCAAATAAACAAGGCAAAGGAAAGCGAATCAGTGTGTGCGTATGGGGGTGGGGGGTTGGTGAAGATAATGTAAGTTAACACTTACTAGGTAGGCTAAGTAGATGTTTAATAAGCAATAAAAGATGGGTGCTTGTAGGCAGTGTATCTGGCAAATCAGAACCCCACAAACAGCCAAGCTTAGCATGAAGTTAAGCATAAATGTACCTGCAGTTTTCAGTGCTGCACAGGTTAGGGCAAACTGCTGTGCTGTCTCTGTTACCTTTAGTGTATTTCACTGGGACTATTCCAGCTCCATATCTTTGGATGCCTGGTGTGACCCATTGTCCTAACATTGCCAGAAACACAGCAAGTGGTTTGGGAAAGGAGTAATTATGGATCCCACAAGCTCTGAAGCTGGGCAAGGCTGAAGCCAAGAGTTGCAGGCTAGGATTAACAAAAAAAAAACAAAGAACCAAACAAAAAAACACAGGGTTGGAGCTGAAAGATTCATCCCATTTCCCAGTTTCACTTGACTTTGAGAAGAAGTCTCTGATCTGCACTGTGATGCCCACAGAATGCTATTGTGTATATTGACCCATATTTATTATTTGTTACAGAATTCACAGATGTCTTTTCCTCAACCAAAAACTGGCAAGCTAATAATTTGCAGGAAAAAATGCTGCAGAACCCAGAGCATTTGCAAGCCAAAGGGATCCTGAAATGCTTGGAAAAAGCCTGGCAATGCTGCCAGCATTCACCAAGGTCCAAAAGAATTGACGTTGCAGCCACCAAGACTAAGGAAACACCCAAGAAAAATTAGCAGAGAGGAGAATGTCTAAAGTGCAAGCTATTTAAATAAATCTTTAAACAGTAACAAATGAGAGTATCATGGGATGTACTGTCTAACAGCTCTGGGTTTGAAATTATAATTGCTGGATTCCAAAGACTGCTTGGTTATGTTTTACTCATAACGTTTCTTGCAATCACACTCATCTCTCTGAAAGCAGGATGGGAATGATTAACTTCTCTTCATCTAAGATTGACAGACTGACAGCAATCTTGAGTTTATTCTGTGTAACACTTGTTCAAAAGTCCCCTCCTTTTAAATGCTGGTCCTTCCTTCAAGGAGTTAACTGGGAAAAAGGAAAGGGGGGAATAATTTTAGCTCAGTACCCTCCCTGTTCCATTACATCAGCGAATTAACTCCTCTTGTGACATTACACAACTTTGGAGAAAACATCCATGGTTTAGAACTGACTGCTCAGTTTGTATTCCTGCATGGATAATCACTTCTTTAAAAGGAAGTATACATCAATAATATTCATAGGGAGCTTTATAAGAGCTTGGCAAACATTCTGACAAAACAAAAAATGCAAACAGAGGGATTTCTCATAAAATGCTACATCAACAACTCTTTGACAGGCATCTGGATTGTGCTGCTCTTTAAAAAGGAAAAACAAAGATGTCACTTTGAATTCTAAATGGAAACAGTGAAATATGCCATTAAAAATATCAGATCATAAACAAAGCTATTTTTGCAAACTCAAATGCAATGAGCAATCATGGCAAAGTTTGACAAGATAGTTTACACTTTAAAAAAAAAAACCTTCAAAACACTGCATGAGGTACAGAGGTAACAGGTTAGTAACAAGTCTATAGACCTAGAGGATCAGACACCCAGCATTAATAGTCTAGCAAGTCTCATTTTTCTTGAAATGGCTTTTAGCTGATGCTGCTCTAAATGAAGTTAAAGGATACACACTTGCTCAACTGAATAAAACTCCAGAAGAAAATGTAGATAGGCACTTGAGAAGCCCATCTTCAAAGAATGTCTTTCACTATCCTTCCCCTAAACCATGTTAAACATGAAACTGTTATCCAGACAACTTTAACTTCTGTGGTATTCTGTAGCACAAACTCAAACAGATGACTGATGATGCACACAGGAATTTCTTACTCACTTTTAATTTTTATTTTGTGGGAAAAGCTCAAGGAGCTGAGGTCTGTGGAGCTCAGAGACATGCAAAATATTCACATGCAAAGAAACAGCTGAAAAGACTGCTTATTCAAACAAATACTGAGTTCTAATGAATCTTCAATGTTCAGTTCAAAACTGTTCACCTGAATAGCAAGGTTTCTTTGAAGACAAATACACAGAGTCTAGTAGAAGGGGTAGATTTTCTTAAAGCAGAGACAGCTTCTTCACAATTCACTCAAGTCCACTGGCTTTTCTGGAGAGATAAAGGCAGGTATGCCTGCTGAAAGGCCTTTTATTTCTTTACCAAAGTAAAGACTAGGAAAGATACACTCTTCTGAAACGGTTTGAAGGCATTGGGATTAAAAGGCTGAAAAATTTTAGGACAGCTTGACTAACATATCTTCCCAACTCCATTTCTTCACTGCAGCAGCTGGAGAGAGACCAGCATTCAAAGCACTGAAGCAGCCGAGACTGAAAACACCTCAAAACTACTTTGACATCATGAACCAACTGTCTGCAGTTCAAGGTATTTTTCAGATTTTTGTCCAAAAAATCAATAGAAAAAGTAGAACCAGAACAAAGTCTGATGGCTCATCATTTGCAGATGGCTTTTCATAGAAAGCCCTTCTTTTCTAGGAAGACTTTCAGGTTCTATCAGGGAGTCAGGTAACATAACCAGCTGCAGGTGATGTGAAGACAGCCACATCATGCCCTGTTTAGAGTGGGATGAATGCTATCAGGCAGCACAAGAGCTCCAAGATGGGGACAGGCTGGTGCAAAAGAGGCAGGGCAGTAGCAAAGAGAGTGCCTGGCTCTTCAGGGGAGTTTGCTGTGTCCTTCCTCACCTTAGGTGAAGCTCCACACAACACTAATAGAAAATGAGCAGGGAACAGACTGCACTTGCTCATGATGTACCAGAGACAGTAGAGACACCTAAAACCTCATTCTGGTGGGTCTGATGCTGCAAAATGAGAAGGGAAAGTAAGCAGCATTAGCTTGGAAAGAACAGCCTGTGCTCCAAAAGGCAAGAAGATCAGAACACTGCCATACCCCAAAGAGAAAGTAACACCCTCATTTAGGTACAAAGTAATCTGAAAGGTAAAAATAACCAAGGTGGTAACACTGCTGCACTGTGGTATCTCCATCAAATGTATGCCAAAAAGGTTTCCAAAAATATGAGTGTCTACTTAGAGGAGTTACCCTTAGGGCACAAAGAGAAGTAATTTACTTCATTTACAGAAGTCACCTCTGATTTCCCAAATGTAGTCTCAGTTTTCTCTCAGACTCACTTTGGACTGAGAAGTTGAGTACAGCAGGGAAAAACCCCTATTATCTTTGCAGGGACCAGCACTGCCAGATAATCCTAGCAGTCCCTTCTTGACTTTAGTCCAATTTGCTTGCACATTATAAAGGTACACGACTCAGTTCTTTGCATTATCCATAAGAAAAAACTAAAATCCTGCCATGATTACCAAATTTTTAGTGATGCTCTGGAGGTGTTGGTGAAACATTTTAATGATTAATTATTCCTGCTGTCAAAATCTATTATGATTTTTCTTGGCTTTCATTTCTAGACAATGAATCTTAGTATATTTTTGTTCAACAGACTGAAGAATCGTCATTTCTTAAAATTTCCCAATTAGGAAAGCTAACAAATTCTTTCCTTCCCTTGGATTAGGGTAATGAATGACTGTAAGAAATCCCAGAGGCTTAAAGGCATGTCTTTCCACCCCCTTAGCCACTATCACCACTCTTCTACCCTATCTCAGCCTCCTCGAGGTGCTGACAAACCTGAACACAACGTTCTGAGAGTGCCTGCTATACAGTCAGACCTAGACTGAACACAGACTTCCTGAAGATCTCCTAGGGATGTACACAGAGATTACTGACACAGGCAATGCAACAACTTTGTCCACAAGCTTATGTCCCCTTGGTGTCATCTCAAACTGGATTAATAGCCCTCTCCTCCTCTCCATTGACTGTGGAGGGAGCCCAGGACAACTGCTTCAGAGTAGGACACCTCACTGTAAATGCCTGAAGCAGGGCCAACTCAGTTCCCATCCCTCACACTTGCTAACTCTATTTCATCCTAGTTTCTTAATCACAATGGTGACACCAAGCCAAATGCCTTGTAGAGACCATAAGTATCAAATTTGCCATCACATTAACAACACTTGATAAATACCAGGTTATCTTGACAGGATCTATTTTCTATAAGCTCATGTTGATTGGCATTAATTACATTTCTCTTACTCAATACTTTACCAGTTGTCACATTTATTATAACACAAATCAATATTAGAATGACAAGACTCAAAATCTCACACCTTTGAGGCACAGAACTTGGCCACTTTTCCAAAGCAATGAACCAAATTTCCAAAGCCAACTGCCAGCAGCACACTGGCATAACAAGAGCTCTTAATCTCCTCTTTCCCCCTCCCAATTACAACGCTAAAAAAAGATCTGTAGCATAATTTGTCATCCCCAAAGACACAGCAGAACAAACAGCTCAGTTACAAAAGATCCCCTTTAGTGGAAAGAGAGGAAAGCAAAGACAGAAGAGGAAGTGTGGGAGGTGAGCAGGTTACAGTCAATCAAACTTTTGATTCTATGAGAATAATTAGAAAAAGAAGCAATTCCTTCACAGCACGAATTTGTTGTGATGTCAACTGTTGATTTTAGCACAGATGAACATCACAGAATTCATTTGATTGTGTGGAGATCATGCTGTTGAAGTTGAGATACTAGTTTTACTTCAAGAATTAGCTTGCATGAGAACACAGGGTTTAGGCTCTATACACATGGTGCTGAGAAACCTTCGGTGGGCAGCCTGAGAGGTGACCTTCCCCAAGAAGAGTCAGCACTGATTGCAATCATCCCGATGCCTATGTGGGAGACAAGTGGAAGGAAAGCATTTTCCTAGAGGATTCATATTTCCTGGCAATCATTTATTTTGAGCAGCATGCTTAGTGGGTGACATATCAGGGCTACCTCCAACTTTCTCAATAAGCTTGGTAGGCACCTTCCACTCAACCACTCAGAATGAAGCATTACAGCAAATCATTTCATGAAGTTACTACCATCTTCATGATGCTCTGAGCATATCTGCAGAGACACGAATGCTCCAGGTGAGAAACTGCAGTGCCTCCTCTGATACACTTTTTTACAGCTCTGACTAAAACACATGCAAGTTCAACAGCTACAGAGGGCTTGTGCTTGACAAACCAGCACAATCAGGAAGTTATTAAATTTTAGTGTCAGATAACAGTATTCTTCTCCATGGGTGCTGTTTGCCTAACAGCCCCAGGCAGTGTCCTGCAGCCTGTCAAAGGCTTTGAATGAGATTATCACACACCCATTTCTTGACATAGAGAGCTGATGACAAAAGGTATGTGCAATGATCACACTCCAGCACCAGGGATTTTTCTTTTTATGGCCTAACAGTGGTATCAGGATTAGTACAAAAGCCTTCTCCACAGCTCCAGCTCTCTGGTGATGTGCTTTCCAGGCACAAGCTCCATCTCATCTAACATCTCCATTCAAACTCTCCTCACTTGAATGTTCCCTCATGGTCCTCATTTGTCATATGCATAATTCAGAGACTCTCAAATTTGCCTTCATGTGATCTGTCTAGACAAGTGTCTGCTCTGAGACCAATTCCATAAGCTACATAACCCAAATGCCATGCTATGGGCACACACTATTCCAGAAAAAGTCTATCAAAAGAGTTTTGCTTCTGCAATGACTCACAAGATGTGCAAGACCCATACAAAATAATGACATTTTGTAACAGACCAGTACAAGTCAACTAAAGATGCCCATGCTCCAAAGAACTTCAAATATGTTGGTCTCTCGTGACTCAAACAAGGAAATCAAGTTACCACTGAAAAAGAAAATTCTTATTGTTTCATGTGTAACCAATTCTTACCTCCTCTGCATCAAATCCTACCATGTGTATCATCATATTGGTTATTAACTTCTGACTGAATTACTGCAATTCTCATGGAAATGTGTGCATGACAGGAAAAACAATTTTTTTCTTATGCACAGAGGTTATGGTTTGGCACAGGGTCCTCACCAAGGCGTAGGGAGTGTGAGCACCCCTCACTTTCACAGAAAAGCGGTATTGTTCCAATTTCCATGAGTAAAATAAAAAAAATAATTGCCATTTCAGAAAAAAAAAATAAATCAGGGATTGCAAGGGATCTTAATCTATAGCTCAGCCTACATGAACTCACCTGCTTCTTTGGACGTTTTCTCCCAAACTACAATAGATAGCCCCAGAATTAATCTTTGTGATTGCCTGTGTAACTTCACACCACAAGAACAGTGTACCCATGGGTTATTAATGAGAGTCCTGATCAAGTGCACATGGAGTCCAAATCATTTGCTAAGAAGTTATCCTCCTATAGGCTATATAAATACATAATACATCCACATTAACCTGTGTGACACTGGAGCAGCCTTCACAGCAATCTGGTCTACTTTATCTCCAAAGTAGACTCTTGTACCTCATTTGAGTGAGCACACATTTTAAATAATGATGAGGCTCCAATTTTCACATTTTCATGGATGCAGTCTCAAATTTATTTGTGCTATGACCATCTATTATCTGTCAGCACTAAGCAAACTAGGTGAGAAACGAATGGTTAGTAGTATATTATCTGGAATCTTGATGAAAATTAATGCAAAGGTGAGTGGAGTTGTTGAAAATAAAAATGTTACTTGTTGATTGCTAATGCAGCATGACCTAAGTTATTTCTAACATGAGATCAGAAGTTGTTTGCTTTGGGTTTGGGTTTTTTTTTTTGCTTAAAAGAAGTTAATTTCCCCCACCCATTCAATTTTAAACATGGAATATTTAATCCACTGAAGCACTCCTATGTTTCCCACAGTAAATCTGTTCACATCAAAACTTAGACCAGTGTCAAATAAAAAGAAACATTGTTACCCACTCCTTAGAAAAGTCCCAAAAACAAGGAGTTTCACCCATTTGATCCTGACTTCATGGCTTCTATGAGGACAGATATGGTGCTCTTTATCCAGACAGCCCATAGATTAAACATGGAGAGCTGGAAGGCTGGCACATCTCCTTGGTCATTTATCATCTCAAGGCTATCCAACAAGGTGAGCAAAACCCAGTTAAACTGAGATGGCAGGAGAATCTTGGGGCAGTAAAGCACAGAATGCTTTTCCTTCTTGGAGGAAAGCAAACAAAAAACCAAACCAAAAGCATGTATTGGTCTATCTGGGGATTAGCAACACAACCAGACCACAGTCCACTAGAGTGCTCAATATAGCAGCAGTCTCTTTTGCACCTAGTTGAAAAAACGACCTGATAGGTATGGAGAGGATGTCTCTGCAATCTAGAAATTCACTAGAAGTGGCACCCAGATGCTGCTAAGGATCCACCTTACTTTGCTGTGCCTAAAACAACAAAACCCCTCACAGAAAGAGGCAGCATAACATAACCTACAGGTAGAACACAAATGAGAAGCCAGGGAGAACAACAGTTCTCATCCTTTCCAGGTGTATCCCAAAAGCAAGGATCACCCCTTGGCCTGTGGTCCAGTGCTCTGACCAGCAGGCCCTGTGAGTCACAGTCACCAGACCAGCATCCTGCATCCCTCCCATCTCTGCTCAAAACAAGGAGCTTCACTGATTGCAGGTGTTCAGAAAAATATCCAAAAAATGTCCTACCATGAATTAATTAATCTGTTAAAAATTTAATAAAGCTACAATATTTATTACTTGGCAAAGAATATAAAGCTTTAAAATGTAACAGTGTGCAGAGATAAGAGTGTATTATTATGACTAGCAATGACTGTATAAATTTAAGGTGTTTATACTTGTAAATCACTTCAATTATTGCTAACTGAAGAATATTACGAAAATAAGTTATATGCAATACAGAACAAAAATAAATCAATTACTTAGATGAGTATTCCTTGTTTTAAACCCTAAATAATTTAAATCCTAAAGAGTACAGTCATTTTGATTTAGAGCATTTCAGCCTGACATACACTTGGAGTAAAAGTGGAAACATGTAATAAATCACCTCTAAAATAACTGGCTATATCTGAGTGAGAATGGAGCTGTGCTACAGATGAGAAACACGAAGAAACTATCAAGGCAAAGAAAAAACATTGGACAGGATGTCAATGAGAAGGAGCTTTATGCTAAGAGGCACAGGAGCACCTTAATCAGTGGAAACAAAGGTGGGAGGGAGAGATGCTTCCAGATGAGCTGGCACTGGAGTGCAAGTGGCCTGTGTCAAATTCTTGGGATTAATCACCATCCTCACGACCCACCCAAGAGAAACAAAATGTGCTTTTGCCCAGTGCACACCACAGCTGACAGGTGAAAAGAGGTATGCAGCTTTATTTTGAAGGTTTACATGAATGTTTAATGGGCTGGAAAAAAAAACCATTCGCAGAGTTTTGCATTATTCAGTAATTTCTCTAATTATAAAGTGACTTCGAGCAATGCCCTTGCTGCAGACAGTCCCTTTTCCAGGGCCCATTGTTTAAGAAGCTGTGTGTGAGCAATGAGAACCTCCTCATGCCAAAGTGAGCATCTCCTAAGTGTCACTTCTACCCAGCCATCGTTCCTCCAGCAGGTAACATGCACATTATCTATGCTGACCTCTCCTTATTTATAATACCTCTGTGTCATAAACCAATTATCAGCATTTGACACGAGCAGCACTTGCTAGTTTGAAAAGTAATTAAAAGTTAAGACCTGTCTCTTGCAACAGAAAAGCATTCACAGGAGTAGCACTAGAGAAAAGTTGTGTCATGCAAGCCATCAGTCTAATTCTGCCTCCATCCATCACGGGAGGTCTCCCTGGATGGCAATGCACAGGCAAGCAAACAGCAATGTTTATGAGGTGCAGCTGGTGATACTTACATTAACAGCAAAAGCAGCATCAGTTAAATTAACATTCTTCATTCTTTCATTGCTCATTATGGTTTGACAGACATACCCACAGTCCACATAAATGACTCAGAGCAAGAGAGCTGTCTAGCATCCTGCCATGAAACAAGACCACCTAATGGGAGCAGCCACTGTAATTAAAACTCTGGAAACCAAGATTTATACCAGTTTAAGGATGCAGTGGTGGGTATTATGACCTACTTTAAGTTATTAAAGGAATTGTGAAAGCCCATGCCATTACCCATGTGAAAAAAAGTAAGAGCCTACCATTTGTGTTATTTGTCCGATAAAAGGGACTCAAGCATTCTTTTGATCTAGGAATCATTTGTGTTGTTTCAGGTCTGGAGGTGCAGAGGGAGAGGAAAGAAAAAGACACCACTTAAGTATTAACTAATCAGCTTCCCCAGGAGAACATTCTTCCTAAGTCTTACTTGTTCAAGTCCACAAGATTTTCTTTGATGGGGAATCGCAGCAACAGGTTCTGCTTAAAAATTTACACACACATTTAATCTCTTGGATCAAGAAAAGTTAATTTCATCAACTGAGGGCTGTATTTCATGGAACTGTAAGTGTCAGATATGAATACAGTACCAAAAAGAGGGTGAAAACCTAGAAGTATTTTAAGCATCTCCAAAGCCCCAGAATTAGACTTGACCAAGTAACAGAATCTGTTCAGACTGGAACTCAACTGCATTAAGAAGGTATTAATAAAATCAGAAAAAGTATGCTTATAAATAAATAACTCATATGGACCTGTAGTTGACCGTTAACTTTAAACACTGTGTGAATGAACTGTTATATCCTTAGTTATTAAGCTCAGATTAGATCATGAAAGATAATTCAGCATTTGCAAAAGGTGCTGCAGAAATTGTAAAGTACCGAAGAAGGTGCCATGTGGCAGCACAGTGCACCCACTACCCGACAGGCACATGGCAACACCAGCCATGCCAGGAAAAGGGCTTGTAGAACTCAGGATGCAGGAGCCTGGAGTAAGCCTGGGAAATGCTGTGTGGAGCAGAACCAATTCTTAAAATCTCTCTCTTCTGCAAGAAGGTAAAACCATCACTTTGCCTTCCATGCGTGATCTCCCTACTGCAGTTTGCTCTTTGTTTCATCTCCCTTCCCTTCAGCTAGGAGAAATAAAAGAGGGGAGCTTTTTTCCTCTACCTTAAGCAGTTCAAAAGCATCATGCCCTTTCTCTTCAGTGGCTCAGTCATTGAAGCACTTGCCTTGAAAACAGACACCTGTGGTACAATGTCCATTGCTGTCTGAGATCTGAAACCCCACCTTCAGCCCCCAGGAGGAATCTATAAGCACCAGTCCACTAAGACACACTTTGGGATGTGAGGATGCATGAAGGACCGTCTCCACCTCTCCCAGCAGGGGTGGTTCTCCTGCTCTTTGCTGTGGCAAGGAGGAAGGTGACCCTGCTGCCCATCTCTGCACTCCCAAATGGGAAAGAAATGGCTCTGCCATCCTGTACTGTACATCTGTATGTACATACACACACTTGTGAGCTTCAGAAAACCAAAAATAAGAAGGACAACATGAAAAAAGCTCTTCACCTTAATAAATATACAGGTATATAGCATTTAGAAGGTCACTACCAATTCCCTGGCACGGCACAGCTCCCACCTATATAAACACACTTCCCTCCAGAGACGCATTCCTGTTCCTCCTGCTCCAGGGGCATCCCCACACCTGGGCATGGTTCAGGAAAAGCCCCCAGCCAAAACCCTGCCCAGGAGTATGCAAAGACCAGCTAAATGCACACACTTGAGCTTGTGCCCTGGACCTAGTTTACCAATATAGCTGTAGTCGTAAAGAATCAAGACAAAATTATAGAATTTAGAAAGCAACCTCAGGTATACGGAGCCTAAGAAGGGCCTTAAGTGGCCAACCCCTGTATGGCCTAAGCCAAGAACAGGAATTCAGCCCATGCTGCTTTACCTGGAGGCTTAATGCAGCCAGGACTGGGGGAGGAACGAAAACCCACAAACCCAAAACCCCACATTTGTTGTGATCAGCTGCTTTATTTCCTGCAAAATACTCCCATATATTCCAAGACATATGAGTTCAGGAAGCAAATTAATTAGCTAAGGGTATATCTAAATTTAAGGGCTCTTGTATGAGGACCACTCCTTTCTCTGGCCTACCATCCTGGAGCCTCAGTGCTTCTCACCCAGAATTTTACAACAACCAGCTTCCTGACACAGAGAGCTAAACAGAAGTCCCCTTGGGAACTAGTTATCACCCATCTTGTTTTCCTCCCTGTTATTTCCAAACAGCTGGACAGGGGCTCTGGTTGCCCCAAAGGAGCACATGCAGAACCTTCCCAGCATTCCTGCCTAGGGACCACACTCCCCACCCTTCAAGAGTGCTGCCTCTTATGCCCAGACAGGACTCCCAGCTGACCTTCACATTAAAAAACAAAAAACAAACAAAAAAACCCCCACATTAGGTCAACAAGAAAAGCTTTTTTTATTTTTTTCCAAGGAAGTTCAGTAGGTGCTAGGAAGTGTCTTGCTATATTCACTCAAGGACTGAAAAAAAAAACTGATCCAAAGTTCCTCACTTGTACTCATGTCACCAAATACCCAATATCACCAAGGGCTTTGCTGCATGGAAGTACAGTTTTGCTTGTCCCATCATGAAATTACACTGGTATCTGGGGAGAAATGCCATCTGGGACAGAAATAGGTCTGTCCTAACCAACACAAACTGAAGGTTGTGTTAGTTTTGCTATATAGTTACACTATTATAGGTTATTCTGTTAGAAGAATATTGCTTATCAAACAAAGATACGAGGAAACAAAGCTCTCCATCTGTTGTATGATTGTTTGGTTTTGGTTTCTTCTTTTTTCCAAGGCTATAGTCGATTGACATAGTACAACTCTTGGCTATTCTTCACCTAGAACAGACACACTGTGCTTCCCAAAAACATTCCCTTGGAAGACTGCTGGAACATGGAGATGCTACTAAGGAACAGAGTCACATAATGAAACACTGGAGATACAAGATTTCTGCAGATAATATGTTGAAATTTCAGAGCTCATGTGCCAGAAAACCACTATACTGTTTGGATTTTTTTGTTTTCCTCCCTACTTCAGTCTGTAATATTAGTCCCCTCTAAAACTCTGCCTTGCTGGCATCTCAGAGGCTCATGGAAATATGACCACAGAGAAGAATCTCACATGCAGTCAGTATGGTTTCTATTAGTAAAAATAAGATAGTCCAACTTAAGTGGCAGGGTGGGTGGTAGGGAACAAGTAGAACATATGCCAAATTGTTAAATCACCTCATTGTTTCTAATGCCACAGGACCTGTTCCAAAATTCAAACATGAAACACCCTTTTCATTGATTTTAAGGAATGTTGGATCCAGCTTAAGCAGTCTTTTTTTTTTTTTTTTTTTTCTTGTCTGCAGAAGAGCTGCTGGGAAGGTCCTCAGTAACAGCTTCATGGATGTTCACACAGCTGATTTAATAACTCGAGCTCTAATGAAGCAGCTAACTAAGGCTAAAAGATCCTCCTTCAAGCAAACTTTTTTTCTTACAGAAAAAAAAAAATCTTACTACCTACAATGACAACTCTGCTTCTGCCTTCCATTCATTAGGACTGTAATCATTACAGGTGAAAATCTCTGCTTTTAAAACTTCTCCAAGTTACTTAATTTAGTGAAATGCAAGCCAAACAAAGTACATTTCAGCTTCTGACAGATCTGAAGTAGTAGGTATCTTAAGTACAGAACATGAATCAGCTCTTCAAATTGAACCCCTTATAATCTAAGAGAGAGCTTATGTGCAAAGCAGCTCATGCTCCTCTTTAGAAAACCAGGTGCAAGCTTGTGAAAATGTGTTATCTTGTTGCTAATAGCGATCACCAACTGGGATTTGATAAAAGGACAACGAGGCTTCGGCTGTTTCAGAAAGGGACTCATTAAAAAACAGGAGAAAAGAAAAAGCACTCAATGTAACAAACAAGAGATTATCCCTTGCAGCACAGTTTCCACCTTGTGACTGTATGTGGTAGCAGTAATATGCAACACTATCCAAGATCCCCAGGAAAGCTGGAGATGCACGTGTGAACGTTTTTTCACTGTAAATCCATGTCATGTAAATTGCCATGCAGATAATACTCATGTTGCATTCCTAACACATGCTCATTTTTTTCCTATATAATTATATGTGTACAGAAATAGAAGAAAGGCCAAGAAACGACAGGTAGTAGCAGACCCAAGATTACAACAGGTCAGCAAGCCATACTACAGGACAAGTTAAGGGTAATTTTGGATTTCCTACACAGACAAATTTCAGAACTGCAAAAGAAAGGGGTATTTCCCTACCATGCACACAAAACTAGACCTAAGATATAGAAACATTAGGTAGAACGAACAACTTGATCATAATTACAACTTCCAAAAGTACTTCCCTCTTGTGTAAAAGGACTGATGGGATGGGAAAGCATCCAGCTCAGTAACTGTTGAAAGATGTCATTTAAAATTTAATATCACCTGGCCCAGAAGGGAGCTTTGCTTAGGATCTGCATGTTGACACATCAGAAGAGAGTTGAGAACATCATGGGAACCTTGTGAGCTATATCAAAAGTTACAACTTCCTCCAGTACAGGCTAAGCCAAGGCAGGCAGGTCTAGAAGAGTAAAGATCACATGAAAAGCAAGTCATATGCTGTGTTACAGACCCACTGGCTTCCAAGTTCCCCCTCAGCAGTGAGCTGCAGATGTGACAAGCAGAGGTACCCAAGAGTGCAATTAAGTCACTAAAGCAAACAAGGTTGCCACTACAACTCTTTGCTAAAAGAATGTCTCAGAAGAATGAGCCTCTAGAGAAACTGCTTAGATTCCAAGGCTCTGACAAACCAGCTTTGCTCATGGATATATCAGGACCAGCTGAAGATGGCTACTGCATGCTACTGCTTTTAATGGTTACTTGCCCAAGCAATGGTCTCAACTCCACTGCACTTTGCAAGCCTCTCCTTGCCTGAGTTAGCCAAATCCTCTCTGATGACTTCTCAGGCCAGGGGAAGGGATGAAACTGGATACTGCAGTGCTCTCATCTCCCCTTTTCCCACAGCAGCACAGCACCACACAGCCAGGGAAGGCAAAGGAGTGGCAGCAACATATTTCAAATGCAACAGCAACTTCCAAAATGAATGCTCCTCTTCTGGCTACAATTAGAGCTCCCTGGGCTACTAGAAATCACCAAGGTCAAAAGCTGCACAAGTAACACAGAAAACATGAGAACGTTCTCAATATCCCCAGCTTCTGTTGATGCTGTAGAGTGGGTGGGAGACACAACTAAATAAGAATTCATCACCAATACAATGAACCAAGATGGGAAAATGATTCTCCCTCCCAAAAGAAAGTGCAGCATTAAATTAAGGTTTTTAATGCTGAAAAACTGCTGAAGGGCTGGAAGGCAATTAACAGCCAATTTCTGCAAGCTGCATCTCAAATGCAATATAGCAAAATGGCAATTACAGGGTACTGCACACCAACAGAGAGCTGTGCTGCTGAACTTGCAGCTTGCTGCAAACTGTGACAGTGTCCTCAGCCATGACATGTGCTCAACCAGAGAGTCCCGACAACAACCAAAGAGAAGAATGAAAGCTGTAAGTGTGCTTCAAAATAAATAAATAAATAAATAAATAAATAAATAAAATGATAAAAAGAGTCAGGATGGCAAAAGACTGACAGAATCACTCTGGGGTTTCTTGTTGGTAGAATATTCATTCCCTAGTAAGATATCTACCCATAGATCAGATTAAAAAGCTGCCAGCTGGAATGAAAACGTAGCTCAACTTATCCAGGATATTAAAGTGTGTAGTGCAGCTGACATCTGATCTGATCGCTTTCCGTGCCAAGCAAGAACAAAAAACAAACTTTGAAAAGGCAAAACAAAAAGTACCAAGAAAAATCCAAGTTGGAGACTTAACACGATTACAGCGGCAATTTCAGATCAATATCAATAAAAGATTTTATGGACTGCAAGATGCTTATTCAACACAATTCAAAATTGACATGTTATAGGCTATACACAAACTGCTTTCCACAATGGAAGGTAATTTTGGAGATACAGAAATCAGAGGCAGGGGATATTCTCTGCAGGAAAGATGATACAACACATTTAACTTCTTACACACAGCTTCACAAACAGCTGACATTAGGAATAAAATGAAAAGGAAAAAATAGTTTGAAAATAACAATTACACAGATAATGGTACTAAACTGCTAGTTTTGGGAAAAAAAAAAAAAAAAAAACCAACAAAAAAAACCCCAACTAAAATAAAATGCCTCCTAAATACAGGGGCCTGACCCAGAAAGCTATCACCTGCAAGGTAAAAAAACAACATGTACCAAAAGAATGTAACAGGAGGATATCCACAAACTTTTGAGAAGTACTAAGCAAGCCAACTCTATTTAAAAGCACTGGCTTTAGGAGAGAAATTAAACAGTAGTGGCTAAGCTGCTTAACATTTCACACTATAGATAATGGCATGAAAGATACAGTAACAGCAGCTTAGGAGAAAGCCACCAGTGAAAACCAACTCTGTGAAAACGTTGAAAGTATAAAGTAGAGATGACTGATAAAAAAAAAAAAAACAAACAAATTCTTTCAGACCTGGAAATGCACACAGAGGAGAAACAGTAAAATGAAACTATATTACAAGTATCAAAATTAGAGATTTCCTGTTCATGCTTGGAAGGAGCAAGATGTTTCCTCCAGTCTGCAACACTGAGAAGGGAAGAAGCAAGCCTGTAGTTAAGCCAGTCTTCCAGCTCAACATCCAACAATAGCACATCAAACAGAAGATGCTCTCCAAGTTTTTCCTGAACCACAAGGGCAGGATAAAACTCCTGTGATACCCTCACTGAAACCTTCTTTATGTTAAGCAACATGCAACAAGAAAAACCATCACCATCCTGCACAGCTAAAGCAGTTACCAGTACCAAAGCAAACCAACCAAACAAAACCCCAAATTAAAAAACAAAACCAAACAAAAACCAAACAAACAAAAAGCAGACAAAAAACCCACCACACAATGAGACCTCTCACTGAAATGGCTGAAGAATTCCTCACTACTGCAGTCAATAGTACACTGGAGAAACTGAACAGGTTACCCAGAGCAGCCGCAGGAGCCTCACCATTGGAAATGTTAAAGGCCAGGTTGGATGGGGCTTTCAGCAACCTCCTCTAGCAGGAGGTGCCCCTGCCCATGGTAATGGGGATGGATTAAATGATCTTTGAAAGACCCTCCTAATCCAAACCATTTTGTCATTCTGGTTGGAGAAAGGTAAGGTTATCATCAAACTACTTTTTTCTAAGTAGTAACTCAGACGATGTACAAGTAAAGACTGAAGTATGCAGGGGAGGGGATCCCATCCAGCATTAAGAATTGTTAAACATCTTTTATTCTATTTTTAATAGCTTTTCATATTAACTAGCCATAAAACAAAAGGCACAACAGTATCAAGTCACATGTTTTATAAGGGTGAAGAACACAAAGATACAAATGATTCAGCCAAGTTGGAAAGAAAAAACAAACCCCTGGATCATGAACAGGACACATACTGTCCTGATCTGATCACTAGAGGAGGGGTAATGAAGCTGCCTTGAAAGTTGTTCCAGCTTACTGTCTAGCAAAGAAAACCAAATCTGAAACTTCATCTGGTCACCTAAATGTCTTCAAAACAACACCTCTGCGAAGGACTAAGTATTAAAGTATGAGAAGTCAATGAATAAGTGAGTCAAAATTGATGTTTCCCAGGAAATTAAACATATTTAGAATTTCTTACAGTGATAAGGCTAGAACATCTGTAAACATCTACACAGGTAGATAAGCCACTGGAGAAAAATACAGAAAATACTGTCTCGCTTGAGAAATGACCACTATTTGGTAAATAAGTGAGAGCAGATCACATCAAATATTGCTGGCTTTCACAGCCTAGGAAGGAAGCAGGCTTAGGTAATCCAGGAAGGCTAGCATTAGATTCATATCAAAGATATATGTGAAACTTAAGGTATGTGGTAGGTCCCTGTTCCCTTCTCCATGCATTTAATTTGCACATTTAGTGGAAGGATTGCCTTCAGGAGCTTGAGCAGGACCTAGGTCAGCTGGATCTACAATCTTTGTTGTGGTTCCTAACTGTGCTGCTGATATACATCAAAACATTATTAGCCCTTTCATAAAGGGCTGCTTTCATAAGGGGCTTTCCTTTGCTTCCAGAAATTCCAGTCCTTAATTAGTGAGCAGATACCAGATCAAATTTAGCAAGTTACTTTTAAGATTTGACGCAACCCTTGATGCAACCCTAAGATTTGATGCAAGGGCTGTTCTGCATCTTACTAGGAACACATCACTGCCCAAATATAATTTTGTTTTCATATTAACGTAAGAATGTCTTTCTTCTTAAACATCTTGGGCCATTTTCTAACCATGTGGAAGATGATGAGATCAGGTAATATCTCTCATCACTAAGCTGTATCAAGTGGTGAATGAGAAGGGAGGATTGCTCAGTGCATTACAGAGAGCTATGTTAGAATAAAGGCAGTCAAAAGGAAGTTGTGAGCTCTCATACATTTCAGAAATTGGTTACGCGCTTTTTTTTTTTAGGATAAGAAACCAATAGCAAAACACTTACTTTTCTGCTTTAACCACACCAAAAACTTCCCCCTTACCCCCCTCTCTGTTTTTCCAGCACCATAGTTAAAACCAGAAAGCTGGAATTGAACTGCAGGTAGGTGCATCCTGCACCTGCACAGAACCCAGCAGCTGCTCAACATTCCTCAGTTGCTACTCAGTAGCATCAGTGACAGGATGCCATTTCCATCCCATGATTATTTGTTACTGTTTAAAATTACTTTCAAAAAGGACAGGCAAAGCGCAGACCCAGGTGTTGTCTGCTAAAATGATTACTTATATAAATGGATGAAAAAGTTGAAAGAATAGTTATCTGTGACAATACAGTAGCCCATTTCTACAATTTATATAAGCTTGTCCACAGATTTTCCTCCAAGCATCTCATTAAATGTAGACTCAAAAGGTAGAATTGAGTGCATTTATATATTTCTGGTTCTGAATGCTGTCAGGATCTGAAGATAAACTACTTCTTCCAGACAATTTAGATTTTATAATATTTGTTGGCTTCAAAGATGAAAGATTGTTGTTGTTTTAAATCATTGCTTTAGACAATCTAGTTTGCATACATTTAACAGAGAAGCATTTACAATCCCATCAGTGTTTGGAGTGTGACAATGGAAAGGCAAGCCACAAGTGAGCACTTACCCTGTGACACCAGAGTTTGATTTTCACACCATCTTATTTTACTCCACTCTTTCCCCAATTAGATCATTTGGGGACAGGGAGAATTTTGGTTTAGAGTTCCCCATCCATCTGTCTTACTGGGGGTAATCCAGGCTTCAATCCATTCATCTCTCAGTCCTGATACTGAACTCCTAGCAGGTATCAAAACACAGACACACACACACATATATACATATATATATATATATACACACACACACACAGAGCTCAGTGTCTTCTACAAAACAGATCAAAATTAACATGTCACTTGGACATATTTGAAGAGCAAGCAACAAGCAAATTTAATTGTTTTTCAAAGGAGTTTTCAAGTCTGTTTCACCTACTCCATGTGCCCAACCTGCCTGCTAACTACAGCACAGGGAGCCCTGTGCTGAACCACAGGTGCTTGAAGACAAAGAAGATGAAGACAATCCACAGGGTACCAAACCTTTTTTGTTCTGCCCCTCAGAAGGAAAGAGCAGTGGGAGTGTTACTACTGGCTCTATGACTCCTCTGCAATGGAACAAGTGTGAAGTGATATTATGAAAAAAAGGGGAAGAAAAGCCCTCTGTTTCCCACCTCTCACACATCACGTTCCATTCCTCCAAACAGGGATCCTCCACAGGGAAACACTGCTTCTCAAGAACTCCATCCTTGCTTGTATCTGTTGCCTTAAAATGCCAGAGACAAATGGAAGTGTCAAAATGCAGGACACAGAAGACTACTGTATCATGAGTGGCCTGAAAGCTGGGCTGGTGGCCAAATTCCCTGCAAGAGTCCACTTTTTCTCTGGAGCATACTTAAGGCTGTATTCAGGCAAAACTGCTCAAAGAAAACCTCTTGTGCAGCCATGCTTCCAGAGACAACCTCTCTGCCCAGCCAGCAACAAGGCTGCAGCACACTGTCTGGGTCCTCTCCACACCACTGGCCTTGGTGACAAAGATCACACAGCTCCTTTGTCTGGGGACATCACAGCCATGGAAGTGCTTCTTCTGACCTTACTTCACCTTACACTTCACTGGCATAGTCACATCACCTCGGAGAAGGTCCTTCCAGGCCCCTAAAAAGTGATACTACCAGCTCCCATTTACTAATGAGCATTTATCCATCAGCCAAAATGTAATGGTTGATAGTTTGTGATAGAGAAGAGAAACTTCTTAACCTGACCAGGTGCCACTGGGGGACTCTGTACTGAACCAAACCCCTATCTAGGCCAGTTTTTAACATTCTCTTTTGATACTGCATCATTTTGCTGTAAACTTGAAAAATAATCTTACTAATTCTTACCAGTTTCTTTCAAGTCATTCCCAGGCTTTCAAAAAAATATTACAAAAGGTTTTAATGTCCACAGGTCCTGAATATTAATCCTTGCAGATCTCTTAGCATTTCCATGTGGCTATGCCTGGATGGTCTACCCAGCTCCTGGGTCCCAAAGATTTTGGCTGTCCAGTCAAGAGCCACAGAGCCTCTTCTGATGGATAACAGAATTATTTTTTTTAATTGACTAAACTAGAGATGAAAAATAAACTACAAAACAACCTGATTTGATCTTCCCACTTTACTTTTCTTGAGTGGTTATTCCTTCTCTTCAATAAAAATTATTACTGGCACATTCACACAGCATAATATGGCACCACACTGCATTTCATATAGTTTTAATTAGTAGTTTAGAGGAGCTACTTGATGTTTAACACTGAGAGGTGACTATTTTCTTTCATAACTGTTGCTATGATATTTACAGTATACTTGAAGTAAGCTTCCAACAGAATACTTCATATGACCCAAATGTTATCCTTTCTCTATAACAATCCAGGCACTGTCTCACTGAAAATAACTGGAAGAAATAACACTTTCCCCACTCCCAAGAAGCAAAAACCATCCAGACATTAAATTATGGAAAGTTTGTCTTCCAAGTAATTATCTCAAAATCTCTTATTAAAAAAAAATTAACCCACAATTCTCTTCAGTAGAATGCATTCATTTCAACCTGCTCTTCTGGTGAGAAGCTGTTCCATTCCCATCATACATATCAGTATAGATATATTGAAAATTAGCATTATTTGAATCAGAAATAGCTGAATAGAAGGTTATCAGCCCTAAATTAATGCTAATCTATAACACTGCCAATGAACAACAGATCTTAAAGACTCCAATGATTTTGCTGCAATATACTTATGCATAAAAGACAATCCTTAAGGGGAAAAACCAACCAAACAAAAAAAAACACAGCAACAAACCAGCTCACTGTACATTTACCATCTATGTTTCTACTCGGACACCATGTCAGACAGATGCAGTGTTCAGTCCCAGTAGGATCACTCTCAACAGCCACAACAAGAAACATAACACGCAAACATCTGGACAAGTGAAATTATCAAATTAAAGACAGGATTTGCAGGACCTCCCTGATGACCTTGCAGATGAGCAGGAGACAAAATTGAGAAGTGGCAACATCACCTGAGAGTTAACAGCCTCCTGTTCTTCTATGGGTGTTTACATTTTAGTCAGCACTCTGCACTTATTATTTTCATGTTAAAATTATTTGGAACCAACCACTGTCATAGCTCTTATCTGCAATGCATAACTGGTACTGCCTGCTCTAAAAAGCCAGTCAAATTAGCAGAGATAGAAGCAGCTGGAGAAAAAGAAATGGCAGCAAGGATTATCATAGAATCAGAGAGCATTTTAGGTTGGAGGGGACTGTAAAAATCATCTAATTCCTCCCCCCTGCATGGGCAGGGACACCTTCCACTAGACCAGGTTGCTCCAAGCCCCATCCAACCTGGTCTTGAACTCTTCCAGAGAGAGAAGGGAGCCTCCCCAGTATTACGTGGCTGACATATGTGTATCCACACACACACATACAGGGGCCATCCTCCCACAAGACTCTGTTGCTGATGTATCAATTCCCAATCAATTTTTTCTTGTTGTTTCTAAGGCAAGAAAAAAGTGGGGAAAAAAAAAAAGGTAACAACTGAGAGCCAATGAAGGACACTGTGTGAAGAGAAGACCAGAGGAAAGGACTCCAGAGTAGCATTCTATCCCCTCAAGGCACTGTGTCCCTCTGCTCTATCAGCTCATGTTGGGAGAGCCCACCCCCAGAACATTTCTTTATTCACAATCCACACTTTTCTAGTGGACAGTCAACTTCACATAGTTCTTGGTCCTCTTCCCTTTTCTAAGACACAACACTTTCACATGCTTTGGGGAAAAATAAGGACATCACTGAAGCATCCTTGCTACAAGTGCTTCCTGCAGGACCTTCCTAGGGTAGGATTTAATGCCATGCAACACTTCCCACATCTTCGTCTGCAAGGGATTACAAATTTACCCATTTCACAGTTTCAAAGGCAGACAGACAGGCTGAAAAGCTAAATGAATTATTGGAGGCAACAGTGGATTAAGACTCATGAGCTAATGTCTCAGCTGTGCACTCATTCCATTAAAACGCAGAGTCCTGTTTAATATTAAAACCAGCCTCAGCCAGAGATTTATGGTCAGCATCAGCAGAGGTGGACTACAGAGCAAGATTATTCCCATTTAATTCCATTATTCACCCCATAGACATTACACTTGGGGTTTCTGTTTGTTGAAATAGTATTACAGTCTATAGGAAGGGCAGTATATGTTATTTAGTTCTGCAACAAGAGCTGAGTATCACTCAACTTACTACTAAGACTCTGGTTTCCCAATCCCAATCCCAATTAGTTCATTGTCAAACTGATATCCTAAGGTAGAAATACAAGGCAGCACCTCTGCAGAAGAAGTGATGCCACATACTTGGCAGAGAGACAGCATCTGCCCCATATGCTCCCCCCAACAAATAAAACCATCATTCTGTCAGCAGGTCACATGCAGTTTGTTTGTTCCACAGACTCTTGCCAAAGAGTCCCATTAAATTCATGTCAATCATACCACAGCCCTGCAGCAGGTGCACACACAAACCTCACCACAGCTCCAGGAGCACTTTTCCATACAGAATGACTACAGAGATGACTTCCCACACTTCTGAAAATTATTCCCAGTTCCCAGATGGCGGTAGAATCAAAAGGGCTTTTTTAAAAGATCCCTTATCAGAATGGGAAGACAGAAATCCCATGTTCAGAACAATGAAGTTAGATTTTAGAACCTGTGCAGGACTTAAAACATAAATTTTCTTTGCCTGAAGCCTTGATTAGAAATACTCCCTGCTACATCTTCAGGTGCTCTTCTGAAACCTGTAGGATGCCTTAAGTATAAGGTAAAGTTAAAAAATAAAATCAGTCACAATTGCTACAAACAAATACTGGTAATTTTATGGAACCATATTTAAATAAGAGGATGGAATCCAGCAAACCTACTTATTTTAAAAATATTTTTTAAAAAGCAATGTTTTCTTTTTCTCTATATATATACAATTTAGAGCATTTTTTATCAAAATACTTTAAACACCTAACAGCCATCACAGCCTGAGAAGGGGCTTTTTTCCAGCTGAAATGTGGTCTTTCAAAGCCTCTGCTCATGCTTCCATTTTGACCAATTCTGCAGGATAAATTTTATTTCCCCAGCTACCACAATAGTAAATTATTCTGAATTCAGAAAAAATTTCCTATGCTTTCACTGAAGAGAAAATCTTTCAGTCTTCCCATGACATTTTACTGGAAGAACACAATTTCTACATAACTTCAAAATGGGATGTCACAAACCCCACGTATATCAAGGGTGACTCTGGCATTAAAAGCAGAGGTAAATATAAAAATAAATACATATTTAAGTTTATGGTACCTTTGGTAGCTGTATGCAGATCCTTAAAAGTTATAATCTAAGAGCTCAACTCCTTAAGTTGCCTTGAGTATCTCAGCTCAGCTTGAAAAGTTGTGTCCTACTTAAAAACTACTTTGTTTTACCCCAGAGACATCTGTATTTCAGTTTGTGGCTAATGACCACAGGGACCAGGCTTTGTTGCACGACCTCTATTTGTAGCTTGCCAATTCACGGAGAACTTCTTCTGCAGCTGTATTAACTTAAAGTAAAAAACAAAGCACCAAAATAGAATTTTAGGGTTTTTTCTACTTTGGTTCCCCTCCCCCATATTGCAAACCAGCACCTCTCTTTGAAGCAGACTGAAAATAAAATTTCTTTTGAGTAGATATGGAGGGGAAGGGGAAAAGGAGGTAACAAAAGACTTTAAGAGGCCCTATGATATTCCAAATTTACTATGCTTCCATCTTTCTATATCAGGACTCTGTTTACAACTAAAAGATGTTCTCCTGACACCTGCCAATCCCACAACACACTCCTCAGTAATCCTGGGCCCTCTTCTCATTGCCCATCACAACCAGCAATACCAGGACTGCAGGCAGGCCAAGCCCACGTGCAGGGACACCTGCCCATTCCCTCTGTCCCCAGTGGGCTCACACAGCTGTCAGCAATGCAGAATTTGGCAAGGAAGTTGATAATTGCAATCAATTGCTGTCTCTGCCAGCCCCCCCTCGATCAACACTGTGCTAGCTCTGCAAAACCAACAAGAGCAGAAGCATTCATTGGGAAGAAGGAAAAAAATAAGGAAAATAAACTGAAATACAGGCTAGAAAACAAACCTGCTGAGCAAGACATCACCTTTTTGCAGTCACTTTTCTGACAGCCATTAGGGTAATATGTTTTCCACCTCCTAGAAACTACAGCTTTTTTTTGCTTCTGAACAACTTAAGCATCTGTTTTCTGAGTTACAGGCTAAGCAATTTTACCAAGGGCTTTTAATTTTTATTTTGCAACTTAAACATATGCTTATGCTACATTTTTTGCAAATCACTTGGATTTCACAATGTACTGATTCATCCTGTTTACATTTATCTAAGTTAAACAGTATTGCATGTACAGCAAAACTAACTTTTAAGATTAAGCCCTTCATAGGTCAGCAGGTAAAATTCTGCTTTGATAGAAGTAAACAACAGTACACTTAAAGATTTTTCTGCCTCTAAGGCAGTAACTGAATTATCAAGAATATAGTTCTGTATCAACTAACCAAATACCATTCATTTTGCACAGCTGCTCAAACTGATATACCTAGAAAGGAATAAAACTCACAGTTCCCAGTTTCACACCATTACAAGCCTTGCAGTATAAGCTATGTTATTTCTCCAGTCACTCAGGTTCATGATCAAGTCATCACACCATAAAAAGCCACCATGTGTCAGCAAGGCAGAGCACCCATCTACATCCTTCTAGCTTGCAGGGAATAAGGTGAGTCTTCAGCTGCTTGCTTCTGAGATGAATTCCCTTGAACCAGCTGCAAGAGACTTACACAGTGAATTGGCACATGCCAAAGGATGCTGTTACCTCACCTTGTTATAGCCAGGATAACAAACTCCCATGATGTCTCAAATCTCTGCTCCTCTACACACCCAGCAAAGTTGTGTCCTGTTTCCCAACAGCTTGGTAGGACTGGGTTCCTGCTTACCAAAGGATGGGATTTTGGGCCAAGCTCCCTGCTGGCCCCAAATACAATTAGGGACAGAAATACTTCTTTAAAATCTCAAGGGATGAACTGATGCACTCATACTTAGCCATGCAAACCTATAAATAAAAGCACCATACAAGTTCTTATTATCCAAACATCTTCTAGCATCTCCTTCCCCACGAATGCACATTTTAAAGGCAAACCAAATATCAAATATTTCTCAAGAGGTTATGTTCCATGCTTGCGTTTGAAGAGATGTTGCTTTTTAGACCCTATGGTAAGGATAGGAAATAGAAATACCTAGTGCATTGTCTCCTGAAACCAAAGAACTAGGAGAGACAGGCCTGTACATTGTAAAAACACCAGCCTGCCAAAATATGAATACTTGCAAGCTACTGTATTTGGCTTCCTCATTAGTTAAATTGATAGCATTTCTCACAGGAAGTAGAGAGAGAGAGGAAGAGTTGGATACAGTGGTCCTATTAGGCTGTCACACTGGCATGTAATAATATAACGTGGTGCCTTTTTTTGAAGACAAAACACTAATATTAATTCACAACATAGATAAAGGCATGAGCTAGAGAGAGTACTTCTGCACACAGTTTTTCCTACTGCATTCAAAACAGAAGCACTAGAAACTGGTAGTTAGGTTTAAAATGAAGTGTCAAGCTTTTACCCAGCAGAGAGCATCAGGGAGGCTCACTGGAAGCAGGTAGCAGCACAGAGGCAGCCAGAGCCAAAATCTTCAGGCTGAATTTGCAACAAATGCAGCAGCAGCCCTACACCCAATGTAACCACAAGTCTGCACACCAGTGAGGTTTTCTCTGAACCCAACTAAGCACATACACTAAGATTATGGCTGGCAAAGAACCCCTGACAGCACGATCCATCTGAGAGTAGGATCCTTGGACTCAGCACAGAAGGTGGGGTCTGTCTCACCCCAGATGCATTGCCACAAAATCGTAGGATGGTTTTAGTTCAAAGGGACCTTTGAAGATCACCAAGTCCAACCCCTCTACCATGGGCAGGGACATCTTTCACTAGGTCAGGATGTTAAAAGCTCCATCCAGCCTGACCTTGAACACTTCCAGTGATGGGGCATCAACAGCTTCTCTGGGCAAGCTGTTCCAGTGCTTCAACACCCTCATTGTAAAGAATTACTTCCCTGTGTTCTATCTAAAGCTGCCCTCTTTCAGTTTAAAACCACTACCCCTTGGCCCTGTCACTACATGCCTTTGTTAAAAGCCTCTGTCCTTTCTTGTAAGCATCCCTCAAAGCACTGAGAGGCTGCTACAAAGTCTCCCCTGAGCCTTCTCTTCTCCAGACTAAGCAATCCCAACTCTCTCAGCTGTCCTCACAGGGCATTCCAGCCCCCTGACCATCTGCATAGCCCTCCTCTGGAGCCATTCTAACAGGTCTGTGACTGTCTTGTACTGGGGTCCCCAGATCTAGATGCATTACCCTTGGTGGAATCTCACAGGAGCAGAGGAGCAGAATCACCTCCCTTGACCAGCTGGCCATGCTTCTTTTGAGGTGGCCCAGAATACAATTGGCTTTCTGGGCTGCAAGCACACGTAGACAAATCATGTCCAGTTTTTCCATCTACCAACATCTCCAAGACTGTCATCCATTCTGTACTGATTATGGTGACTGGCCCAAGGTGGAGACTTTGCACTTGTCCTTGTTGACCTCGGAGATTAAAAGTAAGTGAACTGGCCATAAGCACAGCCTGGACAAGAGAGAAGCAAACCCCAGTCTAGGCTTAGCACCTACAATACTCAGAATAGAGACATTCAGAGGACAATCTATTTCTTTCTCCTGACTGTGCGGGCACCCGGGGCAAGGAGCTTAAACTTAGATATTTGAGGTAAGGGGAGACAAATCCCACCCCCACTGGCACAAATGCAAGCAGCTTTTATTTTAAGAAAAGTGATCAATGCTAGTATGTGCTTGAGTCACCGTCACCATCCACCACAGATACCTCACATTCTTCTCTTCCCAACTTCCAGCATCTTTACAGACCTCTTCCAGTTTGCCTGTGCTTGTTCCTACACTGTCCATTGCTGTGACCATCGTCTGCTTTACCAGGACAGTCAGCTTGCAGCTGGTGCTGAATGCCAGGAAAAACACTGCTTTGTTTAGGGTAAATAAGTTTTTAGGATATAAAAGCAGAAAATAAAAAGAAAGTAGTAAGAGTTCTTATTGAGAACTAGTACAGAACTAGCCTGAAAAAATGGCTAAAAGGCACCATCTAGTCAGATCAGCCTGGAGTGACTGCCTGGGCTCAGGATGTGCACCTGAATTAGTTCTGCACAGCATCTTGCACCAGCAGTACCCATCTGGGGAGCAGCACAGCACACTCATATTTATATATTCTATTTTTCTATAACCAAAACTACTAATACGACTGCCCCACTCTTTGTGTCACTATTTCACTAATACCTTTCCAGGTATTTCTGATAATATTTCAGCTTCTTACTCTTGTGGGAGGAGTGGGGCAGGACAGAAGAACAAATAAATCTGCAACCTAGATTGCAACTCCGTGAAGAGGACACTCCAGTTTGGAAAGCTGTTACCACTTAGGAAGCTCCATGGCAGGTGGAGCTGTCATTAATCACACACAGTGACAAGCTGCTACTCTCAATCACACTTTCTGATCAAATTCCACACTAATCAGGAATTTCAGAGCAGGCTGCCTGTTCAGCGAGGTTAAAAATGCAGATGATATTTTCCTTAAGCTTCCTAGCACTCAGTAACAGAAACATGGAGACAAAAAAAAAATTGCCCAGAACCCCCCCCCACTACACTGAGAAACATCCTACATACGAAAAAGAACAGCCAAAAAGCATGCATTCAGCTGGGCTGCTTTCTATTAACGCACACAAATTTCTTAAGTGGCCCAAAATTTGACTTGTAGTTTTCAAGGTACAATAATCAACAATCCCCTTTCAAAAGCTGTATTACAAACAATCCAGCTGCACCTACAGAATATGTTTGCTTAAAAACTCCTCCAAAAATGTCACATTCTTATAAATCAAAGTCACAAGAAAAATATTTTTGGTCAAGTTTGTATAAAGAGATGTTTAACTGCTATTTCAAAGTAATTAGGTGTGTCAGGAATCATGCTTAACACGATGCACAAATAACACAGCAAGTTAACTGTCAAAAGGTATTTATTTGCCTCGGGGGAGGGAGAACACGTTACTCTTTGCTGTTCTCAATAAAGGGCCACATTTCAGTCAATGAGATGCATGTACTGGCAGAAGCAGCCCTGTTCAGCTTCCCCATCAAAGGTGGTTTACAGAAGCTCAGAGCATGCAGGTTTTGATAGATCAATGCCTCAGTTTCAAAGAATAGCTCGAGTAAAAAGCAAAAGGGAAAAGAAAAAAAAAGAAAAAAAAAGAAAAGAAGAAAAAATATCAGGCATCTTAGCTTGAGGAAAGCCAAAGCAGTGTGCACTTGCACTGAGTTGCTCAGTGTGTGCTGGCTTTGCTACCCGTGGCAACCGATTGCCTGCATGTGCTGTCAGAATGGGGTAAGCTGAACCTTCAGAGAAAACAAAACTTCATCAGCTTAACACACTGAGCAAGAATCTGGATGGGCAACATTGATAGGAATACCATGGTACCACTGCTGCCCAAGTCACCCTGTAGGTAGGGACAACCCTTAAGGCATAACTCTCCCTTTCGTAATTCTTCTCTCTGCTATTGATTTTGGGCCCACCACTCAATCAAAGAATGATTAAGGTTGTGAAAGACCTATAATATCATCAAGTCCAACTGTCAGCCCAACACCACTATGCACACTAAACTACATCCCAAAGTGAAAAGTCTACACGTATTCTGAACATCTCCAAGGATGGTGATTCCACCACTTCCCTGGGTAGCCTGGTCCAATGCCTGACCCCTCTTTCACTAAAGACATTTTTCCTAATATCTAGTCTAAAACTACCCAGGCACAACTTATAGACATTTCTTCTCATTCAAACCAGAAGCAGCCCAGTGTGTCTCAAATGCTTCTGTCTCTATCCATCCATCTAAAGGACACTGTGGCATCATCCAGACTCTGACACCCACACAACTCAAGTAGGAAGGACAGAAAAACTTGCAGCTTAAATAATTTTTCTGCTCATTAATTCTCTGAGGAAGCACAGTTCAGCCACAGACAAGTTTTAGAACAGACACTGCCAAGGTTTCGGCTATTTATTATCTCTAATTTAACTGAAAAGGCAGAAATTGAGTGACTTAAGATTCATTAACAGCTTCCTTATAAAATTTAATTTTAGCTACTTACTTCTGTATAGGGAACATAAAGTAACATAATTAAACTAGATGATTGCACTGATTGTAAAAAGCTGCCTGCTCGGTTTCCACTGATCACTCCATCTCAAGCCTCGCTAACAAGTTGTAGGTTAAAACCCTCTGCAAGATCTTGAGTGACCACTCATCGACTCTTCTTTCCAAGTAATTGAATTAAAGCCCTCCTCTGGTCTATTGTGTCTTGAGGGGGGAAAAAAGGAGAACAAAACCACCACAGACAGTAATGACACGAGAACAGGACTTGAGATCACTTACCTTATCAGCTAGTTACTGTCAGCTAATGCAGCAGACAGCAGAGCACAAGGAAAATAAAACCCTTCAGAGTACTGAAACTGCCAGCACTTTCAGACAAGACGGAAGAGAAAGGACTGTGACTTCATTTGAAACAACCCTCACCCATCTGTTTTGCAAAGCAGTTGCTGGTCACAACCTGCTGGCTTTGGTCCTTATTGAAAGCTACCAAATTACATTTAGACGTTTAGCACACTTGATGTTTTTGCATCCTCAGTAGCTGTACAGAGTCGGAGATGGAAGGTGAACAGGACAAGACTTTGAAAGCAAGGTCTGTCTACACTACCTGTGAGCATGGGGAGCAAATCAAACCAGAGAAACACAGAGTAGGGAGGAAGGAATTGGTGGAAAGAAGCAACTCTACAGCAATACACAAAACCAGACTGCTAGAGATGTGAGGAAATAAATACATTTGGAAACTCAACTCAGCTACAAAGAGTTGATTTTATTTAATTTTCTCCCTTTTTAAAAAAATGAGCTGATCAGAGTCTCTGTCCCCATAAACAGAGACCACTTAATTCCTGAGATTCAGTGAGCATTTTAGCAAGTCCTACTGCTCTAAGACTTGGTAAGGCTGTGTTCTCCAGACTGGAGGAGCTTCAGATACCTCTTGGGGTAGGAGATACCAGGGAAGCAGGGTGGGAGGCAGAAGCCAGCCTGGATGCAGTCTCCTGGATAGACAAACAGACCCGTTTGCAAACACTGCAGACACAGCTCTTCTATAAGCAATTTGCACCTTGCAAGTAAGTACTACTAATTTGTGTTTTCAGAAAACATCAATTTTGCTTAAGACCTTGGCTTTTTCTTTCATTTTTGGGGAAATTTGCTACAGATTGGTTTTTAAAGACCTGGAAAAGGGACAGACATCACCAGAAACTATAGTACGACAGCAAGGAAAGCAATGGTGTCATTGTTGGAATGCCTGAGGGAACTTGTAAGTCAACAGGATACCAAGAGATGCCACAACAGACAGAGGATCAAAATGTCTTAACTCATTTCTGGGACCAAGATTCCTCACCCCACCCATAAGCTGCTCTTGAAGCAGTGAAGACTCTGACATACATCCAGACTCCCTTCCACTTCACAGAACTCTAATTAGTGTCTAATCAATAAGTTTATTTGCCTGCCTAAAAGTATGATACAACTTCTGGTTTACACAGGAAGCATTTTTAATCAGGCAGGCTAAAGCAGGTACTCTTTCTGGAAGGTAAAATTGTTCTTGGAAGCTTTCCATTAAGCAACAGTGGAAACTCCACCACTAAGTCTTAATTAAGTGCTCTATTGCTTTGGGTTTGTTTTTAATTATTTTTCTTTGTAGATAAGTCATTAATAATTGAGTATCTGTTTCCCTGAGTCATGACACTGTGAATGTACTAAGAAAACCAGTGCACTTGTCTGTCTTAGCAGCAGTAGAGCTATTAAAGTGGTCCAGAAGGCATCTGTTCCTCAAAACTAATTTTAATGATTTTGGAAGGTGGCATAAAACTAAGCAGTATAGAGAAGCTTGTGCTTTGAGAACAAACTCACCTTGTCCAGCAATGCACACTCTCACAACTGTGTATTTGTTTTGCTTCTACACAACAACAGGCATCCACAATCTACCAAGATACAAGGTGTGTTCTGAAGATAGGTGTGCAAACACAGTAATATCCCTATGTCAACCATCTGATACAGGTTCCCAGGAGCACATGGTACTGCTACAGGAACAGCATTCCACCCTTCTTACACTGCACCACATCCCTTGCTGTGTAGATCAAAAAACTCCAATTTCTAATTAGAACTTAAACATCTATGTAAGATAAATGTTTCTTCTCTTTAAAAACCTACAGTTTAAAGTCTGTGCAGGACTGTACATCCCAAGGCCTGATCAAGTAATTGCTGTGCAACAGAAAAACAGTGATGTGCCCTCTTTGTAAGTGAAAGTGAATTTTGGGTACTGCTGCTTTTGAAAATCAATATTCTTCTCTAAATGAAACAGTTGCCCTCTCCAACTAACAGAAGTGTTTGTTCTGATCACCTTTTGTGGTCAGCCCTACCAAGCTCTTGATTCTAAAAAGTTTAAATAGGCTCCTGGAGAAAGGCCTGCAGGTTTGGGTAAGGCAGGGGGAAAAGAGATGAAGATGCTGCTTCACTTTATCCTGACTGTATCATTTGACACATTGGTACTCAAAATGCTATCTATTCAACACAGTACGCAGCTAATCTAATCCAAAGCAGCACTGCAAGCCCTGCTGTGCTATGGAAATGTTCAACAATGCAAACATGATTAGCCACATAGGTGGAGCTTTACATGCAATTGTTTTGGGAAAGAGATTTAACAGTGCCACAGTGACAACACAGACTCCCTCTTAACATCTATCTTATCAACACTCACTTCAGACTTAATCTTGCCAGCTGCAATCCTCTTCCCCCTCCTACTAAGGTGTGGGCTCATCTTGCATCAATTATATTTATGAAGAGAAGAAAAAAATAATAAAAGCACTTGCTGCTTTTTATGGTTTTGGCCAGTCAAACTGCACTAAAGGATGACTAGATAACATAGAGAAGCCATAAGGTACACATACATTAAGAACAAATATTTTTGCCATATAGCAGACATTAATTGAACAAACAGTAACCAGTAACTCAAAAACATCAATTAGACCTAAAAAAAACCAAAAAACTAAACAAATATGCTTCATAAAACACTCAAGGTTCCAATTCAGAAATAGCCCAGAAATATGGGACAAGTGAAAGCTTTTCTTGCCGAAGGTTTAATCATGGTACAGCAAAGCCTTAGGATTTTTAAAGTCAGAAATGTGAATAATTAGTGTCCCTCTGCATTGGCCCTCATCTGCCACCATTTCAGGATTTGCCAACTACCTGTTTGTTCTCTTTAAGTTCTCAAATTGCTTTTGTAAACAGTACCAGAAAGGTTGGGTGGCATTTGGCTTAGTCCACTTCAGACCAGCTAAGGCAATAACGTTAGTCAGCCCAGTACTCTGTAATGCCAGTGCTAAGCCCTCTGGCATACTCACTGTGAACAAAGTCTTCCCAGAAGTACCAGCAGCTTCACTGAAGTTGGATACATGTGTATTTAAGGGCTGTTCCTGAGGTCCAGCCAGCCTCTGTCCTCAGGTCTCACTAAATAGGATCAGCATCCAGATCTCAATCGTTGTGAAAGAGGCTGTGTTCAACCTTCCTAAAATGTGTGTCTGCAGTTGTGAGTAGCACCGTGCTACAAACAGACTTAAAAATATTAAATAAAAAAGATTAAAAGTTCTCAAAGAGGATTTAAATACAGGCAGTAAGTCAGCACTTCACTTCCTACAATCCTTTCTAAGAGAGATTAGGGCACAAGGGCTCAATACCTTGAAAGTAAAACAGCTACAAAGAATGTTGATTTTCGTTCTTAGAACAGTGGCCACAGAAGATAAGAAGCACAAGTAGTTACATTTTTAAAGCCAAATACAGAAGAATTTAAGAGATACTGTCACTGCAAGTATTAAAGTGATACTGTCAACCTCAGACCTAGATTCTTGTAATAAATAAAAACCCCGCCCAAACTCAAGTTATTCCAATTATTAAATTAATGGGCCCTCAGAAAATATATATATGCCCATGTACATCCATAAATACACATATGTATATATGTATGTGTATATACATAAACACATACAAGTTGGATCTTTAAGGTCCCTTCCAACCCAGACTATTTTAACATTTTATAGCGAATGATTAATGATGCCTACAATATAAAACCAAGTCCTGAAGCAGACTGACACTGTTGCTGGAGGAGGGGGTTGAGTCTGAGTCACAACAACAAAGTCTCTCTACTGAATTTTTACAAAAACAAATCTCAAAAACATCACTTCCTATTGCATTATTTTTGTTGCTTATAAGAAATGGAAGATAAATAAAGAGCAGTCAATCATTTCACGGGTTAAATGGCACAGGTGTCTAAGACAAGAGCAACGGTAGTCCCTGAATGTCCAGTGAAAATACTTTGAAATATTTGCAGAGTTCTGCAAACCCAGAATTACCACTCAAGTGGTGTGTGCAAGCAGTGTAAGCTTTTATGACTCAAAATCCTCCCCTGAGATCTTTGCTATTTGAATGGCCCCGTTCACCACCCTTTTATGTCAAGAGACCCGCAGGAGGGCAGCTTTAGGAAAAAAGGTGACCTAAAACATCCCACCCGTTTGTTCTGTCTGCATTTCCACAGTGGCCCAATGCCAGCTCCTGTTCCCATCCTGCAAACAGCAGCAGCAAAACATCCGACTTTCCCTCTCTCACTCCCACAAATAAAATAAAATAAAATAAATACAGTGGGAATTACGCGTTCCCTCTGCCACCAGACTAAGCCTGCGGCAAAGGAGCTCTAAGATACCTTAATCCTTCTGGCTGCCTTCCGTCACGCTGTGCCTCCTCGATGCTCCCAGCTCTCCCATATTACTCTGTAATAATGCCAGCTGGCCTCTTCTAGCCAGCTTCTTTTTTAAAAAAACGAAAACTTCACAAATAATAATAAAAAAAAGAAAAAGCTGACACCCCCACCCACCCTGCGAATGTAATATTTCGCTTGTGGGTTAGTTCTTACCAAGTTGTGATTTGTATAATTAATCATAATTAAAGGAGGCACAGCATGCATACAATTATTAGAACATATAAACACAAAGTGGGTTCCTGGCTCTTCACAATGATGACATATTTAGCACCCAAAACAAATCCTTTTACTGCTGTCTTTAAAACAAAGGTGCACATTTTCATACAAGTGAGATCTCATACTGCAGCACTCTCCATCCTTCCACAGGAAAAAGGGTATTTTTCAGTACTGGAAAGTTAAAGGACAATTATAAAAGTGGTTTTACCGGGTGGAAAAAATACCTATGGTTGCATACTTGGTTGATGACAATCCTCTTATTTCATTCAATATGAATTTTAAAATCACATAATGGGGGGAAAAAAATGAAGTGGAAAATTGATCAATATTTCCCTTCTACCCACCGTGCAACATTAGGAAGGGACAGACTTATTCTTAGCTCATTTTCTTCTAAGATTGATAGATGACTATATTTCCAAATCATAAGAACTACCATTACCCCAGTTCCTTTGCTCACACTCACAACTATTTCTTTAGGCATTCTGTAACCATGAGATGGGCAGATCTCCATTCGTTGCATCAGAGAACCTTCTGGAGCACATATGTTTATTTTATATCCAATAGAAAGCAAGCATGTAGAAGTAAGAACTTGTGAGAGAGGGTAGGAAGTAAGAAAGGAGGAACACACCACACACTCCTGCAGATAAACCCAAAGCACACACCAAGATTTTAACAATTGTGAAAGAGTACCAACTTGATATTCCTGGTAAAGAGGCTGAAAATATAATTTCAGAAGGCCAGCAGGACTGCTCAGTTCTAAAGAGTCTAACAATTTCCTCAAAATCACTCTGGTCTTAGTTTTGTTTACACAGAAAAAAAAGTCATCTTAAAAAACAAATCCTAGAGACTAGGTCAAGATAGGAACTGATGTGCCCTAGTGAACGGGCTTTAGCAATCTGAAATCCAATGGCATTTATTAGAATAATTCAGATATAACATCCTTGCAATTATGTGCCTCCTCAGTGTTTCGGCTTTCAATGACAGGCACAAAAATAAAAGCCTGTCTGAATCTAAGTGTTGCCAAAAGGCCAATGAATACCCTAGAAGAATCTCACCACTCCTACCCTTCCACTTATTGACTGGAACAGATAAGCAGCTCTGAAGTTTTCAGTGTTCAGTGTGACTGCTTTGTACTTACTGTCCCTCTGCCCAACTTATCTCAAGGACCTTTATGCAGGTCTGCTTATGAACTATATTCAGTATGAAGCTATCTAATTTGAATCTTGGTATTTTAACAGTTGGCAGTGCACCTGGCACCTCAGCATCCAAACATTCAGCACTGCACAAATAAAGATCCTTCACAAGCCTGGCTTAGCCAAGAGGGCAACCAGACATGCAGCTAAGTGCTGACCATCAATCACAGCAAAAGCAAAATACTCACATGGAAATAATGCAAGAAACGTTCTCTTACACAGAAACATTTAGCAATTTAGCAAACTTAAGACAGCGCTTGGCTTTGCTGATAAACCACACTAAATGAACCATCTTTCCAGCACGTCTGAAAAAAGTCTCAGCCAGAGCCCAAGAGTGAGAATCAAGATGCATTCTGGAGCTGACCAGATGATACCCTGTACCAACAAAGGCAAAATCCACCTCTAGAGCCTTCAGTGATCACAGAGGGGCCTGAGATCTGACAATCTTGAGCTCAGTTTGACACAGACGACTCTTCCAGAGAGTTACAAGACCCCATTATTCTTCATGCTCTAGCCACCCCAGGTTACCAATCAATCTTCTTTACCACAAGTTCTAAAATTAACCTGTGACTATTCTAAAATCACTGGAAGTACTTCAGCATTTTAGAGTGAGGTTGTAATATCCTGAAAATAAGGAGTTCAGTGTGAAAGGTGGCTATTTGTAACCCTCCAAACTTGCCAGCAATACGTAGTTAATGGAGAACTGGAGACCAAGCATAGCTTACTCCTTCAATCTGGTTTTGCTTAGCATATTTCTCTGGATAAAAAGCCTTCTTTAAAAAAATACATATATATCACTATATGTGTGTGTCAACCATATTTCCAACAGAAGTAAAAGAGTTCAGGGACAAAAATTATAAAATAAATTATCAGAAGCACATTTTGTTTACCAGGACAAAATAAGGGAGTAAGTTTCTGACCACAAATTTTGCAAACATCTATGCTAAACTTAGGATACACTGCATAACAGGTGCTTCACAAAGAGAAAAGCAAGCTCTTTACCTGCTACCCAGAGACGAAGAAATAACATTCAGGTAAAAGAAAAGATAGCTTTTTCCTTGGCATCCTGGATACCAGAAACACTAAGAAGCTTCTGCTATGTCACATAACCACGGTTTCTTTCCCACTGCAGTCTTTTCTCAGCTAAAGACCTCTGAGGCTCTTTGGCTTGCTGTAACTGACCTCCTCATTTGAGTCCTGCTTGGTGAAGCAAGAAAAGATAAGAGTGGCATGATCCGTGGTTTTACTGTTACCCAAAAAACTTGCTGATATAGCTAGGAAGGCACAGATGTGCAACTGGAAAGTGCTAACATCTGATTAAAATACAGTTCAATGCATTACACCTTTTCTTTCCAATATCTCTTACTTGTATGAAATTCATCAGCCAAGAAAGGAACCTACTTGATACAGAGAAGGAAGAACGAGACCCCACAAAATCATTCTCTATGAATTAATGCATTTGCTAAAACGTCTTCTCTGCCACCTTCACAAGCACCCAGAAGCCTCCTCTTTTTCAGGGATTTGGCTTGTGAGTGTGACACAAACCAGTGCTTCTTTCATTGACGTTGGTGGCACTGAAACACTTCAGACACAACCTTTAGCTCTCCCAGTAGCAACGTGAGAATTTCTTCTATGGTCAGTTTGCACTAATGCTATTCACAGCCTCACAAACAGAGGAGCTGGTGAGACTCACTCCAATTTCATCCTGTATCTTCTGGGAGAGCTGTGAGCACCTGCAGCTCCAAGTGGTGGCACAGGAAGATGGCTGAGCTGCACCATTCCCCTCCCAGCACAACAGGGAGAGGCAAAGGGCAGAGCACGGACTGGGTCTGGCAGCACATGAGAGCCTGCAATACCTCTGACATTTTCCAAAAAAGAAAACCTGAATCACGAAGCAACTGGGCTGTGACTGACAACACAACAGCAAGTTTGCTGTTGTCCTGGCGGGTTGCAGGCAGCTGGTTCTCCCCTGTCATGAAGGAAAGCTTAAATTATGCCTTTAAATTCAGATCAAGTCAATGACTGCTTAGCAGTGTATTGGTCCCAGTTCCAAAAATTATTGTTTCCTTTTCTTTCCCTATTCTCAAATTTGCCAATAAGTATCACAATAGAATCTAATTAATGCTCACTAATGAGTGGGAGACCAATTGCTGATCCAAAAGAATTTGGTTATGTGCAAGTAAGCAAACAAGTTAATGTACCAGAAACTGTGTTTTGTTCATTTATTTTGACAACTGTAGTTTGCTTTTAATTATGATCCTTCCTAGCAGACTAGTTTGCCTCTCTGCTTTGCAGTACTGAACTCATGTTATGTTTTTGTCCAATGTTACTATATAAAAAAAAAACACCCCCACAACACAAAGCCAACTGATATTGCAAATCCTCCATCACTAGAAATGATTAAAAACCAGTAAAAGAACTCAAGAAGTGTGTTTGATGGATGATCCACATTTTCTGCTCCTGAACCTCCTTGACTAGAATGGTCCAGCAGTGGTATTATCTGGTGCTGGAGAAGATTTAATCTCAGGCATCATTCCAGTGGGACTAACAGCTCTTGGCACAACAGAATTTGTACCACCTGCATGGCTGATTTTCTTTTCAAGCTGAAGACATCCAGATGGATTCAAAAGGATTAAAAAGGACATCCCCTTCTCCACTACATCTGTAAACTAACATATTTCAATATTTTTCTCTGATTAAAGTTAGAGATCTGATAAGTTAAAGTCTTTAAATAGTTTAAGCAAGCTCTCCATCAGTGGGAATTTCTCTATTATTTCCCTGCATTCCACCACTGCTTAGAACATTGCCTAACTTCTGGACTTGCCAGAAGTGGCACAAGCCAGTAACACAGGCAGTCACTTCAGAAAACACTCTGCACTTTCTTTTGTGAGTGCATAACAGGTTTTTGTTGTTTTGGTTTTTTTACTGTCAAACATGTTTTTAAAAGCATACTTTCTTAAAGGGTTGAACTACTGATTTTTTTGTAGGGTTTGGGTTTGTTTTGTTTTGTTTGGTTTTTTTAAATAAAAAGCAAGGAAACTGTTGACTTTGTGTAATCACAAGCTTTTACAGCACACAGTGAACCCTGACCTTTCTCATGTTCCAAGCAAACCTTTGCCTATTGAAGCTTGTGCAGCCCAGTTATTAACAATAGATGTGTGCACTTTGCCAGGATTATTTGCCAGGCAGCATGTAACTACAGGGGTACAGCCCCAAATTCCTGGGTTCGGTTCCTGAAAGACTGTGGTCTGGACTTTGGAGCTACCAAACAAGGATGTAAATTGGCACGGGCAGTGTTGCCAGTTGGGTGATATGTCAAGTAAATCTCTTCAAGAAAAACTGTCTTATGACATCTTCTCAGTCTAGTCCTCAAGTGGCAGTCAAACAGCAAAGCCAGAAGAGACTCCTCATTCCTAAAGCAATGGCTACAAAGAGCCAAAAAGGGAGACGAAAACTCAACCTCTTGGTCCTCATGACAGACCAAGTCCTGTCAGACCACAGCAGAGTTGGCTTGGTTACAGAAAGAAAAAAGAAGATGGTCTATCCAGGTTGGTAGGAAGTAATAAGCTGCCTCAAACATCTGAAAGCTTTTGACCATTTTCTGCCACAACCATCATTAAAGACTTCTTCTGTCACCTGTGTATGGTGACAAACAACACAAACCACATCAAGGCAAGTAGGAGATAAGGCAAATAAAGCAACTAATAACTAAAAAGAGGGAGGCAGTACATTCTCAGGCAGGAAGCACAGTCAACCTCTGTAAAATCCAAGTGGAAAATTGCTGGACAGTAAATTCCTTCTCAAATAGTTTTCAAATATAGAAATAAAAGACCAATAAAAATATTAATAAATCAAAAACATAAGCATCTAATGGGTCTCCACAATGAGATTACTACAAACTTTTCAGTTGCTACTTCCTGCTTTCTTCAGTTTTCAAGATTGCATAACTAACACAGCAGTCTATCTGCAACTGGTATTCACCCATTTCAAGCAGAAAGTATTTTGCCCTCTGTAACTGCTCTCCTTCTCCCCATAGGCCAAGTTTTTTCCTTTTTCCACACAGAGGGAATTTCTCCACTCTGCCCATCCATGGCTGCATCTCTCTATCAGCAGCTGGCAGCTGTGGGTGCTAGGAAAGGACTGGTGCATCACTAACACAGCAAGGCAGTAGATACCTGGCAGCTGTGACAGCAGATTATCCTCTTAATTCTCCTTTAAGCTCAAACAAGAAAAGCTCTATCATCTCCTTCCTGCACATCCCACTTTCCTTCCATGGATGTTTCACTTCTGGACAATGCTTCAGATTTCCAAACACCCTACTTGCTCTGATACCTGCTGCTTATACCACTCATCTCTGCAGCAGCATTAGCTACTGCTGCTCTGATCCTAGCCTGAGCTCCAGCTCTGTATTCTAAGAATATCCTCCTGCTGAAGAGTTTCAGTCCCACACCACAGTCCTGGCTTCCCTGTGCTACTGTGAAAGAGATCCCTGATGGCCATTTCTGGTTTCTGGGCATCTGATGCCCAGGATCACATAAAAGACTCTTCCTACTTCATGACTCACTGTTTCTACATGCAGAAAAACCTATATGCAGGTAGTGCAGAATAATCCCAACAGCATCCAGCAGAATTAGGATAAGGACCATCAAGATATCCTTCTGTCAAATCATGACCCTACACACAAGTCTCTCAGCTCCATCCATCACCACACCTGCTGACTGCACAGAACTGGTGCCAGATTTAGCTTCATGCAGTACTGCAGGTTACAATTACCACATTCCTCCAGGTAACCAGAACATTGCTGCCTCCTGCTTTCTACCCAATCCTGCAAGAGGCATCTCGTTTAAGGAAAGAAGTGGCTAGGAGTAGCTATCCCATCTTAACTGCTCACACTCAGTGAAAATCAGTACAGATAACCCAACCACTGAGGACCCTGTTCTATGCTAGCACCCTACAGTCATCAAACCAAAGATACATTTCCTTTCAGCATGATGGTTCTTCCACCTTGCCCAAGAAACTCATCTATTCTACAGAACTCCAAGGAGGTTGTAACAAGACACAAGCAGCTTTTTGTTTTTTCTCCCATGTTTGCTCACATGAACTCTCCTATGTCATATCTCAGGTGGTGGTGGCACAGCTTCCTTTGTCAAGCTCAGAAAATGTTGCCTCAGTCTCAGCTTTGAAATCAAGTCTTTGTCTAATAAAAAGTTTCAGCCCATTCTGTTTCTCTATGTACCAGCTCCCTGGCAAGGTCTCTAGGGCTGTCATCCATCAGATGCAGCAGACTGAGGGGCTTGCTAAGGAGCCATAAGTGTTCCATGGCCTAGTGTAGAGCCTGAATGGAGAAGAGATATTTCACAAAATAAAGTGGCAAAATTCAAGTGTTGAAAGCCACAGGAACTGCTGTGGCAGAATATGACAAAAGATTTCTCAATCTCCTTGAGGTGAAGGACCAATTCACCTTTGGTGGGGAAAAAAAAAATCTAAAATATCACTGTCTTGTCTCCATCTATTCTGTGAGGACTAGGGTAGACAGTCATGCTACAAGTAAATTTTAAGACCAGCTGAGTCCTTAGCACTTGAGCAGACATGGTTTTATTATCAACACTACAGGCTGCCCAAAGAACGGGCAAAGCTTCACCTCCCCTCTGCAGCTGAGAGCCACCAACCTACCCTTGAGGGCAGGTCACCTTCGAGGCAGACCAGGCACAAATAAATAGTGCTGGCCTGCAGGACAACAGATTACTTGAGTGTAGAGAGAAACGTGCTATTCGCAATTTTTGCCACCAGAACTGGGAATACATTTGATCTGAGCGCCTCAGGCAAATCCCTTCTCCTCTCTGCATCTCAGCTTCCCCATCCGTACAGCCTTGCAAAGTCTGACATCCACGAGTGAAAGGTACTGCAGAAAGGCAGAAAGTCACTGAGCAGAATGACAAGACGGGGCCAAACAGACACGATCGCCTCAGATTTTCTGAAGATGGTTATTTATTCATTCGCACATTGTCTCAGGAGCACTGCAAAGCTCTAACTGTGATAAAGGTCCAACAGTTGGGAACTGAGTATTTCCTTTAATCGCATTTTATGTTGTTCTTAAAGCAGTTTGCCAGCTTCAGGAGTCATTTGATTATATACAAGTATTACTTCAAAGCAAACAAGCGAGGGATACATTTTTATTTGTTTGTTTCAGTGTTTATAAGTGATGTTTTCTTAGAATTTGCAGCGTGAAGGAAATTCACGGTACTTAAGTTTGGATCTAATTTTCACGAAAATTGAATAAAAACAGAAAAATGCCAGCCACCCAAATTCTTCCTGCCCCCCAGTAATTAAGTTCCCATGAAGTGAAAAAAAAAAAAAACCAACCAAAAACTAACCCTGCTCGTCAGCCAACTTTGCTTAGGATATATTTCATAAATCAGCCATGTTCAGCTTAAATCAGCACAAATGAACAGTGAAGTAGAAGCCTTGCGGCAACTGCTCAGACACCTGAGAAATGACAGCCAGAAGCTGAAGCTGCATTTGTGGAGGGGAGGAAGGTTGGGTTTGAGAGGGTTTTTGATCAAGTTTTTGAAAGCAATTCAACTTGAGTTATTATAAAGGGAGCACGGGAGGGATGGGAACGAGACACACAAGCAAAGAAGGGTATTGCTCAGTTGAGTAAATCCAACATCCACTGTTGTGCTGCAGTGTAGACCTAGAGAACTCAAACATAAGACTGTCAGCACTAAAGATACTACTTTTCCAGCTTGAGCCAACAGATATACCTCAGGGGCTATATAGCCTGTCAAACAGAAGGGGCATGATATACTAAGTCATACTGCTCATTCATCCCCTCCTTTTCATGTTCTATTAATGAGGGTAAAAACAAAGAAAGAGACAAGAGGTAGTGTCTAACCCAGAGAACAGCAAGAGGACAGCTGAACTTCAGCAAACCACTGTCTCCCACTGATGTAAGGCTTGGTAAAGAAAGGAAATCTATGTAACTGAAGGACCCTTTATAGACTACACATCCTTGATATACACATCCACAAAGTTCAAGAATTTACTCCAGTTCCAAAGATGGATTCCCAAAGATTTCTTGATCTGCAAGACTGCTCAGAAGAGCTACTGATCTAAGCAAAAGGGAAACTCCCACCCTTAAAAACACCAGTGAAAACATGTATTCAGAAAAGCAGAATAAATTGAGTAATTGCATATCACAGAGAGTAAGCCAGACTTCTTTCAACTATTTCAGCTGAATTCATATGGGCAACATTCTAGAGGTCATGAAAAAAAAATCCTAAAACTGCTCAGTGAGACAGAGAAAACAATACAAAAAAAATCAGTGTGTTGGCTTGAGCAATAATGCAGTTTTTAAGTGCTACTATCAAATCAACAGTATTGCTTCCTTGCTTTTTGTGCTAGACACCCAAATCCAAGGGAAACACTTCAGACTCAGAGGGCTCAGAGGACTACAGCTATAATATTTTGGATGTGGAGATGCTCACTTGAAGGCAGACTGAAGACTGAATAGCAGACTTTAGAGATGAAATAAAAATGTAAAATCATGACTAGCAGAGAGAAGTTATAACTTCAGTTTATCTCCTCTTGGTCTCATAACAAAGGGGAATTCAATAAAAGGTACAAGTTACAGAATACAGTCTCAAAATGTCCAACCAGACTGTTGAGCTTGAAGCCAGAGGCAGCAGTCAAGGCCAAAAAAGCAGGAGCTCCCTCCAGAGCAGTAAGATGCATTTATATGGTTAAGAAAATCGAAAAACCTCAGAGTCCATGACTAGATGACCTTCAAGTGTCCTTTCCAACCCATATTATTCTATGATTCTGGTTACCTAAACTCCTGACTGGATAAAGCCAGAGCCAACATCAGGCACTTGGTAGCTCTGAGGAGAGAAGGTGCCTGGTGCCAAGCAGCATTCCAGCAAGCTGAGCCCCCGGGGCAGGGGCAAATGGGACCCCTCAAGGGAGTCCTCTAGGGAAGGACCCAGGTTTCAGTCAAGCACAGCCAGCCATCAACTCCACCATTTATTTTTAATTAACATCCACCACCTTCCACCATGAGACTGAAAGCTCAGAACTAAGAGAGGGCAAGGACACATTACCTGTGGAAGCATCTCTGGTCCCAGCTCATGCAGCCAAGGTCTGCAAGCTTCACTTTCCATAAAACACTATAAACTAATAAAGTTAAATCCTATAAATCAACATTCACCCCTTCATCAGGTGACATCTGTTACCCCCTTTCTAATTCTTGCTGGCTCATATCACCTACAGATTCCCCTTCTCACCACATGGTCACCCTCTGCCTTGTCAGCGAGCTCTCTGGCTCACTAAGGAAGGTGCAAGCCGGACAGAATGTTGGAAACAGCTGGTTTTATGCTTATGTCAAAATTAAACCACGTGGATTTTCTTCTGTTCTGTTCAAAGATGGATGTCCTGAAAGTATCCAAGTTTCTTTCCCTCCCCCGGGCAGACACTGCCAACTCCTCTGAATATTGGTGGGCATGCTGCCTCCAAGTACAGGAAACAAAACAGTGAACACTTTTTTTTATTTTTTTTGCTTTATTTTGGTATTCACAAAATGGAAAGACAGCTTCTCTCTGCTCAAAAATACTTTTCAAGCAAGGCAGACACCCGACTCCAATGCATTTATTTCATTCCCCTCCTTCAGAGGTGCCCTAAATCAGTGTTCAACATCAGACTTTGCAAAGGAGAGAAGTTAGCAAAAAATGACAAGTAGCTGTTTCAACACAAAAGGCCTCTGCTGAAGTATGTCAAAATACAAATTCAAACACTGGATAATCAGCATGTTTGTAAGATTTCAGTCTTGTATGGACTACTTCTGTCAAAAAACACTGTTGCCTAAATGGTCCTCCTAACTGAAGAAGTAACTACTGACTCCCAGAACTTTGCAACAGACCTATATGCCAAAATGAAAATACAAAAATTAAGTATGTTTTTGCACATGCTCTGGAAGCCAGGGAATTGCTTCCGATACAATAGCAACAGTGCTAATAAGTTAGCACCAAGATACAAGCAGCAGCCAGGTCAAACCCTTAAGTCACTCTGTAGGAAACCTAGATATGAGGTTGTTTTAGCTCAGAATTACACTGAGACCTCATATGGTCCTTGCTAATGAAATGAGAGGAAGCAGTAGTATCTATTCCCAGTGTAGCAGCAGGGAAACCAGATTGCAAGGTTCCTCTGCTAATATGAGTTACTATAGTGTTGCTGAAGCTTTGCACTGTTGCAATAATTGCAGATTTAACAGGCTTTTTCATCCTTCTCACCTTCAAATCCTCTCTTCCTCAAAACAGCTTAGTGCTGCCATCTACTTTTTTTTGTATCCTAGATTGATTTTTTTTTTTTGGGGGGGGGGGGGGGGGGCGGAGTTTAGTGGTTTTTCTTTGTTTTAACAAAGTTCTTAGGAGACTGTCCCACTACAACAACCATGGCTCACTTGAGTCTTTACAAGTCTTTACAAGTCTACAAATTTGTACTTACTACACCTCATTATCAGACAAAAATTAATTAAATAAATTAAATTAAACACAGGATCATATCCAAAATCCTTGAGCCTTCAAATACGAATTTAAAAAACCCCAGTGCCCTCAACACTTAACAAGTTATCTTTTACAACCCTTGCAGGTATTAAGCTAGTACAACTCAGATGATAAGGTGACAAAGACCTAAGTCTCATCATATCATCAGGATAGTTCTAGAAAAAAAAATTACCTAGCTAAATGTTTTTCAAAGTTTCAGTTCCACAGGATTAATAAAACTCTTTCAGCAGCCATTTACTCGCATTGACATTAAAACCACTGGAAAAAAGCTCCTTGAGTAAAGGACCCAACATGAATAACAGGTTGAAAAACTTTCAGGCATTTGCTAGGAGACTTCCTGCTGCTCATCAGGCAGGAGCAAGTCTACATTAATTCTCCATCTCACTTTTTCATCCCAAACATTTTTTAAGTCATGAACAACTGCTTACATGCAGTTACCCAACTACCATTTGTTGAAAATCATAACACCCTACAGCAGGTAGAGCTGTTTAGACTACAGCACTTCTCCAATTCTTGTTTACCCGTGGAGAATAAGAGGAGACCCTCTGTCTTCCCAGTAACACATGCAAGACAGACCCATCCATCCTTTCTGCAAATATCTCCTTAGACAGCGTGCTCTGGAGGTCAATGCTGTTGGCTTATATCTTTGCTTCCTTTCATCCTAAACAAGATCACCCTCACCTCTGCAACTTAGGGCCTGATTATCAAGGAAATAGCAAAGCTTCTACATGGAAATATCTGCAAGCCTGTGCTTGCTTCACCCCAGCAAGGTGCAGCCTTTTGACCCAAACAGTTTGGGGAAAAATAAATAAATAAATAAATATATTTATATGTATTTGTCTGTCATAGTACATCCTCAAAACATCAGCCAGTTTTGGAAAGCAACAGACACACTCTGAATAATTCCTGTCTTTACCCAGATGGCCACAGACCCAACATAGGGTCCTACCCAAACATCCCAGAGCTGCACTTTACAATGGGTATCCAAATCTCTTCTCAGATCATTCACAGCCAGTCCCACAATCATGTAGAGGACAGCCTTTACCACTGCTCTGTCTACATGTCAGAGCACAGTCTGTTCATATCCCTCACCAGGTTTGCAGTTTGGTCTCCCTTGCTCATATGACCCCAGGCCTCTGCTGAGGCTGCAAACAAGCCATGGGGGCTCTGGTAGAGTGAATGTATTTGCCCACAGGGAACTGAAGGGAATTAATCACATTATGTGTGCTGTACCAGGCTGATGAAGGTCACACATCTGAACTGGGGCAGCCCAACCTTCAGCACAGATGTCAGAATCACACAGAAGCATCCTGAAAAGGAGCAAGAAAACATATTTTCGGCAGTGAATTTTTTTTTTTCTTTCCTGCAGAAGCTTTATTTTGTAATGGAAGATGAGAAGATGGATGGAAGAAAAAAAAAAAAAAAAAAAAAAAAAAAGGCAAAACAAAACCAAAATAGAGTTTTTAAAACAAAAATTCACATCCTAGCTGTCATTCTTGGGTTTTGCATATCATGCCTTAGCATTAACTGCTGCCAAATGCAAGACGCCAGGTCCATCTGGCAGATGTACACTTCTCCAGCTGCCAAGCATTTCCCTAAGAATCAGGGGCTTTGCTATTAAGCATATTTGCAAATTCCAGCCTCCTAAATGAGTTGGGCTTCTGAACAGCAGCCTCTGCTTCTGAGTGCCCTGGAAAGGGGGGAACAGCAGCACACTGCAATCATCCAGAGAATCTGTTGCGCTTGTCTGGCGGGGAGGCCAGTTTCCTGGTAACCGATGGCTGTACCAGCTGTGGGAGAGCTTTACAGAATTCCCTTTTCTCCAGATTATCCCTAAATAAAATTAGAAAGTATTTAGGAAGCAGAGGGGAAACCCAACCATTCAAGCCGATATCATTACTTATTTACATATAAATACAGCCAGGAAATAAGCATATGTATTTATATATAAACAAACAAAAAAAGCTATCTGTACACTGCTTTTGCATCCAACATTTCCTGTTTCATTTGTGACTTAAGAAAAAACTTTCTCCCCAAGAAATTGGTGATAAAATGCCCTCTGGTGGGCGTGACTGTGGACCTCTACAGCAACAGCCACCTCCTAAATAGTTCAGAGCCTTTGATGTATTCTCAGAATTACTATTTTTAATAAAATGAGACAAAGCACATTCTTGCTTTTCAGATAAACACATCTTTCACTAAAAAAGCCCTTGCTTTACTGCTCAAGTACCTCTGGATCAGAATTTGAGCTAGATGTAAAAAAAAAATCTTATTAAAGCATTGAATGAATCATAAAATTATTTTCATATTCATCTTACTTCTTCAGGATACTTTTTCCTTCTCAATAATAAGTAATAACAAAACCAAAAAACTGTCATTAAGTTTTTCTTTGCCTCAGCATAATAGAATCTTTGTAGACTACAACAGAGAAAAGAGGGGTGGAGAAAAGTAGCATTTTCAGAGCTTATGAATCATTTTTGTCTTGCTAGCACACAAGGCACAGCTATGAAGGAGGCCCTAATTGTACAGGAGAAAAATAACAGTCCTTGTCCCAGAAGAGTTTGCTGCCTAAACAGAAAAGGCAAGGATGGAAGTAAAAAAAGGAAACCAAAGAAAAAACCCAACAAAAACAAAAAAACCCACCAAAATTAAACAGACTTAACAGGATGCATTTCATCATTAAGATGCTCAAAAATTTTAGGTGGCGCTTTCATTAATCTGAAACAACGTAAATCTAAAAAAAAAAAAAAAAAAACACAACAAAAAAAAACTGAAGGCTTAAGTTACTGTGGCAGAAGAGATAATTCAGCAACTTGGGGGCAGAGTGCACAGGCAGCTACTTTGAGGGGAAAAAAAAATAAAGTGCTTTGGCAATGCAGCCAAGCTAGAAAATGAGCCAACAGGCAGATCAGACTACACAAGCCTGACCCCAACACAGCTGAAGGAAGCTGCAGTTACACAGAACTGAAGTTGATACCACATAGTTTAAGGATTTTTTCCCCCCCCCTTTCAACAGAAAAGCTTCAGAGTTGCAGTTAAATAAGGATTAGCAGAATAAAACACTCAACACATGAAGGAAAGTGGAAGAGCTTTGCCCAGGTTCCTTGGGAAGCCTTTTTGCTTCCATTTCATCCAGGATATAGCACTTCCTCTGTTCACCCAAATGGTAAGAAATTTGTTTCAAGCTTCCACTGTACAATTCAAAGTTAATAGTTGCTTTATGCTAAGAATATTTGCCAGTTTGATCAACACATGGAATGTGAAGCATTTCTGTCTCTTTAAAGATGTTTCTGGGCAACAAAACTTTGCTTGTGAAGTTGTCCTAGGCTATAAACAATGGCACAATTTAACGTTCACCCTCTCATTTTCTACCCTCAGAAAGAAAATCAGAACTGTGGGAAAAAATACCCACTTTATTGAAATCTGCCCTTTATATAACTAGTGCATCCCTGCTCTGTGCAGAGCTCCGTCCCTCTCTAGTGGCAGCCAGGTCACATACCAATCGCTACGCCTGCTAACAGACAGGTTTGGGATCAGAGATGTAACATTGCCAGCTCAAGATTTAGAGATCTGCCCATTTATTCCTCTTTGCAAACAGCCCACTCAGAGATTCAGAGTTACAACTTTTTCCGTAGACAGAGGGTAAGGGATTCACAGAGTGATGCTGTCACTTGGGGTTGTACTGCGTAAACTTCATCACTGCTTCACAGCATCGTTCTTGCAAGCACCTCTAGGCATCATGTCGACTGCAGCAGAGTGAAACATTCCTCTTATTAGATGCAGCAAGCCAAAATTAAATAGTGTATTTGTGCAGATAATAATTACATACAAAATGCCCATGCTTGTTAATTTTTTGCCCGCTATTAAAAGTAACAGATTATCAAGGTAGGATTAGTACTGACAGTTCTTGGATATTATCCTGCTGGTTAGTCTTTTTCTCAGGAGAAGCTTTGCTCTTAGAGTAACAGTTGACAGGTGAAGGTTACACTATCTCCCCTTCCATGTTCTGTCTACTTGAAACAAATATGTATTTCATTTTTCTATGTTAAACATTTATATATATGCTACTATGCCTGATTGTAACAGAGTGGGGCAAAAAAAAAAAAAAAAAAAAAAAAAAAACACGATTTTCTTTGGGTTTTTTTGTATCTTTCAATTTTCTAATCAAGATGGCCCACAACTGTACAGTTTTGATTTTTGTTGAATTCACCATCTTTACATATAAAGACAAGGTTTTCATACTTTTTGGGCTGGGGGTAAGACTATATTCTTAAGTAAACATAGAAATGGTTATAGAAAAATTCAAGAGGTTACTGGTCTACTCAAAAAAAGGAACTGGTATGTTCTTATTTTACAAGGTAATATTTATACAGGTAAAGTCTTACAATCTGCTGTCACTTGCGATTTTATTAAGCACCTCAAGGAATTCTGAGGCTGTTTATGTTTTGCTAGAGATGAATAACAGCCTGAGAAACATTATGGCCTGAAAACAGCAGGAAGGAAAGGGTTAACCAGGACTTCCACTCAGGTTACAAGCAGCAGAAGTCCAGGAGGCCCAATGGCTTCTACAGATGAAAAGCACAGAAGTACTTAATGCCCTGATTAACCATCACCTCAAGCAGTAGATGCCCTGGCTCAAGCTGCACCTGCATTTCCATCACAAATTAGGAGTTTAAGCTTCTCAACCTGACCCAGCTGGGTATCATTTTTTGATCTCCAGCCCAATTCACCTTAATTCTGTCAACAGAGCACTGCAGCTGCATTAACTTCTCTGAAATGAAGCTTTGTGTTGGTTTTCTTTTGTTTGTATTATTCTTGGAATACCATACTTCAATGACATAGCAGTTGCAACCACAGAACTTGTCTAAGAACAGTTTCTAGAAGCTTTGAAGGGTAAACTGCTCGAGTGTGATACTGAAATAGTGAGTTTAAGGTAAATTTGATGCAATTTCTCTTTTAGCAAGAGCATTCCCTCCCCACATACACAAATGGGCTTGCAGAATTTCCATCTAAGACTGAGGAAAACACAAACAAACCAAAATAGAGAATTATAACAGCAAGTGAATCATAATTACTCTGTCTTTGGATGCATTTCTGTATCTCAGTACCACTTTTAAAGTCAGTCCTATATTTTATAGACTTCAGGCAAGACTTTTTGTTTCCTTACTTGCTATACCATTTCTATGCTCCATTTTTTCCTCCCATAAATAACAACTCAAATATCAGCCACAACTTCCCATTGCCATTTAGTTCACAGAGAGATAAGGTTGTGATGTTGCAGAACTAGAACTACCCAGAAGTTTAATCATAAAATTACACACTTTTCTTCCAAAAAGAAAAATGTACTAGAAAATAGGTTTTACTTTGGGGATTTGATAATCTTAAAGAACAGACACAACATTTATCTAAGAATTTCAAGGTACCAAATATAACTTAATTTAACTCAACAGATTTGGGCCAAGGTCAAATTTGGCCCCTTTTATATAATACAGAACTGTGAGGAGAAAGTAGAAAAAAAGTTACTGAAGCACCTGGACCACATAAACCAGGAAATATGTCTGCTCTTCAAATATCCACCCCTTGCCTCTTCTGCAGTTGCTGTCATCTACTCAGATTTGCTGAGTCTTTCTTTGACCTTAGGGCCTTCACAGCTGAATTTCACAAGCGATTTGTTCCTGGGGGTAGAGCAGCACTGTGCAACACCAGATACATATTGGAACATGTCAGCTCCACAGGTGTTAACTAGATCAGGATTTGGTCCACAGTTCAGCAGCTCCTGTGACAATTCACACATCAAGATCAACAGGGAGGTTCCCCAGAAGGTCCCACATAGCCACCTCCCACCCTGCCTGCTACAGGCAGCTTTTAATCAAATCTCACTACACTTGTTTGTGGCTTTCTTAGAATTCAGAAAGCAAAAGGCATTTTTTACTTTCAGACTTGTGCAGAGAATATAAGGAATAAAATGTTAGCACAGACAACCAGTATTTCACGATTTCTGAATCTGAGATTCAGCAATCCAGTCTGCAGAAAATCAGACTGGTGTCAGTGTAAATGAGATAAGAGTTAACTTGCAGAAGATCAAATTCAACTTTCATTTACGTCTATGCAACATTGATTTCTGTTAACTACATGTGTGTAACCAAGAGAAACACTTGATCTTAAGCCTAGTACCTTGATGTACAGCAATTGTAAACCAGAAGCAAAACAGAAGCAAAAAAGAAGCTACAAATATTTGACAGATGTTGCCCACAAGCAGAGCACTGCAGAAAGCTGTACCAGCAACTCATATTGACAGACTTAACTCAGGGCATGGCAAACCTCACTATTAGAAGTAATTGCACAAATATTTGGAGTGTTCTTTAAGAAAAAGAAAAAAAAAAAAAAAAAGACATAGGGGAAAATCAACACAAAGCCATAGACCAAAGAAGAAACTACTACATGCAAATACATGCAAGCTTCTCCCAAGTTAATTCTCCTCTTAATGGAATATTGATCTGTATGCTCAATGTTTAGAGATGTGAAATAATGGGGGGAAGGGAGAAAGAAGTGAAGACACACTTGGAACGGTGAGTTTTGTTTAAATAATATATAGCTCCTCATATGACTGGCCAAAACTAGCACAGCAGTATAGCACATATAACGTTTTACCTTGCACTGTGTTAATAAAACTATCAGATTAATACCTGGATGTGTTAACCACACATTTTTTTTCATCATTCTCATAGAGAAACAAACTACGGCATTTTTCACAGCCTCTCACCACACATTATCTTTACTATATCTGGTATTTCTCTGCTCCAAATAGGATGGACTATGGCTTGTCTGTGGTATTTTCTAGGCTCTTCAAATACAGTAAATCAAGACACTTGTGGAATTGGATGGAGGGGAGAGGGAAGGGGACAAACCAGTATCTGTGGGGGAAGTACAGCTTTCCACAGCCATGATGGAGAACATCTGGATAAGCTTCACTGCATCTTTTCTTATGCTTAAGTGAGAGGGCAGGGTAAGGAAGAAAAAACTTGCAGCTTTGAAACAGTGATGATTTATATGAGTCTCCCATTTCTTCAACAGAACACCCTTAAAATACAGCCAGTGTTATATAATCAAGAAGCCATGTATTCCTACATTCCAGAAACCTCATTCTACCCCAGGGACTACTATGACCCATACAATTTTAGAGGAAAGTGTTTATTCTACCATTTCCTCTAGTCATTCACAGAGTCCTTCTAAGATATCCCTTACAGCCTCCAACATATTTTACTAAAACAAACCATTAAAAAAAAAAAAAAAAAAAAAAAAAGGTGGGGGGGGGAAGGCAGAGGAGAAAGAAAACAAAACAGAAGAAACAACTGCATTGCTATCAGAATTCCTTGATAGTCAACAATGATAGAAACAGCATCATGTTCAAGAGCTCTGCTGACCCATCCCGCTACCAATAGATTAAGGTTATTCTTAAGAACAAAGGCATTGTCAAAGGAGCTGTTTCATAGGAAGTTGATGTGGATTAATTAGTTCATGCATTTTACTCGCATATGTATTTTTAGGCTCTGTCCCTCATTCCAAAACATGAGAAATTTCACGCAAAATTAGCAACTTCTCTCCTTCTCAAACATTATGATGGGGTAAGGAGTAAGCTCAAAAAGGTGATGCTTAACCTTAGATATCCTGTAACATTGAATATAGTTTGAAAAGCATTTTACAGATATTTATATACCTGACAACATTTTGCAATATGAAGTGTTCCCATTTGGCATTTTTCCAGTCTTGGCAAGCGAGAGACACTTAAAAAAAAAAAAAAAAAAGCAAGAGAAAGTAAAAAAAAAATTGAAGGTTTTGAAGTACACAATATGTTACGAATCACTTAGTGAACTCAGGTGTTTTGACAAGCTACAAGTGAATCAAAATTTGCAATACATATAATACAGCTGCTTCAACTTTAAAGTTACCCCATGTTGTGTGATAAACTTCCTGAACTCTTTCACCTCTCTTGATCTGTGGTTTATGTGTCTGGAAAAACTAACAGCATTTGAATTCTTCTCCCTCTAATTAAGGAAAACATCACTCTTAAGCCTCAGACTGAGAAGACAAAAACTTTTCTTTGAATAGTTACAGCACCCTGCGATCTGCAAATCCAGCAGCATTGCTTTCGCAGACCGAAAAACAAAATCCTACAAGAAGGTCTGACAAAGCATATCTCAGAACAGAATTAACTGATTTAAATATTAATTACTCATCAGTGTGGACTTTAAGAAGTGTCTGAAAGAAAAGCTCTTAAGTCACACTTTAAATCCAGGATTTCTACTGCCCGCATTGTTATGCGGATCATGGTTTTGGAGAGGGTTTTTTGTTCACTTTTACGTTGTTGCTGTTGTTTTTCAAAATAAAAGTGAAAATTGATAGCTAGTCTTTCTCTCAAGATTAAAAAAATATCAGGAGACCACAGAATGGTTTAGGTTACAAAGAACCTTAAAGATATTCTAGTTCCAACCCTCCAGCCATTGGAAGGGACACTAGGTTGCTCCAAGCCCTATCAAGCCTGGCCTTGAGCACTTCCAGGGAGGAACAGTCACAGCTTCTCTGGGCAAGGTATTTCAGTGCATGAATGAAGTCCAGATCAACAATTCAGGAACATCTTGAATGTATGAAACCTGCTACAGTACACCTTTATCACCTCAAATACTCTACAGGAACTTGGTTGAGAGATCCTGCAAACAATCTCTCAACCAAGCTAAAATTCAAAAAAACGTTCCTACTGCATCAATGTCCAACAGTTTTTAATTAACAGGAATGCTGCAGAGGAATTGTATCAGTGGCACGTTTCCTTACATACTGCTGCTCTGAATGAGTTCCAGAACATATCCCTGGAAATAATCTGGTTTCCTCAATCAAACTGTGTCTTACTTCTAATTATGTAGAGTTGAGTCCTAGAACCATTGACAAAACTAAGAACTATACGTTCACATGTTCTTGTATGCAAACCCAAACCTGAACAGAAGTCCTAGCATTTAGTATCACATGAAATGTAACACATTGTAATGGATGGCAAAAATAAAATTAAATATTTGTATAAAATAAAAAACAAAACCACAGTGGGTTTTTAAAAGTCTGGGTTTGTCTGTAGCTTGAGCAGATTGCCTCAATGAATCAGTACTACTACTGCAAACCAGCACTATAAGTGACCTAAGACTACTAAAAACGTACGGGGTTTTCTATGGGTTCTAATGTCAATTATGGCTAGAAATTCAAGCTGAAGATATTAGAAAACCTAGACCTAAGCAGCACATAAAAATTAAGGAAAATGGTTTCCTGTTCCAGATATTCTAATCCACACTATAGAATTATTTATGGGGGAGCATGACAGGAATTCAGTTCCTGTCATTTATCAGAGGATCAAGACAGCACAGAGATAACCAGCTGCATGACAGCACCAGGAAGGCTTCTTGGAGCATCTCTTGTATCAAGTTCATTCAGTCCTGGCCTAACCAGAACAGGTAAACAGACAATATCCACAACCTGTAAAGTGGATTGACTTTAAAAAATTCTGCCAGAAAAGTGTTCCCATAAGAGATTTCTAATCTATTTCCTTTTAATCTCTTTCTTTGTAGCTGAGGAAGAGTTCTTTGTACTTCTGGTAACAAAAGGAAACAGAAGTGACAGAAGCACGTCAAAGCTGTTTACATTTCATACAGCCTCGCACTCGGAGCTGCTGTTGGCAGATTACTTCGAGAAGATCATGTTCAGCCTTGGCACAGGAGCTTCATCTTCCTGCAAGTAACTTCATAAAAAGAGTTAACTGCGTAGAGGGATGCCAAACTCTTCCCCACACAGGGTAAGCTAACACGGAACCAGAAAGGAAATTTTTAAAAGTGATAAAGGGTTAATACAGAATTTCAAGTGCCCACAAGTATATTCAAGGCAAGTTTGATCTAATCTGTACATCTATGGGCTTTAGGATATAGTTATTTATACAGTATTCCTTTTGTGGAAAGATGGATACATTAACAAAGTGATTAGATACACAAATAAATCACACAACCTAATGATACTGTGTCATATTAACAGGCTATTGACTGAGCACACTACGAGGCCAAATATTGCAAAATGGAAGATCTGGAGGGTTAAAAACCCTGAAGGACCAAAGAAGTTGCTAACCCGTGCTGAGATTTTAGCTAGCTAAAAGCCTCAGTTGTGGCACAAAGAATTAATGGCCTGAAAATGATGTAGACCTCAGTGGTACACTCTGAAGCTGATGCTCTGCAAACAGAGCAGTTTCTGGATCAGGCCTTCAGGTGTCTGGGCTCCTTGAGTCCATAGGCTATTGCAGCACATCCAAGATCAGTGGATAAGTCACTGCAAAAGTCTGTTTAATACTATGCTGAACCTAGAGAAGGATACCAAAAAAATTAACAAAAGTACTAAAGATACCCCCAAAATAAGAAGTGCAGCGAAAAACCCTCAGGAATAGTTTTAAGATTAAAAAAAGAAATCCCAAAACAATAAAGGGACAGGAGTTAAGCTAGACAGGACAGACTTAAATTTCTCTATTTATGGATCTAGTGGTACATTTTCCCCTAATGATGTGTGCTGGTTTCTACCACAGCACAATGAGGCTCTAGACACAGAAAAAGGAGAAGAAAAAATAAATAAACCACAGCACAAAACATTTTAATTTTATTCTTCCCTTGTTTGGGTTTGATTTTTTTTTCTGTGCTTCAGAAAAACGGAGTCCTTGGGTTTTCAGAACTAAATTAAAAGGTCAAGAAAGCAAGCAGGCATGGACAAGACTGAACTGCAGATCAGCACAGAAAAGCAGAGGAACAGCACTGGGATGAGCGCCAATGACTGCAAATAGTTAAGGTCCCCATCCTGGTGGCCCTTCAAACAGTGCCAAACTGGAGTGACTCCAGAGGAAACAACAGGAACAACTTGGGAGAAGAACCCACAGGTGCAAAGCAAACCTGAGGATAACGAGTCCTCCTCAAACAGGCAGTAAAAGTGATAGCACCAGATATGGTGCACAGTAAATCCAAAAATGCTGTCCGACTTCTGGATCTGTATCCTCCTCTCCCTTCATTGGGAGGATTTCCAGTCAACATCCACACAACATATTTTTTCATTATTTGTTTAAAGAAGAGCTGCAACATTGACAGCATGCTAATCTAGAAGAGACAAAACAGAGGTGGTTACTTTCTTCCCTCAAGATTTCGGCTTCAAAAAAAAGCAAATGAACGAGGGTTTGTTCCAGCAGTCTACCACTTTTTGTTTCGTTTCAGCAAGACTTTGACAAATCTAATTCACTATGCTGTGTATTTAATATATTGGGTACTTGAAGTATGACCATCACTCATTAGAAATGTAATTAAAAACTGACAAAACTAGATTCCCCCTCCCCAGCATGCAGATGAAAAACAGTAACCCTGCCTCTATTTGTAACCATGACAACTATAGAATATTTTATTTCAGTAATAAAATTCACACTGAACATTTGCTCATAGGTTTTGTTGTTAAGAGAAAGGTTGACACACTGTGCATGCATTTCATAAGCTACCAGGGACAACAAATGCAGGTAAGTCAGGCAGTTTTCAAGACTAAGAGCCCAGTATATATTTCAGAGTTCATTTAAGACCCTGTACAGGGAGCTAAATGAACATGAACAAAAATTCATCCAAATTAAGCAGTACTGGTCACCACTTGCAAGACAACTAGACAACTTGTCTGACTGGCTGCTTTTTGACTTTCAAATAAATCACAAAGATACTCTCGTATTTTAGAAAAGGTAGTAACTCAAACACCAAACTTTAATTTTCAATTGAAATACCCTAGGTATTATTCAGTTTCTATTAGGAAATATCAAAATAGATGTTATATGAAAAGATATCCATATGAAACAAGGCAATGAAAGATGTAGTGATACATGCCGGCTAAGTCTTATTCTGGATGGGTCACTAAATTATTTGCAAAGCTCCCATATTTCACCTCAAATTGAAAACAACTTCCATAAATATACACAATGAGGACAGGTTATAAGAACACGAAAAAAAAAAAAACCCCAACAACACATCCACAAAACCCCCTTTACATTATTCAGAGAAGACTGAATAACCTCCTGAGCATAACTAAAGTTTGACGCAGATAAATGTCAGCGTAAAATATGGCTGTACTTTATTTTTCTCCACATGGGGAAAAAAATAAAGCCATTAGCAGTTTAAACCAGAATACAACAACAATAAAGAAAAAAGATGCACTGCTGCTTTGTTTTGGAGGCAAAAAAATAATAAAAATAAAGCTGGCTGGAATACTGTTCCTTCTCTCACACAGATCTATCACATCTATCAAGGAGGATTTAAAGTTTCAGCAGATTACTAATTATAAGAGACAGTAATACTGTTATCTGCAGTCACCTTAAAGCTGCAGTAGTTTGGTTTTCAAGTACCTTAAAACTGACCTCAAAAGGGTAGCCAAAGAGATGTGCTTAAATAGGTACAAGTCACACATACCTACACACACACACACACACACACACACACACACACACACACACACACACACTTGCTGAGTTGTTTTAAATAAACTTTTTTCCTGATATTCTCTCAGAAATATGCTCCACATAATCGTCTGTTAAAACAAATGATAAGACTGCAGCAAACACACGTCTTTTTCCTTCATTGGTGGAAAAGTGATTAAGTCCCCCTTAATCTAGTTACCAGAACACTATTTTTCTAAACAGTTTTCATATACAATAAACAAAAGATAAGCAGCCAGCTATACGACCAGGGGTCCATAATTTTGGTAATGGTGGGACATAAATCCATCTCTGGCGTCTCCATCTATAGGAACATTTTCAGTTTAATAAATTAAGCCAGATGGGGAAAAAATAAAATAACCTCAGAGACTATTTATGAAGTGTATGAAAAACACGACCATCTATCGCCAGAACTCCCTTCCTCCAGATCTTTCTCCACCCTCTGGGGCGGCAAAGGAACCTGAAACCAAAATCCCGGGCACCACAGACCTGCATCCTCACACGACAAGGACAGCTAGTCACATCCACTCAATGTCAAAACAAAAAAGTAGCTTTTCCCTCCCATCCGAAACGAGGGCTTCCGAAAACGGGTACCCAGGGGATGCGCCTCTGGGCTCCGAACGGCACCAGACAGCACTTCGGCTCAAAGGTAAGTTAAAAGAAAACACCCTCCGCACCTCCCTCACCCCACCTGAAAAAAAAAAAAAAAAAAAGAAAAAAAAAAAGGAGGAAAAAAAAAAAAAAGAGAAGCACCAATACAGAACACCGGCAGCGGCCAAACAAAACCTTACACCGGCGATGAATGCCACACGGCGTGGGAAACGCGTACCGAGTGCTTTTTAAGAAAATATACATATTTAAGCAATATTGTGAATATTGTGCCTTGAAGTTCCTCGTACACATCACGTGTGAGGAGGAGAAGGAAGGTAATGGAAACGTATTCCAGGCACAGGGAGACGACAGGGCTGGCAGAGGCATTTGGAAAGGGAGGGTGGAAGGCAGGCTGCCTGCCGGGGTGCGCGCCGATCCATTCCCAGGCAGTTTCGCCGGCGGCTCCGGGCCCGGCGGTGGGGAGATCCAGCGGGACAGCCGTACCTGGCAGGGATAAGGGGACACAGGGACACAGCCGCCCCTGGGGGGTAGCGGGGCAAAAGTGGGGGGGACAGGGAGGTGGATGAACGCGGCCGACCCTGCTCCCCGCCGCAGCGCGGGCGAGCGCCTGAAGTTGTGGGTGCGCGGCGGGGGTGGGGAGCCCCACGCCAACAGCAAAAAATAAACAAAAAAAAAATCATACTCCTGAATAAAAAGAAAAATCATCATCATCACATTATTCTCCCCCGCTGGCACCCCGCACAGCACCCCCCAGGCGGCAGGAGGCACGCAGGAAGTTTTTAATGCGGGCAGCGAGCGCAGGCGCAGGGCAGCCGCCAGCCCGGCGATGCCCGGCACGGCTGGCGGGGAGCTCCGCGGGGCGCGCAGCCGCCGCGCCGCTTACCTCCCTCCGCGGGGGCGCAGGCGGCCTCGGGCTGGCAACGCGGGTGCGCGGCCGCGTCCTCAGGCGGCGGGAGGATACGCGGCGGCGGGAGGCGGTGGCTGCTTGTGCATCGCAGCCTCCGCCGCTAACGCAGAGCCCCGCACGGCTGCGGGCGCCGGGAGCCGCGCTGGAGGCCGAGTAAGGGGGCGCGGCGCGGCGGCGGACGCTGCTGCGGAGCCGCGACCATGCTCCCGTCTGGCCGCCTTCCCCTCACCTACTGCCCGCTTTAGCCGGGGAGGGAGGCGGCCTGGGCGCCGGGGCGAGGGGCGGGCCGGGCCAATCGCGGCGGCGGCGGGAGGCGGTGGAGCCCGGCCCGCTCCGCCCCGAGCGCCGCGCCGGCACGCCCCGCGGCCGCCCCCGCGGGAGGCTGCCCCGGCCCCGGCCTCACCGCCGCCGCTCGGGCCCCGCGGGGCTCCCGCTCCCTCTTTTGCTGCTTGGGGTGCGGAGCCTCCGCCCCGCCGCGTCCCCGCAGCGCTGAGCTGCGTGCCGAGCGCTCCCCCTCGGTACGGGGCGAGGACGTGCAGCGGGGGAGAGCGTGTTTCCGAAAAGGTCATCGGTCTCCCGGCTGTCTTCAAAAGTAGCGTGCACTTGAAAAGAATTATTACCCCGCTTTATTAAATCATCTTTCCCTGGGGGTGTGATCCAAAGCCTCTTGAAGTCCACAGGAGTCTTTGAATAGGTTGGTACGATTCTCTCCCGACACCACTTTTTTTTTTTTGGTTTTGGGTTTGTTTTGTTGGGTTTGGTTTTGTTGTTGTTTTTTTTTTTTTTTAATACCCATCGTGCTTGGAGTCACTACAGATATTACGCGTGGAAGTCTGCATCTGTCTCTATTCTGTATAATCTTGTATCCGTGCGTGCTGCTTTGTAGAGATCTTTTTGATGTGCACACAAGCTGCATATGCTGTAGTTTTAAACATAGAACACTTTGTCTTTTATATTTCCTCTAAGCATAAAAATAAGCTTAATCAAATTCTTTTCTCCTTCCTTTACCAGTTAAAAAATGCATCGTGGAGAAAGAGATGCTGTAACGTGTTGGAAGTGAGGCAGTTGTGCCAAATGACAGCTGAGCAAGGCAAAGGGAAGGGAGGGAAGCATACAACCCGCAGAAATAGGCAAATGCACGGGTTTGTTGAAAAAGGAAAACATGTTGCCCGATGCCTGGGAGGAATCAGGGTGCAGCGTTAAAAGGGTGATTTCATTTTCTCTCTTCCCAGCCTCACAAACAGATGAAAACACGTTATTGCAGTGGACTAAAACATTTCAGAAACCAGCCATCACCATTAATATTAGAATGCTTTTAGCAGAATATGGCCTCACTCTGAACCAAGAAGGCTCCGTACTTTTTTGTCGTTTATATCTCGTGGATTAACATTGAAACCTCCAGTCCTGTACATCGCAGTAGAGTGTGAGGGTCAGAAGTTCAGAACAGTTCAAATCTGAATTATTTAGTAAGCACACACAAAACACACTCTTCTGATTTCCACGCAGCTTTTTTTTTTTTTTTTTTTTTTTTTTTAAATTCTTTCCCTTAGTTTTCTTCCTCTTATAAACACAAGAGCCCCGTTTGCTTTTATTTGCCCTGGTGCAGTGTTATTTGCCCAGCATATATAGTTGACCCAGAATCCGATGAAGCCGATGAGAAGAAGTCTCAATGGGACTGTTGACCTAACAAGTAGCATGTCAGTCTCCCTGTGGCATTTGAATGTTCTCACAGCAAATGCTTTGAGACAAGAGAGAGCATAAAGCAGAGATTCTTTGGAATCCTTAATTAGACACAGTGATTTTGAAGGACTGGTTTCTGCTGCTATCCTCTGTTGCCTAGTACTTTGTTTTGTGACCTTGAGGTTAAGGATACCAACCAGCCCTGTTTATTTTTAATAAAATCTTACAGTTATATGAGACAGTTCTAGGTTTTATTTATTTTTAGCATAAGTGCTTCCATCTTATCTGCCTCACAGGTTTATAGAAAGGATTTAGCTAATATTTGGACAGCACTTTTAAGCTATGAAGCTCTCTAGGTCTATCACACTGACCATTCTCTGCATTTTTCATTTTAGGAAAGTACTTTCGTACTCTTTCACTTCAGGAAGATAAAGTTCACATCTTGACCTTAGTTTTCCCTTCAAATTTTGTTAAATACCTGCTTTACAAATCCTGACATAGGGTCAAATTCAGATTTCACTTACAGGTAATGAATTTCAAAGAATTCTTGATCCTCACTGACTTTATCCTAGATCTAAATCAGTTTAACTCAGAATTTGAGCCACAATTTCATATTCGTGAAGAATAGGCATATGATTACATCAAATAGAGTATTCTACATTAATTTTCTGGCTTCGATTTTCCTATTTTAGTTACTTCAGTAATTTAAGAAGAAACTGCTTTTTTTTCTTAATTCCTCTTTTTTTTTTTTTTTTTCTTCTCTGTTTCTGAGAGAAAGGCATCTCCATGTGGGCTTTGTAGAGAGGGGCGAGTGGCTGAAAAATTATTTAAGGACGGTCTGCTCATGGTTCAGTGGAGTCACAGTGTGCAAGAAGTTGTTTAAAAATTAAGGATAATACCTGAGTCTGGAGAAATTCATCTGTACTTGGCACGCTATTCCTGGCTCTGGGAACAGTGAGCTGCCACTCGCATCCTTTCTCAGCATCCGGGAAATCCTTTTCTCTCATTTAGCACATGTTTTAGGGAAGGCAAACCTATGACCAAGTAGTAAATGAAAATAAAACCCTTTGAAAATGCTAATGAAACAAAAGATGTATTTATTGAAAAACAAATATTCTGTGGCGTGGGTTTTATTTGGATGGATGGGTGGGTTTGGGTTTTTTTAATAGAATCTTTACACGGTTCTACTTGACAGGCTGAGGATTGTTTGTGAGAATCCCGGTTTTGGATTAGCCAGCTGATAGCCTGCAAGACTTTGGTGGCTGGTAAAGCTTGCTCCAGTGAAAGAAGAGATTTCCTCTTTTAGCAATAGATCATTATGTTTCAGAGCATGTATTAGAATGAGAATAATACAACTTTCCCTGTCTTTGCTGATCATATCGAAACTAATGGCATCTTGAATTGTCAGAGCATCAAGTCCATCTTCTGATAAAATATTAGAAGACACAGAGATCTATTCATCTTATTGGAGATTTCATTTTAGCCTGCAAAATATTTGATAGCAATACTGTTAGATTAGCTGTGGGCATTTTGCAAGGACCAACACAGTAACAGGGTACCAGGATTTTGCAAAGGGGTTCCCACAAAAACTTCCCACTTACTTTATGGTAAATTAGGTAAATTCTAGGTTAGGACATGCTTTAGGGAGTGAGAATCTTATTTATTTAAGGGATTAGAATATAATTCTTAACATTTTTACTAAAAATTTATTACTTTTGATGGAGGTTAAGCCATTTCAAAGGTAATTAAATTCAATCCCCAAAACTGTTGTGTGAGATTTTTTAAGCCAGAACCAAAGCAGAATGTCTGCTACCCAAACTTTAAGGTTTGACTCCTTTCAGCTTGTGAAGATCTCCTTAATTACATGTTTTCAACTTGTATACTGGTGTCAATGGTTTAATTGTCTGCTGTCTGAATATGGTAACAGATATGGTAAAATATCTAGAAAATATGGTAATAGAGGTTGTGTAAATTTCCAGAGTTTAAGGGTTCTGAAAAAGTCATTGGAGATCTGGAAGATATCTCCGTTGTTTTTCAAGAATTTATTATTATTTATTTGAATTATAAAGACTGTTCACTGGTACTTTTAGCGCTCTTCTGTATATATGTTACAATTACTCTTAGCATTTAGAAGAAAGATAATCCCCAAGGGAAGCAGGAAGCAACACTTAAAGTAATTTTTATCTGTGCAGCTTGAGTTAATTGCCAAAACATAAATTTAAGATGTATTAAATCAGCTAAAAACTGCAAACCTGTGGAATTTAGTGAAAAACACGGACTTCTCTGCACACACCACGTTTAACAGAACACGTCCTTCCCTGAGCAAACTTTCTTGCTTTTGCTGAGTGACCAAAACAGGAGTCAGGGGTGGGGAGGCAGAGCTGGCAGGTACAAGTTCCTGTCACTGGATGGTTAGAAATTGATTAAATAATTCAGGCATCCCAAACCACACACACCTCCATGTCATTTACATGGTACTCATCAACCCAGGCAGCAAATCAACCATCAGATAAGAAGAGGAGCACTGGGTGGTCCCTGTTTGGTTGATAACCTGCAGAGGGAGTAAAATTATTTTACCAAGCAGTGAAGAAGACCTTATTCTTGTGAATACTGGACTCTTCTTTCCATCTTATTTCACAAGAGGATTAACTTCTAACTCCCACACTTTACATATCCCCGAGTTTCTCGGGTATTTAGCTTTTTGATCTGACAGCAAACTGTTTGCAGATGCATGATGGCTCTGTAGGCAAAGGTGATAGAGTCGTTTGCTTGGAACTTGCGAAATAAAAATTTGTGTGATTTTAGGTGTGATTTTAGGTGAGCTGAAACTGCCTTGTCCCTGACTTGTCAAAGGAATGAGAAGCATCTGATCCTCCAAGAGCAGGCAGTATATTGAGTTGATTTCTCATAGCTATGACAGAACCATTTGCTAAAACTTTCCCCAGAAGACAGAAGTGGGTTCTGCTGGAGTTGTGATTTTGATTTCTAATGGGTAGTAATAAAAGATCTATTTCACTGTATTGGCAGTACATAGAGCTCTATTTTGAATTATGTGGAAATCTCAAATGGTTGGGAGATAGCAGTGAAGGTGTGTTTTTGTTAGGATTTTGTGGAAGTTTATGCAGATTTTGCTTAACAACTTTATTTCCAAGTTACCTCTCATCTCTCTCAATGACAAAGATGTTTTCATTGCCACTGAAGTCATTGCATCAGTTGCTTCACTTTTGTCAAAGTAATCTACTTATATAGGCTTATGAGAGGGGTGTAGGAGGACTTGGACTTTCAGGGTGATTTTAGAGGGAGCTGCATTGTTTGATTTGTTTGTTATAAACAGTAACAATATGTTTCCACCTATTCTTCATAATTATACAGGGAAAACGAAAATACGTGCCATTTTGAACTAAATGTCTGTATTAAATTGGTTTGACTCCTATTTTCTGCCATCTGTGGCATAACTAGAACAGAAAGTGAAAACCAAAAATATAAATGACTCATTCAGATTTCCTTTAGGAGACACGTCGTGCCCCCCATTCTTGTCAAATAATTCACTTGAGCTCTGAGTGAAACAGTGTTGTGACACCCTGGGGATGGAGAGGACATGCTGCCACTCTGTCATTTAATAGAGGCACCCAAATTTATGCTATAATATTTTGTTTAAGCAGCTACACATCATTTTTCTGTATATTTAGATGCCGTCAAAAAGAATTTCAGCACAATGTTGTGATGTAATTCAGATTAATTAAAGCCTGAATTTCCCTGTAAATGTTAAGTACCCTCTAAGCCACACTGCAGAAATAACCAAGATTTCGGCTCACAAAGAGGAAACTTTAAACAAGTAGGTTCTGCTGAAGCCTCCCAGAAGACCTAGATGCCACACAAGGTAGTTGCCACTGACTCTACAAAGAACCATATCTAGGCTCAGGAGTGAGATGGAGATGTCAATAGGTCCCACAGTCTTTGCTTTCCTTTTATCCAGACTGACCAGAGCAGGTCACTTCAGACCCATAGAAACCTTGATAGCAAGAGGTCAATGATATCTGATGCTTCCCTAGGTGTGGATCAGAGGTACAGCCAGGTATGCCCACAAACCTTGGAGCCTGGGAGCACTCTGAATTCTTCCATACATATATACATCTATTTTGGGCTAGTTTACCCCAAAGTTTACATATGGGGTAGGTGCTTCAGGTGTACAGACCATCCCTCCAGCATCTTATAGATGTTAGGGAGTCTGTCATCACCACACCTTCTGAAGGGGGAGGCATTGTTGCTCTGAACACAAGAAGAAGCTTTTCTCCTCTATGCTTGATACATGGGAAAAGTCACATTGAAAATGGTGGTGGTGCTTCCAGTTTTGATTTGGTTATTGCTTCACACAGACTCTGAATGTTTTATAAAACTCTGTTTTTAGTGGATTCCTCTAGGAATCAAGTTTCGACTAAAGGCCAAATGTTTTTATCATTGATCAAAGAAATTGTACAGAAATTATACATGGCACAGGTTAACACTGAAGAAATGGAAGAATAAGTGGTAAGGGGGGAAATTATTATTGATGAATGACCTAATGAAGAGGTAAAAATAATTTTTAAAAAAGTGTGAATATTAGCTAGGTGAAAGACAATGTAATAAAGAAAAAAGGCAAGAGGCTATACAGGGCTGGAGGCTCTCTTTTGGAAAGCAAGGACTTTGAGAAAGATTCCGGATTCTTTTTGGATAAGCACCTCAAAATGAAATCTCACTGTAACTCTGTGGCTAAAAGGCCAATGCAGTCCTGAGATGTAAAAAAGAGTAGTATCAAGCAGATAAGAGGATTTGATGTTGCCTGTGTGCACAACAGTGGAAAGGCTGCTGTTCAGAACTGTGTCCAGTTTTGGTGTTCGCAGTTCAAACACGACGTGGGAAATACTAAGGTAAGTTCAAAGGAAAGGTATGAAAAAGGATTCAGAAAACAGGCATGACAACATGAGGCATAAGCAGCTCAACTTATTTAGCTCATCAGGGAAGAAACTGAGAAGTGCCTTGGTCACCACAGGTAGGTACTGACCCATGGAAAAGATATCCAAGAGTGAGTAGTCCCTTTATCTACCTGACAAAGGCATTACAGGAGCCAGTTGCAAGATTAAGTTAGGCAAATCCACCTGCAAAAGAAGACACAATTTCCCATCCTACAGAGCCCTAAAAAGAAAGTGTTTGTCCTGGAAAAGCTGTCACAAGTTAGGATGTCGAAGAGGATGTTAAATATGTATTTTTAAATACACACTTTTATCAGCTCTGCAGAAAAATCTTTACATCTTTCTGTGTGAGTGTCAGCTTTGTCAGGAGATTGGGTGCAGCTCCTTGTCTCTCAGAGAACCTCTTATTCCTCCTGCTATTCAGTCCTAGTGAGGCTCCAGGGACCAGCACTGATGGGGTTGTTCTCAACATCCTCATAACAGTTGCAGTTTCAAAGAAGAATAATTATTATCAAATAATCATTCTCTTGTTCTGTGGCTTCAGTGAGGTCTTGCAGAATGTCGGGAAGGATTTATTTTTCTCCTGGATGAAATTGGCAACATACATCTTGGTTATTTGGGAGTTGTTTCATTTTTCTGCATTCCCCTGGAGCACCAGAGATGAACGAGTGGCTGGAGGTGAGACCTTGAATGGCTTTTTGCCTGTGTTCTGCTGCAAACATCCCTTCCCCAGTCATAGGTGCCTGAATGCTGTGTTTTGCTTTCATGTTTCTGGTCAGGCAAATTCCAGTTAAATTGATTGGGACTTTTGCCTCATGTCAAGTTGCAAGGCATCTTGAAGGTTACACACCTTTTCCTGTACATCTGGCAAAGTGTGCACACTGGAATCACTGAAATATTTCTTATTTAGTCCATTTGTTGTTGGGGTTTTCTTGCAGAAGTCTTGGACATTAGTGACATGTTCTTTTCCTTTTATATATAAATCTGCTCTCCCATGGACTGAAGTGCTGTAATTTAGGTTTTGGATTTAAAATAGGGATAAAACATACTGCTTTGAGATATATCAGAGATCAGGCTTTCAGCTTAGTTTTTTAATTCTTTGGAACTTTCTATAAATGGCTTGTATAGTTAATAAGGATATGATTAACAATATTGTAATGAATATTCTGCACCAAATTTTGGCATTTGGAAATTCAGAAGTCCAAAAGAAGTGTTGTGATGTTCTAGCTACCTTCTTTCATTGAATACTGTCGAATTTACCCTGGTAGTTCTTGCATGGAGCGTAAATCTTACAGATGAGCTAATGAAAACATTTACAAACAGATGCAAACACCCAAATCTTGATTATCTTACAGTATTTCCTGGAAAATCTATTGCATGCCATTCTCAGTTATTTAAAATAATAATTAGCCAGGTTGATTTTCATTATGTTCACCTAGGACTAATCACAGCCCTGTGAGCATAGACTGAAGTACTGGCACTTGGCAAGCTGTATGAGGGTTTGGTTATGAATAACCCTATTCAGTTACAACCCTTGCATGGGTTAGTAAGCTGTGGTATGTGCACAGCTACACACGTGCAAATAGTGAGAAACCAAGGATGTAAAATTCGTCAATATTTAGGAGAGAAATCATTAGTGAAAGGATTTTTTTTTTCCTGCCCATCCCTTTTGAAGCTTTGTTTCACAGTAGCCAGAGGGAGAAAAAACACATTATATGAGTAAATTGGCTGAAGAATGTAACCAGGGCCCCAGTAAACACGGAGAATGAAAAGCCATATGAGTGTATTCAAGCAAGTATGTGCAAAGATGGTATTTTCTGCAAGCACTGTCTTGGAGGAAAACACTGTTCTGTAACTAAATACCTGGGAAGAAGTTGGGGTTTGGCTGAACTGCCTCCTGTTTAGACTTTCAGCAAGGCTCCCTGGTACCACCCTCCTGTTCTCTTTCCTCTGTGCCCCAGCAGAATTTATCTGGTGATGCCTGATACTTTGAATAATTCAGGTGAAATCTGAGATCCCTAATGACCAACACCAATTTTCAAATGATCAGACTCAGCCTGTATATTTTAAATATATGGGATATTTTAAATTCTGTCCTGTCAAGGAATGATTAGGACATTAATTTGGGCCATATTAGTACATCTCCCCTGTGCTAGTGGGAGGATAGACCCCCTATCATGTTTAATCTAAAGAGGGATTGATGATGGCGAGGTTATCTCACCTAGGGGATGTCTGCCACTGAAATAAATGATGAGCTCAGTGAGTGAAAATGTTTGGGCTGTACTCTCTCCATGTGGATTCCTTCTGTGCCGAAGGCAACGAAAGCCCTTAGGTGGTGGCTCTCTAGATTTTTCTCATTGTGGACAAAAATGAGGATTTTTTTTTTTTTATGCTTTGTTAGCCCAAGGCTTCTTTCTTGAAGTTGCTACCGATTGTTGACGCTGATTTCACATTTTATAAACATGTTCAAGAAACAGAAAACTGACCTCAGAGATGACAGAACCACTAGAGGCAGAGGAACATGGCAGCATCGCCGCTGCCTGACGGCAAAGGAAAAGGGCACCTTTCCTCAGAGTGTGCTGCAACTTCTACTTGATGTGTGAGTTCAGAACTTGGGTGTTAGAAGAACAGTAAAGTACCTTTGACTAAGAACAGACTAGAAAAGTTGCCTAATGTGCTTTTTTTACTCTATTACTTTTAACCCAGCACTGCAAAATTCTCCCCACCTGTAAGAAGTAATTTAATTTGGAAAGGCAAATAAGAGCTCATTAGCTGATGCACTGCTATAAAGGAAGTGAGCAGGTTTTATACCTAGGGACAGAATTTACAACAATTTTGAAATGGTACAATACAGTGTAATAAATTCTGCAGCCTTTTCAGAGAGAAGGAGGAGAATACCCTCCTTACTTTACTTGGATGCAATGTTTTTTATCATCATAAACACCTTTGTCTTTTTGTATTGGGCAGGCCATTATATTCCAGGGGGCCATACAAATAAGTGAAGCATGTGAGTATTACCCAAAACCAGTCCTGTCTCCTGTGTTTTCCATTTCCTTGGTGTTTTGGCTGGACAGAATTGCAGTATGGGAAAGTTCTCCATCCCACTGTCAAAGAAGCAGCAGCAATATTTGTGCAAAGTATATTTCTTTTTTCCCTGTGCTGTTCCTGGATATTTTGGGGGATGTTAAGTTCCCTTCTGCTTCAAATGCATGGATTGTCTAGTATCAGTGTTTTTGAGGTTGTTTAATTGGTGGGATTTTGAGCAACTTTGTCTAGTTGGCCATAGAAGGGCAGTTGGAACCAGATCATCTTTAAGGTCCCTTCCAACCAAAACAATTCTATAATATATCTATCTTTTAAATTCTCTAATATGTATGTGATTTTCTACAAGGACTTTGTCTTTTTTGTTTCTTATCTTAACGGCTTTCAGAAATCATCGAATGATTTTTTGAGAGTATCCACTTTAATTTCTGGCAATGAGTGCATTTGGAGGTAAAGCTCAGGCAGAAACCCCTCCACAGCAATTGGAAACCACAGTTCAAGGCTTTTAGTATTTTACAGCATCCAGTCTGTATTTATTACGACCAAAATTGCCAATGCTCAAAGGATAGATCTTTGATTTAGTAATGTATGAGATACTCAGACTACAGTGATGCCACTCACAGGCAGTGTCTGGAATTCTCACAGTTTCCACCTTCAGCATTTGGTTTATTTTTACCCCAGACCCACATGAACGAAGCAGATTTATGATTTGTGAAAAAAATACCTGCACAGAGCACATCAGTCACTCAGTGCTTCTCGTAACACATTTTCTCCCAGTTGGGAAACCAGACAGGTATCATCACCAGGGTAACTCTACTCACAGGTGTTGTCACTTTGGCTTAAAAGGAGAGTTTTGTGTGTGAGCAGGTGTTTGCTGGCAGAAGCCCAAGAGGGAACCTCTGGGAAGTCTTTATTTCATGTAGTACCAGGGCTGTAGGGTTGCAGACCCTTACTCAGTGTTAAGAAATAACTATAATAACCTCTCTCATTCCTAGAAATGAAGCATGTTTGGCTGCTCTGTCAGGCAAAATGATTGGCAGGGTTTCCAGGCGTGTGACAGCATCACCTCTGGACTTGGGGCCAGCACAGGCAAATAGCTGGCGCCCGGCTTCAAAACAGCCCGAGGGTGTTGTTCTGCTCCTGATTTGTGCCAGACAGCTTCTTGGTACAGGTCATTCACAAAACTGAGCTCTTTGAATGCCAAAAGTTTATGTGGGTTCAGAAAGAGCTTTGGATGCATTCCCAAAGGAAAACATTTATGGAGAGCTGCTAAACACAAAGGCACCAGTGCCAGCTCAAGAAATCCCTTGGCTGTAATTAGCTGGAGTCAGGAAATACATGGTAGGAAAGTATCATTGCATAACCTTCCTGGTTTATGTTCTTCCTTAGACATCCTTCCTTGGCACATACCTGGTGGGATACAGATGGACTTCTAGTATTGGGTAGTAATTGTAGACCCAGAAAAACCTCTTGGTGGTTGGATTCCTCTGAGGAAAATATAACTCTGCAATCAAGTTGTGGATGACCCCTCCCTGAAGTGCTGTAGGCCAGGTTGGATGGGACTTTCAGCACCTTAGGCTAGAGGGAGCCTATGGCAGCAGGGTTGGAACTAGATGATTTTTAAGGTCCCTTCCAACCCAAACCATTCTATGATTCTTTAACCTTCCTGCCCACACCCCACAAGGATGGCACAGTCTGTCCAGAGGTGCAGGTGAGGCAGCAGGTCTGTGCTGCAGGTGTATGGGATGCAGACACTGCAGCAAGACATATCAGGGAGTGAGGGTTATCCCTCACTGGGATGTAGCTCTAGAAAAAGCAGTTTCATGGAGGCAACTTGTTTTTCTGGGCAAGGACTACCACCATCCCTAAATGCCTGTCATTAATTGCCTGGATGCATTCCTGTGTGGCCTGCCCTAGGTAATCATGCTTTGGCAGCAGGGCTGAACTAGGAGATCTCTAGGGGTCCCTTCCCCTAACATTCTATGATTCCATAATTCTATGAATTCTTGTTAGGAGAGGTGACCCCTATGAAAACAAGGGCTGAAATGATCTCCCAGATACCTTTTTTGCAAAAGGTGTGAATTTTCTAGAGGTTTTCATGCAGAAGGAACTGAGGCTTTACTTCACATATAAGGAGAACATGTTGTGTCTTATCCTTACTTTAAGGTCAAACTTTCACTGTACTTTGTTTTAACTGTGAAAAAAAATCCTCCAATTTATTTCCCTTTCTGTAGGAAACTCAGCATATGAATAACGTGCCTAAATTACTGTGGAAATGCAGCTAGGGACATGCTAGAATAACTGCTTTGAATGTGGTTTGATTGGAGATACACAGTGATTCCAGTTTAAAAAGACAACTTTAGCACAGTTGGCAAAGAAAAACAAGAAAATCACCTACTTTGATATTTGTTCAATGTCAAAATTTTATTTCCATTCTTTTCTACCCCTTCTTGGCTTCTTTCTTTGCATCTTTGCATCACACAGATCCCAGGTATTCCCCATTACTTTCAAAAACTTAAAAAATGGGAATGCTCAACTTGCTAAATTATGGACTCACAATTTGAGGCCGAATCTGCAGGCCTTAACAGAGATAAAATTCTTATTGACCCTGAGCTCTTTGATGGCACGTGGCAAATGTCACCTGAGTTATTAACAGCCAAACAGAATAGTGGGCTCCATTCAGTATTTGAGGAAGACTTTACCAAAGAACTGGAGGAGATTTCTTCCTAATCCCAGATGCCGATTAGTTTATATTCTGATCCACACAGTTTGCTAACCTTTATGATTTTTATACTAGCTGGAATGACTGCAGAAACTGTTATTCAGCCTGTAAATGGCTAATCTTTTTAGAAGTTTAAGATCAGGAATGCACATTAAAAATGTTGAATTTAAATATAATCCTCTGCTCACTCACCAGTGCAGACTGTTTCAGGGTATTTGTTACTACACTGAAAACATTTTCGTCTCTCTTGGAAATGGCATTTTTATTTCCTATTCCTGGGCACCAAAGACTGTTTTATAGAGCAATAGGCACTAGGGATAAAAAACTAATCCTTGTGTCCTGGGCAGCTGGGACTCCTTTGTGTCAGAAACATGGATGTGCTTACTTGACTTCCAGGAACAGCCCCTTGGTCTTCAGCTCCTCATGTAAAGTTAGACATGTGAGTTAGTGCATCCGGGGCTGGAGTCCCAAAAGTATTTGCTTCCAGCCCATGTTTCTCAGGGTAGTGGCACGGGTTAAGGCAAGGAGTTAACAGTGATGCTGTCTCAGTTGTGAAGCAGTAAGAAGAAGAAACATTCTGGCATTAGGGTCAGTGAAAACTACAGTGGTATCTTGTCCTTGTGATTCACATTTATTATTTATCACAACTCCAAACCAAACAGGCTCATCATTGTCTTTCCTTTTAACTCGGTACTTCCCTCCCTGGTCAGTGTCTGTCCTATGAACTACATGATCTGTGGCCCTGAGCTCTTCAGTCCTTCACTCAAACCTTCATTTTGTTTTCCAACTAGTGTGAAGCTGGATACATTTCCATAAAATGGGTGCCTTCCTCTCTAGGAAAAAAAAGAAATCATACGTTAAATGATGCCAAAACCTAAACATCCAGCATTCTTTCTGCCAGCTCGCAGTAATATTTTGATAGATGCTGATTAAAAATGTTTTGCAAACCAGTGCTCTTCCAGTGCAGGATATTCTGATGGTGATTTCATGCCACCTGTGCCCATGTGAAGGGACAGGGAGAGCACTGGCTGTGAAGTGTGCGGTCAGCTGGAGTGCAGACAGTGAATGCTGCAGACTTCTTTCTGGTCCCTGAGCTCTAAGTGGTCTTCTGAGCACAGATGGTGAGATGGTGGTTGCATGGGGGGAACTTTTCACATGTGTCTCGGGTGCATGTGTTGCCCTCCCAGCATGTGCCAGTGTTCTCTGCACAAAGGAAGGGGTGGCAGCACGAGCCTGCAATGAATTCAGCTGCTCATATGGAGTAAAAAGGCTGGACTAGAGCAGCTTTGTGAAAAAGCCTGTCCTCCTCAATAACTAGATCAATTGCTGCTCTTTGGAAATGGTCTCCGTGCCCCTAAAACCCTGGGTATGGTGCAGTTGTAGGATTTCAAAACATCTGCCAGGCGATTTAATGTTATTCACATAAATTGCTTAGAGACACATCCTGCTTTGTCTTTTACTGATTTGAATGAGCTTAATTTTTGTTTAAGGAATGAGTAATTTCTGCTAACAGCACATCAGGATTTTTAGCAGAAGCCTCAGTTCCTATGTCAGGGTGCCTTGGAAGGATGCTGTCCCCTCTTCTGTTTCCTGAGATGTATGAGGCATTAACCCAGAAGACAAACCCTGCATATTCCCTGCATCCTTCATCTGCAGAACCTGTTGGTGGATGGGGTGTTACTTGTGTGGAGCTGCTCAGTCTGCAGGTCAGCAGGGATCCCTTAGGTCAGCTATGTGTTTGCTGTCAACCATCCATATTGTATAATTGCATCTGATATACAGAGTATTTTGTCCATCATTCTTCTTTGAACCCGCCATGGAAATGATCCTGCCATGTGAGATAGAAACAAACTTCTTTTTATTTTGAACAGCAGGATGTGAAAACTTTTTTGAGCTCCTTTCCATAACAGACAAATGCCCTATGTAGCTCATGATTTCTTCAAAGTAGTCTACTGGGTGAAAAGAAGACTTCCTGGAGATACTGAATTATAAAATATTTTAAAACCAGAGAATTAATTAAAATGTGTGTTTTATAAAAATTAGAGACATCTGAATGCTTTCAAGATGTTTTCTGTTGGATTCCAGAGAATCCAGAGGGAATATTTGGGTAGAAAATCATATTCACTGTATGATAACCAAATGCTGGGTCAATGCATTCAAGGAAAGCCAGCTGTAATCCAAACCAAACTGTGGCCTGATCCAAATTACCCAAATAACCCATCCTACCTCCATTTTACTACTGCTTTCAACAGAAGTTTTGACTTCTGGGAAATTCTCTTAGCTGAAAATGTTTTTTTGAATAGTAGCAGAAGGGTTTCAAAGTAATGTGGGTATAAAGTTTCTAATTAAATAATTCATATCTAAGTCAAAGATTTAAAATCCAATAACTGTAATGGTATACAAAGCTGCTGAAAAGTATTTTAAATATATGCATCTATAACTCTTTGTAGCTGAATTTCTAGCCTAGCCTCCTTTTGTACCTAATAAATGCTTCTATTTCTTATGTGTGTTTTCCCATCTTATGTCTGTCACAGAGCATTGGGCTGAGGCAGGCACTGGGGATGCTCCCTACAGGCACAGGCAGTAGAATTGCTAATATCCAACCTGGGTTTTTTTCTGTTTGTTGGTTTGGTTTTTCAAGGCTCCAAAGACACAGAAACATGGATCTGGAGGTCTGATGACTGATGAATAAGTAGGGAGAGAAAATATGCACACCTCCAAAGATTACATATTTTAAAATAGTGGCTCTATTGGTAGCTTAGAATTTAAACAATAGCTGCTTGTGAAAACAATGTTTGATAGAAAAAAAATGAAATAAATGAGAAAGCATCTGCTGTTGCCAGAAACTTTTTTTTCCTTTTTTTTCCTGTCCTTTTCCTGCAGAACATTGTTAGGATGAAGATGATACAAAAGAAATCAAAAGTATATACTAAAAGACAGAGGCTTTCTTTTCCTTTGGTATTTTCCATCTACTGCAATATGTGGTATGTCTCAATTCCTTTGAAGTCAATGGGAGCCTTTTCATTGATTTTAATGGCAGCTAGATCAGACCTTTAGTGAAAAGCAATGTACAAAGGCACCGTGCTAACTTCAGACTAGAAACAAATCCTTTTAGGTGAGTAGCACCTAATGGCATCCCAGGTTTTGCTGGGGGAGTATGATACCTGGTGTGGCACTTTTTCTTTCCCACTTCAGTGCTGGGCTATCTGCAACCAACCTTTTGCTGCCTAGACCCTGCTTATTTGGGATAGAAGACAGAAAAGGCTATTTTTTTAGAGTGACTTGAGAGTGAGTCTTGAAATAAAGTAGATGCAGGAGACTAGTGGGGTTACGGTGAGGGCGGCTGTGTGGGGAGAGGCTGCCTATAATTGAGAAAGCTTTACCACATTTGATTCTGGGAAGGATGTTCTTTCAATGTGGTGTGTTTTGATAAGAGGTATGAGAATTTTTAAAGTCAATAACTTGGTTTATAAACTTCAGCTCATCTGGACTTAATCCTGCAGCTAGCAAATCCACAGACCAAGTAGCCCAGCTGTGTCCTCATTTGTTAAGATCTTAAACCCAAGAAGACGTCTGGGATGCTGATTTTTTTTTTTTTTTTTTTTTTTTTTATACTCCGTACATGTTTAAAAAAAGCCTAATAAAGACAGATAGGAATAAGATGTGCAGGGAAGCCAGCACTTTCAGTAGCAAAAAGAAGGAGAGGAAAGAGATGCATTTAAAATATCTTTGGGCTGGCCCAAATTTGGGTCTTGTGTCTGTAAACCTTATCTCTGCCTCAGGGAAAATACTTTCAGCAACCAAGCTGATTCAAGGAAGCACATAAGCACCTGCCTAGGGCTTCTTGTCTTGGGTATATTTTCCTAAACAGGGGTACTTTACTGATTTGAAGCCTGTGCCACACCACTGTATTTTGTAGAAGACAGCCTCACTCTGCTACTCCTAAGCAAAATCTTTGGGGATAAATCCCAGGGCTTGAATGGTTCTCTCTTAAATGAAACAATGCAAATTTAGGCATGCACACAGCTCATAAAAGGGATGGGGTTGTAATGAAGAAATCGTTCTCCTTGCAAGAGTGAGAAATTATCAATAATTTAAAATATTGTGTATTACTGTCTATACTCTTAATGAATATTACAGATTATTTTATACATTATATTAATAAATGCAACTCTCACTAAGGAAAGAGCCTCAACATGGGTCTATATAAGAAAGTCATATATAGCACAGCTGTAACTTTTTAAAAAAGCCATCCATTATTTGTAACACCTTTTAAAACTGTTTATTGCTTTATATTTAGCAATTGCTGGTATTTCCTCTTCTCCTTCTGTTTCCAGCTGAGCTTCATTTTAATATGGCTTTTTTTTTTTAGTTTACTTCAGCACAGATGGCAAGATGTATAAGGAGAGCTTATATGTAGAGCTTACTCCTGTTCCCCATGAAATCCATATGAATTTTGGCCACCGACTACAATGAGTGCAGAAGTGGGTCTGGCACAAGTGATTGCAGTGTTGGATTGTTTTGCTTGTAAGCAGGAGACCGAATGCAGGTATTTATGATTACAGAGAGCATAAATAAAACTGGAGCAGCCATTTCTTCCCTCCCACCCCCCTCTTTTCCCAAGGGGAAGAGAAAAATAAGTGTGTTTTGTTGAAGTAGATTGCATATAAATTTAAAGTCAATAGAAGGAAATATTTCCTTATACTGCATGTTAGACAGGCTGTTAAGATCACAGACCCAAAGTAGTTTTCTAAAGTATTCAGTAATTTAGGGGCTTGTGGTCACAGTCAGCTTTTGGACTGAGGAGCACTGAATAATTCCTGTGGCAGAACATGGTGTTTCTTCACTTTCAGGGGGAACATCTCACCCTCCTCCTTCATCAACCTACTATGAAACCTGGCTACCAGAAACCAGACCAGAGAGGTCACAAAATTCCCTTCCTCTCCATGGGATAGCAGAAGTTGAGCACTACTAGCACCAGACTGACACAATTTGCTCAGAAAGGAGATGTAAAATGTCATAAACCAGGCAGTGGTGGAAGCAGTTATTATGATTTGGGCAATCTGTCTGTGGAAGATTTTGGATTTTTGTCTGTAGCTGTAAAGACGACCCCATGAACTCTCCAGTAGGCAGGCAATTAGCTGTTTGCTGAGTAAACATAACTCCATCAGACTAGAGACAATAATTGCTAGGCATTAATGATTGCTAACCAGGTGCAGATGGGAGTTTGGTGAGCTGAAACTCTCCAAAGGCAGGACAAAAACTACAGTTTTGGCTGAGCTCTTGGAGGATGCTTCTGGAACGAGTTAGAGAGCTGTGCAGAGCCTTGGTGGAATGGTGTTTTATTGCCCAATTTTGGCTATAATATCTTTTGGCCAACCTGACCAAAGGTTGGCTCAATCATCTTAAATAGGATTGCTCATTGCTCATCTCCAGCTCATACACAGTGCTGTAGGTTGGGGCATATTCACAATAAGGGTGAGGCAGAAAGAGCTGCCCAGACAGGGCTGATGGAGGGCAATGGAGCAAGATGGGGGCTTTGAACCCAGAGCATCAGCACGGCTGGAATTTGTTAGAAATTTTCATTATCTACATGAAGAGAATTACTGGTGTCAAATAATTTGGGGTGAGGGTCAACAGCTTTATTGATTTCTGTTGCAAAGAGAAAGGGAGATGGGCAGAGTGAGTGCACTTCCTCCATGAGTTATTGTTGTCCAGTTGGCTGTTTTACATATCCCAGCAAAAAGGGACAGTTGGCTTATAAAAAAGAGAGAGAAATGGAGATTACAGCACAATGTTGGTCAGATTATGGATATTTATTCAAGTAGGTCAAATTTAGTGACTTATCTACTTATCAGTGTCTCTCAAAAAATCAAGCATAGCTTTAAAAGTTACAGTATTTACGTTAATGTACAATTCACTGAACAATCACTGGCTTTTATTTCAGCACCTCACAGAAGTGATAATCTCCACAAAACCCTCCTGCCTCAACAAGTCCTCCCAGTATCTTGTTACCCCGTTCATGGTACTGATATTCAGATACCTCTCCTGGGAGGGCTTGCTGAAATCCATGTTTGCACAAGAGTTCATACACAGGGAGCTCATTGAGGTCTGAAGCCTCATTATATTAAAAAAAAAATAAAAATCCAAGGTGTTATGCTATCAAATATCCCCAGAATGAGACTCAGCTATATTTCCCAGGATAAATGAGCACATTTGCTTTAATATTGTGGTGTTCACATGTAGATTTTTCTTTCTGCAGTTTATTCACTTATTTTCTAATTCAGAAAATGCCATAATTTGCAGGTTTGCCCATTGCTGGTATGAATTAGGGTGCTTTTACTGTACAGTAAAATTAAAAACCACAGACTAGCAATAATATCTGTACTGCAAAACACCCTCCTTAATTAAGCAATAGGACACGAAAGGCTGTATATTTCTGAGTGATTATAGCACACCTCATGTTGTTTTATAAGGCATGAAATCTAATGCAGAGTGACCACCCGAGAATTGTAGTAATTGCCCTAAAAACACTGCCTGGAGTGCTTGGTTGCTATTGTGAAATGCAATCAAGATGTAAAAATAAGGATTAGAGAGAGAGAGAGAGAGAGAGACCTGTGCATGAAAAAATCCCCTCTCAAATATGACTGTTGCCCTCCACAATAGCTTCTCATTCCAGCCATGTCATGTACAAAGTTTTAAAGAATGTAACTGAACAGTGAAAGTGCAATTAAAGATTTGTAAACTCATTAAAGATAACTTGACAAAAACTTAACATTATATAAAACTTGACATAAAAGTGCTTAAGGCAATTAAACACCCTTGCAGACAGAATCTCACATGCTCACCTAAATTCTTTATGTTTAGCTTTTTACAGACCCTACTTGTTTTCAAATTTTGACTAGGATTTTTTGGCATTTAGTAAATTACTTCTACATAAATAATAATTAAATGGCCATTACCATGGAAACTGCCTGCAACATCAACCTTGAACTCAAATATAGGGTCTGTGACAGCCAACAAAACAATTAACCCAATTTGTTCAGACCATTCATACATTAGGTAAAACATTAAAAAAATCAAACCTTAGTAGAGGCAAATACAAGCATCTGCAAGCAGTTGTGTTCTCTGCCAGCCCGGGGGGCACTCCATTTTTGTGTGTTGATGTGCATACAGTAACCAGTAAGACCCCATTTATCTGGTCTGTTGTTCTTCAATAAGGATACATGGAGTCCTGCATGGTTGTGGTTGGTACCACAGGGTGTTTTAACCATATCAGGTGTCTGGAAAAATAGTGATTACAGCCTGCCACGGACTGAATAACAACTTCTGATCTGTCCTAGTAGCATCCCGTGGTGATGCAGCCAAGAGTGAATACAGGTAAATGTACTTTACCCCCTTCTAACTTGGGCAATATTGAGTTTATACCAAAGGGGTATGAATATCTATTTCTTATGTATTACTACAGAACTGGAATTTGTGTTCCTCCTGAGAACTCCACAAAACAACTGTCTGTTTAAATGGGCACTTTTTAGACAGGAAGAAAAAAAAGGGGGTGACAGACAGCCATAAATACCTTTGCTGGAAACTTTGAACCCAACCTTTTCCTTTTTATTTCCTTCTCCATTTTCATTTTGAATTTTCTTTAATTGAAACCTCTGTGGCAATTCTAGCCTTCATTGAACATTGAAATGCCAATAGACCTGCTCTATAATGGAGGGCTGTGTAGCAAGACAGTACAATAATATCCTGGTGCAATATAACAGTAGGTAGCTGGGGAATGTAATCGATTTCCAAAAGAACTGGAATGACCCTCCTCACAGCCGTGCAGCGCTCCGAAACTCCACTGACTCCAGCTCCGATCAGTTCTGGTTCACTTCCTTCCTTAAAAGGACAATGTTTAATCTTATCAGGAGCTGGTATGAAGCTTTTTTTTTTTTTTCTTTCCTCCTCCTTTTTTGCTTTAAAGAGTGTGTTGCACCATTATGTATCCGCCTTTATTTATCTACCACACTTTACCCATATACCTTTATCAGGATATGTTTAGGTAGTGTTGTAAGTGTCAATACTGACTTTACTTACTTGTGGGACAGTGATCAAGGTCTAATGCCAAATGCCATCAGTTGAAAGGGGGGAGGTTGGAGCAATAAGGATACTGAAAGTGCTGAAGTGCTGAAAAGGAGAATGCTTTAATTAGAGAGAATCCAGGATTTCTAGCTGCATTTGCAGGATGTCCTGCATTTCTGTATGAAGGAGTTCTGATTGAAGAGCTGAGCTACCCCTAGGAAAGATCCTTCAGTGTGCATTAGCATGTAACATTACTGCATAGGTACAATAGCTATGAAGTGGTTCTGCTTGTTTTTTAATCAGACTTTCAATTTTTTAAGAACTTTCCTTCTTTCCATCTGAGATGCACTTACAGCGGGAGACACACATTAAAATTCACTGTTCTGAAATGAAATTCTCCAACGTGTGTATCCATATGTAGAATCAGGATCTAAGTAAAGTTACTGGACTATGCTTTTGTTGTTTTTTTTTTTTTATTTTGTGGTCTCTCCACACCCTGTAAAGTTCTTCTAAGTATTAATACTAATTTGGGCTCGATGTTCAGAAAAACACGACAGAGCTTAAGATAAATTTTGAAATACTGTTTGAATCACAGGAAGCAATGCAAAATACCACAGCACATTCAACATTCTTGCCTTGTTAAATGCTCATTGTTTTATAGCAGGTATAGCACCCTGGCTCTCGTTTAGAGACCTATGTATGAAATATCCTATATTTACCACAGATTTTACACTCTTCTGTTTCACAAACAAGATCTTCAGGTTTCAAAAATTTCCCTTTACAGGCAGAAGCAGCACTATCAGTTCCCTTTGTAAGCAATTAGATGTATTTGCATTTCAGATGAAACCGACAAACCCAAGTCTCCTCTTTGGATCCCTCTGTCGCTGTTTCCCGGTGCCGGACACGCTGCTTTTTACTTCCCTCTTCATTTCCCGCCTATGGTGCAGCGGCCACCGCTGCCTCTCCCTGCGCTCCGCTTGCTCCCGTGGCGTTCAGGGATGTTTCAGGAAAATAATTCAGGATCAGGCTATTCCCCCCTCCACCCCCCCCAAAAAAAAAAAATTCTATTCAGACTTCAAAAAGTAATCAGAAAGGAGCAGTTTTTGCGTCAGCGTAGTTGCCTCGATAAAGCCCGACAGAAAACACGGAGATGAAAGGCTTAGCATTTTGCTTTTATTTTAGCTTTACGATTTTCAGTGCCGTTAGAGTGTGCACAAAGCTAGTGTTTTGACGGGGAGAAAAGAAAAAACTAACAACAAAAAAAGGGTAGAAGAGCCCTGCCGTGACTTTCAGCTCTCCCTTTTCCCGCCCCGGCTGCCTGTGGGCGCGAGGCTCCGGCCGCCAGAGGGGGGCGCGCGCGGTTCCCGCCAGCCAGCCCCGCGCGCTCATCCCGCTCTCACCTGAGGGCGGCTCCGGGGGTAGCGCGGGAGCTCCGGTCCCTGAGGGCCGCGCTCATCCCCATAGTTTCCCCCACTCCCCTGTTTCCCTCTCTCCCCTGTTGCCCCATCTACCCCCCACGGGCGTTCATGAGCTGAATGTGTATTTTTCCGGCACTAAAGAGAGGCTGAAGGACTGACGAGCTGTGCAAACCTTACCACCGCCTTGTGGGGAGCCTCGGCCCCTTCAGCCGGTCTTCTCCAGAGTGGGCACGGATAATTACATTAATCTGCTCCTCCTCTCCTCTGAAAATCCCAAACCCTTTTCAAACAGAATGTTAAGGCTGCGCACACCGTTCACTGAAGTAACGAGAAAGGGAAGATGAATGATACCTGCGAGGTATCTATCATGTCATGGGCAGTGCTAGTGGTGAGCAAGGTGTGCTAAGTTGGCTAGAGCAGAATTAAAATGTGCAAATTTCCCCGTGTTTAGGGGAAGCACAGGGGAGCTGAGGGGAGGTGGGGCTGAGCAGTGTTTTAAGAAGCCCGTTGCCAACAACTGTTAGAATTGCAAGTGCACATTTAGTAGCTTTAATTCAGTCTTTGAATCCCCCTGGGATTCGTGGGTCAGTCAATAAGGCACTACGCATTTGTCTCCAGAATTAAACTGGAGTGCTGAGGTTTTGCCAATGCTGTGCAGAAAGGTCCCAGGACTGCACCTTCCCCATTGTAGCTGGATGCCCAGGGTTGCACAAACCCTTGACAGATGTCACTATGTAGCTCTTTGCCAATGATCTTTGTGTTATAAAACCAGGGTTTCAGTCCCAAATGTCTACATTGTCCCAATTTTCCTTTCTTTCTGCAGGTGACCAACACTGTTTTCTGTTTTTTTCTATCTTCTCCATCCAGATATGGTCTTGTGGGTATAAAGCCTGTGAAGCGTTTTGGAAACCAATCGTGTTAGGCAAATTGCTGCTAGAAACAGAGCAGAGACCTACATGTTGTATATTCAGACTGAGCTCTCACTGAGATCAACTGTAACACTTATCTAAATAACAGAACGGTTTGCAGAATCAGACAGGTATGCTACATTTATTTATATAAGCTTTTGGAGACCAAAAGGTGAATTTTGGCATACCAAATCATCAGCACACTGGCAGCTGAGCCCTATTCTGTCTGTTGCAAAGTCTTGCTGGATTTAAATGATTTCCTTTTAGTGTGTTCAAGTCCCTCCTCAACCTGCTGGAGCCCCCATTTTAGCTGCCTGCTAGGATGTGGAAAAACCCCACATCTACAGGTAAGAGGAGCCTTAGTCACAGCAGATGGAAAAGACATAAAAAGTGTTCTACATTAAAGTAAGCAGCCTTAGTCATTATGTGGCAGCAAAGCACCTGGAGAAATAAAGTTTTGAAAAAATGAAGGTTAATAAAAGATATGTTTGAGGTAGTGCATACAGTACAGACTGTATGTATAGGTTATACTAGATAGACCTGCCTGTAATCTTGTATCTGTGTGCTCAGAGGAAGGGACTGGCTTTTGTGTTTCTTCAGCTGGAGTAATCAAAAAAGCAGAGCATCAGTCAGTCTTGTACTGATGCAGTCTAGCTTCAGTAGGCTGGAAAACACATTTGTATCCTTAAGGTGCTGCCCAATGACTTCTTGTGAAACCATGTTTGCTTAAAAGCAGTGAAGGGAACAATGTTGTTTGGGGAAATGCAAAAGATGAATGAACATCACCCACACCCCCCCCCGAAATACCATGTTTCTGGCCCCATTCACTTAAATCTTACCCCTTCCCTGAGTCACAATATTTATTAACAGCCCAAGTGCTAATTTCAACTGATAGGAAGAGTTGTCTTAGAAAATGGCAACTCAGAGTACAGGATCTGTAAGAATAGAGGCCAGGACTGTGTTGGCCACAGAGTGTCAGAAGCATGGATAGGCACTGGGCTAAGATTTTCCAAAGCAACCAGGGAGTGCTTATCCACCTCTAAGTAGGTTTGCAAGGGGCAGTTCCTAGATATTGCTGGAATAGGTTGCTCAGCAAAAATATTCAAGTCAGTTTTAGAATGTCGTGACTGCATGTAGGAAACATTGTGTGAGAGTGGAGTGGGTCTGCTTTTAGGGGACCTGGTGGCTATATTGCCATTTACAGTAGTTGATACAGCCGATTACCATGGTTACCACACAGAAGCATTATGCACCTTGTTTGTAATTTTGGTTGCATGCTTGGAGAAAAAGGGAAGGATAAAAAGCATATTTGAAAAGTATAGCCTTTACTTAACTCATAGGGGTCTTGTAAGGTTGAATTAGCTAATATATTTTGCTTTGCTTTAGCGATGTAAAAACTATTTATGTTTTATTACTGGGTGGGTTTGTTTTTTTTTATTTGGACAAATATTGGCAGGTTGAGAGAAGTCACGTTTCTTTAAAAGCTTAACCTTTCAGACCAGGAGGAAGAAATTTATATTAAGAAAAAACCTTTGCTCCTAAGGGGAAAGGAAGATAGATGATCCTGTAATTAAGGTGCTGAGCTGCACCTTAAAAGATCTCAGTTAAATTCCTGGCTCTGAGAAACCCTTCCTGGTAATAATTCACTTTATCTGACTGGGACCCAGTTTACCTTTACTGGAGGATAATACTTTTCTTTCTCATCTGCTCTACTTAGATTGTTAATTCAGAGACTGGAGAATGCCCTTGATGACCTGTTTGCATCTAGTGTGACTGTAATAGGAAGCTGGTCCTAACTGTGGCTTGTGTTCCCTGGAATAACCATGGTATCCATGAACAATTTAAGGATAGGATAACTATTTTGTTTGATTTGTTTAGGTGTCTTTAATGGACAGTCAAAAAGGCAAAGGAGATGCAACAAAAATTAGCAACTTTTTCTGACTTTAGCTGTGCAAACATTCATAGTCAACAGACTGCAGTTTTATTATGGAGTCATGGGAGCTATTTTACTCTGGTATATTTAAATTAACCAAGATGTTTACTAGGGTAGTAAAGAAAATGGCTCTTTTAGGTTTTCTGAAGCTCCATGCAGGCTGGGAGTCCAGATCATTTACTTGCAAATGCTCATGTCACAAGTGTCATCATTTTCCATCAGCTGGAAAGCTGGCTCAGTATCCTGATATTAAAGAGTAAACTCACACTTTAAAACTTTAGGCAAAGTTGAAAAGTGATGTCTCAATTACTCTGCTTCATCTTGAAACTGGAAATCAGGAGATTAATGAAAGCTTTAGTAGATGTGAATGGAAAGATAGGTAGAGAAATAAGATTTTCCTCAATCCCTCTTGTGACAGGGTTATGTGAGAGGGCCATGACCCATTATCCTACCTTGGAGCTACTGGGCTGGATTGATATGAAACATCAGGAATATATCCTGTCCAGATTCCAGAGGGCTTACTTATGCTGAGCTCTGAAAAAGTAAAATACAGGCAGAATATGAGCCAGCAGCTTCAGGCACAAATTTTAGGCACATGGAATAAACTGGAAAGCATGTCAACTCTCTCTGCCATGCAGAATGGCTAAAAATATTGCAGAAATCCAAGATGAATGCTGGTGGTGTTTTCTTCTTCTTCCTCCTAAGCAGGTCTCTGGTAAAAATAATTTCTCTGCCATCCTCTAAAGGCTGATGGGATTATCTCATTGAGTTTATTATTTCTTGGAACATTTTTTAAAGATACATTTTTATTTCCTTTTGTTAAAGTAATTTTAAGGTGGTAAGTGCACTGTGTCTCCTTGGTATGTAACCTTGCCTTCAGATTGTGCTGATCAGTCCTCCAAAACAAAGAAGGTGAAGACATTCATGTGATTCCTCTAAAAAGTACAAATCTATTATCCCTGATTCAAATTATTTGATATATTAAAGTCCTTTCTTCTTGTGTTGATAGGTATAACATTATCTATGGTAATCCTAGTAAGAGTATCTAAAATAGCTATGCTGTATAAAAAGGTGAGAGGTACAAATACTTAGGTCTAAGCAAAGAAGTATTTAAAAACATTTATTTTAGAGCTGCATTACAAACAAAATAGCATCCCAATTTTAATTTGTCAGTAAATGACAACTGGAAACAAATGGGTCACTTTCACAGAACACAGTCCAGCTGCCTTTGTCTGCACACATGCAATGGAATTTTTTTACTTCTTTTCTCTCTGCATTTCATTTGAGTCTTTGTTTCAATTACATATTTAAAATTAATTGCACTGTTGAAGCTCCAAAGACACAAAGCAGAGGATATTCTGCAGACCCCATAAATGAAAGCACTAAGAAAGTATTCTGAATAAATATGCCCACACTTAAACCGAGGAGGAAAAAAAATATCTGATCAGAGGCTTTTCTTGGACTGGAAGAAGTGGTCTGGGCCTCTGAGCAGTGGGTTGGTGACTGAACTCTTGGCTTCAATATCTCTTGTTGTATCTCAGGAAAGAGGTGACAGCAGATACTGCAGATTTGAGAGCAGAGAGAGGCTGCTTCAGGTCACATCACCTCTTGTTTTAACTGGAGACTGGTTCTTCTCATTTCCTATTCAAAATTGTGGTTTTATAATAAGTGTCAGGACCTGTGGGTCAGCAGGGCAGTGGGAAGGCTGCCTGCAGCAGGTTCTCCAGGGCTCCTTTCTGGCAGCCTGGCTCGACTTGGCCATCAGATCCCCAGCCAGCTGTGCAGCTGGGTCCTTGGGCAATGGAGGTGTGGAGGCAATTCTAGATAACTCTGGGTGCTTACAATCCATTGGCTGTGTTTTAGTGCAGACTATTTAACACTATGGGCCTTCCCCTAAACACTGATTTAGGTGGACTTTCAAAACTTCATGGGTGATAGCCCTGGAAGTAGAAAGTCTTCATGGCTTGCTGAGTATTGTCTGTAAGAAATGATAGAAGCCATCTACTCCCAATCCCACTAATCCTCATCCATGTGTCTGAGGTGGGACATCAGAATTCCTCCAACAACTGTATCAAATGCCATGCTCAAGTCCTGCACGGGGAGTTATTTTTCAGAGTTACGATAAAGGCAAATGTAGGTTATTATGAGAAATGGATATAAATTTAATAACAAGGTCTGATATAAGCAGGAAGGCTTTTTACATTGTCTGTTCTATGAAGATTACGGGCAGACTCTATAATGTGATGTGCCAGCAAAGCAGAAAAAATGTTTTATGCTATTACAGTCTGGTGTTGGGAGTGTGGATCTTCCCTTTTTAGTGATTCAAGTATAGCTGAAAGAAATTGGTGTGCAAATAGCAGAAATGAACAAACTAACTTAAATTCAATAGCTCAGAAAATCTTTAGAATACTATGACTGTTTTCCCAGAAAAGCTAGTAAAGTGTGTCAAAGTGAAAACCAAAACTCTAGCTGTCCTTTTAGAGTTAATTCAGGAATTTATTTAAATGAGAGCTCTGTGGGTGGGACATGGCCTCTTTATTGGAGGGCCTGAGCCATTTTGGTACCTGATGCTTTGTGACTAGCCTTGAGGAAATTATCCACCACAAGAGGAACAGACGTTGTTGGAGGGTTGGTACGATTGGGTGCTTTTTGGAAGAACTGCTGCTGATGTAAAAGGGAACAGCATTCCTTTTGTGAAAAGACTGCTACAGAACATAAGTGTAGCAGTTATGGTGATTGTAGAATTAATTAGCAAAAGCTTTCAAGGTTATGTGGTATCAGACCAGTGTTTCTGGTTTGAACTCAATGTATTCTACAGCAGAACGCAGCTGGGTTAGATGCAGGAATGAATCAACCTCAAATGATGACCAGGTTTCAAGCAAAGAGATCAGCTGGGACACACTTGAGAAATGCATTCAGAGCCTTCCTTTGCTGTTGTACTGTATAGTGAACTGTTTTTTTATTACTGTCTGGATGAAACAATGGCAGAACATAATGCAATTTCACAGCAAAGGAACAAAGTATCACAAAAGAATGTGAAGGCATCAGGATGAAGTGCCCACCACTCAGAATTGGCAGTGCTTCTTTCTTCAACTTATTGGCTTCAAGTATGTCATGGTCTCTTTCAGCAGAACCCATTTTTCAGAGTGTACAAGAAAGGGCACATGTCACTGAATCAAGGAGTCTGGTCCTTAGGTTTATCTTCAGTGCTCAGGGTAAGGTCCCCATCTTGCTTACTGAACACTGCTCAAATCTTGTTTTGAACAGAATGTTTTCCCTGCCTTGTAGAGGGATACTTGTCACCATGGTGTCTGAGTGCCTGATATATGTTGACAATTTACCCTTTCCATGTCCCAGCGAGCGCAAGATGTGGTATTAAGGGGATTTCACATATGAAGGACACAGACATAGAGAAGTGAAGTGATTTATGTGAGTCCATACAGGAAGTCTGCAGCAAAGTTGGAAAAAATACTGCCATGGCTGTGCTTATATTAGCAAGCAGAAAAGGGTGCTGTAACATTGAGCAGAGAGGTACAGAAGACCTGACATCCACAGTAAATTTGTTTTGGAGGCCTTACTTCAGACTGTGTCTAATCTCATCCAGGGAAATGAATTCCTGTTGGCAGCTGGAGTGCACCTGGAGCACATCCTTTGCTTTAATTTAAACCCCCAAAGTGTCCACCTTGCCTACTCCAGTACTCAAAGGGCTGCTACAAGGAAGATGGAGGCTTTCTATTTACAAAGACTCACATGGACAAGACAAGGGGCAATAGGCACAAATTGCTCCTGGGGAGATTCTGTTTGAACACAAGATGAAAAATTTTCACTGTGAGGACAGGACAGTCAGACATTGGAATGGACTCCCAGGGGAAATGGTGTATTCCCCACTTTGGAAAGTTTTAAGTCTCAGCTCGACAGTGTGCTGAGACATCTCACATAAACAATAATATTAGAAGGGCTGTACCAGGTGATCCTTGGGGTCCCTTCCAACCTATGATTCCATGATTTTCTGGGATCACTCATGGCATGAGCCTACAGGTGATAGCAAGAAACTTGCTTCTAGTGCACTGTCTTAGCTAAAGTACTAACCTACTGCTGTAGAAACATCCTCCATCTCCTTCCATGCTTAGATAACCCACTAGATTTAAGGTGAATCCCAGGAGACACTTTCTACAGCATCTCTAGCATCATGTGCAAAACCAGGTAATTACTTGCAGATTATTGATACTGTTCTTGGCTCACTTTTCTCATTTAAAACCTTTCTCTCAGCAATCTCGGTGCCTCACATGGCTTCAGCTGGATGCTTTGCATCAATGACTTACAAATCTACCTGTTCTCTCCTGACCTCCCTGTTTCTGTCAAGTCCAGCAGCTTGTCGTGTTCCTCTCTGAAATTTCCCCTGAATGTCTTGCCCTCCATTTAAACTTCACATGGCAAAAACATCATAGCTCAGTGAGCTACCTGAAGTCATTACAGCAGGAGCCCTGCCAGATATTAAACATAGTAAAATTCTACATATGTCTTAGGTTAGTGGTAGAAGGAAAAATGTTTCAGATAATTGGGCTAATTTTATAGGGTATTTTATATCAGTATTTTATTAAACAAATGTACTTCAGTAACTATGCTTCAAATGTTTTTTTTAAATGATAGAACAAAGTTTTTCTGATATAATTAGTTCAGCTTTTGAAAGACATTTCTTAGGCATCAAGGAAGGCACGCATCCATTCTCCTACATGTGGATCCCTCTGTCATGTTTTTCATTGTTGGCCACAAGCTACATTTGCTTGTCTCAGGGAGCCATGAGCCTGAGGGTAATGAGCTTAAATGGTGTGAGACCTGCTTCAAGGCATAGCTGCAGCAGGCAGTGAGAGGAAACAGCACTGCTGTCAGGAGACCTCTTACTGATACGAGCACACACAGATTCCTCTCTCTATATATAGTGTTGTTCAATAGATGAGTCTGTGGCATTTAGGTATCTCTGACTCTGGGATGGCTAAATACACATCTCTGCAATGGTGACCAAGGTTGTGCTGCCACAAAAAGGCTGCTCATACCTTTTCACCAGAGGGCAGAGCAATTCAGTGTCTCAAAAGGAGTGATGTATCTTGACACTGTCAATGGTAAGAGGAATGTCTGGGTCAATAGAAGCTGTTGTGTGACTCATGATGAGCCTGAAATGGAATGGATCAGGAAGGAGGAAGGGACCCAGAACATGTTCTGGGGCATCAGCTATACACAACCACCCAACTCTCCTTCTTCCTTGAGGAAGTGCCAGAACCTTCCCATATCACATCCATAACTGCCTGTACTTGGACCCATGCAGAAGATATTTGAGGAGTTAGTGATCTTAAACATGCCTTGGCTTCTGTTCTGTTGGCTGCTTGAGAAGTCCATATGTTATTAATATAACCTGTAGCTTATATTTGGAGAAGGAAAACTCGAAGTTGATCAAGGACTGGACTGTATTGATCTTGCCTGGGAGAATGTTGCACATTGAGGAGCTGGTGATTCACACAGCACTTAACTTGAGCAGCCTGTGCCATGCTGCTCTGTGCTGCATGTCCAGCATGGCCTTCAGGCTGTGTTCTGCTACACAAACCCTTGGACACAAGACAGCCTTGGACAAATTGTTGTATGAGAAGATACTGGAGGAAGCTCCCACTGCTGTATTACTGTTTTACTGGTGTAAATCACTGTATTACTGGGGATCTCACTGCCTGCATGGCCTTTCCTTTATCTAAGAGTGGAGAAAGAAGTTGTCATGCAGACATCCTTTGTGAATTGAGTTTACATGCAAGGAAATGATATATTGACTTGGGGGATAAAAAGGGGATATCACTTTCCATCTACAGGACCTGGTCTGTGCAGTGTGCCATGGGAAAATCCATCCAGGGTCTATGTGATTCACTATGGACATGAAGTGCCACTGTCTGAAGGGACAAATTTTTACTTGCTATCTGCATTTGTTTTCTTAATCTGTTTTATATTAAAACAGTTACCTCTCTGCCTTACCCATCAGGCTGATCATCACGGAAGAATTTCACCCACATTGTGAACTGGCAGGTTTGCCAATTCTGGGTGGCTCTGGAATGAAAGATTTCAGACAATCTTCCCCTGTTTCTGGATAAAATGTCCCTAGACCATAAAAAGATGGCCAATTAAAATTGAAGTTGAGGTACTTCACTTGGTGAGGCAGCATGAAGTGCTGCTCCCCACCAGTCCCTGGGGAGAGTTACCTTGCTTGACCATCCTGGACAATGCACATCTTTTGGTACTACTGTTTGCCAGTCCCACAACTTACTAGTCTTTACCTCAGCAAAATGTCTGCTGCGATTAGTCAGGAGAAAAGAGGAAAAATCTCTGATTTGGCAGAAGTGCCCCTCAACTGATTTCCAGATCACAAAAGATAACCAGCTGCCAAGCCTCAGGAGCACTCCAAGTAAGCATTCACATAAGCAGACACCACACGTTTGACAGATGTTATTCACTTTGCTTAATGCTCTACTGGATGCTACAGATGTGAACGTGGTATAAGAACCTGCAGAGGAAAGAAGAGGATAGAAAAAAAACCCCAACACTAAATGACAATTTCCCTGAAGAGATCATTTCCACACTTCCTTGTCTAGATTCTCAATGCAGGTTCTGTTGTATAATTAATAGCACATCACCTTTATTCCCATACCAGTCTTATGCCTTACAGGCTGTCATCTGAAAACACAGGCGTAGATTTTGTGCTGTGCCAGATTTCAGCTAACAAAAGGTTATGGGAGGATATTATAGCAGAGCTGGTTATAGAATTTCAGTTTTAGATTATTAAACTATATATATATATATATATATATATGTAGGCATAGGTTAAGTTGACCCACAGACCCCTGTAACCTTTGCCTACTAGAGACACCCAAAGTGCTTTTCCTAAGCTACAGGCAGGAGCAGTGTTTATTTACTTTGGTTAGCAGAGTTAAGTGGCACAAAAGCTCAGCTGCAGGAAATGGATCTTTACGGGTATCTTGTCTTGACATTTCTTTGAAGCTCCACACCACAATTTGTATTCCTAAAGTCTTGACAAATAATGTCTTTCCTGAAACCAGCTCTACTTTCTCCAGTTGTACTTGCCGTACTTCAAGACGTGCATGAGCTGTGAACCCTGTCATGAAGGACAGAGCTGTCAGCTGTTGGTATCCAGCTATCTTCGTCATCTTTTTCCTTATAAGCTCAGAACAAGGGCTGTACCAACACAGCTCGAGATGTCTCGAAGAAAGGATGGGTGATATTGCATGCTCACAAGATTAACAGGTTTGGGAACATAAGTTCAGTGGTGGAGGTATTCCTCGGGGCTGAACATATCCCTAACTTTTTTACCTTGTACCATCATTACAAGACACTGTGAAATTTCATTGTTAAATATTTTGTTGTTATCTGTGTTACATAAGGCTCTGGAATAAAATCTCAAACAATTTAGCTTGCTTATGTGTACAGGGCAGTAAACAGATACAAATTCAGAAGGAAAAGGAGGAAAAAAAGTGCCCTCGAGAAAAGTATGAATGAGCTTGAAAAGGGCAAATAAAACAGCAGAGACATTTATATTGGTCTCTCCTACTGCTCTGAACAAAACAATTATGAGATAAGAGAGGCAAGAATGGGAGGAAATTCTTTCATTTTTCACGTTGAAAGTCTGAAGAATCCAATAGCCTGTTTATGAAGAGCAATAAAGAAGATACATGAACTCAGTGAAGATGTTATTACAAATATACCAGCCTGTTTGGAAAGGTCAGGAGTTTGGGGGTCTAGGGGGATTTTTTTGGTTTTTTGGATTGTATTGTTGCTTTTTATAGAGAGCTATCAGCTAAGTTTTTAAGGATGGAGGTTGTATTGGTTTTTTTTGTCAAGGGAGCAATAAGTGACAAGAATGGTTTGTTATATCTAGCAGAGAGGACTAATGCTTTTATTTAGGATTTGGAAGTGGCATGAATAAGAGGCAGATAGGAACCTGAATTTCTTTAAGCTTAAATAAGAAAATATAACATTGACCAGCTTTTAAAGAAACCTAAAAGCAACCATTCTTTGTTCCTAATTTAAAGCTTTAAAAAACAGAATACAATTGCCTGGTACAATGATGCTAAAAATGGTGGCTGATGTTCAGAAAGGAGATTTATCACTTGTTTTGCTCCTAGTCTGAAATGTGTGTTCTTTTGAAATGGTGCAGGGGAGCCCATCTTTGTGCCAGTTAAGGGATGATGTTCACAGCATTATGGCACTTAAAAAGCGATAAAATTGATGTACATATATTTTTTCCTGAATTTCCCCTCTCTTGTCTAAAGATAACAAAATAACATCTTCAGTACAGAAATGTGAATTTGTTACCAGCCTACTAGTGATTCTGTTATCCTGTGGAATATATCTAGCCTCAAGAACAACTGTAATTTCGCCAAAACTCCTCTACTGTCCCCCCTACCAAAAAAACCTTTTTCTTACCACAATCAAAGTCTGAGTGATGTGTATGCTGCAATAACTTTCATTGGTGCTGTATTCTCCTATCATAATTAGACATCAAAAAATGTTTAGACTAGGAATATCTCCAAGTCAAGAAGTCAAAAATTAAGTAATTCCATAATCTTTTAAAATTATTATTGGTGTAATAACCCCCTCTGGGGATTAACTACAGAAGCAAAGCCTGTGATTAAGGTTTCTCAGCCCTTATCATTGTTAAATTCTGTTTTCAGTGGTTTATAACTTTGCCAGACTGCAATAATTTGTATTAAAACTTTCCCAAAATGTGAAAAGCATCTGTGTTTAGCTGAATATTTTAGGAAGCTTTAAAGAAAAATGAATCAGCACTTTTCAAAACTGGGTCAGGGAAAATAAGTTTTTCAGCCAATATATAAGAAAAATCTTACAGTTGTTTTATTAACCAGTTTTTGCCTGTTCTGATTTTAACTGTTATTTCAGGCAAGAACTTGAAACCTGGCAGATAGATTGCCAGGGAAGTGCTGTTCTTGCACACGGCTACCTCCATTTAGCCAAACTATTCATCTCTGAAAGACCTCTGTTATGCCTTTTTTTGTCACTGGATGGTTATTCTAAGTCCAAAAGATTTCAAATCCAATGAGCACCCTTGAGAAGATGAATCAAGTAGGGGACTGCTGCAGTGTGAAAGTCTGAGACATGAAGCACAGCAGGAGGAGAAAAATGGATGCAGACATAGTGGTTGGGATCAGGAGCTCAGAGGTTGGTCTTTAGTTTGGAGGTGGAGGAGAAAAGTGGAAAAATCCTGGTGAAAAAACAGGAGAAGGGGAGTGGGCAGCACTTGTAATCAGTAGAAGAGCCCCGAGGCTGGTATTTGTAAAGTGACAGACTGTAGCTGTACCTGTATCAGTAAGAGAGTGTCAGGGCTCGTGTCCCAGCGCTGGACTACTTTAGTTTGTTGTATATATATATATATATATATATATATTTTGTTATATTTTTGACCTGCATAAATCATCACACTCCCAGATGATTCTCAGGCATTAGCATGTGCCAGAGACTAATTGAAAGAGGCAGTTTAGGTGCATTCTCCCTGTTTTGGGGAGATGGGAAAGGCTATCTGGTTTAGAATGAACCAGCCCATTGCAGCTGGCTTTAGTTGTAAATCACATTAGAAAAATCTCCATTTATTTTCCCCAACTTGCACCCAGGGGACGAGAGACTGACTGCTGCCAGGTGCTGCCCTACCTCCACTGGCAGGTTCTGTAGAGCAGATCTAGAGGTTTCTGTCAGGCTGGGAGAGGGGACAGGAGCCAACATTATTTTACAGTTCCTTTAAAGACTTGAGTACATAAATGCTTTGGAAGGTACGTATGAAAATAAAACACACCCCATAGCAGAATATTTGACCACAAAAAGAGATGATGTGGCATGAGAGAATGTAAGGCACTGTGCCATGCCAGGCTGTTTGGTATTGCTCTGACCTCCATCTGCAGTAAAGTTAGAGCTGCTCTAGGACAGCAGAGTTAGGCTGTCTTTTTGTCTCTCTTTTTTGCAAGTTGCAGACTCATGAGACATCTCATTAGGGTGTGTTGGCCACTGGCTCTTTGGTCTCAGAGCAGACCTGGGCCCAGACAGCCTTCCTGCTCTCTTTTTTGGGATTGCTGGCTTGGGCTCACAGCCTCCTGGCAGGGCTTAGTTCAGGTTCTGAGTGAATGGTCTACAAAATAGGTGGCCAATAAGTAAGAGAGGGTGTTGGTGCTTGGATAGTAACTGGCTTGGCATCTTCCTCTGCAAAGCCCTTCCTCAGGCTTGACATAGATCTACAAATGATTGTGGACATACATAATCATGGACTGCAGGAGTGGAGTCTTGAGCTTGTTGCTTGCAGGGTTGGGTGGGACTGAAAGGGTTTGGATAACAGGTCTGTGCTGCAAGAGTAAAGACCTTGCTTTTCCTCTGCTTTCCCTAAGGTTATGTGTGAACAACCTAATGCTATTGTGGATGAGGCCAAAATATAACCAAATCAAAGCAAAGGAGATATTTCTATTTTCTGTGATGATCATATAGGTATTTCCAGCAAAGCAGAAGAATATCAACAGAGATGCTGAATGGTTTGTGTACTGGTAATACATATGTGCTAGAAGCACATACTAGCATTGATTATACCTATAGGTGGGGTTTAGTTCTCTGACAAAGTGGAAACAACAATGCTATTCATATCTATTGTTGTTGGTTTATCTATTTGGATTTTTAATTATAAATTGTTTACTCGAATATTGGCTGCTTGATGTGTGTCTGCATATACATGCATGTGTGAACACATCTGACTATTGTTTGCATCAAGTCAGAAATTTCTTTATGATTAAAGTGCAGTAGCAATATTTTTTAAAGTGTGGTTGTGCATAGGAAGGACTACAGTGCCAAAAGTGACAGCAAAAGAATTAATGCTTTCTCCAGGCCCTTTTTCTCTTAGAAATGACTGACAAAGTAATTTTCTTCTTGTACTTTAATAAAAGTGTATACATTATACACCAATAAATCCTCACCGGGCCAATTACATATCATATGACTTATCTTGTCACAGCACCTAATATCCAAACAAGAAGCTAAAAGCATGCTTTATATGCAGATTTGCATATGAGAATGTTTTCTAGTCCCCAGACCCAAGTGTCTTAGGAGGAGTACAGCATACAAGAAAAAGAAACAAGCTGGCTAGGATTTGTGACTAATAAATCCTGCCCAGCGAAACAAACTACATCTGTATGATGTACAAGGGTGTTCTGTGTAAGTAACATTTGTTTTTCATACTGAAATTATATTGGGAGATGAAATACTGAAAATATATTGAAGCACTTCCTTTCACACAAGATACGCTGCACATAGGCAAAGTCATACTAACTATATATATGCACCACAATGTATTTGATTCCTATTCACACCACTTTGTAATTTGAAGGGACTTTTCTGTAAATTGGGATATAGCTTTTTTTTTTTGTTTCCAAGTAAGGAATTTAATGAAATGTGGAAGTTCCAAAGTTTGCTTGCATCCTGGTGGTACCCGCTGGGATGTTGAAAAGCTTTCATTAGATCTGAATGCATGGTTTCTAAGAATGTTTCTGGTCTAAAGGCACAGACTGTGGATTTTCCTCAATGAGGGGTATCAGCCTGATTTGTCCTAAACTGGACTGTTTAACACTATGGATGTGAAAAGGAGGGCATTCATCTTCATTTCCACTGTCCTAAGGCACATTGATTCATAGCATCTACTGTAACATATGGAGAATTCCTTTTATTTTTCTGTTGTGGGGTGACCCATGTGCTGTGGAGCACAGCTTCATTGGAAGAGCAACTTCCCTGTGGACACCTGAAGGTGATGGATTAACTCATGGTTCTGCACCTCCAGCAGGCTTGGATTTTGCAAGTGCCTGAAGGGGAAAAAACTGTTCCAAAATAATGGAGGTGAGATGGCCATGCTGAAGGGAAATGGGGAAAAGATTGTGTCCTCTGAAACACAGCCAGTTTCTCATTCCCCTCCTGGGCAGTGAATCATCCTGCTGTCCCCTTTTCTGAGCTCTTGGTGAAGCCAAAGTTTAGCTCCTTGGGAGTCTATGAATAGAATTACCTACCTCGTTGCACTTCTTTTGGTCAGGATAGCTTGCCTGAAAGTCAATAAATTGTTGGCCAGATTTTTAGCATGTACAGGATATTATTATGAAAGTATGTGGACATTTGGTATAGAAGAGAGTCTGGACTTTGCTGAGGGATCAGAAATTGTGTAACACCTAGAAGTCCAGCTAGTATGGTCCACTTCATATACATCAATAATGTAGAATAATGTCTAGAAGATAAGCCACAACAAATTAATCTTCTTATTCTTGTCCCTTTAATTAACACAGTCTTCTAGTTCAGTCTCGAAATGTGTTTAAATTACTGTGCCTTTCAATTGGTTTAGACTGGTAGGAAATGCTCTTCTCAGTCTAAATATTTTATTTAAACTACTGCTTTCACAGAAGCAACATTAGGCCCTAAATATTTCAGTGCAGAAAGACCTAGATATAATTAAAGGTAATCGCTCTCTCCGGGGCTCTTAGTTGCCCAACATTTAGGTGTTTCATCAAAACAGCAACAAATACAGGCTGAGCCTGAGTGATTCATATGAGACCTCACCTTTCATGAAGCATGAATCAGCACTGCATGAGCTTCATTTTTGCAGAGCCAGAAAAGGGAAATGTGGTCAACTATGGACCTAGTCTGCTCCCTAGACTAGTGCAAAGGAGTATGTGATGCTGATGTTCAAATAACAAAATAAACAAATGAGGAGTTTTTGCTTTATGCGCCATTAAAGAAAAGGAGAAATTGAAAGGAAAACTGTTAACAAAGCCCCCTGTTTTTGCAAGCATTTGAAAGTATGCTGGCATTTCTACCTAACTTTAAACACCAATTTTTGAGCTTAGGTTAGTACCATAAACCTCTTTTGCTGGTCAGTCGAGAGTTACAAACTCCTTCAGAGAACAAACCAACACAGCAGCTGGTCTGAGATGCTCTTCAGAAGAATCAGTCCTTTTCCAGCATCACTAAGAGAGTAGCATGACCAACCTTCTAGCTTCAGCACCTCCAGCAAGGTGTCGAACTTCATATCGGGTGAGTATCACCCCAGACTTCACCTGTTTAAGGCTAAGCTTAAAGAGGAGCTTGTAAACCTGGATTACCCATTTTTAAAGACAGACACTGAACAATAATCCCTGTCAGATCACATGGATACTAATTTATGATGTTAGCTTCCAACATCCAAGTGAGGGCAGTGAACAAAGTTGAGCGTGTTGCTAACTCTGCAATGTGTCTCTCTCTTTTTGCACCACTGACTTCAACAAGCATTCAGCACTTCACAGGCTGTTACATGGTGGTGAAATTTCATTCCATTGCACTTGGCAAGGATAATGTACTTTCGTTTATCACTGTAGAATTTATGATGTCTTTTGCTCTTCATTTTCTTTTAAGATTTGATATTTTTAGCCAGTTTTCTTAAGGAAACAAGGCTTACGCTGTTGTGCTGTCTGTCAGCTCCCTCCTTAGAACTGAAGCTGGGGGGCAATTTCAGCTCTCTTTGACAGAGGAGTAAAGGTTTCAAAGATACTGCATTCCCACAAGTTTGTGAAAATCAACAGCTTAGTCAAAATTATTCCCTATGAGTGTGGTGAGATGCTGGAACAGGTTTCCCGGGGAAGCTGTGGCTCTCCCTTCCCTGGAAGCATTCAAGGCCAAGCTGGCTGGTGCTTTGATCAACCTGGTCTAGTGGAAGGTGTCCCTACCCATGCAGCAGGGTTGGAACTAGGTAGTCTTTAAGGGCCCTTCCAACCTAAAACATTCTACGATTCTATGGTAGAGGAAAGGATTTCATTACTCCAGCTGAAGTCCTTTCAAGGACAGCTCAACCCTTATTTATTATGTTTGGCTATGGCCACCTGACCCAGCTCCAGACAGCACTTGATCATAACAACACAGTGCTGAGCTCCCTGCAGCCCAAGTCATGTCTCACCCATCATCTAGCAAGCAAAGTGGAGAAAGAGGGTCTGGAGGTGGCTTTGGGAAGTTGAGAGGGATTTTGTGCCATCAGGAATGGTGGGGGGTTGTTATAGTGGTATGCTTCAGAGGACAGGGAGGAACTGCAGATATTCTGGTGGGAGGGATTTTGGAAATGAGACACAGTGAAATTCTTTATTATTAAAACAGCTTCTCTTCCTCATTCTGTGTTTTGTTTTGTGTTATTAACTGAAGATATAAAAAGATATCCTGAGGGGTTACAAATGGGGTAAGGACAACCACTGAAATAGAATGAGATGGAAACACAACTCTGTGTTTGTAAAAAACCTCAAGAGTGCACTGCAAACAAATTCATACAAAAATCTAATAACCTACTGCTCTATCATCTTTTCTTTACTCAGAGATGGGATTAATTAGCAAACGATCCATATAGAAAATATTTCCTATTAGGTTTCGCGTATTCTTTTGCCTCCAGTAATGATCTCCAATAAGTTTTCTAAGTGGCATGTTAAGATCAGAGGGGCAGCAGCACAGAACCTGTTAAATTATTAGTCTGCTCCAGTAGCCAGTCTCCAAAAGTCATCATAATGAGATACATCTAGGGAGGGTGCAACTAATCTCCTAATGAATAACTGTAACAACCAGACCTTTAGGGAGATTTCTTCTTAACCCCAAACAGTCAGTGATATGCTTCTGCCCTGCAGCAAGAGGGCTTACGTCCATAATGAATCTATTTTTCAGTCATTTAGCTATGGAGAGTCTTATTAATAATATAAATGCAATAACTCAATGTTGGAGTTAAAAAAAAAAAAAAAGAAGAAAAGGAAAGAAGAAGTGTAGGAAAGTGTTACTACTCACTGAGCACAAGGATGGAAAAATTGGAGTTTTCAGATATGTCAGAAACACCAGTGTCTAATAAAATTGCTCTTATTAGCTTAATTTGCCATATATAGCACAAATATTTAACTTGAATGAGGCATGAATAAGTAAAAAACTATGTGCTGTACCATTTAAAGTGCTATACTTGAATAAAATAATGTATATCTTTTCATATGCAGTCCTTGAAGTCACACTACATACATCTTTAATTTCTTCAATTAAGAAAAAAAAGAACAAATGGAGTTAGATTTTAATTATTCATAGTTCATTTGAGAAAAATCTTTGTAAATGAGAGGAAGGAGAGTTGTGCTATCTATCACAAAGAGAAAGAAAATAGATAGAAAATCCACTTGATGAACTATTTGGCAGTACAGAACCTTCTGCCTTCCTTAGGTGCTGCAGCCTGGTGTGAAAAGAAAGAAGCATTATGGGAAGAGCTTTTTGGGAGACACATTTCCCAAAGTACTGAAATGCTGGTTGACAAGTAACATTTGATAGCGTCCTACAGAAGGATGTACATACAGCCATGTCCTTGAATTTATGTATAAAAAAGACAGGATCAGACTTACAGTCCATTCGGGCCAACTCCGTCTTTGGCAGGTCCAAAGCCAGCTGAGCCAGCAAACATACAGGAACATTGTAGGAGATGTGTCCAAGGAAGTCCATAATCACCAGTCTGACTTAAACCTTGCAATAATTATTCTTCTCAGAATGTTTTTTTACCTTGTTGTTAAAAGGAGAGATATTTGTGTTGTCAGTAAGAAAGCAGGTTCTTTTTTGGGTTTTGCTGGCCTATTGATCTCAAGACTGCTTTGCTGCAGTGAGTTCCACAGTCTTATCATGCACTGGTTGAAAAATGATTACTTTCTATCAGCTTTGAATTGATTATCTTTCATTTTCATTGAACGTCTCCTTGGCAAAGGAGAACAGAGCCAGCAATTGCCTTTTTGAGCAATTCATTATTTTATACACTTTTATGTAGGCTTTCTAGATCTTCTAATTTGCAAAGTCAACAATCCCAGTCTTTTCATTCTGATTTTATGTAAGTGACCTCTGTGCTTTTAATGATTTTCAATCTGTCTCTGAGCATGTAATTTTTAGTAATTTTTTGAGATGATGGTCTGATTTGGATACGTTATTATAATGGCACATCATTATTTCATATACTGACATTATTATTTTTCTTGTTATTAAATTGCATTTGCTTGTGTAATTGCAATTGCAGTCTTTGTTCTGTGGTCACAATTGTAACCAATCTCTTTTCTAATGTAGTTTAAAGTGTTACGTTGTATGTGTAACCCAATTTCTTTCAGTTTGATGCATATTACTTTTCATTTTTCAACAGTGAGCTTTATTTGCTATTGGGTTCATTAAGATCTATATTGGTTAAGCTTCTCTGAGAATCCCTGAGATGGATTCTGGTCTTCAGTTATGTAAATAATACATCGTCATCTCCAAATTGAGATGCTTCACTGTGCATCTTCCTGTCCCAGGTGTTAATAGGTATGTTAAATAATGCCAGTGACAATGTAAAATCTCAAGGCATCTGCTGTTAAATTTTTAACATGGCCATTAATTCTTACTTTGTTTTCTGTCTCTTAGCCATTTCTTAATTCACATCAATATTTTACCTCTGTGTGACTTTCCAAGTTCAGATGTACCACATTGTTAGCTATTCTGTCAAAAACTTTGTGTAATCAAAGTAATCTTTTTTCCTTTACCTGCTAATTTATCAACATATTCAAAGAATATTAATGGAGTACTGAGGCATAGTTTCTCTCTGCAGCATCATATAATATCATTAGATATTATAATGACTTATCAGGTGGTATGTTATTTTCTATATGTAATGATTTAATTATTATTATTATTATTAAGGGGTTTATATCGAAGATTTAGATGAGGGGATTGAGTCCACAATTCACAAATTCACAGATGACACTAAGCTGGGGTGAAGTGTGGATCATCTGGAAGGCAGGAGGGCTCTGCAGAGGGACCTGGACAGCCTGGAGAGTTGGGCTGATTCCAATGGGATGAGGTTCAACAAGGCCAAGTGCCGGGTCCTGCACTTTGGCCACAACAACCCCATGGGGAGCTCCAGGCTGGGCACAGAGTGGCTGAGAGCAGCCAGACAGAGAGGGACCTGGGAGTTGGGAAGCTGAACATGAGCCAGCAGTGTGCCCAGGTGGCCAAGAAGGCCAATGGCATCCTGGGCTGTGTCAGGAACAGCGTGGCCAGCAGGTCCAGGGAAGGGATTCTGCCCCTGTGCTCAGCTCTGGTGAGGCCACAGCTTGAGTCCTGTGTCCAGTTCTGGGCCCCTCAGTTCAGGAAGGAGATTGAGGTGCTGGAGCAGGTCCAGAGAAGAGCAAGGAGGCTGTGAAGGGATCCAGCACAAGTTCTATGAGGAAGGGCTGAGGGAGCTGGGGGTGTTCAGTCTGGAGAAGAGGAGGCTCAGGGGAGACCTCATCACTCTCTACAACTCCCTGAAAGGAGGCTGGAGACAGGGGGGGGGTCGGTCTCTCCTCCCAAGTAACTACCAGTAAGACAAGAGGGCATGGACTTAAGCTCTGTCAGGGGAGGTTTAGGTTGGATCTCAGGGAGAAATTCTTTCCAGAGAGGGTGATCAGACATTGGAATGGGCTGCCCAGGGAAGCAGTGGATTCTGCATCCCTGGAGGTTTTTAGGAAGAGACTGATGTGGCACTCAGTGCCATGGTCTGGGAACCACAGTGGTAGTGGATCAGGGGTTGGACTTGATGATCTTAGAGGTCTTTTCCAACCTGTATGATTCTGTGATTCTGTGATTATTTCCAAAAACCTATCAAGATACAACACTCCATTGTATTAGTCCAAACTTTTTTAAAGTGCAGGGGAAGTGTTTGCAGTCCCATACAACACTAGTTGAGTAGCAAACTTGAAAAAGGGCTTTTGTGTTTTAGTCTCAGCTCAGTTACTTTGCTCTTAAATCCTTGGATGACTTGAAGTATCACCTCCTTTGTCCAGAAAGTCAATCAGTACAAAGAGAGTCAGTATGAAAAGAAGTTTACAGCACTGATTCCCAAAAAGTAAGATACATCTACAGTAAAGCCAAGGCCTTGGGCCGAGCCCAAGATAATAAAATCTATTCCTGATGAGATAAATGTGATTGCTTCTCTGATACATCCTGTGCATCAGCCACCTTAAGAAAAGGCACTTTTAGCACCTCTTGTGGGAGCAAGACTTGATGCAAAACACCCAAGTCCACTTAGCAACCCACACCTTGAGCTGGGAGCACACATGTCACTGCCTTGCAGGCTGCTGAGCCTGCCAACTCATTGCTGTGGGGAACTGGGAAAGGTGGTAGTAACAGTAACTAACCTATTTTCTTGGGGGAATGTCTTCTCCTCACCTTCCCTCAAATTAATCAACTGAGGTTATCACTGAAGTTCCATCAGGGCTTCACCATCTGAGATGCAGTGGAGAATCTTGTCAGAAATGCTCTCATCTCTTTGGCTCCCATTTGTTAATCTGTTTGTCTGGAGAGGCCAAAGAACTAAATTTGTACTTTCTGTGAATTGTATTTTAGAGGAATGTTGTAAGATGACCTATTGGACCCAGACATTTGGTCTAATAATAAAAAAAATTTGTTGAATTACTTTTTAATATTTCTGTATTTTAATTAATGTATATGGTGCCTAGAGCAAAGGAGGCCAGGCCCTTCCAATTAAATTGAAATTAATACTAATAAAGAAATACAGAAGACAGGACATAAATCAGAAGCAAAGGGATTGAAATATATCACATTCTTCTTGTCTTTCTCTTACCATAAGTAGGACTGCTAGGTCCATGCCACATTTAAAATATTTTCTGGAACTCTGTCAATTTTCTTATAAAGAAAAACTGCAGAACATCTCATCTATGTAGTGGTCCCATGGCCACATCAAAGTGGGTAATTACAACTTTCTCCAGCTGAGCTAGCCACTAGAAGGAGGATACAGCTGTGTTATAAATTCGCCACAGTGTGTTTATTTTCTTGGAATTTTGTTTTTTTTTCCTGATGACTTTTTGAAGCAAATTATGCTGTTTTCAAAGGTCAATCTCATGTGTCTGAGAAGAGCTTCTATGACATGAGTAAATCATCTTTCATGAATAAGAACATCTAGTACAAACACTTGCTTGTTATATTGGGTCCTAGATGTTATTGAAGCAACAGTTGTACCAATTTTGAAGAGGAGACTTGAGGTAAAGTAGTGGGACAAAAGACTGTATAAAAATAGGAAAACTTCTGTGTGAAGTGTGTGTACCAGGGGATTATTGTTCCCTTTTACACAGACCTTGACCCAAGATCACTCACAGTGTCCTAGGTTACTGACAATGGGATGCTGAAAAAGACACTAACAAAAGTTAGTAGCATCACAGAAAACAAAAGGTTTTCAGAACAACATATTGTGAAAACTATTTTTGCCATAATAGAAGTTGTGAGTCTTCTTAAATTCATGTAACCCCTTCACAGACTGAGAAAATCTAATACAAAGATACCAATAACAACATTTTGATCTCTTTTATATGTTGTCTAAATGCACACCTCTGAATTCCTTCTTCTATCTTATGTTCTCTTTCTTTCTTTACACGTTTCTTAAACTCCTTTCATGATATCTTAGCAATCCAAGCATGAGATTTTCTGTATCTATAGCTCTTGTCATTTAGAGCATCCTTCCTATATCTCTTTGTCTTGTTGCTTCATCTAATTGGAAAAACATGTATTTTCTCCAGGGTCAGAAAAGCCTATTGCTCAGCCACTCAGGACAACTTAACAACCAGCCTGGACAAATGTAATTTAATTACTTCTTCCTCACTGGCTAAGGTGCTGACCTGAATTTAAAGATCTTGGGTGTTCTCCAACCTCATGCTGAAAATGAAACTAGCTTCCACCTCAGTTTCTTTTAAGAGCTGCCTAACAGCAGGAAAAGAAAGGCTGGCTTTGTTCAACCAATCGTTTGTTCAGTTTCTACCTTCGTCTTGCCCACGGTGTGTCTCTAGCAAAATAATGACAATGATGACATACAAAGCTACAGTTTTTTGCCAGGAAACAAATTTAGAGATATTTTCTTGGAGAAAATAATCTGAAAAAACCCATGCATGTTAATTGATCTTTAGTTCTCTTTCAAAATAGAAGTTATTTTTGCAGCTTAATTTAACTCCAAAATAGATTTTAAAACAGCAAGTCCATCTGGCCCTTTCCACCAGCAGTGACTGTTCAGGGATCTTACCTAGAGTTTCAAGATCTAGTCGAAAGAAATCAGTGACCATATTTCCTTGTCCCTGTCAGTTCCACAAAGGACTCAGAGTAGTCCCCTTCCAATTCCTGGCCTTTCTATAGCAGAGACAACAGTTACAGAATACTTATTCCTAAAATATGGACTCAGTTTGACAGTTGGGCAAGACCTGTTCCTGAAATGAGAAAACACTTAATCTGGTGTTGATCACTTTATCTCCAGAAGGTGCAAGACAACTTGTCTGGTCAAGTATCTTCAAGATGGGAAGAGGGTATTTGGAAAACAAAATTCTGATTTCCTGATTCCTCTACCTAGGAAGGAAATTAAATGTCGAAGGAAAAATAGGTTAGAGGTTGCATGTTCTGCCTTGGACTTTTTTGAGGAGTAATAGCATTCCCTGTCAGCAGGGATTCCTCTGTAGCCTTGGTAACTCCCCTGGCTTTGTCAGCCCCACAGCTTATGCAGACAGTTGTACTTGAAGTGGCACAGTCTGTAGCTATCATGAGTATTTTACATTACAATCAGATCCAGCTGTAATTTAAGAGCACAGATCTATCTCAGCCTGGGTTCATAGGTAAATTTAAAATCAACCTTATTGAAATCAATGGCATTTAGATTTCCAAATGACTTGGTCTTGCTGGCCAGCTCCAGTCAGTTGGAGAGATGTGGTCTGCAGTGCACCCTGCCATTTTTGGATCTGGAGAGGTTATACCATAGTCCCTTCCCAGCCTCCAAATTGGGATTCCCTTTATGATGGGGGTGTTGGGGCAAAGGGCCAGTGGGAATGAGACCATGCAGGGTACTTCTCAAGCTACCAGACTCCTCCAGTTCAGGTACAGGTCTCACTGTCTGCTGTCAAAGGGGGAAGCTAACACTGTGTCTTCAGTCTCACAGCTGCATGGGGAGGAAAAAATCCATTAAAGTTTGTGATATGCTGATATGCTATGGTTCTGGGAGCCACAGAAGAACCTAAGATGGACAGCTAATTGTTAAAGTTTTGGCAGTACATCCCATGATGAGGCTCACTGGAAGTGCTATGAAAACTGTCTTTTTAAAAATAGCTGATTTACTAAATCTATTCAAAATACACAGTATTATAGTTTGGTGTATTCCAGAAGCCTAGAGGCACAAAATGAGAGCAAGAGCCCATTGGGCTTCACGGTGTCTAAAATTATATTAAAAGATGTACACACACTGCCCTGATGAGCTCAGTATATTAGACAAAAGCTGAGAATGTTTTGTCATTGCAGTTTTATTGATGACCTGAGACTCAGGAATATGGAGTTTAATTCCCAAGGTCACACAGCAAGACTCAACACAGCACAAACCTGAATCCACTTCCATCATGGTCAGGCACAAGACTATCTTCAGAGTACTCTTTTATTTTTTTTTTTAAATGCAAATAAGTGCGTGCTGAACTCCAATTGCTCCCAGCTCTTGTCAAAAGTATGCATAAGTGATCATTGTTTTTCACTGCATTTTACTGGTTCTTTTGCTTGGAGTAACTGTAGGGTGGGATGTGTTAAAAAGCATCTAAAGGAGCCTGTGGTCATGCCTTGATGACTTGATGAAGTGGCTACATCTATATGGCAAACTAAACAGTGCTAAGGTGCTGTGGGATGTGGCAAGATCGTACTGGTTCTCTAAGACAAGGCAGTTGCATCCAGTGTGACTGCTGGATATGGGCCATAGCTTGTGCTAACTCCTGAAACAGTGTCTACAAGGTTTGGTTTTTGAGAGAAAGCAAAAGCATGGCATACACTGTTCAAACCATTTAATGGGACAGACAATTGGGCTTCAGGGTCTGTGCCCCAGCACTCCTTAATTTAGAAGTACAGATGTAGCCAATAGAGTAAGTTCAGGTATCTTCAATGTAGATTCTTGGCATCATCAGACAACTGTTGTTGGGTTTCTGCACTTTAGATCAAGATTATGGCTGGAGGAGTCAATTCTGAGATTGATCCATATTCTCCAGGTGTCTCTAAAAAGCCAGCACAATTGTTAGGATATTAAAAAAAAAACAAAACCAAACAACAATCTAAAGAGAAAAAATATGAGATGATTTTAGACCTTTGGCACTGGGATTGCTTGAAGTAGTGCAAAGTCCTATTGAAAAACTACGTTCTCTTGTGCTCTCATGCAGGCATAGATACATGCACAAAAAGTATGTAACAGATATAACAAAAAGCCTAGTGCTAGTTGGTAAAAAATGTCACATTTTATTGCTTTCACATAATAGCCACCTTTTTTGAAGCTGAAATACAACATCCACATGTCAGCCGACTCTGGGTATCTTCACATCCCTTTCTGCTTTCTTAACATGTTATTGTTCACTATACTGCATTTTTTATTTCCACTTGCTGTGATATCATGACATTTGATTTTGTTCTGACCAAGAGGCCAAGAGGTTCAATTCAGTGCCAGGTGTCTCATTGGTCTATGGGTTTGCCACTGAGACACCACAGATGATTGATGTAGCAAGTGTTCCAACTTGCATGCAAGAGGAACCTGTAACCCCCACCAGGAACTCATTCTCCACCTGGTTTGGGGCCAGCAGCACAAATCTGTTCTCATGCATAAGTCTTCTGACTCTGTGACCCACAGCCTTAGCACATCTTTGTTTGGGGTTGTTTGGGTTGGTTTTGTGGGGATTTTTTTCCTTAAAGTTTTAATGTCAGGGGACCTTCTTTAATATTTCTCCTTTACAGCTGAAAAAAAATCAGATCTTTATTTATTTTTATGAGAATGTATGTAGCCTTTCAATCTTCAGTTTTTTTGCTGTGCCTAGTACCTTTATATGTAAAGCAGCACAACACTCCCTTCCTACCCATCTTAATGGAAAAGTAAATGCTTATTCTTTCCTCCTACCTGATGCATGCCTTCGAAATACTATAAAGATATGAACCCAATGGAGTTTCTAAATTATAAAGCAGGAGTTCTTTTATATTACCGTGAATAACAACTGGAAATCTAGTTCTTTATAATAAGTTATTTATTCTCCATTTCAAGGTTTTATCCACACCCCAGGAGGTGACCATGTATATTTCAACAGGTGCTGCATCCAGATTGCTATGATACTCTCAAACCATATTAGATTGTATCCAGTGGAAAGAAATGAATTTGAGAGCAAGACTTACAGGCTGATGAAAAACGAAAATCTTTTCTCTTGTTGAATGCAAAATTTTCTATTAGGTTCATAGCTGTTATCAGCATCAGCCTCATGTAAATACATATTTATGATCTAACACACAGTGCTGACAGTATGTCTGGGAGAACAAACATCTATGTTGTATATTCTTGCCAGAAAAATTACAGAAGCTTTCCAAACCTCCCAAAAAATGGAATAATAGAGTTCAAAAGAGACTAAGGTTGTGGGCAGGGGGAGGCCTTGCAGTAGGATTTCCACGTGCCATGGTTATTTACTTGCTTTTCAGGAAAAATAAGCACAACTGTTTCTGATTCATGACAAGAAGTCAGGAGGGACAGACATGGAAAAGGAACAGTTTATGATCCTAAGGGGAGAGAGGGAATTTGGTTGGAGGGTGTTTTTTTCCTGAATGAGTGATCCTTGATTTCCCCAAATGTAATCCCTCTAAATTGTAACACTGTATTAAGAAAGAACATAACCCACCTTACCAAAGTACACGAACACTTGATCTTCAATGCTATTTTCCTTTCAAACCTGGGTAAAGCCTTTGTCCTCATCACTGCAGATGAAGCACAGAGACAGAAGAGGTTGTTTCCATGCAGTGGCATGTGAGCCTTCTTACCCTGTGTCCCTCATCCAGACTCCTCTCAAGGTCTCGATTCTCTTCTCCTGAAGTGCTCCCTTTCTCATATAGACATAATGTGCCTTACAGAAGAGAATAACCTCTTATAAGTCAAGACTTTTTTCAAATGAAACTTCAGGCCAACACCTTTAAACTCTGTCTGGAAAGGACATTACAAAGTCTCCTTCTGAGCCTGCTGAAATTTGTTGCAGTAGATGTGTGGAAAGAACTATGGCAAAATGAGATTGCTGGAACCTTTCAGTTCTCCCACCAACACTGCAAGATAGTCTTCTTTTATAGTTAGCTAGTTGTTATATATACATATAAAATTTTAAATATATAATATAATTTTAATTTGATGAGTGCAGTTCACAACAACTAAGTTCACTACAGTTACAATAGCATTTTTTTCTCTGTCTCTTTGACAGAGCACAGGAACCACTGTTTCTAGACACCATTTTCTCCAACTGTTGTCTATCTGTTTCCCAATGAATTCCTCAAACTGTATTAGACAGCTGGGGCAGACCTCAAGATTAAGAATCTCAATATGCACCTGCAGGCAGATATCTGTGGATACCAGGCCAACATTTTTAATCAGATGAGAAGGAATCAATGCAGTCAATGCAGCTGCCTGCAGAGCCATTCAGATGGTCAGGAGCTAGAAGAATGATTCAGTTGTCCACACATTCATCCAGTGACATCTGAAATAGTCTAAGGCATTGTACCTGCACAGGAAGGCTATGAGACTGCCTCGGGTCCTGTGCCAGGCCAATGAGATTTTCTTGTATGACATTAGATCCCAATATATATTCCTGGTCAGCTGCCTAAGGTTAGGTGTCTCGTGTTGTCTCAGGTGTGGTGAGCTACCCTGAACTCCTCTTTCCTGTCGCCACCCTTATGATGTGAGGGTCCTAACCAACGTAGATGAAGTGTCTTGGATTACAAGAATGTCTTAGAAATCTTCTATAAGGAGCAGCAGCAACATCTTCTCTCCACCCTTCTTTTGGGAGCTGCAATTAAGTAGTCTCTGTTTGGCCTATATTGATCTCTATGACCTTGAGCCGCCACACCTGTGACCAGCCATGTAATCTGTTGATCCCTGCCCCCCTCATCACTGTGCTCTCATCTGGCAGTCTCAGCTCTTAACTAAGTCTGGATACCATCTCTAAATCTGCTAGCCTCACCTTGCTGGGCTGCCACGGGGCTGCCCTTTTTCTGGTGAGGTCTTTGCCCTACTTGGTCTTCTGTCATCCTTGCTCTCAGATCCCCTTTAATTGTGTGATAGCATCAGTCATTGCTACTCCCTAGTGCCTATGATGCCTTAAATCCCCAGGACAGCTCAAGTAAGACTGTTTGCAGACAACTGAGCTGGACCTCCACCTACTTTAGGATGTACAAATCTCTCTTTAGGTGCCATTGTCTGTACTGACTAATGAGGAAGCTGCAGCTGGAGATACTAAACCATAGGGCATCTCAAATGGGAGTGGGGACTCGTTATAGTCAGGTGAAAGAGCCTACAGTGTCAAATGACCAGGAGGAACTGAAGTTATCACAGGTTGTCTCTAAAAGTGAGCAGGCAAGATCAAATATAGGGAATGACTGAAAGGTGACAAACAGCAATATCTTAGAAGTGCACTCTCTCAGAGTAAACTGAGTAAATGTTTTTGAGAGGCCTTGAAAATTAATTGCAATCTTTTCTTTTCCTGCAACAAATCTAGGAGATATGCCAAAACTTTACATAAATTACAGGCAGAATTAATTTTTTTTCTTTGGGTCATCTGAAATGTGCAAGGTAACAAAATATTGGATTAACGTGTCTTAATTAAACTTCAGGCATACATATTTATGCATAGATTTTAGAATAATGATATACAAAAGAAAAATTCCTGTGAAATGATAATAAAAAAAATCAGCTAATTTTTGTATTGTTTTTCTCTCCATTTCTCTTTTATTTTCTTTTACTTTTGTTTTGTAACTCGGGGCACTTATCCAGCAATTAGTTAAGCCTCATGCCTATTAATGACATTGGGACTACTCATATGAATAAAATTAAATGAATACCTAAGTGCTCTTCAGGACTGAGTCTTCTATAGCCAGAAACCTGGTATGCATGAATATTTGTTTTGATTCTGAGCATCTGCTCTACTTGGCCACAGTATCATTCCCAGTATCAGTATTTGTGGAAAAGGGATTTCCTTTGCTGAAACACTTGAGGAAAAATAATGCTTTTTGAAGGGCTGAGAATCCATTTTGGTTTTCCAAAATCTCAGTTCCCAAATTGTACAGTTTTCCCAAATATCTCTTGAATAGCCATATGCATGGAGCTTGCTCAGTTAAAAACAGTGGGCTTGGTGCAGTTTGAAACTTGGAGAAAACATGCTGGAGGCAGTAATGTACATCTGCCTTACTATGCATTGCAACCTCCCCAGGCATCACCCCAAAAGAGACTGAAGAGAAGGTACAAAGTATGCTTGGGGGTTCCTGAATACCATCTCTAGGGGAAATTGACAAAGTGACAATATGGAAATGCCACTGTCTTTTGTATGGTCTGAAACACATCACTACCCTCCTCTCATTCCCTACTAGGAATTGTGAAGATCTCCAAAATATTGTTTGTTAAGGATCCTGAAGATCCTGTTCTGCTTTGTATTCTGTGTCCTGATGGGGGCTTTGTGAACCTTCCTGAGCCTTTTTGGAGGCTAGAAAGAAGAAGCCAAATAGAGTCCCATTGCAATGTGCAAAAAACCCTCCAATATCCAGAGGGGACACTTAATAGTGTAATATGGACATGATTTCCAGATAGATCTGTTTTGTAAATCAGTGAAGGGAGAGGAAAGAACGCAGAGTATAGGAACTGGAGGTGGGCACTTTTGAGGAACAGTACAATGGACAGGTTAAAATCAAATCCATATTCAGTTATGGCTGGGCAAGTCCCCATTCTTCCCTTATGTAAATACCCAAATCCACATGCAAAGAAAGATAATCACATGGAGAGATATCTGCTGTTCACCAGTGGTTATTTTCTGTTGACCTAATTAAATTTTTAGAAAAGTTCAAGCCACCCAGTCAGGAAACAGTGTCAAGTGACACAAGTGCCCTTCAAATCCTGGGAGAATAGAATTGCAAATAATGACAGAGCTAAATCAGCTTTCTCCATCTTGGGGAATTTTTTTTCACAAAGAAGACGTAGAGAATATTTTCCAGTAATAGATGTGTTTGTAGCAGTCTGGGCTCATTTTTGTGCTGTTAAGAATGATGCTTGTGAAACACAGGGATCGCTAAATCGTAAGGATCCTGTTCTAAGCTTGAGGGCAAAGCTGTCTCCCACTCACTCTGCAAAAGACTGTTCATGTCCAATCTGACCTCTGTCACACCGACAGACCACAGAATTTTATTCAGCCATTTCTGCTTTCAGCTCTTAACTTCACAAGTAAGTGAGGTACAGTGACTTCTTGTCAGTTTTGGGTTGATCACAGAGGTCAATAAGGCGTCTGAGGCTGAGGAAGATCTGTCAGGGAAGAACTAGTTAGAGAAATGGTTTAAATGTACTGAGTCTCCTTTGTAGCATGGGAATGGTTAAACTGAGTGCTGTCACAGATGCTGGCTTCATTAATGTAGAGCCATGGTTATAATTTAATATAAATAGATACACATATCAAATCTCAACACTTCATTTCCATACCAAGATTGAGAATAAGTCTTTGCCTGGATTCCAGGTATTTTAATGATGGATTGAGGTTTCTGAGTATCAAATCTGCCTGAACTATTTCTGGTGTGACCTAGAAGAGATGACAAGGAAAGAGAGGCAATGTCAAGTAACAGGTAGCTTGAGTTTGTGGAAAACAGGACACACCATAATGTTGAGTATGCCCTGGCTGTACTGTTGGGTGGCCACAAGCTGGGTGTACCCAGGAGCTTGTGCTGTACCTGAACTTGTATATCCTTGGAGCTTTAGGGTCAGCTCTGTGCTGCAGCAACAAAACTGGGTACATTGCTTTCAAGTGTCTGTGTGGGATCTTTCAAGTCACAGGGCCAAATTCTCTTCTATAAAACCTTTAGCTCCATATATTCAACTGGTGTTACTGCTTAAGATTTACAAAGATGTAATTTAATCTAAATTACATATCTGATCAAAAGTCCATGTTTTGAGAAAGAAAATGCTGATGTTGCCTTTAAGCCTGGACCACTCTATTTAACTGTGCAAAGTTTTTTCTGGTCATGTTTGACATTAGGTGTGAATTTCAGCTCTTAGCAATGTCGAGTTAGAGTAAGTCTTAGAGAAGTAACCACAGGGCTTTTTTTCTGCTTGCTCACCACAGTTCATAGGCATCAGGCACATAGGCAAGTGTACCTTGAAGTTAATAATGATGAGAGAATTGTGACCTGAATCTCTAGGCTTCTCAGGTGAATGATTTGCCAGATGATTTGCCAGAGATAATTCTGAAAACCAGTGAAAGGTTTTTCAGGGGTGTTGCTTTGCATCTTATCCAAAGCTCTTTTCACAAGACAAGAAAGCACAGTGATAGACTTAGCTGTGCTGTTACACTAAGGCTGTCAGGATTTAAGCATCACTATAATGTATCATGAGGAACACTGTAACACTTGCATTGGAAATGTGTCAAAGCTCTTTCTTTCTCTCTTTTTTTCTCTTGAGCTGCAGAAGACAGGAGCATTTGTAAGCCATGAAGCACAAAAGGCAAAACAAAAGCATTTTTATTACTGTAATTGAGAATTTGGAAGAGGGGAGTTAAGTGCTTGTACCTAATTGTACTGCAATTATCCTGTTTAATCCAGCAACAGGCTTCTTTCAAGACTCATCACTATACCTGTGAAGAAGAATCTCATTTCACCACTCAGGAAAGACTTGTCACTTTGGATGGTGATCACAATAAAGCTTCTCATTTCCTCTGCCTCAATTTTCCATACATCTGGGATCATCAGAAAGATAAAGACAGACAGTGCAGAATGTGGCCTTGTTACTGAGATCATACTGAGAATGAATGGTACTCAATGTCTACCATATTTACAAACAAGTAAGACACAAGTTATTAGTGTCTGATTGCTTGCATTACCTTCACTGCTCACATGTTCTTTGCTACTGTTGCAAGCAAACTTTTCATCATCTTTAATGTGTTTCTCTTCTTAAAACTCAGGCAGAGTTGCTGCTATCCCTGTTTTAGAGATGGACCAATGAAGTTCAAAAAGACATGGCTGGTGAGTCTATTTAAATTGGCAGGAACAAGGTGTCTATGTTGCTCCAAGGATCTGAGTGAGTTGCCCCAGGTCATGTGCAAACTGAGCAGGATGGGACTTGAGTTGCCAGCAAGCAACTGGAGGTCTGACTCTCCAAGGTATTACTTATACAAACTCTGATTTTTTTTCCGCTGTCAATCTGAAAACCCCACCCCTTCTTGCTCCCCTTTTTTTACATCTATTTAGAAGGACCTGATATGACTTGTCTTTTCATCCCTTGCTTCTGCATGTGAAGAATATCAGCATGCCTGTATCTCATGGTTCCCCTGATGCCTCTGCCACTTGCTAGCACTCTTCCCCTGTGCTATGTGATGTTCTTACTCCCTCCCAAGAGCTGCTATACTCTGGAATACTCTGCAATGTGGTATTTGAATCATGTTGCAGGCTGCTGTGTCTTATTTCTAATGTTTCAAAATATTCTGTTCTCTCAAGATCATGAAACTTGAGGTATACATAGGGTTTTCTACTACTCCACTTGAGTGGCTTAAACCTTTCTGCTCTGACTGTGCTCAGTTTTCCTCCTTAGACAGTGCTCTGTGGTGTTCCTTAGCACTTCATGCTGGCTTCTATCCCCTTCAGTCTTTATGTGCCCACTTCCCTTTGTAATAAAATTTTGATCTAATGTAAGTGCTTCTCCCAGCTCAGAAGGCAGTTAGATTCCTTTAGGGTTTTGCTATGCTAGCATATCCAGACAGTGCCATCTTTACACCTCTTCAATGTGTGCTGGACATTTGAGGCTTCACATTTAAATATTGGCTCAAGCCCAGCTCCCTTAAAATGAGGATTCTGCTAACTGACAAACTCCCAGTCTCTTGTTTATCTCTGCATTTTAATGGTAACTCAGTTAATGAATTTAATGACAATACAGAACCTTGCATTTTTATAATGTCTTGTTTCCCAAAGGATACTAAAGCACTTGGCAGACTCAGTTTAATCTACTCTATCTCTTCCCCAAGTGCTGAACTGCAGATTCCTTTGGAGGGGAAAGAAGTGGCTAAGAACATAGAACAATATTACTGAGGAATTTGGGATGGAATTTCTATACAAGCAGAAAGAATTACCACATACTGATTGCTGTCTTTTGATGGGGAGTGCAAAGCCACCCAGTGAAACATCTGGTCACTGTTGATGCTGATAACTCAGTTATTGCTGCAGGAATACGAAGGAGGAGAGTAGCCTGGAAGCAGGAAAAGGGAAAGGGAGGCAAAAGTTCCAAATGTAGCCAGTTTTCTGAAGTGATTTCTAGTCCAGTGCACAGCAAGGTGCACTGGACTAGAGTAATTTAAAATAATTAATTGGGACATTCATTCTTCAGCTTACAAACATTTTTGTTAAAATTGAGTCGAATCCAGTAATTTCTCTCTTTCCTGGTGGAAATGTAAACTGCTGTCATTTTATCTTCTTGTCTCTGATCTTTTCCACTGACAGATATTAATCATACTCAGACTGTATGTGCCTAACCTCACTTCTAGCAATATGTTGTGTTTTTACAAATGTGACCCATATTTCAGAATCTGAAAAAAAAAAATGTTCATAAACAACTGATAAAGGCCCAGTGTGGTTGTATTGAATTTCATTTTGTAGTTTACACTTTATTTCCCACAACTGTACCTTGGATTTCAAGTAAGTTGATTATTACACACTAGCTCTTAATATTTTTAATATGATTTATGCTTCCCATGTAAAAGGGGTTAATGCATCAGTAAATGATTCTCCAAACTTGTTTAGAATATTTTTTTAATGTAGCTATAGTTTTCTGCCCAAGAAAGTTGCAACAAACAGGACAGGTCGTCACTATTCATTTTAATTATTGTTATAACATACCAATATTCAGGAATAGTCTGACTGCACAGTCCTGTATTTATTTATTAGTGACACATTTGAAGTTTTGTGATTAATTAATGCTTTTACCAACAGCTTCAGTAGATCTGCTGCTAGGAAGGGAATTTATGACACTGAGTTTTCAATCAGTTTTACCTTCTGCATATTTTTCATTTTTTAATTTTATTATTTTTTAATAGGGAAAAGCTTTCTGACTTCCATAAAAGCTACCTTTTGTATGTTGGCATTAAGGAAGAGTCTGTGGTCTGAGCCCTAGGAAGCCCTTGGCATCTTTCCTTCAGCCACAGAATGGGCAATGAGGAACTGTAGTGCAGGAGCAGGAGGTCCTGATGCATCCCTCCCTCTCAAGGATGGCTCTAAGGTCTATAGTGCTTGAAGATGTGGGGCTGCTTAGCAGTTTATGAGAAGCCCTGGGTAGTCGAGGCAGTCATGGGACTCTTTTATGTTGCACTTGAGATCATTCATATCCCCATTCCATATCCACATTCCCATATGCCCTCTTTCCCTCCGTGTGGTATAAATGCAGCAAGATTCTAACTTCACTCTTTCTCTGTCATGAGGAAACACATCACACAGTCTACAGGTCTGTAGCCCAGCCTGCTCCCACAGTGTATTTTAATGGCAATTAATATAATTTTAACTTTTCATACACACTCAGTTCCTCCTTTGATGCTCCCTGTTGGCTGTCTATGCTGGTAAATGCACCTACCACCTTTTTGTGGGCTGGGAGAGAGCACAGAACAGACCATGGCTACACTACCAAACTTGCTAATGACCCAGACTAAGGTTGCTGTGACCAAACAGCCTGCCAGGAGTGGTTCCTGGATCAGGCTTCACTGTTCCTAGGAGTTATTAGAGCTTGTTAGCCCACGCCAAAACTATGTCAGCAGCTAGTGTAACAATTAAAAAGTATAGATTTAGTAGCACAGGTGATTATTGTAGACATAGTGATTAAGTACACAGAGAAAATGATCAAGATTTATTGGTACAAATCACTCCATTGCCTCAAACAAAGTCTATAACAAGACACTTGGATCAGAATTGTCGTATCTGTGCTGCAAAGGAGGCAAAATATTCAGGAAACAAAAGTGAGTTGCTTAAGGATAGTTCATTAAATTTGACATTAAAAAATTATACAAAGGAAAGAGGGAAGTCAGAAACATCAGGTGGTGTGTGGTCATTCTTGCCAGCATCCAAATAAAAGTGTGGGCAAAATTAGCTTCTTGTACAGACTGAGCCAAACTAAAGGGGTTAACAGTGAAATTAGCTTTTGGAAAGAGGGGTTAATTTGTAGTAAGGTCTTGTTTTATCTAAAATGCTGAGCTTTGTTAGATGGCATAGATAAATGCTTTCAGTCTGGACACGTTCTTCAATGCTCATTGATAGCCCCATAGGAAGAGAAAGTAAAGTATCAATGCAGAACAGAAAATGGCACTCATTAGTTTGTAATTAATGACAAGTGAGATAGGATAGCAAATGGAAGTGTGGGAGTGCTCAAGGGAATTCTTCCATGTCTCTTCTAAAAATATCATTTAAGTCTTTATGTTTCTGAATTATAGTGAAGCAATTGCATTGGTTAAATCACCAGATTTACCATGATGGTGATGATTCATCATTGGCTATATTGAAAGGATGTCCAGAAACTGAAATTAATTTTTTTCCCCTGTGTTCTTCATCTTGTGTGTAGCAAAAGGCAGGGTCAGCAGAAGGGGAAGAGGAAGCATTTATTTCCCAATTTTACAGGTGCATGGTGGGACTAAGGTGTTTTTTTCCAAGGTCAGGCTTGAAGTCCGTGGAATTATCTGAGAGGGACTTTCTCTCTAGGGACTAATTTGATGACTTTCCCTTGTTCTTTCCTACACTTACGGCTGAACACCATAACCTGTGTTTTCAGTGTCATACTAAGAAACACTGACCCAGTTAAGTGAAAAAAAAAAAAAAAAAGGTGCCTCAGAATGATTGAAGCTGAACATTATCTTTGTCTTGATCAAGGACGAAATGTAAATCTTCACTGAAAGTGTGAATTCATAGCAACAAACACGGTGAGAAAAGCATTCAGGAGATAAATGGAATTTATCTGACAGTGTAAGTTCAAACTAAAATCTAAAGTAATGCAGTGAACAATGTTTAACAAGATTTCAGTGACTCCTGGTGCCTTTATAATCTGCCTAGTCTTTTGAAAATGTTTTCTTTATAAATCTTTATCCCAGCTGTCTAGTGAGATTAAGAGCTTTTCTCCTTGAGTGCCATGTTCACCAACATTCTAGGGTTTATTTACGTTGGCAGTTCCTCTGGCATCAAAGGTGTGGTCATTGCTCCAAGCTGTCATCTTCATGGGGTCATCCAGCTGCTTCCCACAGGAACAGCCACATCTTATCTCTTAATTTTGGGAGAGCTAGATTTTAGCCCATGAAAACTTTCACTTGGTCAGTGGTCAGTTATGCCTCTTGCCCTGTACAGTTTTCTCACATGTTGCACTTAAATCTTGACTTGGGGAGCTGGTTGCCTTGCATAAGGTGTTTTAATGCCACCTGAGATGCCCTGTAGCATCCCTGGCTTCACCACAGACTGGCAAATGTGATGCAATCTACAGAAAGCCTGTCTTTCTGGAGTGACAGGTGGACCCTGGGGACTTGACACTAACAGTGCCTGAAATAGGATCTTTATGTTTGAGTGGTCCACAGGCCAGGCATTATATGTCTTTTTAGACTTCACTGACTATGCTGAGTAGCAGCTTGATTCAATCATCAAACAGGATCCCCACTGTAAGGACATACAGGTGATGGAGTAAGTCCAGAGAAGGGCAATGAGAATGGTGAAGGGTCTGCAGAACAGGTCTTATGATGAGTATCTGAGGGAACAGAGGGTGTTTAGTCTGGAGAAAAGAAGGCTGAAGGGAGACTTTATGGCTCTCTACAACTACCTGAGAGGAGGTCGTAGCAAGGTGGCTGTTGATTTTTTCACCTTGGTAACAAGTGATAGAACAGAGGAAAGAGCCTCAAGTTGTTCCAGGGTAAGTCTACATTGGATATCAGGAGAAATTTCTTCCCCTAAAGAGTTCTCAAACACTGGAATAGGCTGACCAGGGAGGTGGCTGGATCTTCATCCCCGAAGGTGTTTAAAAAATATGTAGATGTGGTGCTTAGGGTTGTGGATTATCACTGACTTGGTAGAGTTTGGAAAATGACTGGACTTAGTGATCTTAAAGGTCTTTTCCAATCAAAATGATTCTATGATTCCATTACATATAATAACATTTCAAGAGACAACGGTGTGTTCTGCTTGGGTTCCAGCTGCTGCCTGAAAAATGGGACTTTTGTAGGTCATGTGCAAAGCAGAATCAATTCTGAAATTTCCTTTTTATGAGCTACTGTGGTGTGGTTCCAAAGTGGGACAAAAACCTGGAATTTCAGCACCTGCACAGGACACAGGGATTTTATAAGTGTCTCAAAAATTCAGGCTCAGCTTATTCTCTATTGTCCTCCCCCTACTGTGGCTGTGATCTATTATTCAAGAATAAAATTCTGTACATTAGAGTTGCATAGTAGCACTTGAAGATCACATAACCAGAAAATGGTTTGTGTTGGAAGGGACCTTTTAAAAATCATCCAGTCCACTCCCTGCCAAGGACAGGGACATTTTACACTATATCAGTTTGCTCAGAGCCACATCCAACCTGGCCTTGAACACTTCCAGGGAGGAGGCATCTAGAACAACCATGGGCAGCAATGCCAGGGTCTCACCACTCTCATCATAAGTAGTTTCTTCCTTATATCCAACCTACATCTGCTGGCTTGATACTGTTGGGGAGAAGAAGCTTTCTTTCCATGATATCTAGAATTTAGGACTGACTCTTATGTGGGATATTGGACAGATTATTGCAGTGATCTGCCTTAACTCTTGTAGTTCTTCAAGGGTAAATCTGATGTGAATATAGAGGGTTTTAACATTGCAGGTTGAAAGTTGCCATGTAAATGTAAAATAGAATTATCAGTATTTTAATCGTGCTTATGTGAAGACACTGTTAAGTACCCAGGAATGGTGTTACTAACGTGGATGGGAAGACTGCTCATATATATTGTAGCAAAAAATGAATTTTATCTCCCAACACTTAAAGAAAGACTTTTTGATAATGCCAAGAACTTGATTAGTTGGGGCACAAATTTATTTATAACGTAAATAAGAAGGCAATTCACTGGGGCAGGTTATTGCTTTGAAATTATTAAAAGATTTCTTATTCTTCCTCCAAAACAGGTAATGCTTTTTACGGTCATTGGGGATCCAGGATTAGATGGTATTCTAACTAGATCAGGAGAGTGATTCTTCTATCTGTATTCAGGATGAAGAAATTTTCTTTAGACTTAGTACAGAATTCACTTCTGTGTCTGAGCAATAATTAAGTTGAAGATACACTTTTTCTGTGTTATGAAATTTCCTGGTATCTTCAGAAAGATGACACTGTTTGCATTAATCAATTCTTACTTGTCAATGGCATGTACAGGGTTAATATTTTCTGAATACTCCACCTGGTAAATTACTGCTCCCACACTCAGTTCAAACTCAATTTCTTTCCTTCAAGGTTTCAGTAATCGTATTGCTAGGCAATAGCTGAGCTGAAGTTTCCTTTGAAACTGAAATTGTGTAATTGAACTTTTGAACTAAAGTCCACCCATCACTTTCTAGCCACACTCCTTGGTGACAGAGTTATTTTTCTTTAGTTTGATGATAACCAATTACTAAATGCTTGGTTTTTTCTTTACTTTTAATGCACCACACTGTATATCTGTTTGTGATTTTTACCTCAGTCAAAAAAAAAAATCTATTATCAGTGGTACTATTCCTTGCATTTATAACCCACCTTTCACTGCAGGCTTTCTAAGCACTTCAGAAGCATTAAGATCCGTAAGAGGCCTATAATGAAGATAAACTATTTTAAGGTCTGGGGAAGACACTGTAATTTTCCATATCTTTCCAAAGCACAAAGGGATGCTGAGCTAGTTGTCCTCTAGGCACTATTTCTATATAAGAAACAATAATGTGATCATATTGTAGATAAGGAAAGTGAGGTATCAAGGGTCACCACAGAAATTTTCAGAATCTGGACCTTCACATGTATGTGACATATATAGGTACATTTTCACTACTGAGATAGTAGAGAAAATTAATTAGCTATTTTCCTCTTAGACATCTTTGTAATAGTTTTGTATATGTTATCTAATTTTTTTTTAGTTCATCAGTGTCCCTACCCTGTCATTAGAAAAATCAGATACCCTTGGAAGCTGAATGGTCTGTTTGTAATAGCTGCATTATATTGAAACCCAGCCTTTGGTTTCCAGTCATGTTAGGTGCTGTACACAAGAGATGTTTTTCTATGAAAAATGTGAAATTTTTCTGTGAAAAATGCTGATGCTTTCAGCTGCTGTTTTCTTCTTTTCTTTTAAACATCTTTTCTTAACACTGACTGAGTACCATACATCAAAAAATGGTTCTTTAGAGCACAGCAGTTATTAAAATGTCTCATCAATGGTTTTGCATACACATAGGGAGTGTGATCTTATTGCCCTCATCACTTGAAAATTTAAGAAAGCTTTTAGTTACAGGACAGGTAGATGGCTCTGGAAGTAATCTCCTTATATTTGTAATTGTATTCATAGAGCTCTTAGCTACAGATAGGCAGTAATGGAGCACCAGGGTGAAGGAAGCCACAAGCCTCTTCATCATACATTGTTGTGGGAAATACATTCAAAACCAACAGCAAAAGTGTTGGTTGACTCAACAACATGATTCTGCAAATTAAGGTAGCAGTGCTTCCTCTAGTTTGTTATTAGGATCTACAGCTGTCTTGATGCACCATCTTTAGCTGATACAGTCATCCTAGACCAGGGGGGACTCAGTGAAAAAGGTGAGTTTTAACCAGTCTCCTCTGAGTTAGTAAATTGGTTTGTTGATAGCTTGTAGTCTTTTGCTTCATCAAATCTATTTGAGCCAGATGGAGACCATGGAATTACCTAATGAAGAGGAACTCTGCTGATTTTCCAGTGACACTAACTTTGAATTTCTACAGGTGCACTTGAAATGGTTACCTGGCTTCCTGGCCAGAAGTTAAAAAGGAAACAAAGAAACAAACAATGAAATGAAAATCAAAATTAAAAAAAAACAACCCACTACCTGAGGAATGCAGCAGGTCAGGTTTTTTTAACCTTTTTAGACCTCTGACTAATTTTCAGGTAGTATTTTCAAACGTGTTCTCTTAAGGCTGTGAAATGGTTTGTAAATCCCCCTTGTGGGGACCTCATTTGGATTCTCAAGTCATTCAACAAGTCTCCCAGGGTTTTCTGCATGGTCAGTGGAGAGAAACAGACTGCAGAGCATGAGTGAACACATTCTCAGTCTCTCCTGGGAGAAGGACATTCTAAGCTTCTGGTCTTTGTGCCATTTGTTTGTGTGTTGCACAATAAAGGAGCTTCAAAACACTTGGAGTCTTTACATACTTTTGTAGGAGAAGGAGTAGAAAATCCCAATGATCCAGTGCAAACCATGCGTTCACTAACATTAAAATATTTGGGTGTGCAATTAAACCAGGGTGTCTTAATAAGGTTTCAGAGATGGGCTTGGTTGTCTGTACAGAGCTCAGCCTTTGGGAGATATTGCTCCATTAAAGAATTGTTCCAACAATCTGGTAGCTGAAAATAATCCTTCTCTCTTTTCTCATTATTATTAAATAGCACACTTTCCTCCCTTGATCAGGGAATAGCCCTCTACATCTGACTCCATCACCTTTCCGACTTGAAGGGCAGAATGGCAAGTTAACCATCTGTATTGGGAATTTTTCTTAAAATTCATTGTGTCCATATTCTGTTCTTTTATGAATATAAATGCCACAGAATATCTGGGTCAATGATATCTAAAGTTCTTTTTCTCGCATCTTTAATTGACTATACTTAAAACAGGCCCTTTTGTGAACTTCTTTGGGCTGTATTGACAGCGATGTCTTTTAAAGAAAATGTCAGAGAATCTTACTTTCAGGAGTGAAATCATCCTGTCTTATATGTCTCTCAAACCCTTTTACTGGAATGGGGCTTGAAATGCACTCACACTGCCCAGTGTGTGAATGTTTGGATCTGTAACCTACTTGTTCCTCCTTGTCTGTATTTTTAAACTTTTGTAAGAACAATTTTATGCCCTCTCTCTAGTGCCATTTGAATTCATTTATAGACTTCTAGGATCTCACAGAGATTTACAGTACTAATTAATTAACTCTCACATTTCCCTTGGGTTGTAGGTAAAGATTATCATCCCCATCTGATGGGGGTCACCAGTGCTCTCCTCTTATTCAACCTTGTGTAAATCAGCAGTACCTCCACTAAAATCAATAGTGTTATCCTGAAGTAGAATTGATATGAGTCAGAGAGGAATTCAGGCCAGAAAATTAACAGCCTGAGCTTAACTGTGCTTAGAGATGTGCATTTCCTTCCATGAGACTTGGAGAGATGAATAGGGGTGAGGGTTTCCTGGGGGATTACTGGGATCTGGGTTCTGCTGAAGTCTGGAAGAGCCCATAGGACTGGGGCCTGGGGGACTGCCAACTCCTTCAGCATTCCTGGGGAACAGAGTTCCCACTTAGCAGAGAGATGCTCCAACCAACCCTCTGCATGCAGCTTGGGTACATGTAAGCTCTCAAAAGGGCCCAGGAACTGGGTTAGGAGACCCATAAGCTGAATGCAGAAAGACAGGAGTGAAGCTGGCAGAGAGGTTCTGTAGAAGCCTGGTCCCCTTCCAGGATTTCAGTGCTGTGTGTGCAGATGAGATCTAAGTGTGATCAGCCGGTGCCTGCTCGCACTGATGGTGTGATTCACAGCCAGTGCAAATACAGCTTCGAGAACAGATGTCATCCTTACAGTTCACAGCAAAGTATTTTGGCAGGCTCTGTCATGGGGTGAGGAGCACCTTCTCTGTGCCTGCAAGAAACAGCAGTGTTGGCAAAGCATGTTTCTAAAGGCTTTGTTAGTTCAGGAACAGACTGGCCAGTACTTCTCAGGTCTAAGCCCAAAATAACTTCTTCAAGGTCAGACATCAGAACAAAAAATAAATACCAGCTCCCATACGTCTGCTCTTTTGGATTCCTTCCCCAACTAAGCCTTTCATTTAATGGACTTGCTCTTAAACTGTGGATGGTGATGGTTTGTTTCTGATCCATCCATAGCCGCTGTATTTATGGTGGCTCTAGAGTCACCTCTTGATCCGTCTCTCCCAGTGGAATTGTCTATCAGCACTTTTTATGAGGCTCTTGATTTAGGATATGTATTACGAACTTTGGGAGCACTTTCTGGAAAATGACTTGTTTATGGTGTTCACGTCATTCCTAGTTCAGAATATTTATTAGCCCAACTCTCCCTGTCACTATATTACTTCAGAATAATGTAGATCTCTGTATTCTGTGTCCTTTGATTTTCCTAGCCATGCAGGAGACATACCAACTCTCTAAGTTTTAACAGTTGTCTCATTAAGATATTTCACACTTTTCTTCACTAAAACTGGCAAGTACAATAAAGCAGTTCCTTCAATTTACATGCTGGACATGCATCTGGATGCTTTATCTACTCCTTCCATTAAATTACTGTTGTTTTTGCCAGATTATATTAGTGCTAGCTCTGACTGCTTGAAAGATAAGACTAGAAAATAAGATTAAAAATAAACACAATTATTTTTAAAAGCCTTTTGTGCATACACAGTTTTTGAAATCTTGGTGCAATTAAGCCCTCTTTTTCCTCAAAGAATTCCTTCTAGGCTATATTATCTTTATTGTTTGAACTTTACTGAGGGCCCTTCTTGCAATTGGTGGTCCCATGATGTGAGGTGCTGTATGAAGAAAGGAGAAAAGACATGCCTTTAGTAGACAGAAGATATTATCCCTATTTTACATATAGGAAATTGAGGTAGGAATGTGCTCCAGATTGCCAGGAAACCTGAGGCAGGCTGGGAATTAATTGTGATCTCCCACATTCCAGTCTGGAACCTCAACCATTTGATCAGGTTCTCTCTGAAAAATTATGTTTATGAAACCCCAACAACCTTTTTGGGCAGTCCAGCAATGACAGGACAGTGCCTGGATTAGGGAGCCAAAGACAAGGGCTTTTGTGGTCATCAGGAATTCTACATCTCTACAACCGGTTTAGCAGATACTGCAACTTGTTTTGTTGATGTAGGTAATTTGAAGGAGTGAGGATCTGAGAAAACTGCCCTCATGAAGGAGTAAGGTGGAACATAAAACCAGCAAAACCAGGAGTAGATGCAGGCATATTTTATACCTCTCTCTCCCTATCACTGTAGTTTCCCCTTTGGCCTCTCTCAGCTGTCCCTGTGCCACCTGCAGCACCTGGTGGTTTCTCCAGCAGTGGTGATGGATGGGTGCAGCTTCAGCAGTGATTCCCTGTGTTGGTGGCTGCCTCCCTGCAGAACTGGACTCTCATAGTTAGACAGGGCTTTGCTCACCAGGACCCCTGTAAGAGGTAAAAGGTGCTGTTTTGGGTAAGTCATTCAGCTGATTATGCTGCTGGGTGCATTATTAATGGTGCTGCCTGTGGTTCATGAAAAGCTAACTTGATATTATGTCCTAGGAGACAACAGAACTGTTATATAATTGAAATTTTTTGTGATTATTTACAAAATATGACAAAATCAAGAGAAGGTTTTACAGTGCATATTAAGCTGTCTGGTAAAAAGAATGGCACTGCCAAAGCTGTATTTAAATTAGCTTCTACTTTGAAAAAAAAAAACAAAACACTCAAGAATGAGAAGACTGGAGCAAAACAGGCTTCTAACAGAGTGCTTCTAACACCAATGCCAGCAGCTTTACCCACTGAGAGCAAGGAAAGTCCCATTTCCAGTAGAAAAGTGCTCATCATCAGTCATGCACATTTGTTAGAAAAGAATGGAAATCTTCGAAGCTGTATTGCTGTTAGATAACAACCAAAGGAAATCTGTGGAAATGAAGAGAGGAAGGAGGAGAGATGAAGCAATGAATCCTGCAATAAGTTGAAAACTCAAGAGAAGATGTGATCAAGGACACAGGAACAGCTCGGAAGAAACCTTCCTTTCTTTGCATAGTCTTGCTTCCAAATTTGCTGAGAGTTTTATGTTCTGTTTTCTGAGAATAAATAGTGAGCAACATCTACACTGGCTATCCCAAAAGTGCCAGAACCTCAAGGCTAAGTGTCCTTTGAGACTTACTGAAAAAGTGTGGCCACATCCATACTGTTCCCAGCCTCTGGAAGCTCTCTTATCCCTGAAATAGGAAGGCTGCCTGCACATAGCCAAAGTTGTTTGGGGAGCAGTAGCTGAGTAGCCAGGGATCTCACAAACAATTTAACATCACAGAAAGCCTGGCTGCAGCTTCCATGCATGAAAATTTGCAATGTGTAGCAAAAATGATTGCACTCAAATGCTTGCTTTGTGCCTGAAAAGCAAATCCAAGTGGACAGGGGTGCCTTCCTAAAATTAAAATACTAAATTAAAAAACTAAAATATATGGTGATGTTTGAGCAACTCTTGGGACATCTGAAGCCCATGATGACTTTAAGAGATGCAAGAATAGGATATGTGATACAAATTCTGCCAAGCACTGCCTTGAAATGGATTTCTTATTATAAGACCAGGGACCACCTTGGAGGAAACCACTTGAGGTTTCAGATAACCAGAAGCAGACCCCTATTTTTTTTCTGTGAGGGGGCAAAGAGGAGACCAGAAAGGATAATAGGAAAGAGTCAGAGTCAGCCTGGGAAATATTTGCAGCAATGACCTGGGGAAAAAAAAAAAAAAGAAAAACTGATGTTTTGGGCAGGGCCTAGAAAAGTATCTGGAACTGTAAGAGTAGCAGATTTGTTCAGGGAAAGAGGATGCTGTGTGCTAGCCCTGGAAAAAAAAAACCAAAACAACCCAGAATAGGAGTATATAAATGGTACGTGATTCACCACCATTTTTCTTCTCAAGGGATCAGCCCACATGCCCTGAAATGTGAACTACTTGGATACAAAATAATATTCCCTGCTCCCTTGACGCAAAACCTTGACATAATCTGGTTCCTTCTGTTCCTGGCATGATCAAAAGGAGAAATGAATGAAACAGTGTGGCAACAGATAATTAACTATACCCCAGGTCTTGGCAATTTTATTTTATATTTTGTCAGGCTTAGTGAACATATCATCCTCACAGAAAATATGACTGCTGCACTCCCTAATCATTCCCCTGAGTTTTATCCTCTGGCGTAATCACATCCCATTCTCAGCAAAACCATCTGAGCTTTACCAAATAGTGGATGCTGGATGTGCATGGAAAAGCAGAAGTTTTTGTCTTTACAGCAAACATTCCCTCTGGTCCCAGAGCTGAGTATTTTGCAGATTTTTTCCAGTGGAGGGATGGACTGGAGGAGTAGAAAGAAGATACACAACTAGATTCTTAATACATAAGTGCACATACCTGGGTGGTCAGGGATGTTAGAATTAAATATATATCCTGTCAATTTTGCCTGATGCATTAAATCTGTGGCTCTTGGCAACTGTAGTGGACAGGCCACAAGCAGAGCTGCTGTCCTGGTGAGATGAACATACAGAAACCTCAGTGACTGCTCTCAACTCTACCACCCAAAGAACTGCTCTGCATACTGCTCTCCCACCAGACTGCCAAGCCTTTGAGGACTGCAATCTTAATCACTCTATGGTGTCTTTTACAATGTGGCACAGGGAATTCAGTATGGGTGAAAACTACAATGTTCACTCATTTAAAACTAATTTTCACATCTGTAAATGAGCACATGTGAGTGACCTGGATGGTGGAAAACTGAGACTCAGCACTGCATATTGTACAGCAGATTTAGTAATAATACTAAAAGAATTCACTCACTTGTGTTGCAAGACTTTGTCATTTATGTATGTGCAGAAGTTTAAGGATATAAATGTTGAGCACTGCTGTTATTTAACAATGAGTTCCAACAGGTTTAATAAAACATTTTCTTGTCAGTTTATGACAAAATTGCTTTTAATAATGTGCAGTGAAAAGCCTTGAGTTCCAGGGATATATAATATTTTAGTGTTGCTACATCTGGAAAACTCAACACAAACTTGTCTTAAAAATTACTACATTTCCAGTCTGGCCTGTGTTCTCACTGAGGACAAATGCCTCTGTCAAGTCTGAAGAAATCATGGGAAAGACTACAGAGAGGAAGCTCTGAACAAGCTGCATTAGGTAAACTGGATGGGCATATTACTTTGCCTTTGCTTTCTGTGAGCACAGGTAAATAAGGAAATATGTTCACTTTTAGCTGCATCCCATATGTAACAAAAAAAAAAGTATTTTTTTTTGAGTCACCTATATGAAGAATGCACCTTTCACTGTTAAAGGACAAACATATTTTCCTCCTGTAGTGTAACTCAAACACAATTCATCTACCTGCCTGTCCCCCAGTATTTCACCCTTGTGCTCTGCCAAAGCAATGAGAAAATGGAGCCCTATAGGAACGTTTTTTAAAAAGTTATGAGGGATAAATAGAGAGGTCTGCAGAGGCCTTAACAGTATGGTTAAGGCACTGATGTGAGAATTGGGAAATTTGTCTTCAGTTCTGAGCTCTGCTACCTCAGGCAAGTGCATTAGTCTCTCTTTGCCTCATTTCCCCATCCTCAAGATCCCTCTTTCCTCGTTCTTTGGATATCTTCTCTTTTTTGACTGAGGTCAGGTTATTTCTTTTGACTATGCATTTTGTATAGTCTGGAGTTATGGCTGTCTTCTGGGCGCTACTTGAACATAACTGGGTGCTGCAATAATATACTTAGAAGTCTAAGTGTGGTAATAGCAATAAAAGATGAAATCTGTCACATCACACACATTAATTCAGGGCTCCCATTCATGCTGTTGGCAAAGTTAGAGCTAACTAATTCCCAGTTATCTGGGAATTGATAATAGCCTCCAGTTTTGTTGATGTGTTAGGGAAGTTTACTGCAAGCTCCTGAAATGCAGGACTTAGAACTTTTTAATCCAGGTGCCTGCAATTTTGAGCTTGCTTTTGCTGGCGTCGCAAGCTTCTTGGCTTCTTACAGACTGTGATGAAATCAGATGTGCTCTGTGATGAGCTCCACACCTGCTTAAAAGACTAAGAAAAGGGAAGATCTTTCTGACAGTTTTACTGTGGGAAGAACTCCAAGAATGGTTAGCATGGCTTTGGGGGATATATCTTTCCTCTGACCCCCAAAATGTATTAAGGATTAAAGATGACCAAGGAGAAAGGCTTTATTCTATGAGCAGAATTCCCATCAGCTTCAATAAGGCCCCAGATTTTACCTGAAGAGTTCAGCACTGCAAAATAATTTGACATTACAATGAAAATAACACTTTTGGAAAAAAAAACCCAACAACACTAAAGCTTGTTATGATCTTATAGTAGCTCTCTGTAGGTTTGGAAAAAAAAAAGTAGCTTCTAAACTTTTCTGTGCCTCATTGTCATTCATAAAAAATAAATCATTAAAAATCTGAGTAATTTATTGCATTGAAAATGTTCAAATGTACTTTAATAAAGTCTAGTGCTGAAATGACTGGAGAGGATTTCCTTGTCTTCAGTGACATTAAACATAATTATAAGATAATATTTCAAGTGTCCAAAAGGCAAATATATACATTTTATTGTTAAAAATGAAATTGTAAGAAAAAAATGCTGTTTGAGATCAGACTCTGTGTCTTGTAAAAGCTGCATGTTCACTTCTGAATTAACATGTAAAAGGCGTGGAATCTTTTAAAGTATTTCCACTAGATCCCCTTTGTCCATGATCTTTCTGCTTGTGTTGCTCATGCTCATCCTTATCTCACCCACAGTCTTTCTTTGAGCATAGATATTTCTAAAACCATTCTGATTTGGCCCTTCATGCCTCATCTTCTACTTGATGGATTTTTCCAGTGTACTAATCCTTTTCCCATTATCTTCCTCATGGTAATGGGAGACCCATAGAAATATACCCAAAATACCCTGTGTTTAAACTCCTCTTTAAATTAGTTTGGTTTATGATGTCCTCAAAAAAGATGATGATGGTTTGGCTATATGTTCACTAACTCCATTCCCAATCATCTTGACTGACTTTTGCCTCATCATTTCCCTGTGCCCTTTGATCAGAATACTCCCATCTGCTGTCCTCTGTTTTATATTCTAATTATAGCCTCTTTAACATAAGAACTATTGCTTTATCACATCTTTTAAATTATCCAGTATAATTTTGTTCTTGTCTGTGACTAAGACTCTATTATTGTGGAAAGAAAATATAGTTATTACGACAGTTTAAATTTAAAAATAAAATAATGGTTAAGTAGGTGTCTATTTTGAGTGGGTTTCAACTTTGGCTGAGGATCAAACGGGTTATTATTACATATGAACTTGCTGTGAGGATGTTGAAAAAGTCTCTAAGAACCTTTTATTTAGAAAGCTTGTAGTCTGATAGAAACTTCCAGGTAGTTAAGGTGGCCTTGCAAGTCTTAGACTGAGTCACTAACATTCCTAAAGTAGTTGACATGACTTCTGTCTTTACTCACCAGGATTTCTCTAGTTCTATTCTGTAAGGGATTATTCAGAGAGCTTTAATTCTAGTTTTTCCCACCAGCTGTTTTGCCTGAATATAACTGCTTAATGCCATATGAGATGCCCTGTATAGTAGTGTAGTGCTCCTCCCCAGCTGATGATCTGAAAGAGGGCATTCCTCTCATAGGTTTTAGTCTTAACTAACCTTAAATACATCACACAGCATTTGGTGTCTCAGCAATTGAGTCTTCCTCTGGGTGGCCCAGTGGCTCTGTTAATGACTTGTGGTTGCAGTTGTGTTCGTGTTGTCTTATGCAATATGAGTCTTTGTACTACAAAGCAAAACCTTAAAATCTTCTATTTCCTAATTATCAGGAGTCGATCTTGATGATCCCCATGAGCCTCTTCCAACTTCGGATATTCTATGATTCTGTGATCATTTATTAGTAGCTGAGATATCTTCTTCCACTGTTTCTGCTCCCTAAGGAGAGAACCTACTGGCTGGGGTTACCTCTTTGCACAAATGTTATTGGGGCCATCATCAAACATCCATCAACCAATGATGTATAATGGAGTCTCTATGCATGCTTTACATCTTCTGTATTCCCATAATACTTCAGTTTTCAAAAAACTACATCCTCCTCACCACGTTGTGTGAGAAGCTTCATTCTCAGCAGCTGTGATAGGGCCCTTAGTTGGCTGCCATAGTGCCAGTTGTTTCCAGCAGCTTGGGAGAATTGCCATCAGAATTCTTCAGGAATTTTGGTCGGTTTCCATATGAGAATTCTGTCTCCCATCTTGAACACAGGTGTGTGCTTTTTTCTTGTATCTTCAAAACCAGGTGGTTTATTTTCTTTGAAATATTTAGTCATGGGGTATTGTTTCCAAAACACAAGTGCTTCAGAACTTTTTTACTCTCTTCTGTGTTAGCCTGGTGGCATCTGATTCTACAAGCAGACTTCAGTATACATTGAACTGTCTTTTCACCAGCCAGTCTCAGTTCCTGCAGTGTCCATGACACTGGAAGTGGAAATGAGGACAGGGAGAGCATTTTTATTAACCTAGCTGGAAGACTTATTTCCATAAATTTTGGAATTCAGCAAATAGAGGACATATATTAGAACACAAATTTCTTGAAAATTTTTCCTGCTCCTTTTTCATGTTACTCCTAATAATGACTGCTATTCCTATAACATCTATGATTGATTAGGCTACTAAGTATTTTATGAACACTAAACCTCTCATAAACCAGATGGGATTATGTACTGTTTTATTTATAGGAAGCTCGTGGTAAAAATATAGGCAACTGAACAGTGACTGCATAGGAAATAAAGGACAGAACTAAGAAAATTGTTGAAATCCCCTTTTATCATTTCTGGATTAAGGTCTTTTGCCCCTTTCATTCTTAATAGCTATTTCTTGGTTCTTCATCACCAGTATTTCAGGATTTGGTCTTGATAGGTGGAGTTTGAGAGAGTATTTAAAATTTAATCTCAACCTAATTTGCTCATTTTCAATTTCAAATGTATTTGATTCATGATTCTTATTGGATGAACAGATGATTAGAATGAATTTAAATTTAAGGAAAAGGAGGAGTGTGGAGTCTGTATAGCCTGAATAAGTTGGGGACTGACCTGTTAGAGAGCAGTATAGAGGAAAAGGAACTGGGGTTCCTGGTGGACAGCAGGATGTCCATGAGCCAGCAATGTGCTCTTGTGGCCAAGAAGGCCAATGGCATCCTGGGGTGCATTAGGAGGCAGTGTGGTTAGCAGGTCAAGGCAGGTTCTCCTCCCCCTCTATTCTTCCCTAGTGAGGCTGCATCTGGAATATTGTGTCCAGTTCTGGACTCATCAGGGAACAGCTTGAAATAGACCAGTGCAGAGCCACAGAGATGCTTAAGGGAATGGAACATTTCCCCCTTATGAGGAAAGGCTGAGGAAGCTGGGTCTCCTTAGCTTGGAGGAGACTGAGGGGCAACCTCATTAATGTTTAGAAATATGTAAAGGGTGAGTTCCAGGCTTTTCTCAGTGATGTCCAGTGATAAGACAAGGTACAAGGGGTGCAAGATGGAGCATAGGAGGCTCCACATAAACATAAGAAAAAGCTTTTTCACTGTGACAGAGCATGGAACAGGCTGCCCAGGCAGGTTGTGGAGTCTCCTTCTCTGGAGACATTCAAAACACACCTGGACACATTCCTGTGTGACCTTCCCTTAGGTGACCCTGATCTGGCAGGGGGGTGGACTCAGTGATCTTTTGAGGTCCCTTCCAACCCCTGGCATTTTGTGATTCTGTGAGTATCTTTGAAAAAAGGAGAGGTTTTCTTGGTGAGGGCTTGGGGTTTTATGCTCCTCAGCACAGACTGTGTTATCTGAGCAACTGTCTCATGGTGTCCCTCTGAGAGAATTAGGAAAGTTCAACTATTTATAGTCTAAAATAAAACACACCTTTATTAACTGTCATTTACAGAAAATGGACTTTCACAAGCAAAGAGATATGAGAGAAGATCAATTTTGCAACACTTTTACTTATTATTTTCAGCATAATAAATAATCTTTTACAGATACATGTGCATTTCATTTGCATTCTTAGCAGGTATAAATCTCAGGGTTAAACTTCATTGTTGCTTTTGCTTGCTTTTGCTGTAATTTTTACAAAAATGATACTAAAGCAACATAAAACATACCATGGCCCTCAAAACACTTTTGTGTTTTGTGAATTCCTCTAATTCTTGTCTTTCAATCCAGAACTTGATAAGGCACCTAAGAACTTTAGCAATGAATCTTCAGTTTGCTGGACTGAATTCTCCCCCGTTTAATCCTCTGGTAATTTACACCCTTTCAAAAATGTTTCAAGGTGGCTGTGAAACACTGACATTTGGTTTAATCATAGAATCATATAATGGTTCGGCATGGAAAGGACCTTAAACATTATCTAGGTCCAACCCTCTTGACATGGGCAGAGGCACCTTCCACTAGACCAGGTTGCTCTAAGCCCCATCCAACCTGGCCTTGAACACTTTTAGGGAGGGAGCATCCATAACTTCTCTGGGCAATCTGTGCAAGCATCTCAGCCCCCTCACACTGAAGAATTTCTTCCTAGTAACTAGTATAATTATATCCTCTTTCAGCTTGAAACCATTCCCCCTCATCCTATTAGTACATGCCCTTGAAAAAGTCCCTCCCTATCTTTATTGTAGGTTCTTTCCAGTAGTGGAAGGTGCTCTAAGGTCTCCCTGGAGCCTTCTCTTCTCCAGGCTGAACAACCCCAGCTCTCTCAGCCTGGCTCCATAGGAGAGGTGCTCTGATCATCTTTGTGACTCTTCTCTGAACTCATTCCAGCAGCTTCAGGCCATTGTTATCCTGGGGACTCCAGAACTGCACACACAAGTCCAGGTGGGGTGTCATAGGAACAGAGTAGAGGGGAAGACTAACCTCCCTTGATATTATGACAGAAGAGAATCAGAACTATAAAGTGTTTTTTAAATCATCCTACTCAGAGGATTATCACATGTGGAAAAAAATATGCAGTTTGTGTATACTAAATTTGGCAGCACTATGGCAGAAAAATGGTGAGTGACTGACCTGAGTGTTATCTTGAACAAAGACCTGGGGCTCAGGCTGCATTAGAACAAAATAATTGAGAGCTTCCTGGGGGTGGGAAATGGGGCTGGGAGCAGTTCAGCTCTGTCTGGGTCCTCACTGCAAGCACTAGACAGTGTGACCTTTTGTTACGGGTCTTCCTGACAATTTATGGCACTGAAATCAAAATGGGGTGCAAGATGAGACAGTAGACCAGACTACTAGGCTTGAAAAGATGCTAGGACTTTAGAAAAATTATTACATTGTCAAAAAATTCTCCAGAGAAATTTCTCCAGAGGGAGGTGGCAGGTACAGGAGTCTGTGTAACGCTGGCTGGAGTGTGTGTGGGGGTGAATGTTTATGCCCAGTTTTGGGGCATTAACATTTTGAGGAAAGGAGGAATATTTTTGTACACTGTGGCCATTCTGGCAGTTAAATCAACCTGAAATTGCCTTTCATACACACTTTTTGCCTGAGAGTATTTCCAGTTTATCCTTTTTAGTTGATGTAAATTATCAGCATTACTTTTAAGACACATACATCGACGTTTATAAGAGAGCCCAGGTTTTTACTCTCATAAACCAGCAAAAAATGTCTTATATAAATTCTGTGCTGTATACTGGCTGTTAAAATTGCAAGATCAAAATTATTCTTGGAGGTGATAGCTAACACAGCAGCCAAAGACCTTTTCTGTTCTGTTTTGTTTTTTTTTTTTTCTTTTTCTTACCAGTTACAATATTTAATAGAGGAAGTCTACATGTTCCCACCACTGCAGAAAATGGATTACTGAAAAAAATTCACATCTTTGGTATGTTTAGGGACTTCAGCTTAGATGCATGAGTTCTTGTATATTTTCTTTGAGTTTTGTTTTGGGGTTTTTTTTCCAATTTAAATAAAACCCTTCAAACTCCTACAATACCATGTAATTGTAGAATAGAGTCTGATCCTGCAGAACATTTCAGATGGAATTCATTTCAACTGAGTTTAGCTGTCCACTGAGTCATCCAGTCAACAGAAATATAGGTGGGTGGTTCATTTAATAAGATAGATGTCTAGGAGAAACAAAATGGATTAGATTCTGGAGGTGCTCTGGCACACATCTAACCTCCATGCATTTCTCTGTCAGAAAAGCTGGAAGAGAGAGGGAGAAATTCCCAAATTTCAGTGAAGACATAGATATGACCGATGCCCAGCCCTGAGATTGTAAGGAACCCGTGGGTCCTACGCTTTGGTACAGCTGCTATCTCTCCATTATTTATAGAAGGAATATAAATAAGATCTATTGAGACACAAAGTGTCTGAATGCTGAAGCTGGCTTTGATGTCCATTATTTTGCCAACCTGAAGCAGCAGCAGGGTGTAAATGCTGTTTCCTTCCCTTCTCTGGTGTCTCTTAACTTGCAGTTTATGGCAAGTTTCTAGTTCAGTGCAGAGAACTGCCACATGAAGTAGTATGGGGTCTTCTCAAGGAATGACCAGGTAAGCTCAAGCTCATTCTGTATAAGAGAAGCCCATTCTATGTGCTCCATGAGCTCTATTTATGGGTATGTGTGTGTAGGGGCAAGCAGATGTACCCTTGGTACAGGGGACAGAGAAATAAGGCAAAGATTTTATTTGCTCTAAACATACTTTCAGGGAAAGAAAAATATGAAACCTTTACAAGCCTGTATATGAATCTGAGGAATTTCTAGGCTTAAGCATGGGAAAGTAAAAAAATATCTGCCTGGAGGGGGGCAAGTGTCTACAACTTTGACATTGTGCTCAGGGCAGTCTAGATAATGGAAACTGAATGGCCAAGAGCTTTGGGTAAGCCTGTAGGGAAATACATATCCTGTGGCAGGAACCTAGCCTTACTTTTAGTGTTTCCCCTCTCCCATTTAACAGCACTTTCCTTCACAGATGCTGCATCCTGACTTGACAATCCCAGAGCACCTGGAGGTTAGGCTTGCTGTTGGACTGTGGAGTAGATAACCATGGCTCTGGTAGTAAAACCTTATCAACCTCCTACCTGTGTGTTGTGCCTGAATTCGCTACTACAAGACAATACATCTACAGGGCAATCAGAGCCCTGTTTGGTCCTACCTTCATGGCAGCAAAGACAAAACAAGATTTACCTGTACCTCAGCCTACTCCACCTCATTGTTTCTCCTGATGAAAGCAAAAAAACTTTGGCTTTTTCTTTACAAAAGAGAGCATCTCAGCATGCCTCTAGTTGCAGCTCTGAGAGTTCCTTCAGACTGCCATGAGGCCTTGCACAACACAAGCTTGGAAAAAAAATTAAATAACTCCAGGCAATGATTTTTACTTTCTCCTTCAAGTAGGCACAGGGCTAAGCTTGCTTTGTGTCACTGACATTGCAAAATAGTTCGCACTTCATAAAACTAATAGTTAATGCAGATGTTAGTAGTAGGAGACTGCTTTTGCAAACATGACTTTCAAACAATGCATCCTGCTGAACACAGGCTTTAATAATAGAGCGCTTGGATGGCCAGCTGTCTGTCAAATCTCTCTCCCTGCGTGCTGCAATAAACTCATTCTCTTTGGTGACAGGCCAGGGAAGTTAATGTTGTGCTCTGCGTCTGTACCTGGCCTGAGTTGCAGTGGGAGAGTTTCTGAAAAGATGTGCTTTTTCTAATTCTTGAGCTGTGTTGGGAGAAAAGAAGGGTTCTTTAAATCCTTATGAAGTTAAAAAAGGTGCCATACATTTTTTCTGGAGGGATTAGAGCTGTAATTTTACACATTCTTCTTACAATTTTATTTTTAGCTTTGGTCATAGCCCACTGGTCTGATTTCGCTTGAATGTCCCAGTCAGTAAACAGGATGTTTGCAAAGTTTGGCATCAGAGTGTAAGATGAACATTTTTTTCCAGGAGTTTTACTTTCAACAACTTGCCTGGACCACAGTCATATGGACTCTTCCTGTTATTCAGTTCTGAGGGAAAAATGCCCAGGAATGTCTGCTTTTATTTCAGAATGCAGGGCTGCTCCATGTGGGTTTAGCAGCCGTCCAAAGCATCTGCTTTTCACAAATAAGACCTGGCCATCTTTTATTTTCAGCTTTTTTACAGGCTCCTTTAGAAACCAATCAAAAGCTAATTTTAATTGCACACCTGTAATTATCAAAATGCACCCATAATAGTCAACCAAATCAGTGAGTAGGGAGAGGTAGTAGGGTACTAAGTAAACCCAACATGAATGTACCAAAATACAGGAATGGTTTCAGGCTCTCAGTTTTTCTCTTTACAGGGGCAAGTGGGGACTAGGAGCAGGTAGTAGCCCTGGTCTGGCATCTCTCAACCACGTGCTCTGCTCCTGGACTAGTACAAAAGGTGCTCTAATTGCCACCTGGGACTTTGTCACACCTTGACAATAAGTGAGCTTGCCAATAAGCTGCCACTAAGTCTGTTTAGCACTGCTGGAGTTGCACAAAGAAACCTGAAGAGCCTGGTCAGCCAAAACCTTCTGCCAGCAATACTGGGGGCTGACACCTGGTGAAGTCAGCATGGGCAGGATGTTGGTCTAGCAACCTCTGCTGACTAAAGGTGCAGCATAGGAAAACACTGCAGCACAAATGCTTCCTGAACATCAGGCTCAGCCCTGTTTGAGAGAGGCTGTCTGCATCTAACAAGGTGCCCTGTTGGTGTGTTTTATGTTCAGTGCTGTAATGATGCAGAGCCGTTGCATCAATCATACATTTTATACCAATGACCTTAACAAACAACTGCTGTACACATTGTGTCTCCCATAAATACATTTCTATAATTTTAGTAGAGACCTTCACACTTAAATGGGATAACATTTTTTAGTTAATCAGTGAGCATAAACAACCAATGCAATAGCCTGTACATGTAATGAATATAAAGCTTGGTGTCACCAATGTAAAAATATCCCCCCCCCCAGCAATTTAGTAATTCAAATCTCTCCAGATATAATAATCAAAATGCCACTTCTGTTGCTATCTGCCACATCCTCAAGTGCTTCCCTTGCTACATTTCCTCACTATGTTGCATAGACATGACAGAAAATTGATCTAGGTAGCCATTTATTGATTTACCTTCTGGTATGAAAAATTGTGTATTAACCTGAACTGAACTGGTTCATCATTCCCGTCCTTCTTGCTCTGACATTCCAGAGAGAGGAAAGCCCTCACTTGGGAAAAGCTACCCCTAAATTACCATGATATGTAATTTATTTCCTATTGCGTTTGTGTGAGAATGCTGACCAGTGTCAAGCCTGATTGCAGAGTGGTGGGAATTTTAAAGCAGAAAAGACTTGATTAGGGACTGGGTGATGGAAAGGCTCTGGAGTGATTGAAGCTCTTCCTATAGAGAAGCCAAAAGTGTTAATGATGACTACAGCCCAGGCATGGGAAAAAACACATGGAAGAATATCTTCTATGCTCAAAATAGGACAAAGATCTTAGCTGGAATATACATTTTAGTACACATCAGAAGGTACAGCCATAAAACATGATTACTTAATGAACTGGGCTTTATTAAGTAAAGTGTTCATAATATTAATAGCTAACATTAAAGACAATTGTTAATTATTAAATTAGATTATTAAATAATAAATAATCTTATGAAATTATATTTCTTGAAAGATATAGATTCTGAAGCATGAGGTAACTACTTGTCAAATATATGAATAAAAGTGGGGAAAAGTTGAATTAAATTGGGTTTTGACCATTTTTTTGAGATGACACTTTAATTGAAAATAGCATTTAGGCAATTAACCTTGGGACCATGAAAGATTTAATTGGTGTGAAACCCACATAACATCAAACTTTTTAGTACATCTTTGGCTGCTACTGGATACTATCAGCTTACATTACAGACTTTAATAGATCTGAGAATAGGTCAGACCTTAGCCATTTTAAGATAACAGAGTGTCCAGGGAGGTGTGTTGAGAGATATGAAGAAGGTTCTTGTTGACACAGGACACTCCTCAGGTGGGGCAGGTGGGACCACTTTGTAACCTCCCTGGAGACACGTGCTGTGGGACAAGGTGGAGAACATAGCTTTGATGTTTTGCATAGTGTGATAAAAAAAATCTTTCAGGTTATTTTAAATGTACATATGGCCCCTTTCAGTAGTCCTTGGGCTTGAGGGAAAGAAAAATACATGTCTCACTGTTGCCTGTTTTTCTCATTAGCTTTGTGGAGTCTAATGACGTGTTCAAACCCACCACCTTACTCTTAGGACTGTACTGGTAGTTATCCAAGACAGAACTTCCTCTCTGTGGTTCCCCCTGAAGAAAAAGGAGTTTCACAGATATGAGACCATAATGGATGAGTCTTTCTGTTTTATCACTATGGGTGCTTAAAATAAATCAATCTCTAAAAGGTAGAAGAAAACAAAACCTTGATTCTCATCTCATGTAAATTGACATAACACCAAAGAAATAAATGGAGCTCTGCCAAGCTCTACCAAACAACAACATTGTCTGAGGTCTATGCATATTTCAGTCTGCTTGCAAATGTGCAAAGAAAGAGAAACAGAACACTTATGTGTCCTTTAAAAGAAACTCTACTTAAAAATATTAAAGAAAACTCATGAAACCAGAGGAGTGGTAAATCTAGATTAGTTTGTAACTACAAAATGTTAGTTTCTTTAAAGTATTAGGCATTTCTAATATAGCTATTATTTTCTACGTGTCACATAATATGATTATGTATATTACAGTAATTATTATTAGCTATTATGCTGTATATCATATTACAATAGCTTCCAAAAGGAAAAGACTTGCAAGGAATGGATCTGGAAACAGAGGCACTGAGCTGGCATAGCCAGCCCAAGAGCAGAGAAAATCATTGACAGAGCTGGGAGTAAGAAAGTGTCCCATGGCTGCTGGGCTAGTGATGCTTCATATAGAAGTGTTACTGCAATAATAATAAACAGAGGTAGAATATACACCTTTGGCCCTGGGAGAGGGATATTTTACCTGGAAAGGTGAACATCACCTTTAGTACAGTAACTTTTTCAGGAGGCAAACATATCTAATTAGGTTAAGTGATTGTCAAGTGTATTTTAGGTTTAACAAAGCTCACATCATATTTTACTCCCCTTTTACAGTCTGTACAGTAATTGTGTAAAGTGCATGATTTACTGTGGCAGCATTATTCAGACTTAATTACAGTGTTAAGAAGCAACCATAACTTGAAAGTAAATAGCTACACTGCTGTGGGGATCCACATGGCAGCTCTGTTAAAAAAAAAATAATTCTTTTGTAAAGAAAAGAAATTGTGTAGAAAAGTTTTGGCTCCTGAAATCATATTTAAGAAAAACTTTCAGCAGGCTTCTTAAAGGCTTGAAACAGCTACTTTGTCAAGGGATTTTAGATCTTTCTTTCTTTATATCCATCTTGTGATTCATCCCTATATATATATATACCAGATGTTGTCTGGTCCTTAGGGGTATATTCTCTCATCTGTAGGGCTGAATCCTAAGAAGGAAATAAAAGGATTTAAAATATTACTATATAGCAATAGCAAGATGTCTCTGGTGGATCAATATGTCTGCTACCTAGAATACATAGTAGAGACCATTCATTCAAAGTACCACTTTCACTCCAACAAGGGAGATAGCCAAGAAGTCTTTATCCACATTTTTTTTCTTAATAAATGAATTAACCATATATTTATGGCATTTCAGGAGTCTTCCTTAGAGTTCTAAAATCTTCACTACATATAGGGGTAGGGATATATATACCTCCTTATCCCTAGGATATATCCTGGGCTCTTGTTTGCATTTTCAAGGTTAGACATTAAAATGAAGAAGAAAACATAGTCCTTGCTCCAGGCCCAGAAAATAATTCTCAGTCTTTGGTGCATCGTTGGGGCATCCTTGGGGCTTAAAACCAATGAAGCATCAGTAAACTTTGTATTTTTGTGGAAAGGAGATGTTCCTTGTGATTTCAAAAGACGATTTATTTTCCAGGTGTGCTGAGAGATGAGTCCCTTATGGCTGTGGTGAAGTGCAGGCTGCAGAGCCATCTACACTTCACAGGCACTGATCCCATGAAACTCAGGACCTTTGTTGCACCTTTCAGATTGCCATCTTCAGGCATTCATTTTTATTAAATCTTTAACAACACAGAGGTGTAGAATAAAGACTTTTTTAATGAGGCTGGTGTTGACAATTGAAATGCCAGTGAAATCTTGGTAGTAGGATATAGTTACTGATGCTTCCTCTTTATTCCATTTTGTTCAGATCCAGGGTGCTGGAAAAATATTCTGGGGTAAACTAAAATTTTTACCCCTTTTGGTATTAAATGAGGATAGAGAATGTGTTGAGCTGAACCCAAAACCAGGACAGTGTGCTTTAAATTGGACTGTCACACTGAAGAAAATGGAACATGCTGCATCTTAAATTAATGAATCTAATTGTATGGCTTAAATACATTCACATGATTTCTCATTCCAGGATCAGGTTTCACTTTTGAGCTGCCCCTGTTCCATCTGATAAGGTATTGCTTTCTGCTTTGGGCTCTGCTTGTAACTTAGAGTAACTCTCATCTCTGGAGAAGGATGACAATACAAAAATTGATCAAACCCCGGTTTATCTCAGAGTCATATATATTTATATAAAGGCCATAAAATTCACACTTTGAGCTGGGCTGTGCTCATCTCCCACAGTTTTCTACCTGTCTGTTTCTGTTTTGGTTTCTGTGAATAGACAAAAAATCTATAGTAGTGCATATACAGTGCATTACATGCACTTTCTTGATATAATTAGTTGAGTCTCTTTTTGGCTTGAGAGAACTTATTCCCTTGAACAAAATTGATTTTTTAAGTTATCTGATTTGTATTTAATAGTGTATTCAAATCTCTTCCCCCAGAATCCATAGACCATCTTGCCTGACCTACATCAACAATGAATTTCTCAGAATACATTAATCAAATACAGTTTTTTTGAATTTTGTGCATTTTTCTTCTTCATTTCACAAATGAATGACTTTTGGTCTATTTTCCCATGCAGCTGAAAATCAAGTTCACAATTTCTCTGTTAGCTTAAAAGCTAAAAGTGCAGTATAATAGCATTATATACGGAGCAGTTCAATATGCATACACCAATGTGCACCTTTTATGTGCATGTGCGTCATCACACTTGTAGTCTAATTATGGTGGCAAAACAAACATTAAAGTTAAATCTGTAGGTGTTTTCTTGCAGAACTGAAGGTCATTTGTATACTTGGCAAAAACGCTAATATTCCAAAGTCCACAAGGGATTCTTCAGCTGCCAGGATTCAGCAACCACAGGCTTCTGCTGATTCTTCAAAATATTCCTTTCAACATGAAGTTTAATGCTTTTTTTCCCCTCCCAAATAATACTTTCTTTCCCCCACCAGTGCTCATGTAAAAAGCTCAGGACTCATAAATTCAGCTGCTGCCGCCTGGAAAAGTGCCAAAGGGTTCAGAGGAGTTGGGTTTGTATACATCATGTGAAAATCAGACTCTGCAGTGGAGACAGTGGTGGCAACTGGCAGATGAGCATTGCAGAAGGGCTTCCATTCCAGTCCTCTGTTTTGACTCTTTCCCACTGTGTTCTCAAAATGCCCTTGGGATTCGAGTTACTTACCTTTAACTGTTCAAAGCCTAGAAAGTTTATTTGCATGCAAAAATAATTTTCATGCAAAGAAGAGTCAACTAGGAGTAAAAATCCAGTTCTTGTCCTCACAAAATAAAGATTTTTTGCCTAGGAATTTTTTTCCCAAACACTCAGACCCTAGACATGTGATGCCTGAAGGTTATTTGTTCCAGCATTATACTGGTTTTAGTTGACATAAGGTTGAATTTCTTCATCATAGCTGGTAAGTGTCTATGTTTTGGATTTGAGCTGAACTTGGTGTTGCTAACACAGTTTATTTAGCTGCTGCTGAGCAGTGCTTACACAGCATCCAGGCATTTTCTTATCCTCACACTGCTCCACCAGTGGAGTAGGCTTGAGGGAGCACAAGAAGCTGGGAGGAGACACAGCTGACCCCAACTGAGCAGCAGGATATACCATATCATATGACCAGAGAGATAAACCATACCACATGATAGTGCTCAGGAATAAAAGCCTATGTGGAGTGTCAGGGTGTGTGTGAAGCATGAAGGTGGGGGGGGCTGCCATTGTTTTTGGACTGGCTGGGCACCGGTTTGCTGGTGGTGAGCAATTGGGTTTTTTAATATCACTTGCTTTTGATGTTTTTGATTATTTTCCATCTTATCTTAATTTTAATTTTTTAATTTATTATGAAACTACCTTATCTCAACCCACGAGTTTTCTAAATTTCATCTCTCTGTTTGTCTTCCCACCCCATGTCCTCACTGGGTGGGGAGGGAACAAGTGGCTGTGTGGTGCTTAACTACCTAGAACTGTTAAACCACAAAAAAACCAGAAAACCTGTCTCCTTCTCTGCTGTGTTTCTGCAATATATCAAGAGATTCCACAGTTGTAGTCTTACTAAAGCATTTAAAAAACAAGTGGCTGAAAGCATGAGAAACCATTTACCCCTATGTACACATTTATATAAGCCTCCACACAAGTATTGTTAATTTCAGGAATACTGAGTTATTGGTATGGTCATCAACTGAATGGTCTACTGGCTTCATAGTGGTACATACCAGCTGGTCTGCACAGGAGAAGATGTGAACCTTTCTGGAAGTAACACTAAAAAGGCAATCCCAAGAGAAAGTGAAGTTTCTTTCCACTAGCTCCTGGCGTGTTCTTTGAAGTGACTTAGAGGGAAGTAACAGAAATGACTGGAAGGTGCAGAGATGGAGAATTGTTTAAGGATTTTCAAAGTTGCAGTGCTCTTTCTTTTTGTCCTTGAAGCAGGGAAGGCACCCAAGTCCCGTTATCCACATTGTGCTCCTGTAAAAGGGGACATGGGAAATGCCCTAGATCATCTGCAGGTGAAAGCTAAACACAAATTAAACTGACAACCTGATTCACTTAATATGCAAGGTAATTCAGCGGGTGTTGAATTCATTTGAATACATATGATGCAGTGTAGACACCTGCTGCAACTGCAACTTGCATCCTTGTTACATGAGTGATTTCTCCCAGTGAGAGCCAGGAACATGTTTCAAAACCCTCTGCTTTGAAGTAGCAATGATATGAGGCTCCAGTATGCAAGTGCTGCTTGTTGAGGAAATATCTTCACATATTTAATATGCTTTGATGAGAAAAAGAGAAGTTTAGTATGTTGGTATTGTCACCTGCAGGGCTGACATTAAAGTTCAAGGCAAGGGATTTCCATTCCTTGTCATGGGGTACATGTGCAGGATTCTGGATTAACTTGGTTACATTTGAATCTTTCTGTAGCCAGGTTATCAAGCTGGTTTCTCTTTCTTCTTATTTTTTGTTTGTTTTGTGCATTACTTTTGTTTACTACTAGGTGGCACTGGAGAGGGCAAGTAACTTTAAAATGCCATTTGTCCTGTCTCTTTGTCATTCATTATTTTTGGGGTGTATTTAGGGTACTATTGTTCCACAGAGGTTCAGAGGAGACAAACTGGCTGCCTGAAAATGTTCATCATCCATTGGATTAGACTGTCACAGAATCACAGAATGTTTGGGGTTGGAATGCACTCAGTTAGTGGAGAAGAGCATTGTGTGGCACACACTATCCTCAAGAAGAGCTGCAAAGTAGGATGTGTTAACTATAAGAGGTTCACTTTTTTTGGAAACGATACTGCGAAAAACACTCTTACATTTTTAGACTTCAAGACAGAGTATCTGAAAAATTTTGTCTTTAGGCTTTCTTTCAAAAGGGAAAATTTCACCTACACTGTAACATCTCTACAATTTTGTGGCTGGAATGTAGTCTGTGTATATTTAGATTCTGTAACAAATCTTTTTTAAAATAAATTTGGATGAAGTTTTTCAACAACTCAGAACTTGCTGTTTGTCCATCTGTGGAACATCAATATCAGTAAAAAAAATTATTTCAATGTAGTTGTCTAAGTTGTCTAAGATATTTACAGTGAGGACACTTGTCTGTCATCACTGACAAATAAAGACGGCTGGAAAATTAGCTACACAAGTTGCTTAACTTCAGATATTAAATTATGTTCTGACACTTAAATCTGGAAACTGTATTTCCGTTCAAAGCCAAGTTCAAATGTGCACACAGTAAAAATCCCTTTTGTTATTATATGAAGATCTTCAACAGTAGGAGAATACTGGGGTGATACAGACAGATACATTTTATTCCTTTTGTTGCTGTGTAACATTCACTTATCATGAGATAATATAAATTTCTTACAAGTATTTATGGATATGACTGTGGCTTTGTATATACTTCAGACGTGCACTGCATGAAAATATTCCACAATTATCAAAATGTTACTATCTATTATTTATTACTGTTTATTATTTATCCCACGAGTCACCTGGAAGTTATTTCAAGAAGTCATGGAGGAGGAGACAAACTCTTATCTGTACAGTTGTGGCTGTCAGGTTTATGTGAGAGAGATGTCTTTTGTACTCCCTGTTACAAATAGGTAAAATAACAGGGAAGTTTAAAGAGAGATTCAGTATGAGTTCTTGATCCATACACAGGCAAAGGTTCTGGCAAAATAGTAGTGCCAGCTGATAGAGGACTGGGAGGATGAGAAACAAAATAGCAAGAGCCGTCGAGGATAATGAGAAAAACACATCTCTCCAGCTGACTTCTGCTCCATCTTCCTTTCTTCCTCAGGTTGGCATGAGATAATGAGAAACCTATCCTTTGAAATCTGGACCCTTTGCTGCATATAAAAAAGGTGTCATGGGAGGCAATATGGCTAACAAAACTACTGAAAAATGTGGGGGGTTTTTTTGAGTCGCTTGGTTCTTGGCACTCTAGATATGCTTTTTCTTTTTTTTTCTTATTCTTTTTTCTTTTTTTCTATAAGGGCTGGTTGCTCACAGGATTACTGCATTCAACAGTGTATGACTGAGCCAACCAATGGAACTCAAGACAAAATGGTCCTGTGTATTCATCCAACTTTGCACACCCAGGCTTGACATAATTAGTGAGAGGCAGTGTGAAACTCTGCACACAGAGGAAGTGTGCAGCAGAGCCAGCAGGTTCTAATGAGAGTTGAGGGAAGACTGCATCTGAGCAACTGAGGGCTCTATTTTTTTTTCCTGCTAATGGATTTTTCAGCAAATTTAATTATTAATATGATTATTAATAATGATAATTTATTAACAGTAAAATAAATTTATTAATAATAATCATAATTTATTATATTATAATTTATTACATTGTGATTTATTCTTGGTCAGAACTGGATTCCTATTGTGCTTAACGCTAATTAAATGTGCATGCATGTTTATGTGTGTATGCAGGAATGTGCACATCTGGAGATGTCCCTGAGCGGAAGATCCTGGTTCTAAAAGATGCAGGAATAACCAAACTGTAGGAAAGAAGGGAAATGGTGTGGAAATTAATCCTCAGTCACTGATTAACACACTAACTTAGTTGTATCATGTTTGGTTGTTTGTATTGACATGCCTACAACCAGACGGTGATGTTTAAACATTTGTTGGGTATTTAAAAATGTTCCACAATGTTTTTGCATAGACAAATGTTGATACCACCCATTCTGGGTACATTCAGTAAGCAGGGTGTCTATGGTGGCCAACTCAGATGTAGAAGTTAGAATTTTCTTACCTAATCTGGGTAAAATGGATTTTGACCTGAATGTACAGCCCTGTTCCAGTTCCTGGGTTGCCTGAATTTTACTCCATCGGGACCCTCTGCTGAAACCAACAGCTGATGTTTTTAAGAATGGCATTAGACCAGATGTATATTGGAACTTATTTTAAGAGACTAAGGTTTCCACAGCTGATGAGGCTATGGGACACTGAGGAGTTAAGCATGCTCAAAACTATTTAAGTCCCTGACTAATGCTCTAAGGACTAACACTGGATACTTAGTGCATGCAGAAGGTATGGTCATGTTATCTATCACAGAATAAATCAGACTCCTTTCCTGCTCTGGGTGGTGTCATCCTGGCACCATGTACACTTTGAAGGGCATTACTAACTCCTGCTTGCCTCAGGGTAGAAGCCGTTGGTAAATTGGAAGGATTTTTTTCTTGGCCTGCCTTGGGGTATTGCACTGGGCAAGTGAAAGGCTTATTCAGGTTGTTCTTATAGCCCTAGAAGGGTGTTGTCTGCTGCAACACGTCTTTAGTAGAAATGTGCATTGTCTCTTGAACAGACACCAAAGTAAGGTAAGTTGTAGAAGATGGGGTAAGCAAGTCACACAGCACTGAAGTGCCAGAAAGTGTCTGTGAACTGGAAACCAGGGGCTTAAAACCAGGAGATTAAAGATGAGTTGATATCTGAAGTGTTTTATTGAATTACACAGCATTACTGAGGGTCAAAACGTGTCACAGAAACCACCATGAAGCATCACATATGTGCAGAGAAGTACTTCAGAAAAACTGACTCACTTTTAAGTGAGATGTTACTGATGGAATTAAAATATCCTTCCTCTTCCTGTAGAGTGTCAAACCCAACATGTTTCCCAGGACAGAGGACTATCGGGTCAGCCTGAGATGTTCCAGAGGACTGTTTTGCACCATTATATTAAGCCATGTCTCAGGGTTGTTCTTCACTGAATTGTCATGTGGACAGCTGAATCTGTGTTCATTTATTTTAGATTAAGGACAGTTTCAACTTTGGAGATTTATATGTCTTCCTCTAAATTTATTGCAACTTTTTTTTTCTGCAATGATAGTGCATTGATATAGGATCACATGGACACAGTTAATCTTTCATCTTCTGGTACAGATGTGAAGCTGAATATCCAGTTTCTTTTACTTTTCAGCTCTGCTTAGTCCAGAACAGTGGCTGCTCCCTGCCCACAGAACTTCAAGCCAGTTTCACATGGTGTTGCACTCCCCATTGACCTCACCACTTGATAATACTGAGATCATGCTCAAACTGTGGTCAGAAATCAGGATAATTAAACCAGTGCCTCTGCAGTGAACTTCTTCTGATGCTATATTGCTGGGTTTTTGGGGTACATGGTAGCTATATAATGCAGCACTATGTGCTTATAAAGGTGTGCTTGAAATTCATTGACTGGTACTGAGCCTTGGAATAGGAGTTATCATGTCCAGCAGCACCACACTGTGCCAGATGTGGTGCACACAGAATAAAACTATGGTTTCTACTCTGAAAAACAACCAAAAAAGCTGGATAACAAAATTCTCTCAAATTGTCTGGACACATTTTGGGATAAAAACCAGAAAGCGAATCTGGGTTAATATTTGGAAAATGCAGACATATTTGTGGGGTGGTTTAAGCAGTTCTATTTTTATTTTGAAAGAGACCAGGAGCACTCCCTCAGTCCATTCTTGGTTGACAGAATCACAACTGTTAGGAGGGGAAATGAATCCTGAGGCTTAGTAGCTTATTAAGTTGCTCCAGTTATGTCACAAGCACTTGTTTGAGTATGGCAGAGGCTGAACTGAAGTAATTCGTATGCCTTTGAAAACTTGTTATTGTGGCTTCAGGTTTTAAGGCAGATTTCCTGGTGCGATTTAACCTTCAGAGAGGAGAGATATATGTCAGATAGATGCTGATTTACAGGTTTCCATAGGTAGACTGTTATTAGGAAGTTTGCCCATGCTCAGCCATCAGCTGTGGATTACACCAGCATTAGATCCCAGCTAACAATCTTGGCACCTAAGTTTTGCAGATCTTACAAAAACAATGCTGTGCTGTCAGCTGAAGATGCATGTAGGACTTTGTCTTCCATATTTGTGCCCTGTGTACTGCTGAGCTTTCATTTCAAAAAATTCAGGCATGAAAAGTGTGTTGATTACAGAAACAGCTGGGTATTTCAGGTGGGCAGAAAACAGAGCTGCTCTGCTCCCTTTGAATGAATGTCAAAACTAGGGGGTCGACAGCGGGTGTGAACAGGGACAAACAAACCCAACCTCCCACTAAGTGAGGGACATTATTTCCTTGTTTAATTGAACACAGTGATTTTCCTACCTACAACCTGATAGCTTTGAAGCCATTCAATGCTCTTTGAAAATATTCATCCTGGTGGTAACACAGCTGGTGGATTTTTATCATCATTATATCACGAGTGTGCTGCCTTTCTAATCTTAGTTCATGGGCAATGTCTTTCATGTGCCTGGACACAGCAATATCACAGTCTTCCTAACTATCATTGTCTTGTTATATATGTCATGACTGAGGTATTAGAAAGCAATAATCTTGCATATTTTCTTTTGTGAGCAGTCATCTAAAATGGAGTGAAGAATGTTTTTCCAAATAATTAATTTCTCTTGCTTTCCTATTAGGTACAAGCTGTTGACTCTGTCTCAGCTATAAAGGTAAGATACTAGAATGGTTCTGTGGAATCTATTTTTAATCATATAAGCACAAAGCACCTGATTAGCTCTTGCTGACATTGGTTTAAATTAGAAGGATTGCTGTTAAAGTCATTAAAACCTATGATGATTCGGGTTAAAACTTAAAATATAATGAAACTAGGATAAAGTCAAAATAGAAGAGACTTATGTAATTGCAGATATAATTGTTCCACTGACTTTCCTAAGTCATGAAATATGTTACTGTCTGAAGTTTTTCTATAGAAAGGTATCAACACCATATATTATCTGCAACACATTTATTTTTAGAGGGCTGTAGCCTTTTTCATTTCTTTGACATAGTGGAAAATCCTGACTGGCTCAATCTATCTTAAAATCAGTTCAGTCCTAAACTCTTTCTCTTCTATTAGGCCAAATAATCCTCCTCCTCCTCTAAGTACAAATTGGCTTGGTTTGACATCCATTCATTCTTCCAAGTACTAATAAAACCCTCATCAGTGCAGAATTTCAGGGTACCATTGAACATTTCTACTAGTCTGTAAAAGATAAAAACTTTAGTTAGCCCCATTTATTGCAGTTCTAGTGCTGTAACTGAACTACCTTCATCTCCATGTTTTCTGCAGAAATTTGTATCACATCTGCATAAGGGTAATTTAACAGGTACTCCTCTACATCTCTGACACTGTTAAACACTCAGCTTTGTTCTCTCTCTTTGTGTCTTTGTGGCTGTAATGGCAAATCACATTATATTTCACCTTCTCCTTTGGTGTAGCTTTCTGAAGGTTTGCATTCTTCAGAGCTCCTTGTTTTGATCTTTTGTAATGCCATGTGACTGAAGGGGAAAATGATAAACCAAAAGACTCTCTTAGAATTGTCCCACTGCTGAATTTCTGCCCATTTGCTTTGAAATACACAATAGTGATGAATGACAGTTTGCCTAGAACTGCTGAACCTAGGTTTTTTTTAACTGATATATTTTATCTATTGTAAGATAGCATTGAGAAAGATGGAGCAATAGATGTATAGACATTGATTATTTTTATTTTTACATAAAGCCACAGAGAGCAAATGTGGTGCTTTCTCCCCACATAAGAGACAGCTTTTTTGCTTTCTTTATAAGAAGCTGCAGATTCTGACCATTGTTTTTGGAGCCATGGGGATGTCTAATGGTGCAGCCAAGGACTAGTGAATGGTTTATTCAGCAGTATTCTCTTATCTTTTTGAAAATATTAGTGGATTCTTATCTGTGTTTTTAATAGACTACATCCTCCTCCAAAAAAAAGCCAAAAAGCCCCAGGCATCTAATTCAAGTACTTCCTGAAGAAATCAAGGAGAAGATTGACCAAATGGGATTCAACTTCCTGAACACATAAATGTTTTTACCTGACCAAGGATATCTTACCTGCCCCCTAGCTGGTTCTCTGCCAGGTTATCCTGTTGGTCCTACAAGGCTTTGCCTTTGGTCCTGTGATATTCCTGTCACCTTGTCAGAATCCCTCAGACACCCTGGGGCATCTGTGGTTAGGTGCCTGAATTACTTACACAGTTTGTTCTGAATTGCCCTATGGCAACTTCTTAAAGGCAGGATCAGATTATAGGGAGTCTGAGGAATTTTTAACATTGGCTTTCATGGGCAAAGATATCCACATGTGGGATGAAAAGCACAGTAGTTGATCCTACAGAATGACAAAGCAGGTTAAGTGTGTGGGTATCTTTGTGGTCAGAGTAAATACACACTGTCCTCTGAGAGAAAAGGTTATGCAAGGAGCTGCTGACATTTTGTTCATAAGTATGGGCTAATATAAAGGACAGCTAAATTCTCCCCTTTGGACTGAAGAAAATACTGGGCTACACTTATGTAGATCTGAGGGTAGAAGTTGCCTCTGATGTGCCATCCTCTGCTGCTGAGTAGAAAGTGAAAGCAGCCATATGACTCATCATTTCAAGGCAGAGTCTTGTCTGCTACTAACCCGATCATCACAGTACAGAACAGCTTCCTAAATGGAAGGGAAATCCCTCCCCTGGTATGAATGGCCTCTGCAATTTACACCCCTTATTTCAATGCCTTTTCCTGTAGGTTATTCTATATACAGGGCATAAAGGTCTTTTTGAAAGCTGTCTACAGTCTAAAGAGCCATTTAGGGTTTGGTCCCAGGGGTCTGGAGGCTTTTCCAACCTCAGATCCTTTTAAGGTTTCTGCCTGATCTACAAGAGAAGGTAAACTGGTGCAAAACAAATGTCAGCCCTTGGCCCCTTCCCTTGGACATACAGTTTTGGATTGCCTGAAATGCACTCATGTGAGGGTGAAGCACGCACTGCTACAGTGTTGGGGGTGTGTTTTGTTTCATGTGCAGTAACACAGGCTTTGGGTGCCAATGATGCTCAAGAACTGTAATTAAGTCATTCAAATGCAACTGTTCCAGGAAAACAGCTCTTCAGAAATAGCTCAAACTTTTTACTACCTGCCTTCTCTCTGCTGTGCACCAAGCCTGCATATTTTCCTCGAATTTTCAGAACAAAGCTAATTTCTTTGTTTCTTGAGCATCATCAAAAGCAATAACAGCTCCACAGAACACAGTAAAATAACTGCAAAATTAACTCAGCACTGACTTAAATGTTATGCAGCCATTTATAACTGTGTGGAAAGTGGTTGGAAACTCCCTGTGAAACTCTCCTCTAACCTATGCATATCAGTGGGGACTTCTGACTTGGGAGCTTTTCATATGCAGTTTTCATGGAGTGGAGGAGAAGTGCAAGGCTGTGGAGTGTTTGACTTCTCTTCCTCCACAGTGTTAGTTTTACAATTAATCATGCAACTCTTTGTCTTGAAAGCTGGAGGAACTCTGTAGACAAATGTATTGATGATGCACAAGTACTAATTAGATTATTTTACATTCTTTTTAGCTGGCTGTGCAAAGCTAAAAGGAGTGAAAAGCAGACAACTATATATTTGTGCAAGTATTTTTGCAGACAAGGCAATGCATAATCCCTTAATGCATTAAGAAAACTATCCATTGAGGAAGAAAGAAACATGTTTGCAGACTCCATTTTTATGCTTCAATTTCTTCTTCCTAGCAGGTCACACTCAATTACCAGGTGATTAGTTAAACCTGTCACTGCATACAAATCTGCTGCCATCCTCCTTAAGAATGGGATTTTTTAAATAGTTGACTGTAGAGTTTATTCTATCTGAATGGCTGCTTTGTTTGTTTTATTTCTTTGCTTCAAGTATGCCAAAAGCCAAAATACAGAGAAATTAAATTGTGGGAGAAAAGAGCCTTAAGACTCTACCCCTTTGTTTTCCTAAATAATTTTCTATCTCATTTTTAGTAGCATGACTCTATTATTGATTAGGGTAGACTGCAATATTCAGCCCTTACCTTACAGACTAAAATGCAGATCATTCACTCTTTCTTCTGTTAACTCTTGCAGCTGCTGGAATCTGGAGTCTGGGATGATAATACAAAGATAAAGGTCTATATTCATCTCTGTACACTGCATTATGTTTTTCAGCATCTGAAGCAGCCAAATACAGAGAGGAAATCATTTACATATACACTCCTTTCCATCCAAACACCTTTAAACAGCTTAAAACATGTATTAAGTTTCACAACCTTCAACCTGCTTTCCTGATTTCTTGCATGAGATAACTGAGGAACATAGAAGATGTGAAACTTGCTAAGTCCAAAAACAAAGTCTTGTGGAAATGGGGACGGAATGTGGATGATTGGGCTCTCTGTCCTCTTCAAACATCAAACAACTCTTCTGCCCAGAACCTTGACTGTTAATAGGTACTCTGAGGTTGCTATCAAAGTGAATATGAATCATTGTTATATTATGAAGAAGGTGGATATGGCTAAAATATTGGTCAAGAGTTGCTTCATTTCTCAATAGAAAAAAAGAAACAAATATAAGAAACCAAAACCTTACCAACGCATTAAGGACTTGTGGCTGCAATGTGTAGTTATGTGACATGACTTCTGTGGCCATCATCTTTAGGGGGTTTCTAAGTGCTTTTGACAGCACAGGTTGTGCTCCCTTCTGATCTATGTTGACATAACAAATCTGGGGAGGATTTCCTGTTGGTGTAAGTCAGAATAGCTCCAGTCAGGGCAGCTTGAAGAGAGGGATGTCAATGGGCACGATATCTATGGGATATTTTCAGTATGCTTTCTCATCTCACAATTTGTTTCCAGATGCCAAAAATTGATGCTAGATTTCTAAATATTTTTTTTAGAAAGCAGTTTCTTTGCCGTATTTTTTTTCAAACTATTTCTAAAGGAGGTTGGCAGCCTGGTGAAAAATTCATTAAAAAAGGAAAAAAGAAAAAGAGAATCTGTTCTTTTAACAAGTTAGAGGGTTAAGAGTCTCCAGAATAATACACAACTTATTGGTTTCTGTGATATAATTCACTGGACCACCTGCTGCCCAAGGACATCTGCTAAGCTATAGAGTTGAACTAACTTTGATCATGCAAAAGAGAGATTGGACTGTGTGCTTTCCTCCAGTGATTGCAAAATGGTTACCAAGTGGGGGGGATTGGCATATGTGATCTGTTTCTACTGTGCTGCTTGACTGGGTACTGATAATTCAGCAACCTGACAGGCTATGGCTTGGGAGAACAGCACAGTCATCTTAGATTATCTCTTTCAGCCTAAAATGTAACTAGAGGAAATAGAAGAAGTTGTGACTGAAGTGAAAATAAAATAAAATAAATAAAAGCATGAATTATGTTGCTCTCCTAAAATGAAAGGCTCTCATCTTTTCATTGTATTTAATTTGTGAAGCATGAGATGAGAAATCTGGAACTGCCAAGCTAGTTCAGAAATGTGGAAAAATGAATTGAAAATTCTGAAACTTTTATTTCTTGTTGTATAAGATGACATTTTAAAAAACAACAACAACCAAGCTCTTATCTTATATGATGTGCAGCCTTTGCTGAGATTGGAACTGGGATGTGAATGATTTTGTTTCGTTGTTTTCAGAGTACTGGGGAACCCTATGGTAACACTGTGAAGGACAGTGCAGAAGCTAAGGCAGTATTATCCTACCTGACAAATCAAACTTTTTAAAAACGAACTGCTCTTTATAGCCCAAGGATCATCCATTGGTACTGAGTGATCATTGCAGAGGCAGGAGACAGCTGGTGGCAATGGGAAATAATCAACAATTCCTTTAACAACTGGCTGTTGTGTGCTTAGTTTGGCATGGACATATATATACATGTTAGTAGACACTGCAGTAGTTTTAAATGGATGTATATCTCTGTCTGTGCTTATTACTGTCATCTTGTGCAATCAGACCTTTCATGAAATAATTAAAGGTTTCAGGCATTTTTACCAACTGACTGGCATTACAGGTGTTCTGGATGATACGCCTGTTTCACTTGGTTTTATAAATTGACAGAAGGTGAATTCTGGCATTATCCATGTGCTTTCACTCTGTGGTTATGTGGGAAATAATGTCTCTAGCCACTTCTTACTGTTCAGGGAATTAATGAACAACAGCAGTGATGAAGCAAAAGAGCAGTCATGCATTTTTCAGTCCTTCGGAAATTCCCTAGCCGAGGGACAACATGCCCTTTTGAAGACTCTCCCTCTGGGAACTTTCTTACACTCAAAATTTCTCCAAGTAGGTTGTCTCTTTTTAATATCTGCATTCTTCGTAGGTTATTTCTTTCAAATTGTTCATGGAAGTGTGAAGGAGAAGCTGCTGTTCTTCATGTGTGGGAGTCTCTTCTCTTTGGCTCCCACCAAAATCATGTTTATAACCAGAAGTGCTTCAGGAGATTAGTGGGTTCATTTGCAGTTTCAGATAGTCAGGACACAATAGAATTCAAAAATTCCTGGAAGGGCTGACACTTGAGTGACCCAGGACTTCTGCTGTTCTGGTATTAGGTGTAGTGGATCACAGTCCTAGAAATTGCTCCAAACTCAGAAATTTGGATTGATCTGGAGGAAGCAAACTTGTTCTTTCCCTTCCAGGAATGCAGCATGTCTGGAGATGTTCTTATGTGTCTGTTACTTGTCCATATTAAATAATAATAATAATAAAAAAAGTAATTAGAAGAATCCTTAGGCCAGAAAATCTGTTGGTGGACCTGTCACTGTATCTCCACCAGTTTTCCTTCCATTCCCACTGCAAATAGATCTTTTTTCTCATTTTGTCAGGCTGGGGGTGCTCTGCCTCAACAGCAGCACTCTTGAGAGTTTTTGTAGCTGGGGTTACTGCCCAGGACCACGGTCTCCATCTGATTGTACTTACTGAGGGAGTGTGGCACACCATCTCTTGCTCTCTCAGATTTATTGTTTCACACTCTTCTGACACAGAGCCTTTCCTGGGCAGGTGAGTGTGGGTCACACGTCCCAGCCATTGCAAGGGGGTCAGATTATCACTGCAGGGAGGATGTGTCCAACCATCCTTCATAGCAGCACTGTAGCTGGAAGCTGGCTACAATCTTCTAAACAAATGAGAGTAGTAGCAGGATGTGACTCTGTCTGCAAAGTAACCACTGTGAGTAGGACTGGTTTGATGCATATAGGCAGAACTCAAATTTCCTCCCTAGAATCACAACACTGGAGAAGCTTGTGATGTCTCATTTGATACATAGGGCCCAGCAAGCTAAAAGGATGAATGCTGAATGGTTAATATAGAAATGGACAAGAAATAAGTGATGGGAAAAAATTTGTTTTCTCTTTAGTGTTGCCTAGCATCATATGCACATTCAGTTCCCAGCTTCCTTTCTCTCCTCTCTGAGACCCTGTAATCTGTCTTAGGTTGCCTTTTGAAAGCATTTATCTCATAAAATGAAGAAAAAATCATTCACTTTCTGAAAGAATCTCAGTTTTGAAAATAAATTTTTGCCCTGTGGTGTGTATTGCTTTGTAGTTTTAGGTACAAATATGAGTATACAGTTTTAAAAAAATAAGTGTAATAGAAATATTATTTCATTGCTCCATGATCCAGGAGAAACCAAGCTAAAGCATTTCACACCATGTCTGTCTATAATATCTGGTAATTTTCTGAAACAACAGAAAATTTTAGTCACATCTGGGACTGAAGCAGTTATATCATGAAATGACTGGATGCTTTAGACATTTTGTAAAACAATTAGTTTACTGCATGGCTACAAGATACACACATGCAGATTTATCAAAGAAAGGAGAGTGATCAATATTTTCAGTCTTATGACTACTCTCTTTTCTCCCTCCTGTCCTCTCCAGCCTGCTGTGGTATTGGCATCCAGAACTGCACCTCAGTGCTGTGTTTTACTGGAGTTTTCTTTGCTTTTTAGTACAACAAAAATCCTCCAGTGTTTGTGTTATGTCTCTCCTGATGTGGGGACTGGAGTCAATATGGTTTTTGCAGGTTGCTGTTTGTGTGCAGCACAAACTTGTACCTCATCTTTAGTTCATATTTATGTCAGATCTAAATCTGTGACTCCTTTTTTTTTTTACACCTCTTTCAGCAATATGCACTATATAGATAGTTGGCAAGTAAAAGTGTAGAGATTATTATACTGAAAAAAATTAAACGACTGTGGGATTTGCATGTGAACCACTAATAATTGTTTCAAAATGCTCCTTTTAGGGGTAACATGTCTATAGACAAGCACAAGACTTGATGAGCCATCAAGATCCAGGGAGAGATATACTCAGGTTCATGTTTTTATTTGATAGGTTTATAATTTGTTGGTTAGGAAAATTAATTTTTGACACATCAAAGTTCTTCCTGGATTTAGTATCCTTCTCATGGAACCTGGCATGCATGCAGGGAAATTCAGTTAATTTATCAAGAGTTATTTTTCAGACTGAAGTTCTTTTGCTGTAGTCTTGTGATAGTACTGGATATTCCTCTACAGCCAGATGATATAAGTTTGAAATGTGGGCTTAATAATTCTTTTGGTTGTATTGATTTTTGCATGAATTTTAAAAAGCAAACTCAAAGTCATTCTAGTCCAAATAACAGAAGTCATGATTCTACTTAATGTACTGCAGAAAGGAAGAAGGAACCACAGTTGGCAGCATCTAGAAAAGATAATATATTCCAGGTAATCAATTCATGCTTCATTGGTTCTTGCCAGCCAGCTAATGAATAAAGGTACCCATTTGCAAGCTTTTCTCTGAAGCTGATTAATTGTTTCCACAAAATTTACTTTATTCATGTAGTGATCATCTGAGGTTAAACAAATCTCTAAGTACTTGATGTACCTGTAGTCCATTAAGAAGAGCTCTAATATTCACCCCTCCACCCACCCATTTCTAAAAATTTCTGGCATTAATATTGGCATATATGTCCTGAAGTAATTAATCTTGAATTCCAAGGTGATATGAAACTAAGGAAAAAAACATTAAAAAAAAAATCACTAAAATGGGTAAGATAGGATCAGTTAGCTAGCAATTAATACTTAATCTTCATGCATTATTACATAGGTAACTGGCTCGCGGTTACAACAGGAGCAACAGTGTAACTACCAGAGACCAGATTTGCAAAGCCAGGTAGGTTTGTACCTGGTATCCATTTCAGTGGAAGTAATAAAATCTATATACCTTCCTGGGTGGGAACTTTGAACCTTAAATTATTTTGGGTAGGAACAATCTTTCCTGGTTTTGCTATAAAATGGAATCCAGATCCATTCACTGATAGCAAACTTTTGATAATACCCAGGCAGATGGTCACCCTTGAGTTTTTTTCAGAAGGAGAGCTGTAAGGTCTTAGTATATAGGAGAGAAGATTAACACAGAACACTATAATCATCCCAAAACATGATCCCCAGATCAAAAATACTGTGTATTGATATTATTGCCAGCTAATCCTATCTATAATTTATCTTATTTAGTCATGATGCATGCAGGAAATTTAAGTGACAAACTGTGTAAAAGGACTTGTAGTCCTAAAAAGCCTTAGGCATTTTTGAAGACTTCTACCTGTTATTAATTTGACTGCAAACATTTTTGCTATGTTTTTTATATCAGAATTTTTCTTATTACATGCATCTATTATAGACCTTTCTTGTATAAATTATCAGCTAAAGTTTCAGCATGTTTTCAAGTCTGACAGAATCTTATAGATAGGTGTGTGAGTTTAAATGTAGCTGAGTGAAACTCCAGAGGAGGAACCCCTGAGTCTCCGTTCTGTTTGCCTACAGTTGATGGAGATATGAAAAGCACATGTCCTTTTGCTAGATCTCCAAAGATGCTCAGACTGAACAGATAAATCTCACTTCAATTTCAGGAATATAAATATAAAATCTAATACCAGTTAGCTCATCTTTAAGGACTTGTCCAAGCAAAAGGACCCTTTTACTTGGTAAGCATATTTCCTGGATGGGAACTATTACCTGGTGAAGGAGGAGGAGAAGGCTGTTCTTGTCTCAGTGACAAAGAAAGGCAGAGAACACGTGTAGGGCAATAAAAATTGCCTGGTGGAAAAGTTTGTGTTCTGTTGACTGTGACACTGCTGTGCTAACATGGGTACCTAAAACAGGCAAGATGCATCTGTTCTCTTCTCAGAGCCACACAGCACACAGAGTTCCAGATTCCTCCCTTCTAACCCTTAGGAACTCTTTAGGAATCCTACCAGATCACCTGAGGTTTTGGTTATGGTCAGTAGAAAGGCTGCCAGGCTGATTCCTCCCTTCAGAGATTCCAATTACACTTTTAAGTTGCTGTCTACTGCAGAAAGGTCTTGAGGGTAATGTCTCAGCTGACTGCCAGGAATTTGGAAGGATGAATCTGGCCTGAATTATGCTTTGTTCAATCAGCTAATGACTAACACATCTGTCTATAGAGAGGTAGTGAAATCCCGTGGTAAACCAATAATCGTGCAAAATTCTAATCAGCTTCCAAGAAGGTGATCCTTATTTTAATGTTATTAAATTTTTTTCAGTAACTTCTATGTACAAACATCAATGGTTTACGTGTACATCATAGAAATATAGGGTCTTGGAATGTGACTCTTGTGGGAAGAAGCTTGCACATATATATTTCTATTAGAGTCAAAATCTGCACTCTAGTAATGGTGAGCTTCTAGGCAGGTAAGGGAATGGAGTAGGGAGTAAAATGTACAGTTGTGTAACAATACCAAAAACCAGTGAAGTAACTATAACTGAACATGTTTTAAGTTTTGGAATATGACTTCTTATGAATAGAAAATGTTAGGGAGTACTTACCACTCCTGACAAAATCCTAAAACTATATTCAGGGCTCATTGAAATTATTAATGATATTATCAGTGACCTAAAATTTTGCACTATGGCATTTCCAGATGCCTATGGCCTTCAGCCTTTGCACTGAGATGTCATTGCACTGGATTAAGGCATTCTCTCCCAAACACATTCGTTGTGCCTTTTAAGTGAGTGGGGTTTTTTTAATTTAAAGAAAAATATTTTCCTTTGAATTTGAAATAAGGGCCAGTTGACCTCAGTTGGACCCTAATCCTAATGGGGAAAAAATTGATCTCTTCATATTTTTTCAAGTGAGGTGTGGTTAGCTAAAAAATCTCACTATCTACCCTGTTCTAGGGAATAATAAAAATATCTCTTAAGTCAATTTTATTAAGCTCTTCCTAGGTACAGCAGAAGTCTCAGTTGTCAGTCACTATATAACCCAGTGTCGCTGCCATGTAGATGTCACACGAAATGATTGGTGATGCTATTCTCAGGTTTCTTTCAAAAGAATAAGTAAATCCATTTTCTCAAAATAAAGATATGTAATTTAATAGAGGACATTAAGAATTGCTCTTCAAGACAGGCCTATGAATTAATTTGGGAACTCACATGTTCTTTGGCCTCTTTGGAAAGTACAACGGGCTTTTACTTTCTCTTTTGTCCATAAAACATTTATCATAGGACTCATTAAAAAATCCTATTAAATTATGTTTCTGTGAGATGTGTCCCTCATGCACTTGGGAAAAGTGTGAAATATCTTTTCAATTGAAGGCATTTTTCGTTTATATGTGTAATACTTTCTTGCCCGGGGAAACAAATGATGTCTCCATAGGGTGCCTAACTCAGCATGGAAGCACGATCTCTGTGTAACCCCAGTATCTAGGTCATCACTGGAGAGTGCCTTGGATATCAAATGCAGAAGACAGAACCTCTGTTGCTTGAGCTAAAGGACTTAGCCTCCTGGAGGCAGCTATAACAAAAATGTTCTCTGTGGATCAAACAGAAACAAATAGCAGCTCTTGGATGGAGGAGCATCAAGGGAGAACAAGATGGTTGGAAGGTGAGTTCAAGGCTGGAACTCATGGAGATGTGGCCTGGCTCTACTGATTATTTCTTTACTAGCTAATTAAATACTGTCGTGCAAAGCTGGGCACAGCACTTGGTTATCCATGCTGTTAAATGCTCCATGGCTCCTCACTTTTGGCCTGGACCAACTATGACTTTTGCTTACAATTATATGCTCAACACTTTTAAAACAGGGCAAGCAATATTCCTCTTGTGGTATGGGTTTTGCTGTCATGTTTTGGACATTAAGAGAACGTAATGGCATGAGGATAGCCAGACTTTATTAGATGAACCTGCTTTAATTTAGTAGCAGTAACATATGCAGCCATTTCAACAGCAATATTGTTGTCTCCATTATTTGGGTCTAGGAGTTCAGCTGCCAGGTCTGAATTCCCATCCTAACTCAGCTGCTGCTTTTTGGTTTTGTTTGGATCACCTCAACTCTCTTTATCAGTTGACTTCCTCTGTGCATTTTTCTTAAGGGCAACTGACATACTTCACAGGTATATGTGAAACACATATATACATGTCCACGTACACATATATGCATAAAGGTGCATATAATTAGGTACAGCACTTGAAACACACTGTTATTGTACATACATGCTCACTATAAGTATTTTCTCCTATTATTTATTTCGAGTCAATAATTCTCTTTTGTGTTACATGCAGACTTGCCCATGGAGCAGATCCAAGCACCATTCATGCTTCCTTGCTTGAGCTGTTCTCATGAAGTAATTAATCATACAAGTTTAATGTTTTGATTCATATCTTTGAACAGCACAAAATATTTTTTTGAAAATTTTGAAAATATTATTTTGAAAATATCTAGTTAAAATTTCATGTGTACGTATGTGAGCTTACAGATTTACTTCTGTATTGTTACCTTTAGATATTTAATTTTATCTTGCATCATCCATCACTTGTGTCACATGGCTTTATTTCTACTTTTTATTTTCATGAACTAAATTAAAAGAGAGTGGAAGGTGACATTTTTGGCAGGGGGACATTTTCAGTACTTACAGTGAGGTAAATTGTGTTCTATATGTATTTTACAAGAATTTATGATACTCTCACTCTGCCAATATTATTTTAAATAACATCTGGAAAGCAGCTTCAATGTTGTTAAGCTAAATCAGGGATTGTTCAAATGAACTTTCACAAATACCTTTTTTTCACTGCTCTAATGAGTGCGACAGTCACGACAATTCCTCGAAAAAAGATGGTGTTGCTTCTTGTTCTCTTTTCAAACTGTCCTCCAATAATCCCTAAGGGAAATGGTAAAGTTGCTTAAACTCTCTCAAATGGCAATAAAGGGGAACACACTTTTAAAATGTAGCCTAGGGAAATACAACAGCACATAAATTCCTTTGGAATTTACTTGTCAGGTTCATTTGGAATGGTAAAAGCCAGAATGTGCTTCCAGCTAATAATTATTTCTGAGTGGGAGGATTGTCTGAGCTCTGGGGAAAAACAAGAGATTTAAGTGTAAGTAGTGAATTTGTTTCTGGAATGCTTTGTAAAATAGAAAATTTGTGATTTTTTTCACCCCCACCCACACTTTTAAGGCCTCCTGCAGCACTGGTTGAAATCACAAGGGATTTTACTGTTGAATTGGTGGAGCTCTGGATCAGGACTATAGTTTCCTCACAGGCAACAGTAGAAAAAAAAATTTATTTTTTTTTCCAATAGGAAAGGTGTGGAATTGCTTAGGACTGTCTGCTGAAGTTCTGTATCTCTGCAAATCCCATTAAGAAGCTATACTGTGTAATTATCAATAGGCAAGACATAATGACCTGGTATTCAGAGAAAACAACATAAATACACTTATTATCTGAGAGTAATAAAAGCATCTAAATGCTCCCTTAAGCAGGAACAGTGAATTTAATGGACAGTCACAGTGATTTCAGTAAACTTTGGCTCAGCTTTGGGGGATTGGAGTCAGTCTACATGTAACTGTCTGCCTCTGAGCTATGGCTTAACCTAGGTTTATGGTCAGGGGGAAAATGTAGCTTTTTTTAGGATGCACTTCATTTCATCCTATTGCAGGTGTCTGAAAGAGGTTTTTGTAAATTCCTGTCCTAAACCCACTCATTTGTCTCCATTGACTAAAAATGGAGTCAGAGTGACCAGCTGAGATGGAGATGAATCCTGCACTTGCTGGGTAAAAAAGCCAGAATCTTCTGTTTATACAAACTGCTCTTTGCTTGAGTTATGATACCATCCCACCAGCTTGAGACTTTTCTCCATCAGTGCTTGCACAAAGTGCCTGTTACTGTCCCTGCAGTGTATATAAGTCAAACCAATGCAAATGGACAATTTTCTTATTTCTTTTAAAACTGTAGCATTCTACAGTAAATGATGTTTGGATCACACAGAAATATTTTCAGATTTGAGTTCAACTGAAAAAAATAAAGCTATTTTTCAAAGAGAAAAATATATCAATACTGAGAAAAATTCTGATTTCCATTTCAAAGTGACATTTCAGTTGAAAAAGTAGCAAACTTAGATTATTTAAATTTACTGCAAATCAAAGAGTAAAGCACCAACTCAAACCAAAGGATATGTATTATTTGAAATTATATTTTTTGTGACGTACCATTTTGTTTTTTGTGGCTTTTAAAATTTTATTTTACTCCTAAACAAAACCTTCTATTTCCTTAGTTCACAGTCATATGTTTTAAACCTTAATGGGTTGCTTTTTCACAAGTTCATGTATTCACAAAGCCTGTGATGTGTGTTCTGTACCTCTGTATTTCAACATGTGTAGTCTTTGCCTAAGGTTTTCATCTAAATTTCTTGACTGCTGCAGCAAGTGACTTAGAACCTTAAATGGCTTTTAACATTTCTGTCCTCAGCAGGCTGATGTAGAGCTGGTGCAAACCTCCATAAGTCAGTGAGCCACCTGAACTTGGACTTCTGCAGCAGTTTGGGGTGTAAAGTATGGGGATTTGCAAATAACCATTTGGTTCATGTGAGGATGTTAAACAGCAGCATATCCACTGCTCTTAGCAGAGCTGTGCTTTTCACTTAGTGACAGCACAGTTTGTCTTTTCAACTTCTCATAGCAGGGCCTCCCCCTGATCATGGTATTGGAAGTCAGAGGGGGCTCCTTATTCTAGGGGGAGGATGAGATCTTGCCTGTTTGCCTTCTGCTCAGCACTGCTCTGTGGTGCATGCTATGACTCTAATGTATTCACTTAAGCAAACTTCCTAGGGAAGCCCATACATCCTTCAAGTTGAAGACTGTCTTTTCTTTTCCCCTCCCTCTTTTGCCTTTCTAGAAATTTGTTCTCTGGTGGGCTGAGAATAGCCACTGACTGCATTCCTGTGCTGTTGAAAAAATACTGTCAGAAGTGTTTGCTGACATCTAATCAAGGCAGAGATGAGGGAATTCATGAAAGCTGTACTTCTGATGCATGTCAGATTGCTTTGCTTGGTCAGTTGTTGTCACCTCAGCTCTAAATAATTTTAATTACTGTAGCTGTTATGAGCACATTCCCTTCGGGAAATATAATTTTCTTATATTTAAATTAATTTGCCTGAGTGCAGTTTACTTTTTCCTTAAAATTGCTTGTGTCATGGTTTGAAATCAGAACTACAGAAACTTTCTGAATTTGTGAGCAGATGCTCACTGGTGGGACTCCCCAGTCTGCCAGTCATTTTTCTCCCCCAAATGATGTGTGCACACAGTCAGGGTGTGAGCAAGCAGCTGTGCACGAAGATGCTGGATCCAGCCTCAGGAGTGGGAAGCTAAGCAGCCCCAATTCAGCCAAGAGGGAAGAATCTCTTACTGAGTTGTCATCATTGCTCTTAGGCAAATCTCAATGATCTCAGAGTGCCTGCTTCATGTTAGAAACTCTGCAGAGGAGATTTCACTAAAGATATGAAAAATGTAATGTTTGCCTGAATTCCTACTGAAAATGTGAATTTCGTCGCCAAATTCTCTCTGGCACTTCTGAACAGTTTTTGAAAGTTACTCCAGTCACAGATACATTTGGAGTAAATCAAAATAGTGTCTCTGAGAGAGTTACATCAAATTGGGTTGTTGGAATGCTAATGTAAGGGTTCCTTGAATTAAGCATTTGGATATTTTCCTAATACTTTCAGCCATTTGGCAAGTGTTTACTTGGATCTAGAAAGGATGAAAATTTGCCTGATATGGGAATGTGATTGTTCATTCAAAACTCCTTTCTCTCTTCTGCATCTGTCTCAGATGTGGGTTACAGATAGCTGTCCTCAAAAGCTGCTTTTCCAACAACTTCATGTTCTTTATCTGTAGAAGTTGCAGTAGCTCATTGGTTCTTAGGCCAATGACAATAATAGACTGATTAATTTATTTTCTGGCATATTCTATATAACACCTTTTATAATGTTCCTATTACCATGATCAGTATTTTAATCTCAGGGGACAGATGAATTGCTGATATTTATGACTGTTTACTCTGCAAGGTTATTTTTTTCAGAGAACTGCATTTCCAGTTTATTTACCTTCTCATACCTTCAAAGCTGTAAGCCATGTTCTATCAACCATAAATGCACTTTATTCCTTGGAGTACATGATATGAATTTACAAGAGTTTGGTAGAGAGAAGTCTTCTGAGACATTAGTTTTGTAATTCAGTTTATTCTACTTGAATTATGACCCAAGTAATAAATCTACATTGTTTATCTGCACTGGTGATTCCCAGCCAGTTGCATAGGTTACTCTTTAAGAAAGCTCTCTTCAACACTGTTCCTATTAAAAGACATTATAAAGTTTTTCCTTTCCTTATTTATAGTTTTAATGTTCTTTGAGAGGTCTTGTTCAGCCTTTCAAATATATGTATTCCTACAGAGTCTTCAGAGTTGTGTTTTCCTTATACAAGCAGGGTGTAAGTTCTCAAGATGGATTGAAATCTCTTTAGAGGCTTGGCTTTTTGGGAGATCTCACACTTTGTAGAAGGGAGGAATGCCATAAACATTGGTTTACTGGTGGATAAAAATAAATCACAACAGCTCTTACTATGAAAACTGAAGACTTTGTGCAGTTTTTACATCAGTCTCCTCGGAGAAGACCAAATGTGATCAGCTGACTAGCAAATTAACTCAGAAACTTGAATGGGAATGAAAAAAAGACAGTTTAGAGGCCACAAAAATTGGATGTTTTCAAATAAGTTGTTTTTGGTGAAATGCTCTGCATAAGACTTAATCAGGTGGCTATAACAACCTCTGACCTCTGAGAACTGTTAGAAAATGGGTGAATTATAAACCAGTCAGATGATCTTCCCTTACCATAAAGGTGCTGGGGCAACTGATAAAGCTAGGAATCTAAGATGTTACAATGTGATAAGCACAAGGTCAGTATAATTTGAGAGGATCAAATTATCTTCTGAGTCATGTCAATTATCTTCTCATAATCTGATCTTCTCAAATTATGTCAGACAAGACTAGTTTACACCAATAACTAGGAAAAAAACGGTGATCAGGAAATGAGAAGTTATCATATAACTTGACTCTCCTAAAATACTGACCTTGTCTAGGAGGCCATTCTTATGAGAAAACTGGGCTTAGAAACCTATTGTAATGTGAGTGCAAATGTATGAGGGAAAATAATATATGAATGGATTAAGGGCCTGTTCTTAAAGTGAAAGGAGTGCTTGCCACCACATTCTCGTGCTGTGGAGTGTGTGGAATATTTTCATTTTTTACCTCAGAAAAAGGAAGAGGAAATGCAGCTGCAATGTCTGCAGACAATACCAGCCTGGAAGGGGATTGTGAACTCCCAGGAGGAAAAATAGGAAAGACTGAAAACAAGATAAAAAAGAGTCATAGTTTTCTTGACAAGATGAAGAAAAGATCTAGGGGAAAAATAGGAGACAAGTCACCGAGGAGAGGTGCAGAACACTACCCTGAGGAATTATTAATTACATACATATAATAAAGAGAGCGCTCTTGGCAAAGCAGAAGTAAAACAGACGCCACTGAATCAGTAGCTGAATGTGAGTGAAGAATCCCATGCTGTGAAAGTAAGCCACATAGTAGGGTATATGGAAGACATGCTGTAAGTTTTACTCCTTCTGGTTTACTCAGCATTTTTAAGACCTTGTCCTGTTCCCAGTTTTGGGCAGTGCACTGAAACAGATGGGCCAACTGGAGGGAGTCCAGCAGAGAGAGTGCAGAAAAATCCACAAATGTAGAAAACATAACCTTTAAGGTGAGATTGGGGGAATTTTTTGCTTAGCCTAAAGATGAGAAAACTGAGGAGGAGATGGTAACAATGTTATAATGGATTGCCAGCAAAATGGAAAAAATAACAAGTTCCCTGTGTCCACAGACGTGACGTGAAATAACATCTCAAAAAACAGCAAGAGTTATTTAGGTAATACATTAGAGAAAAGCATGTCACTGTAATGATAGAACAAGTCTCTGAAAGGATTTAGATATAGCATATCTTGACTTTGGGCCAGTGCTAGATAAGAAAAAATTCCCAGCCAGAGATATGTTCCTTTCTGGTGAAAAGTGTTACCACAGCAAATGAGGCATGAAGCACTTTGCTGTCCCAGAAGTCACACACTTGAAATGAGGCACAAAATAAAATGTGAGCTAAAAAGTTGAAAGGCCACTTGATGGCTAGGTTCCCTTCAAAGCTCTCTTTCTCTGGCTTTGGAACGCATCAAAAACAACCAACCAAACAACCAAACAAACTTATTTGGATGTATATTGAAAATTGCTACCTAAAATTAATTCAGGAACAAGTGCTGTCATAGGCTATGCAGACATACTTTGGTTTTTGGCTGCACATTCTCTTTTGCTGTCGCTTTCCTCACCTTTAGGCTGTGCTAATTAGGCTCTTCTATGCATTCTAAAAACCTTAATTTTGCTAACTAGATTCAATGTTAGTCCCAATGATAAACACTAAGAATTTTGATGTTTTTCTTTCCAGACCATGATTATAGATATGTAATTTCTCACACTTGTATTTTTTGGAAGTTGTAGGATGCCTCCTGTTCAAAACTCTCCCACTTTTCACACAACTAAATCCTGCCTATTTATGCTCAAGGATGAGAAATAGAATCCTTGGAATCTTGTAAGAAAAGATAATTTAGGTTACCCAAAATACAAGTTCAGAGAGAATGTAGACTAATGTAATGTTATTGTTGGGTTATAGCTATTATGATGACTTAAAACTTCTGTGCTTAATGCAAATTTTTGTAATTTACTCAGCTTTTGTTTAAAGAAAATTAATTTAATTAGTCTTCCAGTTATATTGACTTCTGTAGGGTTGTGCTGGAGAAGCACATAAGTAAAGCAAATACTTAAGGTTGCATATAGTGAAGAAGCAATAAACCACCTTTTCTTATTTGCTAAAACATTGCTTTATTCTAGGCAGCATAGATGAGTATAATGACTGATGGATTATTACCCATTATGAAAACAGAATTTATTTTATGGAATAATTCTTTGTAAATATTTTTGCATAAGGGCAGAATGTTGTATACACCAGTGCAGTGAAATAAAATTGCTCTTGGGAAGGCACAGAAATCTAAAGCTAGTTCTGATAATGAGCAAGAATATGATCTAAGAAGAGATCAGATAACAGTGACTCATTAGCAAGCCAAATATTTACTTTATTTTCATGTTTTCTCTACTTTCACATCTTTGTATATCTCCATCTCTCTTCTGTTCCTCACATGTAACCTAGGTTATATAAATTTCATACAAAAAAGCAGTTGATTCTACACTCATATAAATAAAACTGAATAGCTTTTCTGATGCCTTAAATAAATTGCTGGTAATCTGTTTGTAGTCACTCATGTGGGTTTAACATGGGCCTGTATATATTCAGTTTGTTCCTACATCTGTTTAAGCAATTTAGGGAGAACGTCTTGTGCTGTATGTGAAAGTCATTTCCTACAAACAGAATGAGCCTTGAGCTCTCTGTTAAGGGACATTCATTTGGAGAAGGAAGGAGAAAAACCGTAGTGGCTGCTACCTTGTTTCATGGTGTATTGATGTCTCTCATTTCCAACATTGCAACTCAACACATCCTAGGATGACTCACTTAGATTTTGCTCACTGGATTGTTCACTTTCTCCCAGTTCATATCAGATCTTTTGCTTCCTCAGCTTCCAGAAGTAGCATCTATACAGTTAAGAGAAGGTTTATCAGAAGATGCCACTGGTCCTAGGCTATGTTTTATCTTTCCAATGGGTTCTCCAAAACGTGATCCTCCATGCCCTCTCTGAAACCTCTAAGCTACAGCTTCACTATATGCTTACTCACTGCTCAGAAATTTATTTTTGGGAACATTCCCACTGTGGTGTACACTGTACTTTCATTAAGCTAGCAGGATGAATGAACAAGTGAATTGGGCTTGTGCTAATACAGGCAGTATGGAACTAGCTTTAATTGAAAAAGCTGTTACAATCAGAGCAGTTTATATTATGTATCTGTATGGAAAAAGATCTCTTCTCCATTTTCTCTTCTCTACTGCTATGCAGCTGTAAGCATGAAAAGACATCTGTCCAACAGACAAGTGATTATTAACTCCACTTTAAAGAACTTCCCTAATAAATAATGTATTTACAGTTGGCAAATACTGTCTTTTGAATTCTGAAAAGCAGAGTGGTAGCACAAACTGTAGCCCAAAGAGTCCACTTCTAACTGCTGTGTGCTATGTCACTGTTGGTACAAACATATTGCATCAGTTGCAAAATAGCAAAATTCATGCTCCCCAAAATTAAATGATGGTGCAAATCCTGGGGATCCTAACCAAACAGGGAGATGTAGCTGCTAACAGTACTGGCATGAGATAATTGCATTGTGTGTTTTCTGACCAATTAGACCCAAAGCCTATATAGGTCCTGAAATTCATAGTTGTCTCAAAACAGCTGTCCTGACAAACTGGACATTGTGCTGGGGTGAGGTCCACATTTGATAAACTCCCTGGACATGGCTCTTGCAAAGAGAACCCATTGTTATCCACGCTGATAAGCAGGACACTGTCCTTGTTTGATAAGGAACAGTGGCCAGCAATCAGGGACCTGCAGAGGCAGTGTCTTTGTGTGAAAATCCCATGTGAAGCCACTGAACAATCCCAGAAATAAGGGTCATTGCTCATCCAAGCCAATGGGGGAAGGTCAAGTGACCACCTGGACCCCCATGCCCCACCAACTCATTTCCAGAACATTCTCAAACCTAACACTGAGTCTGCTCATAGTCAGCAGAGCCTCATCCAGGAGCAGTGGTGCCAAGGAGCATAAAAGTGGAAAATTCCAAACTCTTGGAGTGCCATCCAAGGACCACAATGTCACACCAAGGTCACTGCTCGATCCAAGGGTAGTGATATGTTTTCTATCCCCCCTTTCCTCTACTATTTCTTCATCTCCCTTTCTCTCTGTTTCTAACCTTATTCTCTGCACAAAAGAGTATCATCATTTCTAATATTAAGTTCTGTTGGTTGTAACCTGTTGTTTTGAGAAGTTCTGCTAGCTGTAACTGATTGCCTTGAGTGTAATATTTTTGTGTGTTTCTTGACAAGTTTTATAATCTTGCCCCAAGTTCAATTAAAGTTGCGTTTTGTATAAGCCTCCTGGGTAATGGTCTTACTTTTAGAACACCAGTGCAGACAATTCAAGAGGTTAATCTCTACAAATGGGTTTTTAAAAGAGATTAAGTAAGAAGGGGTTAACCATGCCCTGTGGGCAGTGAGAAAAGGTTACCCATTCCATTATGGACCTCACTGAGAGAGGCAGGAGAGAGGAGGACTGGATCTAACCAGACCTCCATTCTTAGTGAAGGAGTCCAGTCTGAGTCTCACTGGGCTCCCCACCAGGTGGGAAGTGGCAGCCTATGGTAGGATACAGGAGGGTATTTTTTTTTTTTTTAACATTGGCAAAAAAAAAAATTAATCTGTGATGTTTTAACAGGAGCTAAATTTCAGATCAGGTTGCAGTAGTTTATGTGAGAAGAAAAATACTTGCAGGCACAATTCTAAATAATATCATCTGCTTTCTCAGAGAGCTCTATTTTATGCTCAGCCCGTTTCCCATTTTTCTCATGCCAAGAATATAATGCAGATTCCAATCGCTTGATGGCTTTCCCTGAGCAGCCATTTCAGGACACAGATGATTTTGAGCATCTCTGGAATTTTAACACACAAGTTAGCTGGATTTGTTACAACACACAGCAGTAAAATATCTAACAATACCCACATTGAAATGGTGGTAGTTTGGAAAGTAGGGGAAAAGCCATATCCCCAGAACTGTAATTTCAGGTGTTTATCTTTGAAATGTCCCTCGTTCCACTCGCTCACGTTTCCGTCATGGCCATTACTAGTTTCATAGTAACACAAAGGTAAGCTGAAACTCTTGTATTGCAATGTATAGCAGAGCATGGCTAATTTGGTGGATAAGGCTTTGCAGAGTATAACTCAGGCTGGGAACAGATGTGCTTTTCTTAGCCCAGCTCTGCTTCTGAGGAGATTACTGTGCATCAGTGGTGACTTGCTCTTATTTTCCAGCAGAACTGATTGTGTGAGTGCTGCTTCACCCATTTCCCTTACACCAAGTCATATTAACTTAAGTAATGGGAATAGGTCGTGGCTAAGCCAGTTTATTTTTGATCAAAATGGGTTAAGGAATCACAAGAACTGACTTGTGGAAACTGTGGCTTTTGCTTGGAGGGCAGCTAAGGAAGAGAGGGGGAAGGCAGCCAGTGGATGAGCCTGTTTCCATCTGCATATGCCTTTTGAAAAATTTCACACGTGGTAATGGGAGAGCTTCCTATCTGCCTTTCCCGGATGAGTGACACTCTCTGCAGCATGAACAAGCAGTGAAGCTGTAGTGAAGTGTAGCCCGTGCTTGAAGCCCCAGGACAGAGGATGAGCATCTCTCTTTCCAGTCACACACATGTGCATGGACACAGTGCTGAGGAGAAATGACCCCTTTAATTTTAAGATTTAAACGATTCAGGTCAAATATTTAGATTACTCTTATTGATAAAATTCAGATATTGAAAAGCTTTAAATGAAAAGAGGAGGATTTTTTTCTTTTTAAAACAAAATGATAAAACTGACTAATGTAGCAAGTGAAACTGTTCAAACTGTGAACAAAAGGGAGAGTAATTCAAGCCAGAAAATGCACACACTATTCCACAGAACCTTTTCTAGAGTCAGAATCCTAATAACCCTGGTAGAGTCAGTGTATCCTCAGTAGTTCACTGTAGTACAATTATACAAGAAAGTTTGGTTGTATGCTTTAGATATTTCCTGGATAAGTGTGGTGCAGTGACATGAAGTGGTTAGACAAAAAGTCTGCACCAGAAATTCTTGAAGTAGGGATGACAGATGAATACTTTATTTAAAGCACTATGCTTCCTGACACTTGCAAAACAGCAGCAGCAGCACATGATCTACTTCACAGGCAGTTTTGGATAATAAGACAAAGCAAAGTAATTCCAGACTCCGGTTTTTCAATGAGTAGTAAATCTGCTACAAAGTGATATTTGTGAGGCTGAAATATTCAGCTTACTGGATGGAATTCGTTGATTGCCTTTAGTTGAAAAGAATGGAGAAAATTAAACTTGGCAAAATTTTTCACCTTGATATTTTTGAAATAAAATACCTCTTTGTGGAAAGGACAGATTCCTTTTTTTGACATTTTAAAAATCATTGTGTGACAAGAGCTATGGAATTTAAGTTATAAATATGAAGCTCAAGTTCATCATATAGCCATGGTGCAGCTTGGGATCAGATCTGTGTCTATGTGCAATCCAGTGCACTTTAGACATGAGTTCCCTGGGTGTCCCAGGAACTCTTCATCTGGCTGTAGAGATAAGATAATAGACTGATCTGAATCAGTGGAGAGATTTGAGACAAGGTGAACTTAACCCCTAGCCTGCTTCACCACAAAGCATTTGATTAACTGGCACAGGAACTCTCCAGGTGGGAATTTCTGGCTGTTCTGATGCTTTTCCCCTGCAGTGCCTGCTGTGCCTAGACCAATCCCTATGTGAGTAAATGTGTTAACATTCAGGGTACAGAATCTGACCGTCCCAGATACTTCCCAAAGAGATTCCTTCTGCAAAATTGTTCAAATCATATATATATGATATAAAAAAATATATTAAAATTAGTGACATTAAAATATAGTCACTATAGAGTTTTTCAGAGATGTGATGTGTTTGGGTGCAGAAATGGTCAGATAGGACAGTCTTTCATAGTTAGAAGAGGTTTTCTATGTAGTTTTAGGATGGACAACAATTGAATACAAGAGCAGAGGTTTGGGGAGTGTCACTCTGAACAGTTGAAGATGGTGTTGCAAGGACCCTTGAAACAGTCTGCCATCACCATTCAGATAATGAGCAACTATCCTGTCTGAGATGTTTGGTTTCCCATTTGAACATTACTCTGTGAAGGAAGGAAGCTGAATCAGGGGAGGTTTAGGTTATATATTAGGGAAAGGTTTTTCACCCAGAGGGTACTTGAGCAATGGTACAAGCTCCCAAGGGAAGTGGTCACAGCAGTAAGAAGCATTTGGATGATACTCTCAGGCACATGTTGTGATTTTGGGGGGTGCTCTACACAGGGACGTGAGTTGGACTGGATGATCCTGATGGGTTCCTTCCAATTCAGCATAATCTGTGATTCTATGATTTTATGATTTTGGGGTACAAACCCCAGGAAAGGGGTCTGCTAGGGTTGTGCTGACTACTGCTTTGTTCTGACTATAAAGACAAATCCATCTTCTCTTGCAGGGCCTCTTTCATGAGCCTTTATTGCTATTGTCACCTATTTAGGGAACCGGGCAAGTTCCCAGGATACTGGGATACTGGGCAAATGGGAGATTTAATCTGATGTAGTTAAGTTATTCATAGTGATTCAGTAATTTTCAGGAGAAAGAGCATATTACCAAGTACAAAACCTCTCAGTTACACTGAGTCAGCCAAGAGATGAAAGCCATTTAGCCTTTTCAGCTCACGATGATCTGGAAAGACCTTTGGTACTTTTAAAGATAGGACTCTGGGTTTTGGCCCAGTATGGAATGCTTAATAATCATGTGAACATAGGAGAAGATGGCAGTAAAACAGGAATTATAAAGAAAAATCTCTTCAGCCCTTAATATCAGTCTCCAAACTAACAATGTCCACAGTCAGCAAAATAAATCCTTAGGCCTACTCTGAGGCCATAACTTGCTCTGCTCTGTCTAGTCCAGACTCCCATTCAGACTGAAGGGACTTGTCTTGAAGAAGATCCTGAGGATTCATCCCCTGCAGGACAGTGTGCAGGACAGACATAAACCAATCATCCTCCTCTACATCACCCCATGAAGAAGAAAAAGGAAAGACAAGCTCTTGCTCTAAAAGAATGTAGGCCAAAACCAAAGAGATCACCCTTCCAGGTTTTGTTTTTTCCTCTTCTTGGTTTTCACCTGTCTGTTATTCACAGAACATGAGAAATAACTCATGGTTTACACAGAGTAATTAACACTGTTGCCTCAGTATTATCTTCACAGATTATTCCTCATGCCCTCATACTATGAGGAAGAATTTGTTTCCTGTTTGCACTTACTACCCCAGACCTAGCTGTGTATCAATGGCTGAGGTTCTCTGTGCATAAGTTTCTATTTACATTTATGCCCATTAAAGCCAATGAAAACCTTGAACAATACTGAGTATAGAACATAATCAGCATGTAAAGTTTGTCCTGTGTCCGGGGATCTTTGGATGAAAGGCTCTCTATATGCCTCATCATTATTGGTTTTTCCTGCATCATTTGTCAAGATAAATACATGCCTGTTGTTTAGCACAACGTGCTGGAAACTTCTGACTTGCAAATTAATCTGAAACACAGAACCATATAAAAAAACATTTTATGCTTCTAGCATTGATAATTTAATTTCTGCTTAGTTATCAGTAAAAAAACCCCAACAGTTATCAGTACATATACACGAGTTAAAAGGACACATGTAATGAATTAAAAATTGTTACCTTCAGATGGACACAGATTTTCACTATGAAGCAATGATTATGAGATGAATTAAATGAGAATAACAGGGCCAACAGTAAAAGCTTCAATTATACTAATAAAGTAAAAGCACACCACCTTTCAGAATGCAAAGGCAGATTCAGCCATAAAAAATATTGTAGAAATCTAATTCTAGTACTTTTCATGGAGCTGAGCGTGTAATGCCTGCTCTCATGTAAAGATACCCTTGAGGAAGAGAAACAGGAGGAGGTGCTTTATGTTTATGCATTGGGTTGTCTCTGTGGAAGAAAACTGAAGAAGTTATGAGGTTGATTAAACTTAAGTTGTTTTTGGGAATTATGCACAGGTCAGAAATGAAGGTTCGTGATTCAGGGTTCTTCTGCTAGCAGAGGTGCTATTTTGAATAATTTTTATATATTCTACTTTACTCAGAAGTGTCACATAGTAATATGTTACACTCTGACATGCCGTGTTATGCCATTTTCAGGAGACTAACATGAGATAATGTGAAAGGAAACCTGCAACACATTATAGTGAGAGAAGGGGCTTTAGGCTCTGTGAAACAGTGTTTCTTTCTGGGAATTTCTGTCAGCTGTTTGCTGTGCTCTTCATTCTGCCTCCCTGTAAACACAGTCTGAATGTGCTGGAAAACAACTCTTCTTCCTTCAAATCCTGCGTCTCTTGAACACCACAGTGCTTCTCCACCCTTTTGCTATTCTTTGTTCCTGACCGTACAAGGTGTGCAGCTTGGGCAAGCTGATCCTGGAGCCTAAGAAGTTCTAGAAAAAAAAATGACTCAAAAAGGTGTCTCCTTCTCCATTGCCAATAACTACCAATCACAGGTGGCTGGTGTCTTCATGGCCTGCTCTCTGCATTGGATGAGGAGTTTATGCAGTCCCTGTACAGATTTATTTGTTCTGAATATGGATCCCACCATGAATCAGAACCAATTTCTCAGGAAAACCCTCAGAGCTTTGCCTAGTAAGCCTTAGTTGGAGAGCTGCCCATTTGTGGCTGGTTAGCATTTTCTGATTGAGCTCTTTGGAGAGACTTCCCAGAACATCTGTCAAGTCTTTGCTGGGCTGTGTCAGTCTGGGAACACTTATTGTCAGTCCTCATGTTTGAACACTGGAATTAGCACACTGGACCCACACAAACATTGGACCAGACCTTAGACTTCACTGTTTAATTTCTGCTGTTCCCTCCCTCCCTCTGTCTGTGGTTTAATTTTTCATAAATTTCTGACTGCTGGGGTCAGTAGATAGTCTCATAATTATGCAAACTCTGTTTCTCTTTTTTTAATGAGTGTCGGCCCTTAACTCTAAGTAATGCCCTTGAGAAGCCCGATTTGTCAATATAAATCATTAGAACTTGGTGGGGTTAAAAATTCAGGAAACAGTGGGAAGATCTTTTGAGTGTATGTTTCCACGAGAAGGATTTTGCCTGCAACATGAAGAAGAGAATTTGAAAGCTGGAGAAGAGACACGTGCTGTTGGTGAGCATTCTTCCAAGCAGGCTCACAGCAAACCTACCAAGCTCTATTCTCTAAAAGAGATGCCCACCAGTTACCTTCATCAAGGTCCTTCAGATCTAAGCATGTCTCACTGGTTCCCATACTCCCATAACTTCAATGTTAACAGGATGTAATTCTTGTTATGCAAATCTCTATAAACCTATGGAATGGGCAATAAATTTTGCAAGGGACTACTCTGGATTAACTTAAATTATTTGAAACCAAATTGTCTTATAAAACATCTGTCTAGGTCACTGCTAAGTCAATAAAGAGAATCTCCCCTATAAGATGATTCATCTGGTCTTAAAATAGGTGCCTCAAGTAAGAAAAGAGGATCTTCAAGGTGGAAGTCTGCCTTGAACAAGCATACAAGGAACCTGGATAATTAGTTTTGAACAGATAGTTTCCGATGACTAAAATTAAGATATATATTTCATACAGCAGTAGCTTCACGTAACTGTCTGTTCAGAATTCTTCATCTTTGACATGGAGGGAGCACCAGACAAGGAGATGGTTGTTCTTTCCTCCATTGTTTATTTTTCCATGGAGTGCTAACTAGGAAGAGGTAATATAAAATAGTGGTGGTGGTAGCATTTGAATATAGTGCTTGCTGGAGTGAGATAAGATAACTCACTTTTCATAGCCAGCCAAAGATACATCAGCTGGTAGGAACAGGAACAATTTATATTTCTTAGATAAAAAAATACTCTGTTAAAAATGCTTCTGAGAGATATTTATATGAAACTTCTCACTGACAGAATTCTAGTCAAAAGTCTATTCATCTTTTCCTAAGAGAAGTATCTAAGATAGGGCAGATGAATCACCTGCTGGAGGTGCCTGTCTCCAAAGACTCCTATTCAGACATTCTTCTTTGTCTATGTTGGGTGAGGCAAAGCCCTGGCAACTGCTGCTTTTAACCCTAATAATGAAAGTGGCTGGCAACAAACTGGAAGAGAGTGAAAAGATGCTTTGTTGCAGGTGATAGGAAAGCGACAGAATAAACCTCTAAATGATAAAAAACCAAACAAACAAATAAACAAAAAAACCAACCCAACCAACCAAAGAAAAAAGCTATCACCAGGGAAAATACTCAAAGAGGAGATGATAGGTTTTGAGCTTTCAGCTGAATTGCAGAAGAAAGTTGTCCTTAAAGGACTCTGCAGGAAAAAAATAATCCAGAAATTGAACTCATTAAATCTAATTCTCATTTATGCTAAAAATATTTTTATCACATTTACAGTGTGAACTAGCCTTGCAGCAGGTGTGATTCCACCTGGTTCCTACTAAATACCAAAATGGTGTCAATTAGATTTTTTTAGACTGGGGTTTCTTATTTCCTAAATAAGAGGATGGCTTGAAATTATGAATGAGGAAGTAACTCTGAAGAGAATATCAAAACCCACAAGAGCTCAAATACATTCAGTAAATTACAGTTGTCTTTTCTTATTACATGCAACCAAAGCATTTATCATACTAAAGTGTAGTATATTCTGCTCAACACAATCTGTCATCATGTAAGTGTTCCATGGACGGAAACAAACGATTGCAGGTTACAAATATTTTCATAATTATCTTTAAATAGTATAACATCCAACAATATCCATGATAATGTCTCAGTTCTGCGAATTTCTATCCCATGTAGCCACACAGACCATAAAGAAAGAAGGGGATTTAGGATAAGAAATGAACACATTTCAGTGCTGATTTATTACCTCCTATTTTTAACCTGGTTTTCTAAGAAATCAATGCTTATGTGATCATGCTGTGTATGTGTGCAGGTATTAAATTGGTCCTACTGGCCAATTTCAACTACATTTCTGTGGAAAGAAATCTCAAAGGTAGTAAGGGTGAAAGTAATCTCACCTAACTTTGGATGGCTGCAAGTGTGGATTTGTCTGTTTGAACTCTACAGACCAGGATCTCTTTATAGGCAGTGGAAGAAGATGGTCACTGTATATTGTTGTTTATGTAATCTATCTTAGACATTTATTGTAGGATGAGACAAATGTTGCTGTAGAAATGTGTATACTGTAATAATATGTAAATAATGTAACAATTCTATAATGCATATGTAGAAAGCACTTTAATCACAAAGAGATTCAACAATAATAATTACCCAATTTTCCTCTAACATGAGAGGTGATGTGATCCAGGGCAAATCTTGGAAAGGCTGGTGTAGTGGTGAAGTTTTGAGTACTCATAGTAAAACAAAAAAGTGTTGTCCTAACACCTATGCTAAGTAGGCCTAACTCAAGTTCACAGCTACATGATATCACACTGATTTATTCTCCTGTTTCTGTACTCATCTGACCACCTTGTTTTCTTGCAGCTCTGCTTGCTTCTCATTCTCAGCCCTTGAGCATCAGGTTTCATTACCCTTGGTGGTCACAGTGCTCAGGTAAGCCAGAAGCAAATTCAAATTTAAATTTCAATTTTTTTTCAGTAGAAGATTGGAGGGGAAAGAAACGGGACTGTCCCCTTCATAAATATTTCTTACTGAAATCTATACAAACAAGCAGGCAACATGGCTCCACAGGAAGATATAGGAGTGGTTTTGGCCTTGGTAATGCTTTTAAGTCATCTTCAGTTATTCTTGAATCTTTTTTTTTTCTCAAAGGTACTTGAGAAAACCTCACAATATTTTTGAGTCAAAAAGCTTACATTCTGTGGTAGTAATAAGGGTGCATAGGAGCTCAGTTAAACTCTGGCTCACTGAAATCTAACAGTGCAGTAGTTCTTTGGAAGATACTAATGAAAGAAGTTGTTTTCACTGGAATTGTCCCAAGGAACAACCTTTTGTTAAAGGCTATTTAAGGTTGTTTATTCATTATCCAGGCTCTGGTATGAAATGTGTGATAGATTGGTAGAATAACAAAGTAACAGGGAAGAATCCTTAGGTGTTTCTAAGGCAAAACTAAATGACTTTCTGAAAAATATGTTTTGCTCCAGCGTTTTGAAGAAGTTCTTTGGCCAGAGTGAGTGACAGCTGGGAGAAGGATTTGCATTCTCTGATCTTTCTTTATTTGTAAGCCTGCCTAGAGCTGTATTAAGCCAATGATTACAATCAAAGCTAATGGCTTTTGGACTTTGTGTGATTGTCTATAAAAGTCGAGGAGGAATTTTTCCCCTGCTGCCAAATTTTATTTTTTAAATTTTTTTATTTTATTTTTTCCCCCTCTCTCTCAGAAGTAACAGAAATAAGCAGCAGCTGTATATTGGATAGGTCACTGATTTGGTACAGAGAATTCTCACAGGTGCCTGAGTGCTTCATTTTCTCAGACACTTAGAATCATATTTGTTTTGAGATATGTAGTTGAGAAGGATTTTTATCCTAGATTATTCTGAAAGGGCCTTTTGCTTTCCACTTCCTTCTTCAGGTGCAGGTGTATCTTTTTAGCTGACACATAATCAGTTTTCTTCTTTCATATGAAACTTGGACACCTTGATCTCTATGCTGTCATCCCTTTCAGGTTTTTGAGGGCTAAAACATTCATTACAATTAAATATGTAGGCTATGGAGATGAAACATAATTTTCCCTGATAGATCTGAAGCTAGATTAGGTGACTTAATGGTTCCCTCTGAGATTGTTTTGTGTGAAACCATAGACTATTCAGAATGTTTGTGTATTGGGAGTGGATAAATTTCATGAATGCACAGATTTAGTGGAGAACAATGATTAATCAGATCTTCCTACCTGCAGGAAAGAAGTCCAAATGCTTCGAAATCTTGCTATTAAAAAGGGCAGGGACTGAATTATATCATATGTTGTAAATGAAGAAATGAATTTTGGATCAGTTCCCAGGTCTTAAAAACACACAGTGCTCTTGCACTATCACAGCCTTCCAAATAGGTAAAGTTGTTTAATGATGCCATTTTTGTTCCACATTGCAATGTCTGCTGGAGAATTAGTCTGGAAAAAACAAAGCAGGTAGAAAAGCTTCTTACTTTATTTCACCTCAAGACCTTGTTTATTTCTACTGCAATTTACTGTTTCTATGTTATTTAGCAGAGTAAAAAACCAACATTAATGTGTTCCCAATACTGTAGTGGATTCTTGCATTTGGTGTTCCATTTTATTGAAGATATAAGAACTACAAGTGACCAAAGATTTTGGTGGGTTTTTTGTTTGTTTTTTTGTTTTTTAATAAGAAGGATTTTAACTACACATATTAAAATCATTACTGGAGTAATTTTCCAAACGAATAAATTGTCTTTTCTTCCTCATTGAACCTCAAATATGAATTTATCTGTTTGTGCAGTTTCCTGCTCTTTGTTTCAGTGACCTTCTTTCACCTATCATACTCACCATAATTATTTGACTTATCTGCCAGTGAGAACTCATCTTCTTTTTCTCAACCATAATTACTTCATGGAGCATTAAAGTGAAAAGGCCACTTTCCTCTTGTTGTTCATCTTTTCCAGATGTCAAGTTATTTACAAAGCCTTTGAATTAGTAATGTTATGATGAGAATTTTGGTAAATTATATGTGAGAGAATAAGGCCCATTATAATCTTGAATTCTCATTTGCCCTGAAATATTTTTTCCTCTCTCAGTTTCCTAAGCATTGCAGCAGTGGTTTATTACTGTTTCAAAGTGTTCTGCCTATGACATTCTGCTTAATGATAGCAGGAGACATGACCTAACCAATGGTACATTTTTCTGACAAGCTACTAGAATTTCAAGTGTTTTGATCTCTTTCTTTTAAAAGGCATGAAACCAAAAGAATATGAACGTGGCTGTAAATTCTATTACTCTTAAGAGGACTTAAATCTTTTATTTCTTCCAATGAAAAACAAAAATAGTTTCTTGGAGGATTCTTCTCTGCGGAGCATCTGAAATTTGCTCACTTGAATCAATTTTGTAAATTTACCTTTATTCAGTAAAATAAAGGCCTGAATTCTTGTCTCATACGTGTTAATTTTGGATGCTCATTGCTGTCAGTCATAGAGCAGTAGAAAAATCAGATTTAGGTGATTTTAGACACTAGATGCCTTCCACTTAATTTTAAGCATGCAGTAGACAAACCCACCTTATCTCTCTGACTGAAGTGTAGCTGACACCTCAGGTATGAATCAGATCTCAGGTGAACCAAAATGCTCTCTGGAGAGGTCTCTTTATCCTGACCTTAAAGTGAGCCTACAGCAAAGAAGTATTGCACCTCCCCAGCTCTATTTTATGCCTTCATCTAGGTGGGATGAGTTTGGATGCATGTGTGCAACATAGCAAAATTCTTTACCTAGTGGCTTTTATGCCTCTGTAATAGATTTATTACAAGATGGTTTTCTGTAAAGATTCTCTTTTGCCCTTCTTCCCCCAGAGACCTCTTCCTCTCTGACTTGACCAGGTTGCTATAGGATCTGACACGGTGGCCTGATGAGAACAGTTCTTCCAACTTTTCTCTTCCCATCTGGTTACCCTTTACACTGCTTTCCTGCTTGAGAAGATAAAGATTTATAGTTGAATAAATTTATTTCTTACTTAATCTTTATGTGGGACTTTGAGAAAGGTCCTAGGAATTTTCCTTGGAAAACTTAATTCATTCATATGGACAGTCATGTTCAGAGCAGTGAAGAAGAAGAAAAAAAATGTTTCATTAAAAAAAATCTCTTATTTTTATTTAACCTTTTCATATAAAATTCATATAGAATAAGCTAAATCAAAATTACATAGTTTTCTAGTTATTTCAGTTATTGCCCAGGTACCTAAAGAGATTTTTAATAAAGCCATTACACATAAATTAAATTAATAAATTAAATTCCCTTAAATTCTGAGTCTTATGATGCTAAAAGAAATCTGGTATACTGTAAGTACTAGGTTTGAGTGCTGAGTTTTGGAAAATCAAACATGGTACTGTTGTGCTTGTGCATAAGATAGAACATACCTATTCTTGGCATTTCTTTGATGACCAAGGAAGTACCCATCATAAGGCTTTATAACTTGTCAGTGAATGGCTCCCAGTGAATGACTCTGAAAAAACCAGTACATTAATTGCAATGATTAAAATAAATGCCACTGTTTTCTTGTAAAACCATAGAATCACAGAATACTTTTGACAGAAACACAAGGATCAGCTTTATATGATTGTGGCCAAAGATCTCAGCCAAAGATCAAGAAACAGTGCAAAAACTTAGAGAACCTTGGAATTATCCTGCAGTATTTTGTGTTTCCATTCTTCATTACCAAAGATCTGGGAATGCACAGCACCTGTACAATGCACAGTCCCTTGCAAAAGGTGTCCTTACTTTCTATAACGATGCTATAATCTTTATTTTTTATGTTCTGTAAGAAATGAAGTTAGCAATTTGAGTCAATGGTGTAGTGCTGGTTAGACTAAGTAAAGAGAAGTATTTTTGAAAGTTTCAAATAAATCGCTAAAGATAAAAGATTCTGAAGATTTAGGATGAAAATTATTCAATGGAGAGACTTTATCAACCTTCACTGGAATTAGCATTTCTCTGGAGCCTGAGTTCTCATCCTGCATCTCGTGATGGAGGCTCAGACCAAAGGAGTACCCCGACCACGTGCATTACATGAATTGCAATTCAGTGCCTACCCCACTGTGGTCTGATCTTCAAAGGAATGCACTAATCCATTGCCACGTCCTAAAATTTTCAAAATTTTCTTTCCTTTTGTCACCCTGCTGTTTTTTTACTGCAGTATCCACTCTTCAACTTTCCTTGGAGCAATGTTCCTCTGACATTTTGATGTTCCATCATAGCCACCAGCACATATTAGGATTTGTCAAATCAACAAAAAAAGAAAAAAAAATCAGGCAGCACAAATGCTGAATTTTCCTGATACGCCTGGAACTTTAAACAGCAATGAGAGACTTGGAAAGTTGCTTCATTAAATCAGTTAGTGTAACTAAAACACAAGGCTTGGATTTTATATATATATATTTTTATTTTTTATTATGATAAATATTTTAACTTGATTCTCTACTTAGCAGCTAGCTGCACAATGCAAACAGTGCAATCAGCCTGGATTTTTTAAAAAAATCTGAAGATGGATTTTTTTTCTTTTTTTTTGAGACAGTGGAACTAAATTTGTGGATAGGGCTCCCTGTTTTGAGGAGAACTGTGGTAAATCAAATCACAGAATGTCTTTTCATTGCAATTTAAACTTAAAATGTCTGTAACCTGAAATCAAATAAAATGTAATAATTTCTATATCTTTTTTATCAAAAACTATCCAACAATGGTAATTTAGAAAAGTGTCTGATAAAAGAGATAACTATCTTATTGCAGAAGTCCATAGTATTTTCAGGTTTGTAAAGAAAGATTATATAATTTTTCCTGGTTGAGACAAGAGGGGCCCCTAAAAATATTCTTACAGTTGCAGAAATGCAGGAGAGGGTCACATTGCCACTCTGAACAGAATACTAAGTTTCACACTGGCATTTTTCCATACTCAACTGCTTAATATAATACACCTCAAATACAGAGTTTGAAAATCCAGTCCTAAACTCTTAAAAAAATTATTAGCATGTATTGCTCTATTTCAATGGCTAACTTTTTGTGTTAAATTAACATAATTTAATCTTGGAAGCACTGTAGTCAAGTGAAAAGATTTAACCTCCATATAGCACTGATTTCATACCTTGTAATAAAAGTTTAAGAGAAATAGTAAGCTTTTATGCTAGAAATAGAAAATTGGCAGGTCTGGCACTGGCTTGGAATTGGCACATAAGATTTTTAATCTACAGCTCACGTCTTGTTTAATTTATACATTAGCATGATTTTTGAGTGCCTTGACACCACCAAGGGTTGGTAACAGTAAACCTGTATTCAGGAAGGGAAAGAATGAGCATACACACACTTGCAGACTGATTGCTTTCATTAAGTTTAATTAGTTTTCTTAGCACTTGTGAAGAGAATTGTAGCTGGTGTTTAACTGGTTGGGTGACTTACACCAAGAGTGAAAGAGGACTGTAAATAGAGAAGGTACAGGAACTGCTTAAAATGGAAATATTTAATACTCTTGTGGAAATAAAATAAAGCTCAACATGTTATCAACTTGTTTTTTAAAAAAAACCATAGCATCCTTTCTAGAACGCCTGTGCCATCTGCTTGGGAGCCTCTGTGATGCTTTTAGGATGAATTCTGAAGAAAAAAATGAAAAGATTAAGTAGTCACATGTTTGCAGAAGGAGTTATGGTAGAAAAGTAATTTATACCTTTTGAATATATGATATATATCCATGTGTGTTTACATTATGTTAGTAATGGAATATTCCATACTCTCTTGAAATACCTGAGGCTGAAGCTTATATATATGGAGTATGAGTATGATGAGTATGTATATGGACATAAACACACAGACATACTCAAAAAAGACAGTATTGCAAATAATATAATTCCACTAAAGGTTAAAATCATCTGACATACAAATAAAAGCTACACTTTCCTGAATTTCTTTAAATAGTTCAAAAGAGTGAAGACTTCCCCCGTTTTCAAATGGCAACAGGGTGAAAATAATTTTGAGCAGTCTGGGAGAAGAGCTTTCCCAGACATTTGAGATGCTTTTCTTCAGTCTCGTTATGAATCTGGGCTGCAAACATAATGGGGAATTAAGAAGTGAGAACTGCCAGTCAGCATGTCCTTACCACAGCTTCCCTTGGGTGCAAGGGAACACTAGGTACAAAGTTTTATTTTAAATCAGGTTACCTAAACTGGTGCTGAAAGTTTTGAAGACATGAGCTATTCTCCACATCTAGACGTGGCCTCAGCTGCAGCTATTAATTCTGTTCAAGTCAGAAGTAACTTAAGCTGGCTATGATCTGATATTTTCTGAAATGTTTAAAATTAGCCTGATGAATAGCAGAAAGGTCTCAGAAAAAATGTAGTTGCAGCTGGTCTGGAGAACATATTATGCCTCTACCCTTGTAAATTGTTCCTTTATGTCAATATTACAGCATTTTGGTGGAAACCTCTGTGGAATTTTTCACTGCTGCTGCCTGATATACTTTTTTTTACATGCATGGAAATAATGCTGTTCAAGGGCAGTCAACTTGGCATCATTTTATAAACAGGCATTATAAACACATAGAAAAGGAAAAGGCCATTTTATACCAAATTTAGCTGCTCATTTAAGGAGATAAAAAATGAAATAAGTGCTATATCCATTAAAATCCTACTCTGTTGTCTCGGTCGTTTGGGAAAAAAAATGTACAAGAAAGCCATTGACTTTGCTGTTTCCTTTGGGAGAAGCACAGCTGTGGAAGAACAAATTTTAACACCTAAGTGAGGCAGCTTATGAACTGTGTCTAAGTTCGTTCGAAGCCCTTCAAAATATGGAGTACATTTCCATCCGATTCACATAATAACTCAGGCTCTGATTCAACACAGCTTTTAAAAATGCAAGTAGTTCCTCATCTGTTTAAAATTATACTGCTATGCATTGCTCTTCTCTGGGGTCTTATTTTAGATTTGACTCTTCTCATCATTTTTATATATATTTCTACAAACTACCGGCTTTATTTCAGCACATCACAATTTTCTATGTGGATTTTTTTTTTTTTTTTGAAAGATGTGATGGCAAAAGGTGATGACAGTGTAAGATTTTCCTCATCTTGCTCTACCAACCAGATTTGTCCCTGTCTTGGAAAGGTGGCCACTCATTCCAAGAGGCTAATGTGGTCTAACATTGTCTCCCAGAATGTTGAATTTTGCCCTCTTTTCTAAGGTTATGGATGTTAGCAAACAATGCCATTTTTTAATGATGGTTTTAGGAGCTGCATGTTTCCACTATAAACAGAATGCTAAAATCCAACAGACTGTCAAAAAAAACCCCCCACTATTTTGTGCCTATTCTTGATTGTGAGCTTAACTTCAGAGTCTCTAGTGGTATGAAAGATGATAAATATATGAACATTTTTTTAACCTACTTTTTACCTCTGCTGTAGAAATTGTGACTGATGTAAATTATTATGGAGAAAAAACATAAATCTGAAAAATTCCTAAGCTGTTCATACAATTCTTCCACCCACCCTCAGACGGGGTTGGCTCCCCTAAAATATAACAAAAACTGATTCTGCATAGACAAACAAATTTTAGAATAAAACAAAAGTAGTCATCTCCAGCCATTTCCAGGTACAGGCTGGAAAATTTTTACTCTGCTTTAAAGCTGTGCCCTTCCCAAAGGTATGAGAGCCAAGAACAATGCGAAGGACACAGTCAAACCCATGGACACAGTCAAAGCCATGGCTATCATCATCATTTCAATAGTAACACAGACAAGGAATTCAGATTTCAGTCTTCTGTCCATAAAACCAAACTATCAGCACTTCATCTCAGCCAGTAAAAAAAATGCCAAGAAGCAAGTAAATGACTGCAGTCTACAGTTCCTGAAGAGTGGGTTGGGGAAGGACATTTCACAGGGCTGACACTCTGGAAATCATCAGAAGCCCACTGGACTGTGTGAAGAGGCAAAAACCCTCTGACATTCACACAAACCCAAGCAATCTGGGAGCACTGAACTACTTTTTTTTTTTTTTTTTTTTTTTTAATAGAACACTATTGTTTACGAATTCCAGATGGGAAGGGGCAGCTGTCATGCTGAGGACATCATTCCCCTTGACACCAAAGGATGGAAAGGAAAAAACTGAGACTCACGTGTAAAGTATGTCAGTGGTGATGAGAGCATGGTGCAAGAGAATGTAGGGATGCTGGGTAAAACAATCTGCATCATGACTAAGACAAATGAGAACACACTAAGATGAAGAGGTAGCTGCAGGACAGTAATTCAGAAGGTAGTCTGCAAAATATTCTCAGTCATACTTTGTGTGCTAAATATAGGAAGGAAACATCAGAAAATATTTGGTTATTGGGAGATTTTATGTAATAAAAAATAATTTGTGATTTTCAAGATTTTCAAAAAGCTAAAAGATTTTTTTCTGTTCCTGTAGATGTCAAGAACCCCACCAAAACTTTTTAATGAGACTTCCTAATTCCTCCTCATCAAGTTAATTTCCTAGAGGAGTTTTGTTGTTGTTGTTGTTGTTGTCTTTGTTGGTTTTTGGGGGGTTTAGTTTTGAAAATCTGTTGAAGAAAAAAAACCCTTAGAACTGAAGAAAGAGAGATATTTTGACAGGCAGGAAGGGATTATGGAAAATTATTGCCTCCTAATAGTTAGATGTAAAAGATTTAGACAAAGAATTTAGCACTATGATGGTCTACTAAACTAAAAAAGAAATGGGATTCCATGTGTCATCCTTATTCAAAGCTAGAACATTCTGAAGATCATGGGCATGGTGGAGTGCAGGCAAGATTACTGTTTCTTGCCCTTCAATTAGGAGAACTTCAACAGTATTCTAATTACTGAGGAAATTCTCTAAATAGCAGGAAACTCTTGGATAACATGTCATTTTATAGCTGTATTTCATTGTCCAATTCCCGAAGACAAGACTGGTGCAAGTGATGATTCGAAGGGAACTGCATTTCTATAAGAAATGAAAGAAAGATAGAGAGGAGAAAACTTGGAGAAGATTGCTTTGCTGAATGAATTTTGACTTTGTCACTAAACTTCTGTGAGTGGCAGACCTTTAGAGATAAAACAGTGTGTGAAGGTACCATCTGCAGGAACTGGGAGGTTGGCGTATGTCTCTTGTTGAGCTACAGGCACCAAAAGTGAGGCTGACAGCCCTAGATATTGAATTTTAAGGAATTTTTCCTTCCTTCAGGCACAGTCAAATGGTCTTGCAAATTCTGTATTGCAGGGAGGCACCTCAGAATTTCAGGCAAATCCCTGAGTTTGTTTTCTCCCTTCTCAGATTATCGTAGCAGCCTTTGGTTAACTTACTCCATAGCTCACATGCTACTGTTTTTTATGCCTGGAATTGGCCATGATTTCTTATGCTATTATCACACTATTAGAGAAGCAATCAGAAAGATGCGGTGACAATTTTTGTCTTTCATCTTCAGTTTATGGCCACTCTAAAGCTCAAATGAGAATTTCTGATTTTTTAACAAACATTTCAAATAACAAACACTGTGGTCATTACATACAAACCCCTGAATATAAGCCAACTTTTTAAAGAAAATTCAGAAGATATATTACTGAAGACTTTCTTGGTAAGCACACATAAGTATCGTAAGTAACCTACAATATTATTTAAAAAAAGAAAGTAATTCTTGCTTATACCCACACTAATCTGTACAGTCTACCAGTACTGTTCTGCCAAACACTTAATGAGACTTCCTTGAGCTAGAATCCTTCCAGGGTGCAGATCATATAGTTTCTCATGAAGACCCTTGTTTTATGCAGTCTCACTGTTTTTTTATCACACTAATCCATTGTGCAGCTCTACACTGAGGTCCTCACCCACCAGAGCTTCTTGTTCTTTTAATCCTGCTACCAACATGGCTCTGGGTGATGAGATCTCACCTCAGGGCTATGATGGATGGCTCCAGACAGACCTATGCTAAACTGCTTTTAGAACTGTGTCAAGATGGTTGTACTGTTGGTACTGAAAGTTAATTATGTCAACCTCTTATCAAGCTGTAGCCCAGGAGATAAGTTGACAAGCCATAGTGGTATCAGAAGTTGCTGATGACAAGTCATTGCAATTAGTAGCATTATGTGTAAATAGTATATCTCTGTGATTGCACATCCATGTAGGCTAGAACGTTCAAGGGGGAAGACAATTTCTATAATCAGAACAGGAATGTGTTTTTACTTCTTTAGGAATAATTCATATGATACCAATATTGTGATCATGTTATCTCCATGCTTCACAGTTCTGACATCTGTCTGACTCCTTCCACATGTAATTGATTGGGATCAATGAGAGCACCTACCACAAGTGCTGATGCTGCCCACTGGTTATTCTCTGCTGTCATGATGCTGTGGTCCTACTGTGATAACCATGCTTCTCTTGCATGTTTTCTTAGATGCCTCAGGATTACCTGACCCTGCTTGTTTGCCTGGTTTCATAGAATCATAGAATTGGCTGGGTTGGAAGGGACCTCTGAGATCATCAAGTCCAACCCTTGATCCACTATTGCTGCAGTTCCCAGCCCATGGCACTGAGTGCCACATCCAGTCTCTTTTTAAATATCTCCAGGGTTGGAGAATCCACTACTTCACTGGGCAGCCCGTTCCAATGTCTGATCACCCTCTCTGTAAAGAAATTCTTTGACATTGGTATGGAGAGCATTGTTGAGTGTTACTTGTTTCAAACTCCACAATTTATTTAGAGGACAAAGAGGGATTCAGAGATCCCTTTTAAAGACCCCTTCCACAGTATGTTATCCAAGGACACACACCAACCACTTAGTCATAGCTTCTGTTGGTAAAGAAGCATCACCTGTAAATGCTGAAATCTTCATCACACTTTTCACCACCCTTGCAGGTTCATGCTGCTCCTGCCCAAGGACAGCAGGAGAACAGACTTCAGTGCCATTGGGTTTGGACTAAAGGTGAAGTAGAACTATGCACCAGCTCCCACAGTCAGCTCACACTTCTCCTTCTTTGTGACTCCTTATATCCCAGAGACAGATTCCAGTGCCTCTGACTGTATTTCTACAATGTCTCCCATATATATGAGATTTTCCTTTAAGATTATGTTTTCTCTAGGATGTTAAATTTATGACAGTTTGATATTTTCACCCTGCCAGGACTACAGTAAAGGAAAAAAAGGGCTGTCAGAGCTATAGCCACATGCACACTACTGAGCACATAAAGATTTTTCTGCTGCTACTGAGTGTGAAAACTATTTAGTGATAGCAGCCGCAAGCAAACGGAGTACCAGGCAGATTATTCACATTGTGGGTAAGCCCTGAAATCTGGGGTATACCTAAGAACATCCCAGGGGCTGGTGCTACATTAAGAGACTAATAACCAAGAGAGAGTTTGAACAGGAAGGGCAGCTGTTCTTAAAAGACCCAGACCACTTTTTTTGTAAATCATGGTTAAAATATTTTCATACAGGACCTGCTTGTTTCCTGGGGCCATCTGGAATTCCTCAGAACCTGCTGAGATTAAACACATCCCCTTTAGACAGTGGCTTGTGTCAGGTTTCTTGGAGTAATTGACAGAACATAAATGCAGTTCTGGTTTGGCTGTTAAAAGCCTCCTTGTTAAAGCACTCCTGTGAGGATGGGACCAGGGATCTGTCTTTTCAGTAAACTGCCCTGCTTAGCCATGTAATGAATGTAGGCACACTGGGGAAAGGCATTAACTAATGTTCTTGTTGGGTTTCTGCCATGGCCATTGTCACCTGAAAAAGTGCTGCCAATTTTCCTTCCTTCCTCCTTTTCTTCCTTTTCTTCCTTTTCTTCCTTTTCTTCCTTTTCTTCCTTTTCTTCCTTCCTTCCTTCCTTCCTTTTCTTCCTTCCTTCCTTCCTTCCTTCCTTCCTTCCTTCCTTCCTTCCTTCCTTCCTTCCTTCCTTCCTTCCTTCCTTCCTTCCTTCCTTCCTTCCTTCCTTCCTTCCTTCCTTCCTTCCTTCCTTCCTTCCTTCCTTCCTTCCTTCCTTCCTTCCTTCCTTCCTTCCTTCCTTCCTTCCTTCCTTCCTTCCTTCCTTCCTTCCTTCCTTCCTTCCTTCCTTCCTTCCTTCCTTCCTTCCTTCCTTCCTTCCTTCCCTTTTCCCTATCTTCTCAAAGAGAAGGTATTATTATCCCTCAGGTGATGATTTTTGATGACTTTTGAAAGACAATTTCTGAGGCAGTAGTGTTTTACTTCCTCCTCACCTGCTTCAGATTGCTATTTCTGCCTTACTTACAGGCCTCCTTCAGATTTTTTTCACCTTATTCTTGCACAGTTTTCCGCTCTTCCTATGACCTGTCAGGCAGCAATCTACTTCTGTAGGTGTAGATTGTGGGAAGTGCTGCAAATATTCCTGTTGCATGTGATTTCTGTCTACAAAGACAAATACACAAGTGTTCCCTGGGTACTTGGTCTTTGCTAGAATGATACCATTGTATTATAGCCATGAAAGTATAGATATGAGAGATCTTTGTTCTGTTAGTCTAGTGGAAGTTCTGAAGAGGGGATCATGCTGTAGGGCTGATTCAAAGTTCTTCAGATGGGGAAGCTTCTGGGTGACATCTTGGCTGAGTGGGGAAACACTCCAGAGGGCACTGAGAGGGCTGGGTGCCTCAAAGATATCGTTTATTGGTTGGAGAGAGTAGTCCCTCCCATGCTACATTGACAGGCATTCCAAGGAAAATACAGAGTGGGCAACAAAAAATAAAACAAGGAAATGCAGCTTATGTCAACTGGTGATCCTCAGAGAAAGGTCCTTCTCTGTGATTGCTTTATAGCTACTATAAAGGTTGGCAGTAGGAGTTCTCTTGACAGCTACAGATGTGGAAAGCAGAACCAGCTGTATACTCATTTGAGCCACATCATAAGAGTAAAAATAAAAACTGTTACCAGTTGGCTAAAGTGAATTTATGCCCTTATCTTAACTTCTGATTTTCTTGTGCTTGATTCTAGATTGCTATCTAATCTCACAAGACTTTTTGTCTTGTTCTTGGGCTGATTAAGATGTTGATTCCTTTAGTCCAGGCATTGTATTTAACTCAGACCACATCCTTTGCATTTTTCTCCCTTTAGGTCTATAACACTTGCTGTGACTGAAGAAATAGTATGTACTGACATCTTAAGATTTACAAAACATTTTTCTCTAGAAGAAGTCATATGGGTGTGGGGGATTAAAATCTTTCAGGATCCAATGACCCTACAAAGCCACCTATTTCCCATGAGTCTTGCATCTACTTCCCTACTCTGGTAAAAATGTGCCTTTCAATTAAGATTTCCAATATATCTTCAATTAAAAAAACCAAAACAAACAAAACAAAACAACCTGTGGTTCATATATCTGATAACTATATATATCTATGTAGTTATCTATGTACATATATCTGGGTCTTTCTAATTGAGTTGCACTGAACTCTGCAGATATATCCTGGCAAATTATTATTTGTACAATACACAATTTCCTGCCAGTGTGTAGCTTCCTCTTTTAGTCTAATCAAAGTCAACTGTATCAGTATAGATCCAGGGGGTTCGATAAATGCAGACACAATGAAATTCATGCAATAAATTAAATACAAAAGGGGAAATAATGATACAAAACTTCTTGCATTAATGATTTTAAGGACTTAATAATTTGATGTAGCTTTTCTTTTCTACTCTCAATTTACTGGAGTTAGATTGTACAAAGCAGTGAAAAGAAAATACTGGCTTCAAGCATTCTTCATGTTTTGCGTTGGACTCATGTCTCACACTGACATAACTTCCACAGGAGCAACATCTTATTGTGCATAACTTGCTTAATAAAACAATGAATTCTCCTTGAGTAGAAGATTTGCATAGCATTTTCAAAGTCAATTGCTTTTGGTATTATTAGAACAAAGATGTCTTAGTGGTATAGGATGGTTGTAGCTGCTTTTACTTATCATCCTTTTCCTAGCCATGTTGTCTAGAGCTAAACAGAAAAAAACCAAAAAAAATTACATCACAACTAAATTATGTTCCAGTTCGTTCTTTTAGTTTCTCCTTATTTTGAGAAAGATAGGGGATAAATAAATCCAAAAAAGGTAGTGATGAAGTGTTGGTAAACAGGTGACTGGATGCATTGGTAAGACAAGGGCTCGAATACTGTAGGAAATTAATTCTTATGACTGCAGAGTCCCTCAGGGATTCTGAATGGACTCATTTGGGAATACAGGTCAGGAGCAGGTGAAAGAGGGATGCTTGCTCTCTAAGGTCTCTCTGTGAAAGTTCTTGTGGCTAGGGTCTTCATGGTAATGTGCCCCAAAGTTCCCTGGTTTCTATCAAACCTAGATCAAGTTGTTAAAGTGAGGCTGTGTGTTCACCATCCTGCCTGCACCATCCTGCATCACTTTTATGATGGATGCTATACAACATATTACAAAAACAGACAACCTTTAAAAAAATATACTGGTTGTATGGGCCAAGATGAGTTGGCTGGAGCTAGGATGAAAAGATTTCTTGCCAGAAATCTGTGATATAAAGGGGAGGAGTGTGAAACCCAGGAAGTCTTTTAATAACACAGAGCAGCCACTCCAGACAAAACATTGATTCTTCATTTGTTTTGCATTAAATCAAGACTACTTAGACTAGCTTATTAAGAGAAAGAGACAGAAATTTAACAACAGTCTGAGTTAGGGTTTCTATAAATGAAGGATTCTGAGATCCTGTATTTCAGCTCAGATATTTGAATAATCCTAGCCAGATATTGTCAGGTAGAATTTCTTTTATATATAAAGGTGTGTATATATATATATGTATATGTACATGTACATTTTGTAGCTCTTGCAGTTTCTTCTGACTTCTACTGATAGTAGAATACTATCCATGTTAAACTGAAATACATACATTTTTCATCTGTTTCCTTCTAGCAGTGAAACATGTCACAGAATCATAGAATCCTCTAGTCTGGAAAATACCGTCAAGATCATCAAGTCCAGCCTGGTTCTAACCCTATTACCCTACTCTCAATGACCCACCACTAAGCAATGTCCCCAAGCACCACACACAGGCCATTTTTAAACACATTCAGGGATGGAGACTCAGCCAGTTTCCTGGGGAGCCTGTTCCAGTGCTTAAAAGCCCTTTCTATAGAGAAGTTTCTCATGATATCCAACCTAAATCTCCCCTGAAGCAACATGAAGCCATTTCCTCTTGACCTGTCATCTGTCACCAATGAGAAGAGGACAACCCTACTATCACTACAACCTCCTTTCAGGTGTTTGTAAAGAGTGATAAAGTCTCCCCTTGGCCTCTATTTCCACAGACTATACAGCCCCAACACCCTCAGTCACTCCTCATAAGGGATGTTTTCCAAATTCTTCACCAACTTTGTTGCCCTTCTTTGGACTTGCTCCAACATCTCAATATCCTCTTTGTATTGAGGTGCCCAAAACTACACACAGAACTCGAGGTGCCAGGTAGAGGGGCAGGATTATTTCCCTCGTCTTGCTATCCATTGGCCCTCTTGGCCACCTGGGCACATTGCTGGCTCATATTCAGCCACCTATCAATCAATACACCAAGGTCCTTTTCTGCCAGGCAGCTTTCCAGCCACTCCTCTCCAAGCCTGTGGTGTTGCCTGGGGTTGTAACCAAAATGCAGGACCCAACACTTGACCTTATTGAATTTCATACATGTCAACCAGGATGAAGGTGCCTTGCCCCCACAAAGCCTTTGGGTCATTATACCATGTGTGTGCTCCAAAGGACATGGCTAGAGCAGGAAGTAAGCAGGATGAAGCTGCCTTCCAAGCCCAAAGTCCTTTTCCTCTGGGTTGTTCTTAATCAGTGGTCTGCCCTTCATAAATCAAGTTTTTAAAATGTAATTTTGTTGTATTGAAATGGTTAAAAATTTCTGTCAGGCTACTGAGCAAATGTTTTAATGCAATATCTAAGTCTCCCTATGAAAGAAACCTGAACCAAAACAAATTTATATGCAGGGCATTGAAAGGCCCATTGTTATAAATAATGCAAACTTCTTCAATATGAATATACTGTACATAGAAAGCTCATTTTCCTCATGCACTGCTCCTCAGGTCAGTTATCACAAATTCATAAAATGTAAACATAATGTATTATAATTTGGGTAGGATGAACACTGAGGATTTTATTTCCTATTAGTTTTTTTTAATGCAATCCTTTTATTGGTGTTGATCTAGCCAGCCTCCTATGATCTTTGTTAGGTGCCTGCAAGATTGAAAATGAGTTGCTGTCCAGAGCCACAGTACAAGTGTTTGTAATATGCTGATGCTGTGCTGCATTTGAGCCACAGATAAAATCAAGTGATTAATTACATCACAAAAATTCCTCAGGCAACAAATTATCAGGATGGATTGGCTTAAACCACATTAGTTAAAACTGGAGCTAGATTTCAGAAGGCTCCAATGTTTAGAGTAGTTATAGTATTGGCTTCACATTCATATCAACTTATTAAATCTTAACTTTTAACGTTAGCCATTGCCCCAGTTTTGTACAGAAATCTCTGACTACTACTGGAATATGGTTGTATTTTTGCTCTCTGCTCAAGTAATATCCTTATTCACTAAATTTTAAGTTTTACAAAGGTAGTCAGGAGGGGCTATATAGGTAAAGCAAGTGCACAACTAATGCACAAGAAGAAGACTGGAGGAGGATGCTTCAGCTACTTTCTACTCAGGTCAAGAAGGATTCCTGCGTTGTGGAGCACCATTAAGTGGGGGACAGCTTTGCATTATCCCAGAAGCTTATGCTTGCTTTATAGACATATTTAAGCCCTCTACTAACCTTTGGAATATCTTTCTCATCACCTAATTAAAATATCATGGTTTTTGTCCCTTGCTTGCGTCCTTCCTGTACCTTCAGCTGAATGGGAGACAGATATAGAGAGGCAAATCCTACTTCCAGGTGATGGCTTTTCCTCAAGATGTGGAGAATTGCAGATGCATACCAGCAAGAGTGCACTTATATCCTGTAAATGATGTAAGAAAAGTGCTGATGTAGGAAGCTTGATGTGGTGTAGGTTTAGCATAGGCTCCAAAGGGTAAAGGAACATTTTTATTTGAACATCAAGTAAATGTCTATAGGTTTGTTCTCAGTTTTCTTCTGAAAAATGTGCATTAAAGGTCCTCTGTATTTCAGAGTGGTGCTCTAAAGACAGGGGCTCTAAGATGATAGCAGGTATGCATGAGCTAGAGAAGAATTTTGTACCTAAAATGAAGAACAGCTGCAAAAATGCCAACAGCTTTCAAATGCTACTCACTAAATCTGCAGTTGGGCTTCTTTGATGTGACGTGAACCAGGAAGCTGTCTATTCCTGATGTGAAGATGCAGAACACAGCTGTTGCTCTGTAACATCTTCCTTCTTGGATGGCTGGCAAAATGATATTGCTTCATTAGAACCTTCTGTACAGTAACCCCCAAAAAATCTCATGGGAAATCTACAATTTCTTCCCTCTGCCCTTCTTCACTTGCAGAATTTTACACTCTAACCAATTTCTAGGATGTTTAACTTACTGTATGATGTCTGGACAGCATCTTCCCACTCAGAAAAACTGAAAATGTTTGTACATATTACCATAAAATCATAGAATCACAGAATGGTTTCATTTGGAAGGGATCTTAAAGATTATCTAGTTCAACCCCTCTGACATGGTCAGGGACACTACCCACTACACCAGGTTTCTCAAAGCCCCATCCAGCCTGGCACTGAACGCTTCCAGGGAGGGTGCAGGCACAAGTTCTCTGGGCAAATTGTTCCAGTGTCTCACAACCCTCACAGGAAAAAATTTCTTCCTGATATTGAAATTAAATCTACCCTCTTCCAGCACAAAACCATTCCCCCTCATCCTATCACAACACACCCTTATAAAAAGTCCCTCTCCAGCTTTCTGTAGACCCTTCAGCTACTGGAAGACCACTATAAAATCCCCCTGGGACTTTCTCTTCTCCAAGCTGAGGAACCTCAACCCTCTCAGCCTCTTTTCATGTGAGAGGTGCTCCAGCCCTCTGATCTTCTTTGTTCCTTCCTCTGGATTCACTCCAACAGCTCCATGTCCTTTCTGTGCTGGGACTCCAGACCTGGACACATCACTGCTGGTGGGGTCTCACAAGAGTGGAACAGAGGGGGAGAATCCCCTCCCTTGACTTGCTGGCTGTGATTTTTTTGATGCAGCCCAGAATATGGTTGAGTTTCTGGGCATCCAGTACACATTGTGGACTCATGATGAGCTTCTCTTCAACCAAAACCCTCAAGTCTTTCTCCTCAAGGCCGTTCTCAATCCACTCGCTGCCCAACCTGTATTTTGCTTTAACAATGCCAACATCTCTTCTGCACATTGCCACTTTCTACATCAGAGAAACTGAGGAACGAAGCTCAGATGATCTCATTTTAAATGTCCTATCATGGTTATCTTGAACCACCAGGGGTCCTATTTAAATCTTTGTACATACAGAAAAAGATATTGATATGAGAAAGCTGATAAGAACCTAACTGTTGGGAAAAGGTATTAAAATAATCAAAAGCTGCACTTTAATGGGTGAGAAGTATACATATATGGTTCTTTGTAGTTTTGCCTCCATGTATTCACTAAAAGATTAACTGCTGTTAGCAAAAGAGCAGATTTTAATAGGTTTAATTATGTAACACCGAATACCAAATCCTCTGTGTGCAGTCTGCTGGAATTGAGACTACAGCTGCCATTGACTTGAACTGGGCCAGAAATTCAACCGTTATTCTTACTACTTTTTCTTTTTTAATGGATATAAATTGGTCACTTTCTGACATCGGTTGGCACAGAGGGTCTTTCTTGGTTAAAATGTAAATTTTAGTGAGTGGAATAATAATAGAAATGAGACCTTTGTCTCTTGAAATTAAAGTGCTTGTAAAGCTGAAGCTGCCAGCTTTGTATATTACAGCCTGAGGAGATAATATACTGAATCATTCATTTCCTTTTCCTATTCTTTTTGCTTTCTTCAAAAGCACATTCTGTTTCAAGTAATTTTAGTCCAGTAATGAATATAACACTGACTGACTCACCATCATACAAGATATGCTTTGGGATATACTTTATCAGGCTTTGTTTCTGTGCAGTCAGAATACTGACAGAATTGGAAAAAAAATGCTTCCTCTTGATGTTTTTAAATTATCGGTTCTTTTTTTTTTTTTGTTATGAGAAGCCCACCTGTGTATGCCTAGATTACTCTAATGTTGTCTTCTATTCTTCACTACCTGAAAAAAACAGCTCTCTAATACTGAGGCTGCATAAGAATAGATAGATTTTTTTGTTCAAATTATTTTTGCCATCATAGTGGTCTGTCTTGGTTCCAATACTGCATTTTCATTAATGAACTGCATAATAGACTAGAAGAAGCTGAAAAAGTTGCTGCTTACAAATGTCAGAAACCCTAACAAAAACATGAGACAAATGTTAAAACAAAGTCCCACCAAAAAGGGACATTGAATAGCCACAACGTCCATGGTTTCAATGCCAGAATATCTTGCCAGGCACTGTCCAACACTGAGACATCTAAACTGCCCAGTCTCTAGAATGTTCATATTCACACTGGCAATGGCCAGTGTCTACATTTATACTGATAATTTCCCCCAGAATATCCATGTTTCTGCTAGTGAACAAATTTTACCTCTTACAGAGCCAAACAGCTGGAGCTGAACTTCATGGTCCTTGGCTGCTTAAGTGAGAAGCCTTTAGCTCTCATGAAGTCAGTGGGAAAGGTGGTCACCTCCCACCTGAATTCCAGATATGTTAAAATTTGTTAAATTTCTGTTAAAATTCATTATATTTTTGGATGGTGTTGTGCTGTTGATATGTTACAGGACAGGCTTGCACAGAAAAATGGCAAACTTGGGCATGGTACTGAAAAGTGGATCTTGTTGAATACATGCAAAGTGCTGCACAGAGGAAAATTTATTTTCCCAAACCCAGATCTATATTGCCTGGGAAGAAGTGCTTCTTGGTGCAAGAACTGTAGAAAATAAAAAAGGATTGAACACTTAAGGTGAATTTTCAGATTATTTTATGATCTGAAAAGTGTATGCAAGATGAAATAAAGCTTAGAAACAATGTGGCATAATTCCTTTACTCTACTCAAGCCAACTAAATTTTAGATGAGACATGTGTCCAGTTTGAGCAGCAAAGTTCAAACAAGAGTTGTGCCAACTGGACCCATTAGAGGAGGGATTGGAACCCTGTGGACTAAGGAACAAAGAAGGGATAGATGTAGTGGGCAGAATGAGGACCCTTGTAACTGTCTTAAAATACATAGAGAGATATTTAAGAGAGTAGTCTGCATGTAGAGCATGGGGAACTATAATGAACTTAAATTTCAGGAAGGATAATTCAAAATAGAAAGTCAGGCTTCCCAGCAGTAAGGAGAAGAAATCAGCAGGTAACAGCGGGGCATTTCCAGCATGATCCATTGAACAATTCACACATGGATCACCTGGGAATGTCATAGTCCTAATTTAACCTCTGTAGGAAAAAGAGAAGGATTAGCTAGCTGGCCCTTTCAGATCCTTCTAGTTCCATCAGTCTAAGACATCAGATTCAGCTATAGTCAATAAACTGTGAACAACCTACTTTCATTAAATGCAGCTTTCAAATTTTCTGTTTACAATACAAATCTGTTCAGACAGCTCTATAGCACTGTGAATGAGTTTCACATAAAAATTTCTTGAATTAGATTTTTCTGTTTAAGAAATACAGTTTCATAAACTGAAAAACACTCAGCAATGCTAAATGAAGAATATGGTAACAGATCTCAAATTTGCATGAAACATTAGTACTTCAGATTTTGTGATGCCTTTGAAATGGAAGCATTACTGTTCAAAATTCTTATAAGCTCAGCAAACTTTCTAAAGTAACTGACTTGATGAGAAGAAATGTGTGAGAGAAAATGGGCTTTAGACTGAGACGTAAATGTGGAGGTTTTTTTGAGATTTAACAGTTATTTTATTGAAACTGTGAATAAAAGAAAGCAGTTGATAAGGAATTATATGAAATGACAGTGAAGGGCTTTCTGCAAAGTTTTTGCAAACTGTATTTTAGTTAGTTGAACCTGATTATAAATTGAATTTCAGCTTATTTGGCACACAAAAAATACATCTTGACCTTGTGGGGCTGATTAAATCTCAGTCTTTTAAGAGGTGTGCTTGCTGAATTATAGAGAAAAATGTGTAAATCCCATTAATAAATCTGGAAGTCTTCTCCAAGGGAATAGCTTAAAAAAAAAAAAAGGAACATGTCAAATAGATCCCATGAATGTTTAAGGGATATGAATTGACTTTGGGTCTTTTATCAACACAAAATGATAGTGCTGATTTTAAGGAAAGACACCATCTGAGTAAAATTATATCATTCTGAATCAAAACACAAAGGAGGTTATAATGGAATTTATTTTTTAGAGATTCAACCTCTTCCTATGTACATTATGCTTAAACCCTTGCTTGGGGGAGCACGTGGGATATACGTGGGCCTATGCAGGACATTCATCAATTACAGGAGAGCTACAAAAAGCAATAATATAAAGCATATTGCAGTATTTTTGGGTTTCCACTTAATTTTTAGAGGAATCAGTGAAATTCTTAACTTTTGTTAAATGTCTAGGAGGTATGAAATCTGAAGAAGAAATTCACCTGCTTATGGAAGTCATGACAGTATAATCTCAACGTAAAGCCTGGATTATCTATACAAGGGAATATTGGGTAGAGTTATAGAGTTTATATTAGATTGGGCCATCTGGTTTAGGAATGTCTGCAAAGGAAGAACAGATTTTCAGAACAAAATGTGCTAAAATGGTTTACATCTTAAAACAGCAGGGAAGAGCTAATGCAGATTAGGAAAACAAATTCAGTGGTGAAGTCAATCTAATTTCTTTTAGGTGGCTAAGGACTGATTTATTGTATTGTCACGGTTTAAGGAAATACTGTGTACAGTATACACAGATGTACAAGATGGAATCCAGTTTGGTGGACATTCTGTGCTTGGCCAAGCTAAGGAAAGAGCAGTGCTGGAAGTTGAGATTAGTTTGCATGTGTGTACTTGATTAGAGATTTCCAGCTTTATCCCCGTGTTTTCAGAACAGCAGATGTGCTTTACTGATGTGGTTACTGAATGAACTTATCTTGTTCTTAGAAGCTGGATAGAACTGATGAGGAATACAAAGAAAACAAAGTAACGAGTTTCAAATTCAATGCTTTTTTAATAATCCACATATTCTGAGTTCAATAAATGTTAATACATGTAAAACTCCATCAGGAGCTGATTAGGATGTGAAGGTCTACATATGTTTTGCACTGTTAGGTGTGTGCAGAGTAGGTGACTTTTTTAGAGCAAGGGAAATAGATGAGATAATACAGTTCAGTTAACACAGGTAAGAGCATAAACTGGGACTGATATCTGCACTGATTTGGAAGGAAGCTTGACAGGCTGTGGAATAAAACTTTCCTTTGGATTTCAGAAAGGTGAATGCTATTGTTTGACTTGTGAGCATTTTTGTTCATTTCAGAGCATGATTGTATGCAAAAATGTGTCCCATTTTGATTCATACTTGTCACATGATTTGTTTTCATAAGAACATTTCCAATTTACATGCACAGGTGATGCGAAATAGAAGCCATGAGCAGATTTAGAAAGCAATCTCTGAAAATTCAGCCAAGTAGATTTGCCCTAGAGTGTTATTGAGAGTAATATGAGAACCCCATGAAAAGTTACAGCCTTATAAAATATAGTGGACTTTACCTTATTCCATATTTATGAACTCTAGTGTCAATACAGCACTGTTAGGATGTTGAAATGGTACAAACATTCTGAGGGTCTCACTCTGCCAACGTTAACTCAATATAGTACTAGTAATTTTAATTATGTCCTTGTGTACGTGCAGGAGTGGATCTTTAATCCTTATTTTATGTTCTTTTTAGTCACTCAGTAAAAGCAAAGGCATATGGGAAGGGAAGGAATTTTGCAGTCATAGTGTTAGCCCAAAGGTGTACTGTGTTGGAAAGTTTGAAGAAAATTGGTTCAGCTATTTTTGAGTTAGCCAAGTGTTTTTCAGATGTTAAGAAAATTGTTTCAGCTATTTCATGCTTGGGTAACCCAGTCTTGTTTAAAAACATCAGACCTGGTGTGCATCTAGTCTTGAAGTAGAAATGTGTATTGTGCTTTGTGAAAAGGAAGTTACTTTTGAAATATGAGAGGTAATAATCATGAAATGTTCAGGAGGGGGATATTATTCCGTCCAATCTTCCACTGGGAAGGACTACAGCATCATCTGCTCCCTTCAGGCTTGACTATCTGAAGGTTGCCTACAGCTTCAGAGGAGTCCAATGATATTTCTTGTGAGTAAATGCAGACCAGTGCAAGGGGTATTTCATAGGCAGGGCTGAACTTACTTTATTTGACCTGATTTAATGTGTTATGAAATGTGTTTCCAGACCTGATCCAGTTTAGAACTGCAACCAATACTGGATTGGAACTACACTGTCTTTTTGACATGAATCCAGTTCTTAAAGGTCTCAAACAGGCCCCACATCTTCAATAGTGACTGAAGAACCACAATGCCCTCTGGTTTAGTAATGGTTTAGTAAAGGAAACAACAGCATCAATTTCTTGCTTAAAGGGCTCTCTATTAATTAAAGATAATTTCTCCGTTTACTGAGCTTGGATAATTCTGGGATGTAATGTGTTCATATTATGTGTTAATATGTTTTTTCCCTTACCCAACTAGATCTATACATTAAGTATCTTTATTGATACTGTATGTGAGAGGCTATTTTTTAGCTTATGCATTTGTATTGTCAGGTATCACCTTGCATGACAATCAGGGCTAAAAATGTGTGTGCTGTGCTAAGCTAGTGCTTGCTTTGCTCAGAACATATGCAGAAGGTTTGATAGCATTCTTTTGCTTTCTTGGGATATGCATGCAAATTAATAGAGGTATTCTGGTGGTGGAAATATTTACTGAAATCATATTCTTAGAAAGGAACATAAAGAGAAACAATACATTTATGCAAGAAGAAGATTAGCTTTAACACTCACTGCTCAAAAAATACATTTAAGTTTTTCATAGAAGTGAAATATGTTTAAGTTTACTGTACAAGTGTTTCCACATAGAAAAGAAGAGGCCACATTTCTCTTTTCCATCTCTTTATTTCTTATTTTCCTCTATTGTTCACCCAGTCTCTAGATATTTAAGTTTGTGGAATTTCTTCACCCCAGTATGATTTATCTGTTTAGAAACTCTTAGTGGAGCCCACTCTTGAACCCAAATACATACACCTAACATATTTTGGAGAATTTCAGAAGTTGCACCTGTTTTGGTAATAAGGGTGACTATTTGTTGTGTTTGAACATGTCTCCGGTGGTTTTCATTGGATGTTTCCCAGCTCTTCAAGTGGCAGTTTTATACTGATGGACAGCCAGCCAGTTCCAATCTATCTTCCAAGAACCAGTCATAATTTTGTAAACATGTGAGAAGTAAGGACTGTTCTTCAAAACTGCATTGTGACTTAAAAATTGATAAATAACTTGTCTACACAAAATGGAATTTTTCTATAGATGCAAAAACTTAAGAGCTTGTACTTTGTGCATATGATGGGTGATATTGTGATACCATAGTCTGTGAAATGTGTCTGGAAAAAGGAAAAGGGTTGTAGTAACTGTAGGAGTTGATACTGTAGGAGAAGTTTGAATTTTGTGTACATAAACCCTCATTAAGGACCAGCTATGCAACTTAGACTCAAATTAAGAAAGCCCTTATTTATATCAAGTATAACATACTTAAACTTCATATGTGAACAAATGCCTACTTCCTTGAGACTTTTTTTTCCTCTATTGCCCACACTGTTAATCTAATACAATTCTTTTCTGGCATCCCACACTTCCCAACAGCCTATGGAACAAATCCAAGGTTTTGAAGACTTGTGGTAGATTTTTGCACCATCCTTGGTGGTACTACGTGTCATCTGTCCCAGGCCTCTGATTTAAGTGATCAGTGTCTTTCAGCTTTTGTTCAATGGAGAAGGATTTGCTCCCTTTCCAGGGAGTCTGTTTTACAGCCAAAGTATGTGCTTGAGAACATTAGGCTAAAAAGCCTGTCTTTTCAGTTGGCTGTGCTGGAGGCAAGAGTGGCTATCCACACGTGACATAAGTGATGTGACAACCTGCTGTTATTTAATGAAAACCTTGAGGAGTATGGCAGAAATATGGCTTAGGGTTAGAGGCCCTGTAGCCTCCTGTCCTAAACAAAATACGGGTCCTGGACCGATACCAGGAGGACATGCCCATGGTTTGCTGGACTATCAGCCCTTGAGTCCTCACACTTGAATCAAGTGACTGACTCCTTCAGCTGCTCAGAAGAGATGAAACTTTTTGTGAGGGCTGCCCAAGGGAGGATAAATTTGACTCCTCTGTACAAAGAACAAACGAAGGGTGGACATAAGTGTGTATCTTAACAGGTCATTCTCATCCTGCTTGCACAAGAAGACATCTGCCTTTTTCCTTTTTCTTCTGAATGTCTCAGAGACAAACTGAGGTACTTTACTGATTCTGGAGAATATGAGAGTCCTTGAGCAGCCTTGTAATTTACATGGGAGTAATCATGAAGGAAGATAAGAATCAGTGGGAGTAAAAGGTATCAGGCTGGCCTTAATCAGTATAGTCAGAGCTGGGGAAAGAAAAATAACAACAAAAACATTCAGACTGAGTTAAACAATGTATAGCTTGTCACAGCATTTTTAAATCAGTGCATTTTCGAGTCAGAAACCTATCAAAACCTATCAAAACACTTTTTTTTTTTTTCTTTTTTTGTCCACATGCAGCCAGTCAGACAGCTGAGAAAATTTAGTGCAATTTCAGCTTCAGTGCTCAAATTGTTTTTCTATAGGCCAAGTAGTTTAAAACAGCTTTACCTCTGGTCCCAGGTGTTGCTGAGTCAGCAAAGTCTCTGCAAGCCCATACAAATCATCAGGAAAAACTGCTGAAGCAAGAAAAATCTTTAATTGTGCAACCAAAAATACTAACCAATAATCAAACAAGCAACATTTTTTCTCAATTAGATATTTCTGTGCTCCCATCAAGGAACCCATGTAAGTGTTTTTGAGATTTTTTCAGTCACACCTGCCTCTTAAGGTTAGCACAGACTCATGTTGCTGTGTATCACTCACTGCTTATTGGAACAAGCATTGTAAAGAATCTGGGACAGAGCATTAAGTTCCATATGAAAGCCATTATAAATGTCATTTAAATGCTTCAAATTTCTGTTACCACTGAACAGAACAGTAAAACAAGACCACTTTCCAGCACATGGGTGTTCAGATCACAACCTGTCATTGCAAGTTGTTATGGGTATCAGTGAAAAGATCTGAAGTACGTGAGAGAACTAAATGACAGTGGCAATTCAATAGAGGGTCCATACAGGATGGAGACTGGGAGCAAAGGTGAAACCAAGGGAAGGATGTGTCACAAGTTTTGTCCCGTTTTAAGAATGAGGAAAGCTTGTGACTTTCAATCTAACAGATTGTATGAACAATGAATTCACTACTCTCATCTCCAAGAAAATATTACAGGAAAATCTAATGTGTTCTTTTCTTTTTCCACAGTCTTTCCCTAAATGCTCGATACTGTCATGACGTAAAGAAGTACCATGTCTGCTATCTTTACTTTTCCCAAGACAATCAAAATCCAGTCAAAGGTGGCAACAGAAATGGGAGAGATTTCAATGTTGGCCAGAACTGCTGGTACAGTTCTACAAGGCAACACTTTGGATATTGATATATTTACATTATGAGGATCATCAGCAGGATATCACAGAATGGTTTGGGCTGGAAGGGACCTTCAAGATCATACAATTCCAACAAACCTCTATGGTTAAGGACAGCTTGCACTAGATCAGGTTGCTCAAAGCCCATCATCCAACCTGGCTTTAATCACTTCCAGGGAAGGGGCAGCCACAACTTCTCTGGGAAACCTGTGTCAGTGTCTCATCTCAGTGAAAAATTTCTTCCTGATATCAAAATTAAATCTACCCTCTTCCAACACAAAACCATTCCCCCTCATCCTATCACAACACACCCTTATAAAAAGTCCCTCTCCAGCTTTCTGTAGACCCTTCAGCTACTGGAAGACCACTATAAAATCCCCCTGGAACTTTCTCTTCTCCAAGCTGAGGAACCTCAACCCTCTCAGCCTCTTTTCATGTGAGAGGTGCTCCAGCCCTCTGATCTTCTTTGTTCCTTCCTCTGGATTCACTCCAACAGCTCCATGTCCTTTCTGTGCTGGGACTCCAGACCTGGACACATCACTGCTGGTGGGGTCTCACAAGAGTGGAACAGAGGGGAAGAATCCCCTCCCTTGACTTGCTGGCTGTGATTTTTTAGATGGAGCCCAGAATATGGTTGAGTTTCTGGGCATCCAGTACACATTGTGGATTCATGATGAGCTTCTCTTCAACCAAAACCCCCAAGTCTTTCTCCTCAGAATGTTCTCAATCCATTCGTGCTGGAGATGATGACTCCCTGCACTAGGGACTCTAGTCAGGACTTGAGGCAAGAAACTGGCTAGAAATCTGTTGCTTGGTCTAAAAACACTTAATTTCCTCCTTCTTCCCCTGCATTCCTCAATCCTTCTGCCCAAGGACAGACACACGAGCAAATACTAACACCACCTTTCCTGTGTTTTTTGGGATAATTCTTAATTTCTATAGGAGGTAGTACCATACAGGTTTGAAGGCCTTAATGAGGATTCTGCCAGCAAGCAGATCTTCAAGAAGATGTAACCCTGTTGTGTAAATATTACCCATTAGACCTCTTTAAGACAAAATATAGAGATATAATAAACAGCAGGCTGAACAAAACAAATTGTAGTAAGGTCATATAGATGAACTAGTGAACTCTCTGATGGCACTAAAACTCCTGAAAATCTACTAAAATAAAATTAATTGAGTATTTAATTTATTGAAAATATTTTTGAATAAGAGTGTGTTTTGGAAGGTGATGAAAGTGCTTTTAAATAGTTTGATATATTGATTAGTAGAGCTAATTTGTCACCTGCACATTGTTTTTTAATGATGCTGGCTGTCTCAGTTAATGTGCTTCCTGAGTATGAATATTTAATGGTCTTGTATAGTGATTATTATGTTATTTTAAGCTTAATAAATTGTTCAGATCCCTCAAGCCTTTCTTATAGGTGCTTTTGTTCTATAAATATATAAAAATAAAGTACTGTCTAGCTCCTACTCAAGCTTGGTGCCAGTGTTTGTGGATTTCTGGTAGGCCTTTCAGAAGGAATGGATGATTTTTTGGAGAAGAAGAGAACTTCTGGGGAGTCTGAAGGGGTGGTTTGTCAGCATCAGACAGTGAGGAAAGAGAGAAAGGAACTAACTAGTGACACAAAGTCTCAGCTGTTCCAAGATTATTTTTTAGTTTCATTACCTGTCTCTGTACATGAGAATGGGGGAGGTTTTTAAAGGTAAAATGAAGTGTTGACATATAGTGAAGTAGTTATAAATGGGCTATGAATACATATGGTTTGGAAGCTAGAGAGCACTTAAAATCTTTAACATCTGAAGAGTGGATGAAGAGTTCTGAGAAGTTTCAAGGTAGAGCTTGCTCGGTGTGTTGCCTTGGACAGCAAGAGACCAGATTTGATGGTCTCAATCCTTTCAATTCTATGCTGTGTTTGAAAGATTCACATCTGAAGTACTTATGTGTGGTTTTCACACAAAACCAGTGTTAAAAAAATCAGAGAGAGCATGAGATCTACAGAGACATTACTTTTTGAACTTATTTACAAAAGTAAAATCTATGAGAGGTTTCAACACCCAGTTTTAGGTGTCATGTGTGTAGATGTCTTCAGCTTGCTAGAGTACCTGTGATCCCCTGATCACTGACTAAAAGTAGGCAATTTCAGGGTCTCATTTATCTAACCTATTTTAGATATCTGCTTTAGGAAAATAGTAATCATGTCCTGGAAATGGTGGTTTGGTTGTTTTGGTTTTTTTTTGTTTTGTTTTTTTTTGTTTGTTTGTTTTTTTTTTGTTTTTGTTTTTGTTTTGTTTTGTTTTGTTTTGTTTTTTTGTTTTTTTGGTTTTGGTTTGGTTTGGTTTGGTTTGGTTTGGTTTGGTTTGGTTTGGTTTTGTTTGGTTTTTTTTTTTTTTTTATTTGCTATAAAAGTAGCCTTGGATTACTCAAGTTTTTGTTTTGTGGAAGTTTAAGGTGAGAGCAAACAGAACTTATCCAGAATAATTTTGCCAATAAGATTTGGTTCTATATTCTAGAATTAGGATCTTTTTCTATTTTTTCCCAATTAGTTAAAGTATCAATAAATATCTAAAAATGAATTTGGTGTAGTTGAAGAAAATATTGTATTTGAGAGGGACATTGGCCTTGTTCAGACTAAAGCTGATAGATATCAGAAAAAATCTTGTATTTTAAGATGCTTTATTTCACTGCAAGAGAAAAAAAAATATTATATATTTTTTTAAGTGTATACCAAGAAAGCAGTGAATGTTTCTTTAAAGTTCATAGAAAGATTATATTATGGGGTGATAAATACCCTATAACACTTAGCAAAATACATCAATCCCCATCTTCCTATCAGAGGTTCAACTTTACAAGCTAGGCTGATGATCGAAAATGTGATGTAATAGTGGATCAGATGGGTCAAGAAGAGGAGGATTTACATGCAAAGTAAGACTATGGAGAATCTGAGGTCAAAATTGCTTCTTATAAGAATCTGGTAGAAAACCACTTGAGCAATATTCATTCATCTATCAAGCATTTAGCAGCCACTCAGCTCGATAGAAAATCTAAACTGATTGTATGTCAGGTGGAAAGAGTATAAATGAAGACAGAACAGAAATATCCATGTATTTCAAAATTTTGAATAGAAATCCAAGCAAAAAAGCAATAAAGATTTAACAACCACCTTTGTATGCCAAGAAATTCTTTCAGCATACTTTCAGTATGTTGCAGGGACACACAAAAATAGCTGCTTGAATTCTTAATTTATGAAGAAATTCACTATAAGGATGGAACTTCATTATTCCATGTTGAACCAAAAGATCTATTCCTCTGGTTCCACAGGGTAGAGGCTGTTATAGGTTCTTCCTTATTTATTTCGGAATCTGTATTTATTACATTTTCTATTCTATACGTGCTTAATACACTACACTATACTGTGAGAACACAGAAATCACCCTTTGTGATTTCCTTAGTATTTGCTGACATTCTGTTATTACAGCATAATATTGAGATTTTGGCATTCCTCAGAGGATCATTTGATCTCCTGGTTCTCAGGAAGCACTGGAAACAGAATATTTAGATTTCAGGCATGTATTACTTGGGGGAGCACTGAAGTTGTCTGCTTCTCAACAGCTTTCCTGGCATATAGAAGGCGGCCAGCATAGAAAAAAAGCCTCCAAGCTTTTGGGGCTGCTGCTTGAAATAGCAGGATCAGTATCTTAAGGGACTGCCCATAGTAATACTGCTCATTTTGAAAAGACCTTTGACATCCAGGCCAGTGTGGTGAGCAGATCAGCTGGTACCATCTTCTGCATGTCATCCATTGCCTCTCTGTGAGGTGTCCCTGCCCATGGCAAGAAGGTTGGAGAAGATGATCTCTAAGGTCCCTTCCAACCTAAGCCATTTTATGATTCTATGATCCACAGGAGTTGCTATCTGCTAAACACTAGTGCAGAATGTGAAAGAGGTAGAAATGACAAATGTTGTATCAATCTAGATGGGGTTTTTTTGTCAGCGAAGATGATGAAACGTGCTTTTTGATGTGTCATTTTGTTTAATTTGGATACTCATATTCAGACTCACTAGAAGTTTTCTTTTTATGGAGTCCCAGTGAGAAAAGCAACATTTTTCATTTTCACCTGGACCATTTTCCTATATACCACTGTTCATACACTATCCTTCTGTTCTGACTCAGCATCCTTATATCCCTTCACCTCCATGGTATGTTTGTCCTGTTCCATTAACCCTTCTTGAGCAGTTGCTATCTACCATCTGCTTTGTTTATTCTCTGTTTCTTTTTCCTGTTGACACAAGAACAGATTTCACGTCCTTCTCTGCCCACTGGCCTCTTCTCTCCATCTCGTGCACCTATCTCCCTCTCCTCCTTCAGGAATATTTGCTCCCTCACAGCTAAAATCAAAACCTGTTACAATTGCATCCTGATTTCCTATCTGATCTTTTGACCTTGTACACATTTGGATCTCTTCAAACAAAATACTTCTAAAACTGCTTTTTTGCAGGTGATTTTCCTCCTTCAGGGTTGCTGTCTTGACAAACTGTGTAGCACTTTGGGATTTACACATGCACAGAACTGGAAGTTATCTCCTACCATGATGGGCTCTGTACTTTGCTGTCATAGGGAACTGCAGCAAAAGATCACTTTAACAACTGCTTTTACAAGTAATTCAATTATCATCAGAAAATATGAGCAGAAATGAGTCATAGGGGAGCACAGTAAAGCTGTGGCTCCAGGACAGTGTGGAATCACATTTCTAAGCCTGACATTTGTATTTAGCATGACTATATGAAGTGACAGTAAGTATCTGTTCAATAAACCAGATATTATTAATAATAAATGCATTGGAATTATTTGTAAGGAACAGAGACCTGGTAAACATGTAGATTTCCTCTACTGAAACCAGTCTCTTCTTATTTTTCCTTACACTTCAGAGATATTGAAAGAATACATGAAAAATGTAATCTGCATGGGCCAGCACATTCTTTTTCTGATTTTACAGCACTTTGCCCAGTGATATCCTGGTGTGTGACAGCAACACTCATAATAAGCATTAATAACAATTAGCTGCTATTTTTATGGACAACAAGCTTACTTTTTGTGATCTGTTTTTACTGATGAATTAAAATTGTAACACTTGATACTGTTGCCAACTCTGCAAAATATTATTTAACTCATATTAAGAAATCAGTTGATTAATTTTTTTTTTTGAAAAATGCTGTCAAATATGTTCCAGGCAAAGACCCTTTGAAAGACAAGTGGCTTCTTAAAAGGAAATTCTGTTGCTAGGAGACCGTAACCATAAAGTTTCAGGATAAAGTATTTTTTTATTTTAAATAAGAAATGTTGATTAATGAACATACTTAACAGGCAAAGAACAAAGCTATCACAGCTATCTCTATTATATCAAAGACCAGTTGAAGTGTTCAATGGGTATTTTAAGATGGAAGTATAAAGAGATCTTCAAAGGAAGTCTAGCCAAAGTTAGAGAACCAAGGAGTCCAGAGCATGCTGGTATAAAAAAAGTTCCTAAGTGTCTGTAGGAGATATTAAATCTCACATTTGAACTTTTAAACTTATTCTCTGTTAGCAATGAAAATTAGATTTACCTTGGGAAATAGAGCATCTCCCATCTGTATTTTCCAGACAAGAAGATTTGAATTAAGCATTTTATAAAGCTTTCTTCTGGTCCTGCCCATCTGGGACTTCACAGATTTCTAAAATTTCTAGTACTCTTCACCAGTGAAGAGTAAATTGGGCTAGAGGGTCTTTGGATCCACTGTGGAAATTTCTAAGCATGACAGCAATAACTACTTGTGTACAAACTTAGAAGAATACACATAAATAATTCCAGTCTCATAAAGTAGTAGCTGAAGGTAACTGAGAGACCAGTATTGATTGTTTTAGTTTCACTGAGAAGCACCTTAACCCACAAAAAAACTACTGATGTCTAAGAAGGTTTCTTTTGGAAAAATAACACAAAAACAGGCATTAAAATCTGGCCCCACTGGCTCAATATTTATCTAGCTGTTTAATCCCACAGGTCTAATTAATAAGCTCATAATAGTATCAAAGAGTAAGAAATCTTTAAAAATGGCTGTTTCTGCAAGGAAATCAAATTGTTTTCTGAGAACCAGCAACATGAAACAAATTGCAGACCTCTTCAAAGGCATTTTTTTGCTGTAAAACTTTGTTTTCTGTAGATGTCCACAAAGGATATCTTCAGAAAAGAATACTCTCAACAGGTAAACTTTGGTTTCTTGAAGGTCCTGGTTAGGTAGAAGATACCCCAGAAGAGAGCCAGAAGAAGAGAAGATGGGTACTATTAAGAATATTGCAGATACTGCCATCTGTGCAAAGAGCAGAGCATCACAACTCAACCAGGGACATCCTGATACACCATAAAGAAAATGTTACAGCTATCATACATGTTCAATAGCTTCTGTTGATAAGATGTTCTTGGGAGACATCTCACTGGCAATTCACATCTGGTCATCCTCTTTCAGCTGAGTCAGTCAGGGTGCAGTCTTTCAAATGAGGGAGTGAAAGGCAACTGTGGGACCTGAGCATCTGCCAGATGAGGGCTGAGATGTCCGTGTTGAGTGGAACAGTGCTTGACAATGTTTTCCTGAAAGCTGGGGGCTGATCCCTTGTTAACTGCAGGCTTGTGCAATAATAGTTTTTTGCAGTTAGGATTTCTGGAAAGACCAGAAATGTTACAATTCTCCTCATTTTCTGAGGAATACAAGGGATGTATGCTGCATATTACTGTCACCTTTGACTCAGAAGGGAGTGTGTGTGTATTTCTTCTAAAGCAGAACATGTGTGTTGTTTGGCAGACTTGCATCTGAATATACATAATAACAGCAAGATGTGGAAGTCTCTCGTGGATAGCAGATTTACTGTCCAATAGTGTTTATTTAATGCACAGATACTGTTTACTGTGTTTCAGACTGGTTATAAGCTTTTAGGGATGCTTAAATACTTGTTTTACTGAAGGTAATATGTTCTTTTCTCAGAATTATTAATTTGTCCTTATCAGAAATTTGCATGAACTAATCCTTTATAATGCTTTGAAAATTCCTGAATATACGTAAGTCTGGCTTATGCTACTACAAAGAGTTAATCTCAAATGCCAGACTACTGAGAGTAAACCAGAATGTATATATCTCAGATGCCTACATTCTGTTATATTTGTATTTCCAAATTGCCTGGCTTTGCTTTCTGGAAACCAGTGAGAAAATTATGCTGTCCACCAAGTGAAAATAAAAGGGGAATGCAGGATTTTATCTTTCCTCTGTGAAAAAAAAAAATGGTGCAAGTTGGATAATTCTTGCTCTGACAGAAAGACCTTGATGCTTTACACAAGAACAAGATCATGTTGATCCACAGCAGATTTTTCAAAAAGGACAAGTAGACATCCAAGCCCTTATTAGCCCTGCATAAAAGAAGCTTAACAGCATCAACCAATTGTTTCCCACAAGGTGAAAAACACCCAAACAAGTTGGGAATGAGAGCTAAATCAGATTGCTGACAGATAAGGATCCTTCCCCAGGCTAATAACAAAGGCTCACCACAGACAAGCAGCAGATTAAGCATTTTAAACCTCTATCTGCCAGTGCCCAGGAATCTGGCCTGGGAATTCAGCAGTCTGTGGCTGTTTGGGTAACTATCAAAAATACCAATGTAGTAAGTATACAGACCTGAAAGGTATTTCAGCTATTTTCTTCTACCCTGTGCATAAGTGAGGTTCTGTCTGTAGGTTTGCTCAGGACGGAGAAGAAATTCTTTGGCCAAAATAGTAGGGAAGAACATGAGGAGCATGAGAGGAGGAGAGAGAGTCTGAGAGGTTTTCTTTGCAGAAGCAGGAGTACTGAGAGCTTTTTCCCTTCACAAGTGCTTGGTTATACCACATATTTGGCTCCTGTTTGGGGGTTAATGAGTCCCTACAAAAGCTACCTTAAAAAATGATCTGTGCTGAGTGTTTGAAAGCTAACAATTTACTAGCTGTGTGTTACCTTCTGCACAGTGGCTGTATTGCTCTGGGCTCTCTTGGGCAGCTCTTTGGGTAGTAAACTGAGTGCTCACTATAAACATTTGCTTCTTGCAAAATATTTGAAGGAAATTGACTTTTCAATGGACTTATGTCAGACATCCTCGTTTTGGTAACATTACTTAGGAGACATTTTGCATGACTTCTAGCTTCTGTGTGACAGCACTTTGTAAATCCAGTTGCATTGGGTAGAAATAATCTATGATGAAGGTGATATAAAAATGATTGATCATGACTGGTGTTTTCTTTAAAAGAACCAAGTATTTTGATAAAAAATGAAAAAGTAAAAAAGGCAGTTATTGCCCCTCCACTTTTCTGCATGACCTCTGCCTTAAGACCATCACCTTCATTCTAATAGTCTGATTTGTGTTTCGAATAAATTATTCAATAATTTCAAGCAGAGAAAGCTCTCTGTCTCTTTTGGAGTGTGACTTCTTTTTTCCACCCAGCTGAGTTGCAACTAAATGCTTCACTGTGTTCTGAACCAACTTAGAATTTACTTCTGAATCTCTAATGCTCTCACCACACGTAACAGCTTTCAGTGGCAACAGAGGTGGTCCTGCAGCTCACACAGCCTTCTGCTTCCTTTCTTAAGTCAGTGACAGATAAAAAGGAGGAGAGTAAAAAGTTATTCAGAGGTGAGAGAAGGGCAATGTAGATTAAGAAATAAAATGCTCACAAAGCAAATCCTACAGTCCCAGTTAATTGAATAGTTAATGTATCTCAGCTTCCATTTGTACATCCCAAAATATAGCCTTTTGTGATGGCTTTATTTTTTGCTTCTACAGACTTGTGCTAAGCTTGCAAGTCTGGCAAGCTGCTAGAAAGCTCTGAAAATAAGTGAGCTCTGTTCACCCTGTGGATTTTTCCAAGATACACCCAACTTGCAGTTTTATTCTGCATATAACCCTTAAGTGCAATGGGGCTGAAACTGGTGGCTGAGACCCCTCAAATGTGTCGAGGAACACAATAAAGAAGATACCTGTCTACCCTGGTACCAGATTTGTCTCCTGTTTGTCACTTGTGAAGTGGCAATGGTGGAATAGTGCCTTTCTCTTGAGAAATTCTCTGGGCTCCTTCCCTGTGGGAAATAGCACTGTATTGTGATGCAGATTTTCTGCCAAATCTCACAAATCCTTCACTGTGGGGATTTCTCTTTTCAGTCCTCTATCCTCCTGTCTGTAGAGCACTCACATACAATACAGAAGGCTTATCACTTCCTTTTTAGAACTCTAAGAACCAACATCACAGCCTGCAAAAACCCACCTGCTGAGCAAGATCTCATTTATTCAATTTTTGAATCTCACTGAGGACTGCTCCAGAGAGGAAGAGCCTCTGATAAGTTATTTGCTGTTTCCTTTAAAATATGCTTTCCTCAACTGAGTTTCAAGAGACTCCTGCTTCTATGCACCGACAGATAGAGCATAATTGTATTTGTTGTTAAATGGGTAACTGTGAAGTCCGATACTTAATTACTGCCACCTGTCTAACTGAATATGTGCATGAGTGGGACTGTATATTATGTCAGTGCTTTCAGAAATAAAGAAGGCCAAACCAGGCATATCTGTCAGGGAGACAGACAGATTCATGGGCTGACTCTGGATTGAAAGCAGGTTCACAATGATTTTTCAAATTAACACCCAACCGGAGTCCATGAAAGTTGCCATCCATTTGATGCACTAAAAATTCCCATCTGTCACTTGTGCTTTGTACCAGGTTTTGCCCTGGCAGTGATAGAGTGAGGGCATAATGCACAGATTTGGGTGTTCAGAAGTGCTCCGGAATCCACGTTTTAGGTTGAGGCAAAAGCTGTTGAGATGTACATTGGGCTTGTGTTGTGAGAAGCTCTGCATTATTCTGATGCTGTAAACAGGCTCATAGAGGTCCTGGTTGTAACACCTCAATGTGTTCTTATGAAGGACTTTGTATTGCCCTCTATGTTAAGAAATGGATTGAATGTGAGGAGATATCCCTAAAGAATAACCATGAGCAAGTTGAAAGCTTGAGTAGGAATTAGATATGAAGGCAACAAGGGGAACCTTGTGGTCAGAGTCTACTACAGGCCTCCTGATCAAGACAAAGCTATTGATGAAGCATTCCCACTCCAGCCACAGGAGGCATCGTGCTCACAGGCTCTTGTCCTGCTGGGGGGCTTCAACCACCACAGCATTTGTTAGGAAAGAAACAAAGTAAGATGTAGGCAATTCAGGAGGCTCCTGGACTGCCTCGATGATAATTTTATCAGACAAGAAATAGACAGCCCTACCCATGGGGCTGCAATACTGGGCCTACTGGTCTCCAGTGGAGGGAGATCAGGGATCTCAAGACTGGAGGCAGCCTGGGTTGCATTGCCCATGCACTGGTGAAATTCACAGTGCTAAGGGTCATGAGTCAGTCAAGGAGCATAGTCAGGACCCTGAATTTCAGAAAAGCAAAATTCCATCTCTTCAAGAAGTTACTCAACAGGACACCCTTGGAAACGTTCTTCAGGGAAAAGGGAGCAGAACAGACCTGGCAGATCTTCAGGGTCACTGTCACAGAGTGCAAGAGATCTTGATTCCCCAGATGTAAGAAATCTGGCAGGTAAGGGAAGAAAACAACCTGGCTGAGCTGTGATCTGCTGGTAAAACTAAAAGGCAAGAGGAAACTGCACAGACATTTCAAGCAGGGACAGATACCTTGGGAAGAGTATAGAGGTGCTGCCTGATTGTGCAGGGATGAAGTCAGAAAGTGCAGGGCACAGTTGGAGCTTAACTTGGCAAGGGATGTGAGGAATAACAAAAGACAATTCTACAGGTATGTCAGTGAAAAAAGGAAGGTTAAAGGAACCATAACCCCCTGTGAAGAGCAAGTCTGGCGAGCTAGTAACAAGAGATGAGGAGAAAGCTGAGGTTCTCAACAGCTTTTTTTCCTCAGTCTTCACTGGCAACCTCTCTCCCAGTACCTCCCAAATTTTAAAAAAACACAAGGTGGGGGACCAGGGTGGCATAGTCCCTCCAACTATATGTGGGATCAGGGTCATGGCCAACATACAAAGGCCTATGGGACCTGATGAGATGTATCCAAGAGTCTTGAGGAAATTGCAGATGTAATTGCCAAGCCACTCTCCATAATATTTGAAAAGTCATGGCATTCAGGTGAAGTCCCTGGGGACTGGAAGAAGGGACACATTACACACATTTTAAAAAAGGGTAGTAAGGAGGACCCTGGGAACTACTGACCTGTCAGCCTCACCTCTGTGCCTGGGAAGATCATGGAGCAGATACTCCAAGAAGGTTGGATAAGGCACACGGAGGAGAGGGACGTGTTCCAAGAAGAGCCCGAATGGCTTCACTAAGGGCAAACCCTGCCTGACAAACCTAGTGGGTTTCTATAATAGGGTAACTATGTCAGTGAAAAAGCCAGTAACAATATATGCTTCATTGTGTAATTATTCCTGTTGCAGGTTGACCTAGATGCTAAAGATAGACACAAGAATGTTGATGACTTTTTTGCAGATCCCAAATGACCAGGATTTAGACCATGTGAGCAACATTGATATGAAGTCCCACAATATGACAGAGCCCTGATTCAGCAGAGGTCTGGGATGTTTCCTGATAAATAACTGTGATTTGCTAATATCTGTGCAACACCCAGACAGAACCTACTGTAAGGATGCTTCATCTTCTTGTGGCACAAACTGCAGTTTAAAAAGAAAAGTAATCTGCCAACAGTAAGAACACTATCGTAAATCTGTCACTCCTAAGCCTTGTCTTCTATCTTCTGGCTTCTTAACTTAGCTAAATCATTACTTTTAACACTTAAAAGAGTACTATTATACTATGTTATTATGGGTGGTTCTCTCTTTAGATAGGCCTAGCATGGATGGCTAACGAGAGCAGTGTTTTAATTCTGATTAGGGCATGAATCAATTTTAGACACATCAGACATTTAAGCAAAGTTCCTTATTTCAGAAATGATGCATTCTTTGCTCAATTTCATTTCGCCTCCCCTTTCCAATCAGGCATTTCCTATTTTCTTTTTTTGTTTTATCTAAATTTTTTTTCTGCACTATCTCTACAGCTGTGTTAAAAACACTTTCAAAGAAGGTGCGCCTAAATTTTGGGATATGAGAACTGAGAGGGCAATGCTGAGGGAGACACAATTGTTTTAACTGTGAGGTGTTCAGTCTAGCATTATGGTTTAGCTTCACTTTTACACTGACGACAGAAAAATCCCTTTGACAGTTTATACTACCTGTTGTGGTCAAGCCTTTTCTAACAGTGAGGGAAGATAACTGTTTAGCTACTTGACCTTCCTGGCAATGGTCTAGTACAAGATTATAATAATCTTTCCACCTCCAGCAGTGATAAGCTAGTATCCAGGCAGTGTTTTGCACTGTAATATTTAGGAATGATCTGTGACTAAAATTTGTCTGTGAGGGAAACTAATGTATTTTTAGTCTGAAATATGGATCAGATGAGATATATATGCTGTAATTATTTGTTTACAAAACAAAGGGCTCTTTTCTGCTAGCAACCCTAGAACCAGAGTATAACTGGCACTGGAAGAGATACCTGCAGGTAAGCTACTGAGGCAAGGTAAGATTGTTTGCCTACAATAATATAGAATTCATTCAGCTCCAAACATGAAAAACTACCCATTACTAGTATTTATAGAACATTTTTCTACCTATTTCTTAATTTACTACTTCACAAGTACTTGTGTCACCCAAAAGTCTATTTTACTTTTCCTTATTAATGTGCACGTGTGTGTGCATGTGTTGGGAGCTTAAGTATGTCCATGCAATGTAAATTTGTGATAGAGTGAATATTATTCTGGAGGGAATAAAGAGCTACTTCCACTGAAAAATATCTTCATTTATTCTTAAATCCTGCTTAGTTGTAATACTTTTGTAGTGTGCCAACTGGTGCCCCTCTGCTGAAATGTTAATTATGAATTTATTCCACAAAACTAAGAACCTCAGACTAAGAAAATTATGATGAATTTGAATATGTGCAAGAATCCATCATGAATAGAGCAGCCTTGTGAATAAGATTTTCTCCATGAATGGCATGCTGTAATACTTGACTTTAATTTGCCTGAGTTAAAATATAATAAAGACAGTGCACAAAGTTATGATCTCTCTCTCATGAACTTAAACTTTGAGTTAATTTTATGATTTTAAATAAATATAATTATAGAAAGATATATGTACAACCTGATTCAAAACCTTCTGAAACCTGAAAGACTTTTTTGGATTCCAGTGAGGTCTGCCTTAAACCTGCAAGTTAGTGAACCTCTTGAAGTCTGCCATAAAACCTCACAGACCATTGTCCTCAGTGACAGCCAAGTTTAGACAATTTAGACATTCTAAGCATTCTCTAGAAGGGGACCAGAACTTTTCAAATCAGTTCTATTTCTTCTCTTTTACATTTGTAAGCTTCATTTAAGCTTGTAAATCATATCTAATACTTTATTCTTGAAATTCTCATGTCATCACAGTCACTATTGGAACCTTGGGAAGGGCTAAAACTTGGCATCTTGGAAATACAGGATTGGAATGGTTTCTTGGTATTCAAATGCAAACCCCTGTTGTTGTGGGCATGGTGTCATATATTTACTCTCATAGATGTTTGAAACATTAATGGCAGTTTAGCTTTTTCTGCCTGGTACTTTGTGTGGAAGATAATTTTAGAATCTTCCTTGCTTTGTATCTTACAGCCAGTCTCTGGCCCTTTATTACTGTGTAAATCCTGTCCTTGAGGTTGAATTAGCCTTTGCTCTTCTGTATCTGTACCCTGCTTTATGCACAGGCACCAATCACACACCTTTGGGTTACAAGGTGAACTCTTGTCTTGTCTGATAAGCTCTCCATTCCCTTCATTATCCTAGTGATTCTTCTCTATGCCTATTGCAATTTCATATCTTCCTTCAAAATAAATGACCAGAACTGTACACACTATTATAAATTAACTCTCATCAGAACTCAGGATAGGGGAATTAATGTTTTTTTCTATTTCAGCTGGAAACATTTTGACTGATGTATTGCAGGACAGCATTTGAGTTTTTCCACACTTGCCGTCCCTTGCTAGCTTAGTCATCCTGTGATAAGCTTGTACACCTGTATCTCTCTCTTCCCAGTCACTTTTATCTGACAAGTTCCCAGTCAATAGCAGAAATTCTCATTCATAGTCCCCAGTGACCTTCCTCTTTTTATTATAGATTTAATTTAATTTTATTACACTTACTCCCATTCTCAGGGCCATGCAGTTCTTTTTGTGAAATACCCTAATCTTCTCCAGTATTGACAGTGTCTTAATACTTAACTTTTTTTCTTTCAAAGGCAAGTTTGTATATAAAAAAAATTAACAATATTGATTCAAGACCAACCAATTTGTTACCTTTCATCAAACTAGATTTTTTCTTTTCAATATTTCTTTACTAGCCAGCTCTTTATTTACCTCACAGTTACAGTTCTAATTCCTATTTTCCTAATCATCATTAATGCTTCTTCATATGCCATTGTTTTTACTGCATTTTTCACATTTACATATGACATCAGTGGACTCCAAGTGGATGAAAACTGGTGCTTTTTTTCTTTTCAGATGGTCTAGGCAAAGCAGAGTAGGTGACCTAGCCTGGCTGGATCTTTGCTGAACACAGACTGCATATATCATCTTATTGTTTTACAACTCTAATTACACTAGCCTTGGAAATACATATTACATGCTTGCATGGCTTTGAGATTAAGTTGTATACCCTGTTCTCTAATCTCAGTGGCCCTACATCTGGTGTTGTATATGCATTAAATATATTTATAATGGAACTAACTTCAGTGTCATGTTCCAGTGCTTTCAGACCTTTTGTGGGTCCAAAGTAATTCAGTGCACAAAAAAGCAATTAGTTCAACACCTCTCTTGAGGTGCTAAAGTAAAAATGAGGGCCTAAAAAGAAGAATTACTATAAGACCTAAAATATATTTTTAAGTGAAGGACAAAAACCAAAACTTTGAAAAATGTTTTCTATGGTACAACAACAACAACAACAACAATTTATTTCTCAGAGCACTGGTATAGGTGTTTGTAATAAATCTTTATTCTTTGGAAGCAAAGAATGTTTGCTTTTTGAGAAGAGCTGGGCATCTGCTCTAACCAAATATTGGACAGGATTGGATGAATAGCTAGTAAAGTCTAATTTCCTTACAGGTAATTGTTTCTGTCAGGCTACTTAACCATTGCTTAAACTCAGCATTTTTCTTGTATGGAAATTGTTTTTGTACTGTGAAATATCCAGAAAGGTTGATATTATATCATTAACATTGAATCACTTCAGCATGATAAAACTAGGTTAGAATTCTGTCTTTCATGTGTTTAATTTTAGACAGCTTTCCAAATTAAAGATGATGATACATTCCCAGAGCGTTAA